>NW_027125227.1:600000-1200000 GCF_033026475.1 Channa argus
GATATTTCCATGCTGAACTGAGTTGTTCTGGGTCAACTATGAAGGCAAACCCACTTTCCTTTCAGTATTTTGCTGCAATTGGCAGAAACAAGCATATTTGCTCATTCGGCCTGAAAATGCTTTTAAGCGCATAAAAACTTACACTCTTGATTTCTGGCTAAATAAAAGCTGTTGCAATGATATTTCCATGCTGAACTGAGTTGTTCTGGGTCAACTATGAAGGCAAACCCACTTTCCTTTCAGTATTTTGCTGCAATTGGCAGAAACAAGCATATTTGCTCATTCGGCCTGAAAATGCTTTTAAGGGCATAAAAACTTACACTCTTGATTTCTGGCTAAATAAAAGCTGTTGCAATGATATTTCCATGCTGAACTGAGTTGTTCTGGGTCAACTATGAAGGCAAACCCACTTTCCTTTCAGTATTTTGCTGCAATTGGCAGAAACAAGCATATTTGCTCATTCGGCCTGAAAATGCTTTTAAGCGCATAAAAACTTACACTCTTGATTTCTGGCTAAATAAAAGCTGTTGCAATGATATTTCCATGCTGAACTGAGTTGTTCTGGGTCAACTATGAAGGCAAACCCACTTTCCATTCAGTGTTTTGCTGCAATTGGCAGAAATCAGCTCATTTTGGCTGAAAATGCTTTTAAGCGCATAAAAACTTACACTCTTGATTTCTGGCTGAATAAAAGCTGTTGCAATGATATTTCCATGCTGAACTGAGTTGTTCTGGGTCAACTATGAAGGCAAACCCACTTTCCTTTCAGTATTTTGCTGCAATTGGCAGAAACAAGCATATTTGCTCATTCGGCCTGAAAATGCTTTTAAGCGCATAAAAACTTACACTCTTGATTTCTGGCTAAATAAACGCTGTTGCAATGATATTTCCATGCTGAACTGAGTTGTTCTGGGTCAACTATGAAGGCAAACCCACTTTCCTTTCAGTATTTTGCTGCAATTGGCAGAAACAAGCATATTTGCTCATTCGGCCTGAAAATGCTTTTAAGCGCATAAAAACTTACACTCTTGATTTCTGGCTAAATAAAAGCTGTTGCAATGATATTTCCATGCTGAACTGAGTTGTTCTGGGTCAACTATGAAGGCAAACCCACTTTCCTTTCAGTATTTTGCTGCAATTGGCAGAAACAAGCATATTTGCTCATTCGGCCTGAAAATGCTTTTAAGCGCATAAAAACTTACACTCTTGATTTCTGGCTAAATAAAAGCTGTTGCAATGATATTTCCATGCTGAACTGAGTTGTTCTGGGTCAACTATGAAGGCAAACCCACTTTCCTTTCAGTATTTTGCTGCAATTGGCAGAAACAAGCATATTTGCTCATTCGGCCTGAAAATGCTTTTAAGGGCATAAAAACTTACACTCTTGATTTCTGGCTAAATAAAAGCTGTTGCAATGATATTTCCATGCTGAACTGAGTTGTTCTGGGTCAACTATGAAGGCAAACCCACTTTCCTTTCAGTATTTTGCTGCAATTGGCAGAAACAAGCATATTTGCTCATTCAGCCTGAAAATGCTTTTAAGGGCATAAAAACTTACAGTCTTGATTTCTGGCTAAATAAAAGCTGTTGCAATGATATTTCCATGCTGAAATGAGTTGTTCTGGGTCAACTATGAAGGCAAACCCACTTTCCTTTCAGTATTTTGCTGCAATTGGCAGAAACAAGCATATTTGCTCATTCGGCCTGAAAATGCTTTTAAGGGCATAAAAACTTACACTCTTGATTTCTGGCTAAATAAAAGCTGTTGCAATGATATTTCCATGCTGAACTGAGTTGTTCTGGGTCAACTATGAAGGCAAACCCACTTTCCTTTCAGTATTTTGCTGCAATTGGCAGAAACAAGCATATTTGCTCATTCGGCCTGAAAATGCTTTTAAGGGCATAAAAACTTACACTCTTGATTTCTGGCTAAATAAAAGCTGTTGCAATGATATTTCCATGCTGAACTGAGTTGTTCTGGGTCAACTATGAAGGCAAACCCACTTTCCTTTCAGTATTTTGCTGCAATTGGCAGAAACAAGCATATTTGCTCATTCGGCCTGAAAATGCTTTTAAGCGCATAAAAACTTACACTCTTGATTTCTGGCTAAATAAAAGCTGTTGCAATGATATTTCCATGCTGAACTGAGTTGTTCTGGGTCAACTATGAAGGCAAACCCACTTTCCTTTCAGTATTTTGCTGCAATTGGCAGAAACAAGCATATTTGCTCATTCGGCCTGAAAATGCTTTTAAGCGCATAAAAACTTACACTCTTGATTTCTGGCTAAATAAAAGCTGTTGCAATGATATTTCCATGCTGAACTGAGTTGTTCTGGGTCAACTATGAAGGCAAACCCACTTTCCATTCAGTGTTTTGCTGCAATTGGCAGAAATCAGCTCATTTGGCCTGAAAATGCTTTTAAGCGCATAAAAACTTACACTCTTGATTTCTGGCTAAATAAAAGCTGTTGCAATGATATTTCCATGCTGAACTGAGTTGTTCTGGGTCAACTATGAAGGCAAACCCACTTTCCTTTCAGTATTTTGCTGCAATTGGCAGAAACAAGCATATTTGCTCATTCGGCCTGAAAATGCTTTTAAGCGCATAAAAACTTACACTCTTGATTTCTGGCTAAATAAACGCTGTTGCAATGATATTTCCATGCTGAACTGAGTTGTTCTGGGTCAACTATGAAGGCAAACCCACTTTCCTTTCAGTATTTTGCTGCAATTGGCAGAAACAAGCATATTTGCTCATTCGGCCTGAAAATGCTTTTAAGCGCATAAAAACTTACACTCTTGATTTCTGGCTAAATAAAAGCTGTTGCAATGATATTTCCATGCTGAACTGAGTTGTTCTGGGTCAACTATGAAGGCAAACCCACTTTCCTTTCAGTATTTTGCTGCAATTGGCAGAAACAAGCATATTTGCTCATTCGGCCTGAAAATGCTTTTAAGCGAATAAAAACTTATACTCTTGATTTCTGGCTAAATAAAAGCTGTTGCAATGATATTTCCATGCTGAACTGAGTTGTTCTGGGTCAACTATGAAGGCAAACCCACTTTCCTTTCAGTATTTTGCTGCAATTGGCAGAAACAAGCATATTTGCTCATTCGGCCTGAAAATGCTTTTAAGGGCATAAAAACTTACACTCTTGATTTCTGGCTAAATAAAAGCTGTTGCAATGATATTTCCATGCTGAACTGAGTTGTTCTGGGTCAACTATGAAGGCAAACCCCCTTTCCTTTCAGTATTTTGCTGCAATTGGCAGAAACAAGCATATTTGCTCATTCGGCCTGAAAATGCTTTTAAGCGCATAAAAACTTACACTCTTGATTTCTGGCTAAATAAAAGCTGTTGCAATGATATTTCCATGCTGAACTGAGTTGTTCTGGGTCAACTATGAAGGCAAACCCACTTTCCTTTCAGTATTTTGCTGCAATTGGCAGAAACAAGCATATTTGCTCATTCGGCCTGAAAATGCTTTTAAGCGCATAAAAACTTACACTCTTGATTTCTGGCTAAATAAAAGCTGTTGCAATGATATTTCCATGCTGAACTGAGTTGTTCTGGGTCAACTATGAAGGCAAACCCACTTTCCATTCAGTGTTTTGCTGCAATTGGCAGAAATCAGCTCATTTGGCCTGAAAATGCTTTTAAGCGCATAAAAACTTACACTCTTGATTTCTGGCTAAATAAAAGCTGTTGCAATGATATTTCCATGCTGAACTGAGTTGTTCTGGGTCAACTATGAAGGCAAACCCACTTTCCTTTGAGTATTTTGCTGCAATTGGCAGAAACAAGCATATTTGCTCATTCGGCCTGAAAATGCTTTTAAGCGCATAAAAACTTACACTCTTGATTTCTGGCTAAATAAAAGCTGTTGCAATGATATTTCCATGCTGAACTGAGTTGTTCTGGGTCAACTATGAAGGCAAACCCACTTTCCTTTCAGTATTTTGCTGCAATTGGCAGAAACAAGCATATTTGCTCATTCGGCCTGAAAATGCTTTTAAGCGCATAAAAACTTACACTCTTGATTTCTGGCTAAATAAAAGCTGTTGCAATGATATTTCCATGCTGAACTGAGTTGTTCTGGGTCAACTATGAAGGCAAACCCACTTTCCTTTCAGTATTTTGCTGCAATTGGCAGAAACAAGCATATTTGCTCATTCGGCCTGAAAATGCTTTTAAGCGAATAAAAACTTATACTCTTGATTTCTGGCTAAATAAAAGCTGTTGCAATGATATTTCCATGCTGAACTGAGTTGTTCTGGGTCAACTATGAAGGCAAACCCACTTTCCATTCAGTGTTTTGCTGCAATTGGCAGAAATCAGCTCATTTGGCCTGAAAATGCTTTTAAGCGCATAAAAACTTACACTCTTGATTTCTGGCTAAATAAAAGCTGTTGCAATGATATTTCCATGCTGAACTGAGTTGTTCTGGGTCAACTATGAAGGCAAACCCACTTTCCTTTCAGTATTTTGCTGCAATTGGCAGAAACAAGCATATTTGCTCATTCGGCCTGAAAATGCTTTTAAGCGCATAAAAACTTACACTCTTGATTTCTGGCTAAATAAAAGCTGTTGCAATGATATTTCCATGCTGAACTGAGTTATTCTGGGTCAACTATGAAGGCAAACCCACTTTCCTTTCAGTATTTTGCTGCAATTGGCAGAAACAAGCATATTTGCTCATTCGGCCTGAAAATGCTTTTAAGCGCATAAAAACTTACACTCTTGATTTCTGGCTAAATAAAAGCTGTTGCAATGATATTTCCATGCTGAACTGAGTTGTTCTGGGTCAACTATGAAGGCAAACCCACTTTCCTTTCAGTATTTTGCTGCAATTGGCAGAAACAAGCATATTTGCTCATTCGGCCTGAAAATGCTTTTAAGCGAATAAAAACTTATACTCTTGATTTCTGGCTAAATAAAAGCTGTTGCAATGATATTTCCATGCTGAACTGAGTTGTTCTGGGTCAACTATGAAGGCAAACCCACTTTCCTTTCAGTATTTTGCTGCAATTGGCAGAAACAAGCATATTTGCTCATTCGGCCTGAAAATGCTTTTAAGGGCATAAAAACTTACACTCTTGATTTCTGGCTAAATAAAAGCTGTTGCAATGATATTTCCATGCTGAACTGAGTTGTTCTGGGTCAACTATGAAGGCAAACCCACTTTCCTTTCAGTATTTTGCTGCAATTGGCAGAAACAAGCATATTTGCTCATTCGGCCTGAAAATGCTTTTAAGCGCATAAAAACTTACACTCTTGATTTCTGGCTAAATAAAAGCTGTTGCAATGATATTTCCATGCTGAACTGAGTTGTTCTGGGTCAACTATGAAGGCAAACCCACTTTCCATTCATTGTTTTGCTGCAATTGGCAGAAACAAGCATATTTGCTCATTCGGCCTGAAAATGCTTTTAAGCGAATAAAAACTTATACTCTTGATTTCTGGCTAAATAAAAGCTGTTGCAATGATATTTCCATGCTGAACTGAGTTGTTCTGGGTCAACTATGAAGGCAAACCCACTTTCCTTTCAGTATTTTGCTGCAATTGGCAGAAACAAGCATATTTGCTCATTCGGCCTGAAAATGCTTTTAAGGGCATAAAAACTTACACTCTTGATTTCTGGCTAAATAAAAGCTGTTGCAATGATATTTCCATGCTGAACTGAGTTGTTCTGGGTCAACTATGAAGGCAAACCCACTTTCCTTTCAGTATTTTGCTGCAATTGGCAGAAACAAGCATATTTGCTCATTCGGCCTGAAAATGCTTTTAAGCGCATAAAAACTTACACTCTTGATTTCTGGCTAAATAAAAGCTGTTGCAATGATATTTCCATGCTGAACTGAGTTGTTCTGGGTCAACTATGAAGGCAAACCCACTTTCCATTCAGTGTTTTGCTGCAATTGGCAGAAATCAGCTCATTTGGCCTGAAAATGCTTTTAAGCGCATAAAAACTTACACTCTTGATTTCTGGCTAAATAAAAGCTGTTGCAATGATATTTCCATGCTGAACTGAGTTGTTCTGGGTCAACTATGAAGGCAAACCCACTTTCCTTTCAGTATTTTGCTGCAATTGGCAGAAACAAGCATATTTGCTCATTCGGCCTGAAAATGCTTTTAAGCGAATAAAAACTTACACTCTTGATTTCTGGCTAAATAAAAGCTGTTGCAATGATATTTCCATGCTGAACTGAGTTGTTCTGGGTCAACTATGAAGGCAAACCCACTTTCCTTTCAGTATTTTGCTGCAATTGGCAGAAACAAGCATATTTGCTCATTCGGCCTGAAAATGCTTTTAAGCGCATATAAACTTACACTCTTGATTTCTGGCTAAATAAAAGCTGTTGCAATGATATTTCCATGCTGAACTGAGTTGTTCTGGGTCAACTATGAAGGCAAACCCACTTTCCTTTCAGTATTTTTCTGCAATTGGCAGAAACAAGCATATTTGCTCATTCGGCCTGAAAATGCTTTTAAGGGCATAAAAACTTACACTCTTGATTTCTGGCTAAATAAAAGCTGTTGCAATGATATTTCCATGCTGAACTGAGTTGTTCTGGGTCAACTATGAAGGCAAACCCACTTTCCTTTCAGTATTTTGCTGCAATTGGCAGAAACAAGCATATTTGCTCATTCGGCCTGAAAATGCTTTTAAGCGCATAAAAACTTACACTCTTGATTTCTGGCTAAATAAAAGCTGTTGCAATGATATTTCCATGCTGAACTGAGTTGTTCTGGGTCAACTATGAAGGCAAACCCACTTTCCTTTCAGTATTTTGCTGCAATTGGCAGAAACAAGCATATTTGCTCATTCGGCCTGAAAATGCTTTTAAGCGCATAAAAACTTACACTCTTGATTTCTGGCTAAATAAAAGCTGTTGCAGTGATATTTCCATGCTGAACTGAGTTGTTCTGGGTCAACTATGAAGGCAAACCCACTTTCCTTTCAGTATTTTGCTGCAATTGGCAGAAACAAGCATATTTGCTCATTCGGCCTGAAAATGCTTTTAAGCGCATAAAAACTTACACTCTTGATTTCTGGCTAAATAAAAGCTGTTGCAATGATATTTCCATGCTGAACTGAGTTGTTCTGGGTCAACTATGAAGGCAAACCCACTTTCCTTTCAGTATTTTGCTGCAATTGGCAGAAACAAGCATATTTGCTCATTCGGCCTGAAAATGCTTTTAAGCGAATAAAAACTTATACTCTTGATTTCTGGCTAAATAAAAGCTGTTGCAATGATATTTCCATGCTGAACTGAGTTGTTCTGGGTCAACTATGAAGGCAAACCCACTTTCCATTCAGTGTTTTGCTGCAATAGGCAGAAATCAGCTCATTTGGCCTGAAAATGCTTTTAAGCGAATAAAAACTTACACTCTTGATTTCTGGCTAAATAAAAGCTGTTGCAATGATATTTCCATGCTGAACTGAGTTGTTCTGGGTCAACTATGAAGGCAAACCCACTTTCCTTTTAGTATTTTGCTGCAATTGGCAGAAACAAGCATATTTGCTCATTCGGCCTGAAAATGCTTTTAAGCGCATAAAAACTTACACTCTTGATTTCTGGCTAAATAAAAGCTGTTGCAATGATATTTCCATGCTGAACTGAGTTGTTCTGGGTCAACTATGAAGGCAAACCCACTTTCCATTCAGTGTTTTGCTGCAATAGGCAGAAATCAGCTCATTTGGCCTGAAAATGCTTTTAAGCGAATAAAAACTTACACTCTTGATTTCTGGCTAAATAAAAGCTGTTGCAATGATATTTCCATGCTGAACTGAGTTGTTCTGGGTCAACTATGAAGGCAAACCCACTTTCCTTTTAGTATTTTGCTGCAATTGGCAGAAACAAGCATATTTGCTCATTCGGCCTGAAAATGCTTTTAAGCGCATAAAAACTTACACTCTTGATTTCTGGCTAAATAAAAGCTGTTGCAATGATATTTCCATGCTGAACTGAGTTGTTCTGGGTCAACTATGAAGGCAAACCCACTTTCCTTTCAGTATTTTTCTGCAATTGGCAGAAACAAGCATATTTGCTCATTCGGCCTGAAAATGCTTTTAAGCGCATAAAAACTTACACTCTTGATTTCTGGCTAAATAAAAGCTGTTGCAATGATATTTCCATGCTGAACTGAGTTGTTCTGGGTCAACTATGAAGGCAAACCCACTTTCCTTTCAGTATTTTGCTGCAATTGGCAGAAACAAGCATATTTGCTCATTCGGCCTGAAAATGCTTTTAAGCGCATAAAAACTTACACTCTTGATTTCTGGCTAAATAAAAGCTGTTGCAATGATATTTCCATGCTGAACTGAGTTGTTCTGGGTCAACTATGAAGGCAAACCCACTTTCCTTTCAGTATTTTGCTGCAATTGGCAGAAACAAGCATATTTGCTCATTCGGCCTGAAAATGCTTTTAAGGGCATAAAAACTTACACTCTTGATTTCTGGCTAAATAAAAGCTGTTGCAATGATATTTCCATGCTGAACTGAGTTGTTCTGGGTCAACTATGAAGGCAAACCCACTTTCCTTTCAGTATTTTGCTGCAATTGGCAGAAACAAGCATATTTGCTCATTCGGCCTGAAAATGCTTTTAAGCGCATAAAAACTTACACTCTTGATTTCTGGCTAAATAAAAGCTGTTGCAATGATATTTCCATGCTGAACTGAGTTGTTCTGGGTCAACTATGAAGGCAAACCCACTTTCCATTCAGTGTTTTGCTGCAATTGGCAGAAATCAGCTCATTTTGGCTGAAAATGCTTTTAAGCGCATAAAAACTTACACTCTTGATTTCTGGCTGAATAAAAGCTGTTGCAATGATATTTCCATGCTGAACTGAGTTGTTCTGGGTCAACTATGAAGGCAAACCCACTTTCCTTTCAGTATTTTGCTGCAATTGGCAGAAACAAGCATATTTGCTCATTCGGCCTGAAAATGCTTTTAAGCGCATAAAAACTTACACTCTTGATTTCTGGCTAAATAAACGCTGTTGCAATGATATTTCCATGCTGAACTGAGTTGTTCTGGGTCAACTATGAAGGCAAACCCACTTTCCTTTCAGTATTTTGCTGCAATTGGCAGAAACAAGCATATTTGCTCATTCGGCCTGAAAATGCTTTTAAGCGCATAAAAACTTACACTCTTGATTTCTGGCTAAATAAAAGCTGTTGCAATGATATTTCCATGCTGAACTGAGTTGTTCTGGGTCAACTATGAAGGCAAACCCACTTTCCTTTCAGTATTTTGCTGCAATTGGCAGAAACAAGCATATTTGCTCATTCGGCCTGAAAATGCTTTTAAGCGCATAAAAACTTACACTCTTGATTTCTGGCTAAATAAAAGCTGTTGCAGTGATATTTCCATGCTGAACTGAGTTGTTCTGGGTCAACTATGAAGGCAAACCCACTTTCCTTTCAGTATTTTGCTGCAATTGGCAGAAACAAGCATATTTGCTCATTCGGCCTGAAAATGCTTTTAAGCGCATAAAAACTTACACTCTTGATTTCTGGCTAAATAAAAGCTGTTGCAATGATATTTCCATGCTGAACTGAGTTGTTCTGGGTCAACTATGAAGGCAAACCCACTTTCCTTTCAGTATTTTGCTGCAATTGGCAGAAACAAGCATATTTGCTCATTCGGCCTGAAAATGCTTTTAAGCGAATAAAAACTTATACTCTTGATTTCTGGCTAAATAAAAGCTGTTGCAATGATATTTCCATGCTGAACTGAGTTGTTCTGGGTCAACTATGAAGGCAAACCCACTTTCCATTCAGTGTTTTGCTGCAATAGGCAGAAATCAGCTCATTTGGCCTGAAAATGCTTTTAAGCGAATAAAAACTTACACTCTTGATTTCTGGCTAAATAAAAGCTGTTGCAATGATATTTCCATGCTGAACAGAGTTGTTCTGGGTCAACTATGAAGGCAAACCCACTTTCCTTTTAGTATTTTGCTGCAATTGGCAGAAACAAGCATATTTGCTCATTCGGCCTGAAAATGCTTTTAAGCGCATAAAAACTTACACTCTTGATTTCTGGCTAAATAAAAGCTGTTGCAATGATATTTCCATGCTGAACTGAGTTGTTCTGGGTCAACTATGAAGGCAAACCCACTTTCCATTCAGTGTTTTGCTGCAATAGGCAGAAATCAGCTCATTTGGCCTGAAAATGCTTTTAAGCGAATAAAAACTTACACTCTTGATTTCTGGCTAAATAAAAGCTGTTGCAATGATATTTCCATGCTGAACTGAGTTGTTCTGGGTCAACTATGAAGGCAAACCCACTTTCCTTTTAGTATTTTGCTGCAATTGGCAGAAACAAGCATATTTGCTCATTCGGCCTGAAAATGCTTTTAAGCGCATAAAAACTTACACTCTTGATTTCTGGCTAAATAAAAGCTGTTGCAATGATATTTCCATGCTGAACTGAGTTGTTCTGGGTCAACTATGAAGGCAAACCCACTTTCCTTTCAGTATTTTTCTGCAATTGGCAGAAACAAGCATATTTGCTCATTCGGCCTGAAAATGCTTTTAAGCGCATAAAAACTTACACTCTTGATTTCTGGCTAAATAAAAGCTGTTGCAATGATATTTCCATGCTGAACTGAGTTGTTCTGGGTCAACTATGAAGGCAAACCCACTTTCCTTTCAGTATTTTGCTGCAATTGGCAGAAACAAGCATATTTGCTCATTCGGCCTGAAAATGCTTTTAAGCGCATAAAAACTTACACTCTTGATTTCTGGCTAAATAAAAGCTGTTGCAATGATATTTCCATGCTGAACTGAGTTGTTCTGGGTCAACTATGAAGGCAAACCCACTTTCCTTTCAGTATTTTGCTGCAATTGGCAGAAACAAGCATATTTGCTCATTCGGCCTGAAAATGCTTTTAAGGGCATAAAAACTTACACTCTTGATTTCTGGCTAAATAAAAGCTGTTGCAATGATATTTCCATGCTGAACTGAGTTGTTCTGGGTCAACTATGAAGGCAAACCCACTTTCCTTTCAGTATTTTGCTGCAATTGGCAGAAACAAGCATATTTGCTCATTCGGCCTGAAAATGCTTTTAAGCGCATAAAAACTTACACTCTTGATTTCTGGCTAAATAAAAGCTGTTGCAATGATATTTCCATGCTGAACTGAGTTGTTCTGGGTCAACTATGAAGGCAAACCCACTTTCCATTCAGTGTTTTGCTGCAATTGGCAGAAATCAGCTCATTTTGGCTGAAAATGCTTTTAAGCGCATAAAAACTTACACTCTTGATTTCTGGCTGAATAAAAGCTGTTGCAATGATATTTCCATGCTGAACTGAGTTGTTCTGGGTCAACTATGAAGGCAAACCCACTTTCCTTTCAGTATTTTGCTGCAATTGGCAGAAACAAGCATATTTGCTCATTCGGCCTGAAAATGCTTTTAAGCGCATAAAAACTTACACTCTTGATTTCTGGCTAAATAAACGCTGTTGCAATGATATTTCCATGCTGAACTGAGTTGTTCTGGGTCAACTATGAAGGCAAACCCACTTTCCTTTCAGTATTTTGCTGCAATTGGCAGAAACAAGCATATTTGCTCATTCGGCCTGAAAATGCTTTTAAGCGCATAAAAACTTACACTCTTGATTTCTGGCTAAATAAAAGCTGTTGCAATGATATTTCCATGCTGAACTGAGTTGTTCTGGGTCAACTATGAAGGCAAACCCACTTTCCTTTCAGTATTTTGCTGCAATTGGCAGAAACAAGCATATTTGCTCATTCGGCCTGAAAATGCTTTTAAGCGCATAAAAACTTACACTCTTGATTTCTGGCTAAATAAAAGCTGTTGCAATGATATTTCCATGCTGAACTGAGTTGTTCTGGGTCAACTATGAAGGCAAACCCACTTTCCTTTCAGTATTTTGCTGCAATTGGCAGAAACAAGCATATTTGCTCATTCGGCCTGAAAATGCTTTTAAGCGCATAAAAACTTACACTCTTGATTTCTGGCTAAATAAAAGCTGTTGCAATGATATTTCCATGCTGAACTGAGTTGTTCTGGGTCAACTATGAAGGCAAACCCACTTTCCTTTCAGTATTTTGCTGCAATTGGCAGAAACAAGCATATTTGCTCATTCGGCCTGAAAATGCTTTTAAGGGCATAAAAACTTACACTCTTGATTTCTGGCTAAATAAAAGCTGTTGCAATGATATTTCCATGCTGAACTGAGTTGTTCTGGGTCAACTATGAAGGCAAACCCACTTTCCTTTCAGTATTTTGCTGCAATTGGCAGAAACAAGCATATTTGCTCATTCAGCCTGAAAATGCTTTTAAGGGCATAAAAACTTACAGTCTTGATTTCTGGCTAAATAAAAGCTGTTGCAATGATATTTCCATGCTGAAATGAGTTGTTCTGGGTCAACTATGAAGGCAAACCCACTTTCCTTTCAGTATTTTGCTGCAATTGGCAGAAACAAGCATATTTGCTCATTCGGCCTGAAAATGCTTTTAAGGGCATAAAAACTTACACTCTTGATTTCTGGCTAAATAAAAGCTGTTGCAATGATATTTCCATGCTGAACTGAGTTGTTCTGGGTCAACTATGAAGGCAAACCCACTTTCCTTTCAGTATTTTGCTGCAATTGGCAGAAACAAGCATATTTGCTCATTCGGCCTGAAAATGCTTTTAAGGGCATAAAAACTTACACTCTTGATTTCTGGCTAAATAAAAGCTGTTGCAATGATATTTCCATGCTGAACTGAGTTGTTCTGGGTCAACTATGAAGGCAAACCCACTTTCCTTTCAGTATTTTGCTGCAATTGGCAGAAACAAGCATATTTGCTCATTCGGCCTGAAAATGCTTTTAAGCGCATAAAAACTTACACTCTTGATTTCTGGCTAAATAAAAGCTGTTGCAATGATATTTCCATGCTGAACTGAGTTGTTCTGGGTCAACTATGAAGGCAAACCCACTTTCCTTTCAGTATTTTGCTGCAATTGGCAGAAACAAGCATATTTGCTCATTCGGCCTGAAAATGCTTTTAAGCGCATAAAAACTTACACTCTTGATTTCTGGCTAAATAAAAGCTGTTGCAATGATATTTCCATGCTGAACTGAGTTGTTCTGGGTCAACTATGAAGGCAAACCCACTTTCCATTCAGTGTTTTGCTGCAATTGGCAGAAATCAGCTCATTTGGCCTGAAAATGCTTTTAAGCGCATAAAAACTTACACTCTTGATTTCTGGCTAAATAAAAGCTGTTGCAATGATATTTCCATGCTGAACTGAGTTGTTCTGGGTCAACTATGAAGGCAAACCCACTTTCCTTTCAGTATTTTGCTGCAATTGGCAGAAACAAGCATATTTGCTCATTCGGCCTGAAAATGCTTTTAAGCGCATAAAAACTTACACTCTTGATTTCTGGCTAAATAAACGCTGTTGCAATGATATTTCCATGCTGAACTGAGTTGTTCTGGGTCAACTATGAAGGCAAACCCACTTTCCTTTCAGTATTTTGCTGCAATTGGCAGAAACAAGCATATTTGCTCATTCGGCCTGAAAATGCTTTTAAGCGCATAAAAACTTACACTCTTGATTTCTGGCTAAATAAAAGCTGTTGCAATGATATTTCCATGCTGAACTGAGTTGTTCTGGGTCAACTATGAAGGCAAACCCACTTTCCTTTCAGTATTTTGCTGCAATTGGCAGAAACAAGCATATTTGCTCATTCGGCCTGAAAATGCTTTTAAGCGAATAAAAACTTATACTCTTGATTTCTGGCTAAATAAAAGCTGTTGCAATGATATTTCCATGCTGAACTGAGTTGTTCTGGGTCAACTATGAAGGCAAACCCACTTTCCTTTCAGTATTTTGCTGCAATTGGCAGAAACAAGCATATTTGCTCATTCGGCCTGAAAATGCTTTTAAGGGCATAAAAACTTACACTCTTGATTTCTGGCTAAATAAAAGCTGTTGCAATGATATTTCCATGCTGAACTGAGTTGTTCTGGGTCAACTATGAAGGCAAACCCCCTTTCCTTTCAGTATTTTGCTGCAATTGGCAGAAACAAGCATATTTGCTCATTCGGCCTGAAAATGCTTTTAAGCGCATAAAAACTTACACTCTTGATTTCTGGCTAAATAAAAGCTGTTGCAATGATATTTCCATGCTGAACTGAGTTGTTCTGGGTCAACTATGAAGGCAAACCCACTTTCCTTTCAGTATTTTGCTGCAATTGGCAGAAACAAGCATATTTGCTCATTCGGCCTGAAAATGCTTTTAAGCGCATAAAAACTTACACTCTTGATTTCTGGCTAAATAAAAGCTGTTGCAATGATATTTCCATGCTGAACTGAGTTGTTCTGGGTCAACTATGAAGGCAAACCCACTTTCCATTCAGTGTTTTGCTGCAATTGGCAGAAATCAGCTCATTTGGCCTGAAAATGCTTTTAAGCGCATAAAAACTTACACTCTTGATTTCTGGCTAAATAAAAGCTGTTGCAATGATATTTCCATGCTGAACTGAGTTGTTCTGGGTCAACTATGAAGGCAAACCCACTTTCCTTTGAGTATTTTGCTGCAATTGGCAGAAACAAGCATATTTGCTCATTCGGCCTGAAAATGCTTTTAAGCGCATAAAAACTTACACTCTTGATTTCTGGCTAAATAAAAGCTGTTGCAATGATATTTCCATGCTGAACTGAGTTGTTCTGGGTCAACTATGAAGGCAAACCCACTTTCCTTTCAGTATTTTGCTGCAATTGGCAGAAACAAGCATATTTGCTCATTCGGCCTGAAAATGCTTTTAAGCGCATAAAAACTTACACTCTTGATTTCTGGCTAAATAAAAGCTGTTGCAATGATATTTCCATGCTGAACTGAGTTGTTCTGGGTCAACTATGAAGGCAAACCCACTTTCCTTTCAGTATTTTGCTGCAATTGGCAGAAACAAGCATATTTGCTCATTCGGCCTGAAAATGCTTTTAAGCGAATAAAAACTTATACTCTTGATTTCTGGCTAAATAAAAGCTGTTGCAATGATATTTCCATGCTGAACTGAGTTGTTCTGGGTCAACTATGAAGGCAAACCCACTTTCCATTCAGTGTTTTGCTGCAATTGGCAGAAATCAGCTCATTTGGCCTGAAAATGCTTTTAAGCGCATAAAAACTTACACTCTTGATTTCTGGCTAAATAAAAGCTGTTGCAATGATATTTCCATGCTGAACTGAGTTGTTCTGGGTCAACTATGAAGGCAAACCCACTTTCCTTTCAGTATTTTGCTGCAATTGGCAGAAACAAGCATATTTGCTCATTCGGCCTGAAAATGCTTTTAAGCGCATAAAAACTTACACTCTTGATTTCTGGCTAAATAAAAGCTGTTGCAATGATATTTCCATGCTGAACTGAGTTATTCTGGGTCAACTATGAAGGCAAACCCACTTTCCTTTCAGTATTTTGCTGCAATTGGCAGAAACAAGCATATTTGCTCATTCGGCCTGAAAATGCTTTTAAGCGCATAAAAACTTACACTCTTGATTTCTGGCTAAATAAAAGCTGTTGCAATGATATTTCCATGCTGAACTGAGTTGTTCTGGGTCAACTATGAAGGCAAACCCACTTTCCTTTCAGTATTTTGCTGCAATTGGCAGAAACAAGCATATTTGCTCATTCGGCCTGAAAATGCTTTTAAGCGAATAAAAACTTATACTCTTGATTTCTGGCTAAATAAAAGCTGTTGCAATGATATTTCCATGCTGAACTGAGTTGTTCTGGGTCAACTATGAAGGCAAACCCACTTTCCTTTCAGTATTTTGCTGCAATTGGCAGAAACAAGCATATTTGCTCATTCGGCCTGAAAATGCTTTTAAGGGCATAAAAACTTACACTCTTGATTTCTGGCTAAATAAAAGCTGTTGCAATGATATTTCCATGCTGAACTGAGTTGTTCTGGGTCAACTATGAAGGCAAACCCACTTTCCTTTCAGTATTTTGCTGCAATTGGCAGAAACAAGCATATTTGCTCATTCGGCCTGAAAATGCTTTTAAGCGCATAAAAACTTACACTCTTGATTTCTGGCTAAATAAAAGCTGTTGCAATGATATTTCCATGCTGAACTGAGTTGTTCTGGGTCAACTATGAAGGCAAACCCACTTTCCATTCATTGTTTTGCTGCAATTGGCAGAAACAAGCATATTTGCTCATTCGGCCTGAAAATGCTTTTAAGCGAATAAAAACTTATACTCTTGATTTCTGGCTAAATAAAAGCTGTTGCAATGATATTTCCATGCTGAACTGAGTTGTTCTGGGTCAACTATGAAGGCAAACCCACTTTCCTTTCAGTATTTTGCTGCAATTGGCAGAAACAAGCATATTTGCTCATTCGGCCTGAAAATGCTTTTAAGGGCATAAAAACTTACACTCTTGATTTCTGGCTAAATAAAAGCTGTTGCAATGATATTTCCATGCTGAACTGAGTTGTTCTGGGTCAACTATGAAGGCAAACCCACTTTCCTTTCAGTATTTTGCTGCAATTGGCAGAAACAAGCATATTTGCTCATTCGGCCTGAAAATGCTTTTAAGCGCATAAAAACTTACACTCTTGATTTCTGGCTAAATAAAAGCTGTTGCAATGATATTTCCATGCTGAACTGAGTTGTTCTGGGTCAACTATGAAGGCAAACCCACTTTCCATTCAGTGTTTTGCTGCAATTGGCAGAAATCAGCTCATTTGGCCTGAAAATGCTTTTAAGCGCATAAAAACTTACACTCTTGATTTCTGGCTAAATAAAAGCTGTTGCAATGATATTTCCATGCTGAACTGAGTTGTTCTGGGTCAACTATGAAGGCAAACCCACTTTCCTTTCAGTATTTTGCTGCAATTGGCAGAAACAAGCATATTTGCTCATTCGGCCTGAAAATGCTTTTAAGCGAATAAAAACTTACACTTTTGATTTCTGGCTAAATAAAAGCTGTTGCAATGATATTTCCATGCTGAACTGAGTTGTTCTGGGTCAACTATGAAGGCAAACCCACTTTCCTTTCAGTATTTTGCTGCAATTGGCAGAAACAAGCATATTTGCTCATTCGGCCTGAAAATGCTTTTAAGCGCATATAAACTTACACTCTTGATTTCTGGCTAAATAAAAGCTGTTGCAATGATATTTCCATGCTGAACTGAGTTGTTCTGGGTCAACTATGAAGGCAAACCCACTTTCCTTTCAGTATTTTTCTGCAATTGGCAGAAACAAGCATATTTGCTCATTCGGCCTGAAAATGCTTTTAAGGGCATAAAAACTTACACTCTTGATTTCTGGCTAAATAAAAGCTGTTGCAATGATATTTCCATGCTGAACTGAGTTGTTCTGGGTCAACTATGAAGGCAAACCCACTTTCCTTTCAGTATTTTGCTGCAATTGGCAGAAACAAGCATATTTGCTCATTCGGCCTGAAAATGCTTTTAAGCGCATAAAAACTTACACTCTTGATTTCTGGCTAAATAAAAGCTGTTGCAATGATATTTCCATGCTGAACTGAGTTGTTCTGGGTCAACTATGAAGGCAAACCCACTTTCCTTTCAGTATTTTGCTGCAATTGGCAGAAACAAGCATATTTGCTCATTCGGCCTGAAAATGCTTTTAAGCGCATAAAAACTTACACTCTTGATTTCTGGCTAAATAAAAGCTGTTGCAATGATATTTCCATGCTGAACTGAGTTGTTCTGGGTCAACTATGAAGGCAAACCCACTTTCCTTTCAGTATTTTGCTGCAATTGGCAGAAACAAGCATATTTGCTCATTCGGCCTGAAAATGCTTTTAAGCGCATAAAAACTTACACTCTTGATTTCTGGCTAAATAAAAGCTGTTGCAATGATATTTCCATGCTGAACTGAGTTGTTCTGGGTCAACTATGAAGGCAAACCCACTTTCCATTCAGTGTTTTGCTGCAATAGGCAGAAATCAGCTCATTTGGCCTGAAAATGCTTTTAAGCGCATAAAAACTTACACTCTTGATTTCTGGCTAAATAAAAGCTGTTGCAGTGATATTTCCATGCTGAACTGAGTTGTTCTGGGTCAACTATGAAGGCAAACCCACTTTCCTTTCAGTATTTTGCTGCAATTGGCAGAAACAAGCATATTTGCTCATTCGGCCTGAAAATGCTTTTAAGCGCATAAAAACTTACACTCTTGATTTCTGGCTAAATAAAAGCTGTTGCAATGATATTTCCATGCTGAACTGAGTTGTTCTGGGTCAACTATGAAGGCAAACCCACTTTCCTTTCAGTATTTTGCTGCAATTGGCAGAAACAAGCATATTTGCTCATTCGGCCTGAAAATGCTTTTAAGCGAATAAAAACTTATACTCTTGATTTCTGGCTAAATAAAAGCTGTTGCAATGATATTTCCATGCTGAACTGAGTTGTTCTGGGTCAACTATGAAGGCAAACCCACTTTCCATTCAGTGTTTTGCTGCAATAGGCAGAAATCAGCTCATTTGGCCTGAAAATGCTTTTAAGCGAATAAAAACTTACACTCTTGATTTCTGGCTAAATAAAAGCTGTTGCAATGATATTTCCATGCTGAACTGAGTTGTTCTGGGTCAACTATGAAGGCAAACCCACTTTCCTTTTAGTATTTTGCTGCAATTGGCAGAAACAAGCATATTTGCTCATTCGGCCTGAAAATGCTTTTAAGCGCATAAAAACTTACACTCTTGATTTCTGGCTAAATAAAAGCTGTTGCAATGATATTTCCATGCTGAACTGAGTTGTTCTGGGTCAACTATGAAGGCAAACACACTTTCCTTTCAGTATTTTGCTGCAATTGGCAGAAACAAGCATATTTGCTCATTCGGCCTGAAAATGCTTTTAAGCGCATAAAAACTTACACTCTTGATTTCTGGCTAAATAAAAGCTGTTGCAATGATATTTCCATGCTGAACTGAGTTGTTCTGGGTCAACTATGAAGGCAAACCCACTTTCCTTTCAGTATTTTGCTGCAATTGGCAGAAACAAGCATATTTGCTCATTCGGCCTGAAAATGCTTTTAAGCGCATAAAAACTTACACTCTTGATTTCTGGCTAAATAAAAGCTGTTGCAATGATATTTCCATGCTGAACTGAGTTGTTCTGGGTCAACTATGAAGGCAAACCCACTTTCCATTCAGTGTTTTGCTGCAATTGGCAGAAATCAGCTCATTCGGCCTGAAAATGCTTTTAAGCGCATAAAAACTTACACTCTTGATTTCTGGCTAAATAAAAGCTGTTGCAATGATATTTCCATGCTGAACTGAGTTGTTCTGGGTCAACTATGAAGGCAAACCCACTTTCCTTTCAGTATTTTGCTGCAATTGGCAGAAACAAGCATATTAGCTCATTCGGCCTGAAAATGCTTTTAAGCGCATAAAAACTTACACTCTTGATTTCTGGCTAAATAAAAGCTGTTGCAATGATATTTCCATGCTGAACTGAGTTGTTCTGGGTCAACTATGAAGGCAAACCCACTTTCCTTTCAGTATTTTGCTGCAATTGGCAGAAACAAGCATATTTGCTCATTCGGCCTGAAAATGCTTTTAAGCGCATAAAAACTTACACTCTTGATTTCTGGCTAAATAAAAGCTGTTGCAATGATATTTCCATGCTGAACTGAGTTGTTCTGGGTCAACTATGAAGGCAAACCCACTTTCCTTTCAGTATTTTGCTGCAATTGGCAGAAACAAGCATATTTGCTCATTCGGCCTGAAAATGCTTTTAAGCGCATAAAAACTTACACTCTTGATTTCTGGCTAAATAAAAGCTGTTGCAATGATATTTCCATGCTGAACTGAGTTGTTCTGGGTCAACTATGAAGGCAAACCCACTTTCCTTTCAGTATTTTGCTGCAATTGGCAGAAACAAGCATATTTGCTCATTCGGCCTGAAAATGCTTTTAAGCGAATAAAAACTTATACTCTTGATTTCTGGCTAAATAAAAGCTGTTGCAATGATATTTCCATGCTGAACTGAGTTGTTCTGGGTCAACTATGAAGGCAAACCCACTTTCCATTCAGTGTTTTGCTGCAATAGGCAGAAATCAGCTCATTTGGCCTGAAAATGCTTTTAAGCGAATAAAAACTTACACTCTTGATTTCTGGCTAAATAAAAGCTGTTGCAATGATATTTCCATGCTGAACTGAGTTGTTCTGGGTCAACTATGAAGGCAAACCCACTTTCCTTTCAGTATTTTGCTGCAATTGGCAGAAACAAGCATATTTGCTCATTCGGCCTGAAAATGCTTTTAAGCGCATAAAAACTTACACTCTTGATTTCTGGCTAAATAAAAGCTGTTGCAATGATATTTCCATGCTGAACTGAGTTGTTCTGGGTCAACTATGAAGGCAAACCCACTTTCCTTTCAGTATTTTGCTGCAATTGGCAGAAACAAGCATATTTGCTCATTCGGCCTGAAAATGCTTTTAAGCGCATAAAAACTTACACTCTGGATTTCTGGCTAAATAAAAGCTGTTGCAATGATATTTCCATGCTGAACTGAGTTGTTCTGGGTCAACTATGAAGGCAAACCCACTTTCCATTCAGTGTTTTGCTGCAATAGGCAGAAATCAGCACATTTGGCCTGAAAATGCTTTTAAGCGAATAAAAACTTACACTCTTAATTTCTGGCTAAATAAAAGCTGTTGCAATGATATTTCCATGCTGAACTGAGTTGTTCTGGGTCAACTATGAAGGCAAACCCACTTTCCTTTCAGTATTTTGCTGCAATTGGCAGAAACAAGCATATTTGCTCATTCGGCCTGAAAATGCTTTTAAGCGCATAAAAACTTACACTCTTGATTTCTGGCTAAATAAAAGCTGTTGCAATGATATTTCCATGCTGAACTGAGTTGTTCTGGGTCAACTATGAAGGCAAACCCACTTTCCTTTCAGTATTTTGCTGCAATTGGCAGAAACAAGCATATTTGCTCATTCGGCCTGAAAATGCTTTTAAGCGCATAAAAACTTACACTCTTGATTTCTGGCTAAATAAAAGCTGTTGCAATGATATTTCCATGATGAACTGAGTTGTTCTGGGTCAACTATGAAGGCCAACCCACTTTCCATTCAGTGTTTTGCTGCAATAGGCAGAAATCAGCTCATTTGGCCTGAAAATGCTTTTAAGCGAATAAAAACTTACACTTTTGATTTCTGGCTAAATAAAAGCTGTTGCAATGATATTTCCATGCTGAACTGAGTTGTTCTGGGTCAACTATGAAGGCAAACCCACTTTCCTTTCAGTATTTTGCTGCAATTGGCAGAAACAAGCATATTTGCTCATTCGGCCTGAAAATGCTTTTAAGCGCATAAAAACTTACACTCTTGATTTCTGGCTAAATAAAAGCTGTTGCAATGATATTTCCATGCTGAACTGAGTTGTTCTGGGTCAACTATGAAGGCAAACCCACTTTCCTTTCAGTATTTTGCTGCAATTGGCAGAAACAAGCATATTTGCTCATTCGGCCTGAAAATGCTTTTAAGCGCATAAAAACTTACACTCTTAATTTCTGGCTAAATAAAAGCTGTTGCAATGATATTTCCATGCTGAACTGAGTTGTTCTGGGTCAACTATGAAGGCAAACCCACTTTCCATTCAGTGTTTTGCTGCAATAGGCAGAAATCAGCACATTTGGCCTGAAAATGCTTTTAAGCGAATAAAAACTTACACTCTTGATTTCTGGCTAAATAAAAGCTGTTGCAATGATATTTCCATGCTGAACTGAGTTGTTCTGGGTCAACTATGAAGGCAAACCCACTTTCCTTTCAGTATTTTGCTGCAATTGGCAGAAACAAGCATATTTGCTCATTCGGCCTGAAAATGCTTTTAAGCGCATATAAACTTACACTCTTGATTTCTGGCTAAATAAAAGCTGTTGCAATGATATTTCCATGCTGAACTGAGTTGTTCTGGGTCAACTATGAAGGCAAACCCACTTTCCTTTCAGTATTTTTCTGCAATTGGCAGAAACAAGCATATTTGCTCATTCGGCCTGAAAATGCTTTTAAGCGCATAAAAACTTACACTCTTGATTTCTGGCTAAATAAAAGCTGTTGCAATGATATTTCCATGCTGAACTGAGTTGTTCTGGGTCAACTATGAAGGCAAACCCACTTTCCTTTCAGTATTTTGCTGCAATTGGCAGAAACAAGCATATTTGCTCATTCGGCCTGAAAATGCTTTTAAGCGCATAAAAACTTACACTCTTGATTTCTGGCTAAATAAAAGCTGTTGCAAGGATATTTCCATGCTGAACTGAGTTGTTCTGGGTCAACTATGAAGGCAAACCCACTTTCCTTTCAGTATTTTGCTGCAATTGGCAGAAACAAGCATATTTGCTCATTCGGCCTGAAAATGCTTTTAAGCGCATAAAAACTTACACTCTTGATTTCTGGCTAAATAAAAGCTGTTGCAATGATATTTCCATGCTGAACTGAGTTGTTCTGGGTCAACTATGAAGGCCAACCCACTTTCCATTCAGTGTTTTGCTGCAATAGGCAGAAATCAGCTCATTTGGCCTGAAAATGCTTTTAAGTGAATAAAAACTTACACTTTTGATTTCTGGCTAAATAAAAGCTGTTGCAATGATATTTCCATGCTGAACTTAGTTGTTCTGGGTCAACTATGAAGGCAAACCCACTTTCCTTTCAGTATTTTGCTGCAATTGGCAGAAACAAGCATATTTGCTCATTCGGCCTGAAAATGCTTTTAAGCGCATAAAAACTTACACTCTTGATTTCTGGCTAAATAAAAGCTGTTGCAATGATATTTCCATGCTGAACTGAGTTGTTCTGGGTCAACTATGAAGGCAAACCCACTTTCCTTTCAGTATTTTGCTGCAATTGGCAGAAACAAGCATATTTGCTCATTCGGCCTGAAAATGCTTTTAAGCGCATAAAAACTTACACTCTTAATTTCTGGCTAAATAAAAGCTGTTGCAATGATATTTCCATGCTGAACTGAGTTGTTCTGGGTCAACTATGAAGGCAAACCCACTTTCCATTCAGTGTTTTGCTGCAATAGGCAGAAATCAGCACATTTGGCCTGAAAATGCTTTTAAGCGAATAAAAACTTACACTCTTGATTTCTGGCTAAATAAAAGCTGTTGCAATGATATTTCCATGCTGAACTGAGTTGTTCTGGGTCAACTATGAAGGCAAACCCACTTTCCTTTCAGTATTTTGCTGCAATTGGCAGAAACAAGCATATTTGCTCATTCGGCCTGAAAATGCTTTTAAGCGCATATAAACTTACACTCTTGATTTCTGGCTAAATAAAAGCTGTTGCAATGATATTTCCATGCTGAACTGAGTTGTTCTGGGTCAACTATGAAGGCAAACCCACTTTCCTTTCAGTATTTTTCTGCAATTGGCAGAAACAAGCATATTTGCTCATTCGGCCTGAAAATGCTTTTAAGCGCATAAAAACTTACACTCTTGATTTCTGGCTAAATAAAAGCTGTTGCAATGATATTTCCATGCTTAACTGAGTTGTTCTGGGTCAACTATGAAGGCAAACCCACTTTCCTTTCAGTATTTTGCTGCAATTGGCAGAAACAAGCATATTTGCTCATTCGGCCTGAAAATGCTTTTAAGCGCATAAAAACTTACACTCTTGATTTCTGGCTAAATAAAAGCTGTTGCAATGATATTTCCATGCTGAACTGAGTTGTTCTGGGTCAACTATGAAGGCAAACCCACTTTCCTTTCAGTATTTTGCTGCAATTGGCAGAAACAAGCATATTTGCTCATTCGGCCTGAAAATGCTTTTAAGCGCATAAAAACTTACACTCTTGATTTCTGGCTAAATAAAAGCTGTTGCAATGATATTTCCATGCTGAACTGAGTTGTTCTGGGTCAACTATGAAGGCCAACCCACTTTCCATTCAGTGTTTTGCTGCAATAGGCAGAAATCAGCTCATTTGGCCTGAAAATGCTTTTAAGCGAATAAAAACTTACACTTTTGATTTCTGGCTAAATAAAAGCTGTTGCAATGATATTTCCATGCTGAACTTAGTTGTTCTGGGTCAACTATGAAGGCAAACCCACTTTCCTTTCAGTATTTTGCTGCAATTGGCAGAAACAAGCATATTTGCTCATTCGGCCTGAAAATGCTTTTAAGCGCATATAAACTTACACTCTTGATTTCTGGCTAAATAAAAGCTGTTGCAATGATATTTCCATGCTGAACTGAGTTGTTCTGGGTCAACTATGAAGGCAAACCCACTTTCCTTTCAGTATTTTGCTGCAATTGGCAGAAACAAGCATATTTGCTCATTCGGCCTGAAAATGCTTTTAAGCGCATAAAAACTTACACTCTTAATTTCTGGCTAAATAAAAGCTGTTGCAATGATATTTCCATGCTGAACTGAGTTGTTCTGGGTCAACTATGAAGGCAAACCCACTTTCCATTCAGTGTTTTGCTGCAATAGGCAGAAATCAGCACATTTGGCCTGAAAATGCTTTTAAGCGAATAAAAACTTACACTCTTGATTTCTGGCTAAATAAAAGCTGTTGCAATGATATTTCCATGCTGAACTGAGTTGTTCTGGGTCAACTATGAAGGCAAACCCACTTTCCTTTCAGTATTTTGCTGCAATTGGCAGAAACAAGCATATTTGCTCATTCGGCCTGAAAATGCTTTTAAGCGCATATAAACTTACACTCTTGATTTCTGGCTAAATAAAAGCTGTTGCAATGATATTTCCATGCTGAACTGAGTTGTTCTGGGTCAACTATGAAGGCAAACCCACTTTCCTTTCAGTATTTTTCTGCAATTGGCAGAAACAAGCATATTTGCTCATTCGGCCTGAAAATGCTTTTAAGCGCATAAAAACTTACACTCTTGATTTCTGGCTAAATAAAAGCTGTTGCAATGATATTTCCATGCTGAACTGAGTTGTTCTGGGTCAACTATGAAGGCAAACCCACTTTCCTTTCAGTATTTTGCTGCAATTGGCAGAAACAAGCATATTTGCTCATTCGGCCTGAAAATGCTTTTAAGCGCATAAAAACTTACACTCTTGATTTCTGGCTAAATAAAAGCTGTTGCAATGATATTTCCATGCTGAACTGAGTTGTTCTGGGTCAACTATGAAGGCAAACCCACTTTCCTTTCAGTATTTTGCTGCAATTGGCAGAAACAAGCATATTTGCTCATTCGGCCTGAAAATGCTTTTAAGCGCATAAAAACTTACACTCTTGATTTCTGGCTAAATAAAAGCTGTTGCAATGATATTTCCATGCTGAACTGAGTTGTTCTGGGTCAACTATGAAGGCAAACCCACTTTCCTTTCAGTATTTTGCTGCAATTGGCAGAAACAAGCATATTTGCTCATTCGGCCTGAAAATGCTTTTAAGCGAATAAAAACTTATACTCTTGATTTCTGGCTAAATAAAAGCTGTTGCAATGATATTTCCATGCTGAACTGAGTTGTTCTGGGTCAACTATGAAGGCAAACCCACTTTCCATTCAGTGTTTTGCTGCAATAGGCAGAAATCAGCTCATTTGGCCTGAAAATGCTTTTAAGCGAATAAAAACTTACACTCTTGATTTCTGGCTAAATAAAAGCTGTTGCAATGATATTTCCATGCTGAACTGAGTTGTTCTGGGTCAACTATGAAGGCAAACCCACTTTCCTTTTAGTATTTTGCTGCAATTGGCAGAAACAAGCATATTTGCTCATTCGGCCTGAAAATGCTTTTAAGCGCATAAAAACTTACACTCTTGATTTCTGGCTAAATAAAAGCTGTTGCAATGATATTTCCATGCTGAACTGAGTTGTTCTGGGTCAACTATGAAGGCAAACACACTTTCCTTTCAGTATTTTGCTGCAATTGGCAGAAACAAGCATATTTGCTCATTCGGCCTGAAAATGCTTTTAAGCGCATAAAAACTTACACTCTTGATTTCTGGCTAAATAAAAGCTGTTGCAATGATATTTCCATGCTGAACTGAGTTGTTCTGGGTCAACTATGAAGGCAAACCCACTTTCCTTTCAGTATTTTGCTGCAATTGGCAGAAACAAGCATATTTGCTCATTCGGCCTGAAAATGCTTTTAAGCGCATAAAAACTTACACTCTTGATTTCTGGCTAAATAAAAGCTGTTGCAATGATATTTCCATGCTGAACTGAGTTGTTCTGGGTCAACTATGAAGGCAAACCCACTTTCCATTCAGTGTTTTGCTGCAATTGGCAGAAATCAGCTCATTCGGCCTGAAAATGCTTTTAAGCGCATAAAAACTTACACTCTTGATTTCTGGCTAAATAAAAGCTGTTGCAATGATATTTCCATGCTGAACTGAGTTGTTCTGGGTCAACTATGAAGGCAAACCCACTTTCCTTTCAGTATTTTGCTGCAATTGGCAGAAACAAGCATATTTGCTCATTCGGCCTGAAAATGCTTTTAAGGGCATAAAAACTTACACTCTTGATTTCTGGCTAAATAAAAGCTGTTGCAATGATATTTCCATGCTGAACTGAGTTGTTCTGGGTCAACTATGAAGGCAAACCCACTTTCCTTTCAGTATTTTGCTGCAATTGGCAGAAACAAGCATATTTGCTCATTCGGCCTGAAAATGCTTTTAAGCGCATAAAAACTTACACTCTTGATTTCTGGCTAAATAAAAGCTGTTGCAATGATATTTCCATGCTGAACTGAGTTGTTCTGGGTCAACTATGAAGGCAAACCCACTTTCCTTTCAGTATTTTGCTGCAATTGGCAGAAACAAGCATATTTGCTCATTCGGCCTGAAAATGCTTTTAAGCGCATAAAAACTTACACTCTTGATTTCTGGCTAAATAAAAGCTGTTGCAATGATATTTCCATGCTGAACTGAGTTGTTCTGGGTCAACTATAAAGGCAAACCCACTTTCCTTTCAGTATTTTGCTGCAATTGGCAGAAACAAGCATATTTGCTCATTCGGCCTGAAAATGCTTTTAAGCGCATAAAAACTTACACTCTTGATTTCTGGCTAAATAAAAGCTGTTGCAATGATATTTCCATGCTGAACTGAGTTGTTCTGGGTCAACTATGAAGGCAAACCCACTTTCCTTTCAGTATTTTGCTGCAATTGGCAGAAACAAGCATATTTGCTCATTCGGCCTGAAAATGCTTTTAAGCGAATAAAAACTTATACTCTTGATTTCTGGCTAAATAAAAGCTGTTGCAATGATATTTCCATGCTGAACTGAGTTGTTCTGGGTCAACTATGAAGGCAAACCCACTTTCCATTCAGTGTTTTGCTGCAATAGGCAGAAATCAGCTCATTTGGCCTGAAAATGCTTTTAAGCGAATAAAAACTTACACTCTTGATTTCTGGCTAAATAAAAGCTGTTGCAATGATATTTCCATGCTGAACTGAGTTGTTCTGGGTCAACTATGAAGGCAAACCCACTTTCCTTTCAGTATTTTGCTGCAATTGGCAGAAACAAGCATATTTGCTCATTCGGCCTGAAAATGCTTTTAAGCGCATAAAAACTTACACTCTTGATTTCTGGCTAAATAAAAGCTGTTGCAATGATATTTCCATGCTGAACTGAGTTGTTCTGGGTCAACTATGAAGGCAAACCCACTTTCCATTCAGTGTTTTGCTGCAATAGGCAGAAATCAGCACATTTGGCCTGAAAATGCTTTTAAGCGCATAAAAACTTACACTCTTAATTTCTGGCTAAATAAAAGCTGTTGCAATGATATTTCCATGCTGAACTGAGTTGTTCTGGGTCAACTATGAAGGCAAACCCACTTTCCTTTCAGTATTTTGCTGCAATTGGCAGAAACAAGCATATTTGCTCATTCGGCCTGAAAATGCTTTTAAGCGCATAAAAACTTACACTCTTGATTTCTGGCTAAATAAAAGCTGTTGCAATGATATTTCCATGCTGAACTGAGTTGTTCTGGGTCAACTATGAAGGCAAACCCACTTTCCATTCAGTGTTTTGCTGCAATAGGCAGAAATCAGCTCATTTGGCCTGAAAATGCTTTTAAGCGAATAAAAACTTACACTCTTGATTTCTGGCTAAATAAAAGCTGTTGCAATGATATTTCCATGCTGAACTGAGTTGTTCTGGGTCAACTATGAAGGCAAACCCACTTTCCTTTTAGTATTTTGCTGCAATTGGCAGAAACAAGCATATTTGCTCATTCGGCCTGAAAATGCTTTGAAGCGCATAAAAACTTACACTCTTGATTTCTGGCTAAATAAAAGCTGTTGCAATGATATTTCCATGCTGAACTGAGTTGTTCTGGGTCAACTATGAAGGCAAACACACTTTCCTTTCAGTATTTTGCTGCAATTGGCAGAAACAAGCATATTTGCTCATTCGGCCTGAAAATGCTTTTAAGCGCATAAAAACTTACACTCTTGATTTCTGGCTAAATAAAAGCTGTTGCAATGATATTTCCATGCTGAACTGAGTTGTTCTGGGTCAACTATGAAGGCAAACCCACTTTCCTTTCAGTATTTTGCTGCAATTGGCAGAAACAAGCATATTTGCTCATTCGGCCTGAAAATGCTTTTAAGCGCATAAAAACTTACACTCTTGATTTCTGGCTAAATAAAAGCTGTTGCAATGATATTTCCATGCTGAACTGAGTTGTTCTGGGTCAACTATGAAGGCAAACCCACTTTCCATTCAGTGTTTTGCTGCAATTGGCAGAAATCAGCTCATTCGGCCTGAAAATGCTTTTAAGCGCATAAAAACTTACACTCTTGATTTCTGGCTAAATAAAAGCTGTTGCAATGATATTTCCATGCTGAACTGAGTTGTTCTGGGTCAACTATGAAGGCAAACCCACTTTCCTTTCAGTATTTTGCTGCAATTGGCAGAAACAAGCATATTTGCTCATTCGGCCTGAAAATGCTTTTAAGGGCATAAAAACTTACACTCTTGATTTCTGGCTAAATAAAAGCTGTTGCAATGATATTTCCATGCTGAACTGAGTTGTTCTGGGTCAACTATGAAGGCAAACCCACTTTCCTTTCAGTATTTTGCTGCAATTGGCAGAAACAAGCATATTTGCTCATTCGGCCTGAAAATGCTTTTAAGCGCATAAAAACTTACACTCTTGATTTCTGGCTAAATAAAAGCTGTTGCAATGATATTTCCATGCTGAACTGAGTTGTTCTGGGTCAACTATGAAGGCAAACCCACTTTCCTTTCAGTATTTTGCTGCAATTGGCAGAAACAAGCATATTTGCTCATTCGGCCTGAAAATGCTTTTAAGCGCATAAAAACTTACACTCTTGATTTCTGGCTAAATAAAAGCTGTTGCAATGATATTTCCATGCTGAACTGAGTTGTTCTGGGTCAACTATGAAGGCAAACCCACTTTCCTTTCAGTATTTTGCTGCAATTGGCAGAAACAAGCATATTTGCTCATTCGGCCTGAAAATGCTTTTAAGCGCATAAAAACTTACACTCTTGATTTCTGGCTAAATAAAAGCTGTTGCAATGATATTTCCATGCTGAACTGAGTTGTTCTGGGTCAACTATGAAGGCAAACCCACTTTCCTTTCAGTATTTTGCTGCAATTGGCAGAAACAAGCATATTTGCTCATTCGGCCTGAAAATGCTTTTAAGCGCATAAAAACTTACACTCTTGATTTCTGGCTAAATAAAAGCTGTTGCAATGATATTTCCATGCTGAACTGAGTTGTTCTGGGTCAACTATAAAGGCAAACCCACTTTCCTTTCAGTATTTTGCTGCAATTGGCAGAAACAAGCATATTTGCTCATTCGGCCTGAAAATGCTTTTAAGCGCATAAAAACTTACACTCTTGATTTCTGGCTAAATAAAAGCTGTTGCAATGATATTTCCATGCTGAACTGAGTTGTTCTGGGTCAACTATGAAGGCAAACCCACTTTCCATTCAGTGTTTTGCTGCAATAGGCAGAAATCAGCACATTTGGCCTGAAAATGCTTTTAAGCGCATAAAAACTTACACTCTTAATTTCTGGCTAAATAAAAGCTGTTGCAATGATATTTCCATGCTGAACTGAGTTGTTCTGGGTCAACTATGAAGGCAAACCCACTTTCCTTTCAGTATTTTGCTGCAATTGGCAGAAACAAGCATATTTGCTCATTCGGCCTGAAAATGCTTTTAAGCGCATAAAAACTTACACTCTTGATTTCTGGCTAAATAAAAGCTGTTGCAATGATATTTCCATGCTGAACTGAGTTGTTCTGGGTCAACTATGAAGGCAAACCCACTTTCCATTCAGTGTTTTGCTGCAATAGGCAGAAATCAGCTCATTTGGCCTGAAAATGCTTTTAAGCGAATAAAAACTTACACTCTTGATTTCTGGCTAAATAAAAGCTGTTGCAATGATATTTCCATGCTGAACTGAGTTGTTCTGGGTCAACTATGAAGGCAAACCCACTTTCCTTTTAGTATTTTGCTGCAATTGGCAGAAACAAGCATATTTGCTCATTCGGCCTGAAAATGCTTTTAAGCGCATAAAAACTTACACTCTTGATTTCTGGCTAAATAAAAGCTGTTGCAATGATATTTCCATGCTGAACTGAGTTGTTCTGGGTCAACTATGAAGGCAAACACACTTTCCTTTCAGTATTTTGCTGCAATTGGCAGAAACAAGCATATTTGCTCATTCGGCCTGAAAATGCTTTTAAGCGCATAAAAACTTACACTCTTGATTTCTGGCTAAATAAAAGCTGTTGCAATGATATTTCCATGCTGAACTGAGTTGTTCTGGGTCAACTATGAAGGCAAACCCACTTTCCTTTCAGTATTTTGCTGCAATTGGCAGAAACAAGCATATTTGCTCATTCGGCCTGAAAATGCTTTTAAGCGCATAAAAACTTACACTCTTGATTTCTGGCTAAATAAAAGCTGTTGCAATGATATTTCCATGCTGAACTGAGTTGTTCTGGGTCAACTATGAAGGCAAACCCACTTTCCATTCAGTGTTTTGCTGCAATTGGCAGAAATCAGCTCATTCGGCCTGAAAATGCTTTTAAGCGCATAAAAACTTACACTCTTGATTTCTGGCTAAATAAAAGCTGTTGCAATGATATTTCCATGCTGAACTGAGTTGTTCTGGGTCAACTATGAAGGCAAACCCACTTTCCTTTCAGTATTTTGCTGCAATTGGCAGAAACAAGCATATTTGCTCATTCGGCCTGAAAATGCTTTTAAGGGCATAAAAACTTACACTCTTGATTTCTGGCTAAATAAAAGCTGTTGCAATGATATTTCCATGCTGAACTGAGTTGTTCTGGGTCAACTATGAAGGCAAACCCACTTTCCTTTCAGTATTTTGCTGCAATTGGCAGAAACAAGCATATTTGCTCATTCGGCCTGAAAATGCTTTTAAGCGCATAAAAACTTACACTCTTGATTTCTGGCTAAATAAAAGCTGTTGCAATGATATTTCCATGCTGAACTGAGTTGTTCTGGGTCAACTATGAAGGCAAACCCACTTTCCTTTCAGTATTTTGCTGCAATTGGCAGAAACAAGCATATTTGCTCATTCGGCCTGAAAATGCTTTTAAGCGCATAAAAACTTACACTCTTGATTTCTGGCTAAATAAAAGCTGTTGCAATGATATTTCCATGCTGAACTGAGTTGTTCTGGGTCAACTATGAAGGCAAACCCACTTTCCTTTCAGTATTTTGCTGCAATTGGCAGAAACAAGCATATTTGCTCATTCGGCCTGAAAATGCTTTTAAGCGCATAAAAACTTACACTCTTGATTTCTGGCTAAATAAAAGCTGTTGCAATGATATTTCCATGCTGAACTGAGTTGTTCTGGGTCAACTATGAAGGCAAACCCACTTTCCTTTCAGTATTTTGCTGCAATTGGCAGAAACAAGCATATTTGCTCATTCGGCCTGAAAATGCTTTTAAGCGAATAAAAACTTATACTCTTGATTTCTGGCTAAATAAAAGCTGTTGCAATGATATTTCCATGCTGAACTGAGTTGTTCTGGGTCAACTATGAAGGCAAACCCACTTTCCATTCAGTGTTTTGCTGCAATAGGCAGAAATCAGCTCATTTGGCCTGAAAATGCTTTTAAGCGAATAAAAACTTACACTCTTGATTTCTGGCTAAATAAAAGCTGTTGCAATGATATTTCCATGCTGAACTGAGTTGTTCTGGGTCAACTATGAAGGCAAACCCACTTTCCTTTCAGTATTTTGCTGCAATTGGCAGAAACAAGCATATTTGCTCATTCGGCCTGAAAATGCTTTTAAGCGCATAAAAACTTACACTCTTGATTTCTGGCTAAATAAAAGCTGTTGCAATGATATTTCCATGCTGAACTGAGTTGTTCTGGGTCAACTATGAAGGCAAACCCACTTTCCATTCAGTGTTTTGCTGCAATAGGCAGAAATCAGCACATTTGGCCTGAAAATGCTTTTAAGCGCATAAAAACTTACACTCTTAATTTCTGGCTAAATAAAAGCTGTTGCAATGATATTTCCATGCTGAACTGAGTTGTTCTGGGTCAACTATGAAGGCAAACCCACTTTCCTTTCAGTATTTTGCTGCAATTGGCAGAAACAAGCATATTTGCTCATTCGGCCTGAAAATGCTTTTAAGCGCATAAAAACTTACACTCTTGATTTCTGGCTAAATAAAAGCTGTTGCAATGATATTTCCATGCTGAACTGAGTTGTTCTGGGTCAACTATGAAGGCAAACCCACTTTCCATTCAGTGTTTTGCTGCAATAGGCAGAAATCAGCTCATTTGGCCTGAAAATGCTTTTAAGCGAATAAAAACTTACACTCTTGATTTCTGGCTAAATAAAAGCTGTTGCAATGATATTTCCATGCTGAACTGAGTTGTTCTGGGTCAACTATGAAGGCAAACACACTTTCCTTTCAGTATTTTGCTGCAATTGGCAGAAACAAGCATATTTGCTCATTCGGCCTGAAAATGCTTTTAAGCGCATAAAAACTTACACTCTTGATTTCTGGCTAAATAAAAGCTGTTGCAATGATATTTCCATGCTGAACTGAGTTGTTCTGGGTCAACTATGAAGGCAAACCCACTTTCCTTTCAGTATTTTGCTGCAATTGGCAGAAACAAGCATATTTGCTCATTCGGCCTGAAAATGCTTTTAAGCGCATAAAAACTTACACTCTTGATTTCTGGCTAAATAAAAGCTGTTGCAATGATATTTCCATGCTGAACTGAGTTGTTCTGGGTCAACTATGAAGGCAAACCCACTTTCCATTCAGTGTTTTGCTGCAATTGGCAGAAACAAGCATATTTGCTCATTCGGCCTGAAAATGCTTTTAAGCGAATAAAAACTTATACTCTTGATTTCTGGCTAAATAAAAGCTGTTGCAATGATATTTCCATGCTGAACTGAGTTGTTCTGGGTCAACTATGAAGGCAAACCCACTTTCCATTCAGTGTTTTGCTGCAATAGGCAGAAATCAGCTCATTTGGCCTGAAAATGCTTTTAAGCGAATAAAAACTTACACTCTTGATTTCTGGCTAAATAAAAGCTGTTGCAATGATATTTCCATGCTGAACTGAGTTGTTCTGGGTCAACTATGAAGGCAAACCCACTTTCCTTTCAGTATTTTGCTGCAATTGGCAGAAACAAGCATATTTGCTCATTCGGCCTGAAAATGCTTTTAAGCGCATAAAAACTTACACTCTTGATTTCTGGCTAAATAAAAGCTGTTGCAATGATATTTCCATGCTGAACTGAGTTGTTCTGGGTCAACTATGAAGGCAAACCCACTTTCCATTCAGTGTTTTGCTGCAATAGGCAGAAATCAGCACATTTGGCCTGAAAATGCTTTTAAGCGCATAAAAACTTACACTCTTAATTTCTGGCTAAATAAAAGCTGTTGCAATGATATTTCCATGCTGAACTGAGTTGTTCTGGGTCAACTATGAAGGCAAACCCACTTTCCTTTCAGTATTTTGCTGCAATTGGCAGAAACAAGCATATTTGCTCATTCGGCCTGAAAATGCTTTTAAGCGCATAAAAACTTACACTCTTGATTTCTGGCTAAATAAAAGCTGTTGCAATGATATTTCCATGCTGAACTGAGTTGTTCTGGGTCAACTATGAAGGCAAACCCACTTTCCATTCAGTGTTTTGCTGCAATAGGCAGAAATCAGCTCATTTGGCCTGAAAATGCTTTTAAGCGAATAAAAACTTACACTCTTGATTTCTGGCTAAATAAAAGCTGTTGCAATGATATTTCCATGCTGAACTGAGTTGTTCTGGGTCAACTATGAAGGCAAACCCACTTTCCTTTTAGTATTTTGCTGCAATTGGCAGAAACAAGCATATTTGCTCATTCGGCCTGAAAATGCTTTTAAGCGCATAAAAACTTACACTCTTGATTTCTGGCTAAATAAAAGCTGTTGCAATGATATTTCCATGCTGAACTGAGTTGTTCTGGGTCAACTATGAAGGCAAACACACTTTCCTTTCAGTATTTTGCTGCAATTGGCAGAAACAAGCATATTTGCTCATTCGGCCTGAAAATGCTTTTAAGCGCATAAAAACTTACACTCTTGATTTCTGGCTAAATAAAAGCTGTTGCAATGATATTTCCATGCTGAACTGAGTTGTTCTGGGTCAACTATGAAGGCAAACCCACTTTCCTTTCAGTATTTTGCTGCAATTGGCAGAAACAAGCATATTTGCTCATTCGGCCTGAAAATGCTTTTAAGCGCATAAAAACTTACACTCTTGATTTCTGGCTAAATAAAAGCTGTTGCAATGATATTTCCATGCTGAACTGAGTTGTTCTGGGTCAACTATGAAGGCAAACCCACTTTCCATTCAGTGTTTTGCTGCAATTGGCAGAAATCAGCTCATTCGGCCTGAAAATGCTTTTAAGCGCATAAAAACTTACACTCTTGATTTCTGGCTAAATAAAAGCTGTTGCAATGATATTTCCATGCTGAACTGAGTTGTTCTGGGTCAACTATGAAGGCAAACCCACTTTCCTTTCAGTATTTTGCTGCAATTGGCAGAAACAAGCATATTTGCTCATTCGGCCTGAAAATGCTTTTAAGGGCATAAAAACTTACACTCTTGATTTCTGGCTAAATAAAAGCTGTTGCAATGATATTTCCATGCTGAACTGAGTTGTTCTGGGTCAACTATGAAGGCAAACCCACTTTCCTTTCAGTATTTTGCTGCAATTGGCAGAAACAAGCATATTTGCTCATTCGGCCTGAAAATGCTTTTAAGCGCATAAAAACTTACACTCTTGATTTCTGGCTAAATAAAAGCTGTTGCAATGATATTTCCATGCTGAACTGAGTTGTTCTGGGTCAACTATGAAGGCAAACCCACTTTCCTTTCAGTATTTTGCTGCAATTGGCAGAAACAAGCATATTTGCTCATTCGGCCTGAAAATGCTTTTAAGCGCATAAAAACTTACACTCTTGATTTCTGGCTAAATAAAAGCTGTTGCAATGATATTTCCATGCTGAACTGAGTTGTTCTGGGTCAACTATGAAGGCAAACCCACTTTCCTTTCAGTATTTTGCTGCAATTGGCAGAAACAAGCATATTTGCTCATTCGGCCTGAAAATGCTTTTAAGCGCATAAAAACTTACACTCTTGATTTCTGGCTAAATAAAAGCTGTTGCAATGATATTTCCATGCTGAACTGAGTTGTTCTGGGTCAACTATGAAGGCAAACCCACTTTCCTTTCAGTATTTTGCTGCAATTGGCAGAAACAAGCATATTTGCTCATTCGGCCTGAAAATGCTTTTAAGCGCATAAAAACTTACACTCTTGATTTCTGGCTAAATAAAAGCTGTTGCAATGATATTTCCATGCTGAACTGAGTTGTTCTGGGTCAACTATGAAGGCAAACCCACTTTCCATTCAGTGTTTTGCTGCAATAGGCAGAAATCAGCTCATTTGGCCTGAAAATGCTTTTAAGCGAATAAAAACTTACACTTTTGATTTCTGGCTAAATAAAAGCTGTTGCAATGATATTTCCATGCTGAACTGAGTTGTTCTGGGTCAACTATGAAGGCAAACCCACTTTCCTTTCAGTATTTTGCTGCAATTGGCAGAAACAAGCATATTTGCTCATTCGGCCTGAAAATGCTTTTAAGCGCATAAAAACTTACACTCTTGATTTCTGGCTAAATAAAAGCTGTTGCAATGATATTTCCATGCTGAACTGAGTTGTTCTGGGTCAACTATGAAGGCAAACCCACTTTCCTTTCAGTATTTTGCTGCAATTTGCAGAAACAAGCATATTTGCTCATTCGGCCTGAAAATGCTTTTAAGCGAATAAAAACTTACACTCTTGATTTCTGGCTAAATAAAAGCTGTTGCAATGATATTTCCATGCTGAACTGAGTTGTTCTGGGTCAACTATGAAGGCAAACCCACTTTCCATTCAGTGTTTTGCTGCAATAGGCAGAAATCAGCTCATTTGGCCTGAAAATGCTTTTAAGCGAATAAAAACTTACACTCTTGATTTCTGGCTAAATAAAAGCTGTTGCAATGATATTTCCATGCTGAACTGAGTTGTTCTGGGTCAACTATGAAGGCAAACCCACTTTCCTTTCAGTATTTTGCTGCAATTGGCAGAAACAAGCATATTTGCTCATTCGGCTTGAAAATGCTTTTAAGCGCATAAAAACTTAGACTCTTGATTTCTGGCTAAATAAAAGCTGTTGCAATGATATTTCCATGCTGAACTGAGTTGTTCTGGGTCAACTATGAAGGCAAACCCACTTTCCTTTCAGTATTTTGCTGCAATTGGCAGAAACAAGCATATTTGCTCATTCGGCCTGAAAATGCTTTTAAGCGCATAAAAACTTACAGTCTTGATTTCTGGCTAAATAAAAGCTGTTGCAATGATATTTCCATTCTGAACTGAGTTGTTCTGGGTCAACTATGAAGGCAAACCCACTTTCCTTTCAGTATTTTGCTGCAATTGGCAGAAACAAGCATATTTGCTCATTCGGCCTGAAAATGCTTTTAAGCGCATAAAAACTTACACTCTTGATTTCTGGCTAAATAAAAGCTGTTGCAATGATATTTCCATGCTGAACTGAGTTGTTCTGGGTCAACTATGAAGGCAAACCCACTTTCCTTTCAGTATTTTGCTGCAATTGGCAGAAACAAGCATATTTGCTCATTCGGCCTGAAAATGCTTTTAAGCGCATAAAAACTTACACTCTTGATTTCTGGCTAAATAAAAGCTGTTGCAATGATATTTCCATGCTGAACTGAGTTGTTCTGGGTCAACTATGAAGGCAAACCCACTTTCCATTCAGTGTTTTGCTGCAATAGGCAGAAATCAGCTCATTTGGCCTGAAAATGCTTTTAAGCGAATAAAAACTTAGACTCTTGATTTCTGGCTAAATAAAAGCTGTTGCAATGATATTTCCATGCTGAACTGAATTGTTCTGGGTCAACTATCAAGGCAAACCCACTTTCCTTTCAGTATTTTGCTGCAATTTGCAGAAACAAGCATATTTGCTCATTCGGCCTGAAAATGCTTTTAAGCGCATAAAAACTTACACTCTTGATTTCTGGCTAAATAAAAGCTGTTGCAATGATATTTCCATGCTGAACTGAGTTGTTCTGGGTCAACTATGAAGGCAAACCCACTTTCCATTCAGTGTTTTGCTGCAATAGGCAGAAATCAGCTCATTTGGCCTGAAAATGCTTTTAAGCGAATAAAAACTTAGACTCTTGATTTCTGGCTAAATAAAAGCTGTTGCAATGATATTTCCATGCTGAACTGAATTGTTCTGGGTCAACTATCAAGGCAAACCCACTTTCCTTTCAGTATTTTGCTGCAATTTGCAGAAACAAGCATATTTGCTCATTCGGCCTGAAAATGCTTTTAAGCGCATAAAAACTTACACTCTTGATTTCTGGCTAAATAAAAGCTGTTGCAATGATATTTCCATGCTGAACTGAGTTGTTCTGGGTCAACTATGAAGGCAAACCCACTTTCCTTTCAGTATTTTGCTGCAATTGGCAGAAACAAGCATATTTGCTCATTCGGCCTGAAAATGCTTTTAAGCGCATAAAAACTTACACTCTTGATTTCTGGCTAAATAAAAGCTGTTGCAATGATATTTCCATGCTGAACTGAGTTGTTCTGGGTCAACTATGAAGGCAAACCCACTTTCCATTCAGTGTTTTGCTGCAATAGGCAGAAATCAGCTCATTTGGCCTGAAAATGCTTTTAAGCGAATAAAAACTTACACTCTTGATTTCTGGCTAAATAAAAGCTGTTGCAATGATATTTCCATGCTGAACTGAGTTGTTCTGGGTCAACTATGAAGGCAAACCCACTTTCCTTTCAGTATTTTGCTGCAATTGGCAGAAACAAGCATATTTGCTCATTCGGCCTGAAAATGCTTTTAAGCGCATAAAAACTTACACTCTTGATTTCTGGCTAAATAAAAGCTGTTGCAATGATATTTCCATGCTGAACTGAGTTGTTCTGGGTCAACTATGAAGGCAAACCCACTTTCCTTTCAGTATTTTGCTGCAATTGGCAGAAACAAGCATATTTGCTCATTCGGCCTGAAAACGCTTTTAAGTGCATAAAAACTTACACTCTTGATTTCTGGCTAAATAAAAGCTGTTGCAATGATATTTCCATGCTGAACTGAGTTGTTCTGGGTCAACTATGAAGGCAAACCCACTTTCCTTTCAGTATTTTGCTGCAATTGGCAGAAACAAGCATATTTGCTCATTTGGCCTGAAAATGCTTTTAAGCGAATAAAAACTTACACTCTTGATTTCTGGCTAAATAAAAGCTGTTGCAATGATATTTCCATGCTGAACTGAGTTGTTCTGGGTCAACTATGAAGGCAAACCCACTTTCCTTTCAGTATTTTGCTGCAATTGGCAGAAACAAGCATATTTGCTCATTCGGCCTGAAAATGCTTTTAAGCGCATAAAAACTTACACTCTTGATTTCTGGCTAAATAAAAGCTGTTGCAATGATATTTCCATGCTGAACTGAGTTGTTCTGGGTCAACTATGAAGGCAAACCCACTTTCCATTCAGTGTTTTGCTGCAATAGGCAGAAATCAGCTCATTTGGCCTGAAAATGCTTTTAAGCGAATAAAAACTTACACTCTTGATTTCTGGCTAAATAAAAGCTGTTGCAATGATATTTCCATGCTGAACTGAGTTGTTCTGGGTCAACTATGAAGGCAAACCCACTTTCCTTTCAGTATTTTGCTGCAATTGGCAGAAACAAGCATATTTGCTCATTCGGCCTGAAAATGCTTTTAAGCGCATAAAAACTTACACTCTTGATTTCTGGCTAAATAAAAGCTGTTGCAGTGATATTTCCATGCTGAACTGAGTTGTTCTGGGTCAACTATGAAGGCAAACCCACTTTCCATTCAGTGTTTTGCTGCAATAGGCAGAAATCAGCTCATTTGGCCTGAAAATGCTTTTAAGCGAATAAAAACTTACACTCTTGATTTCTGGCTAAATAAAAGCTGTTGCAATGATATTTCCATGCTTAACTGAGTTGTTCTGGGTCAACTATGAAGGCAAACCCACTTTCCTTTCAGTATTTTGCTGCAATTGGCAGAAACAAGCATATTTGCTCATTCGGCCTGAAAATGCTTTTAAGCGCATAAAAACTTACACTCTTGATTTCTGGCTAAATAAAAGCTGTTGCAATGATATTTCCATGCTGAACTGAGTTGTTCTGGGTCAACTATGAAGGCAAACACACTTTCCTTTCAGTATTTTGCTGCAATTGGCAGAAACAAGCATATTTGCTCATTCGGCCTGAAAATGCTTTTAAGCGCATAAAAACTTACACTCTTGATTTCTGGCTAAATAAAAGCTGTTGCAATGATATTTCCATGCTGAACTGAGTTGTTCTGGGTCAACTATGAAGGCAAACCCACTTTCCTTTCAGTATTTTGCTGCAATTGGCAGAAACAAGCATATTTGCTCATTCGGCCTGAAAATGCTTTTAAGCGCATAAAAACTTACATTCTTGATTTCTGGCTAAATAAAAGCTGTTGCAATGATATTTCCATGCTGAACTGAGTTGTTCTGGGTCAACTATGAAGGCAAACCCACTTTCCATTCAGTGTTTTGCTGCAATAGGCAGAAATCAGCTCATTTGGCCTGAAAATGCTTTTAAGCGAATAAAAACTTACACTCTTGATTTCTGGCTAAATAAAAGCTGTTGCAATGATATTTCCATGCTGAACTGAGTTGTTCTGGGTCAACTATGAAGGCAAACCCACTTTCCTTTCAGTATTTTGCTGCAATTGGCAGAAACAAGCATATTTGCTCATTCGGCCTGAAAATGCTTTTAAGCGCATAAAAACTTACACTCTTGATTTCTGGCTAAATAAAAGCTGTTGCAATGATATTTCCATGCTGAACTGAGTTGTTCTGGGTCAACTATGAAGGCAAACCCACTTTCCTTTCAGTATTTTGCTGCAATTGGCAGAAACAAGCATATTTGCTCATTCGGCCTGAAAATGCTTTTAAGCGCATAAAAACTTACACTCTTGATTTCTGGCTAAATAAAAGCTGTTGCAATGATATTTCCATGCTGAACTGAGTTGTTCTGGGTCAACTATGAAGGCAAACCCACTTTCCTTTCAGTATTTTGCTGCAATTGGCAGAAACAAGCATATTTGCTCATTCGGCCTGAAAATGCTTTTAAGCGCATAAAAACTTACAGTCTTGATTTCTGGCTAAATAAAAGCTGTTGCAATGATATTTCCATGCTGAACTGAGTTGTTCTGGGTCAACTATGAAGGCAAACCCACTTTCCATTCAGTGTTTTGCTGCAATAGGCAGAAATCAGCTCATTTGGCCTGAAAATGCTTTTAAGCGAATAAAAACTTACACTCTTGATTTCTGGCTAAATAAAAGCTGTTGCAATGAATGATATTTCCATGCTGAACTGAGTTGTTCTGGGTCAACTATGAAGGCAAACCCACTTTCCTTTCAGTATTTTGCTGCAATTGGCAGAAACAAGCATATTTGCTCATTCGGCCTGAAAATGCTTTTAAGCGCATAAAAACTTACACTCTTGATTTCTGGCTAAATAAAAGCTGTTGCAATGAATGATATTTCCATGCTGAACTGAGTTGTTCTGGGTCAACTATGAAGGCAAACCCACTTTCCTTTCAGTATTTTGCTGCAATTGGCAGAAACAAGCATATTTGCTCATTCGGCCTGAAAATGCTTTTAAGCGCATAAAAACTTACACTCTTGATTTCTGGCTAAATAAAAGCTGTTGCAATGATATTTCCATGCTGAAATGAGTTGTTCTGGGTCAACTATGAAGGCAAACCCACTTTCCTTTCAGTATTTTGCTGCAATTGGCAGAAACAAGCATATTTGCTAATTCGGCCTGAAAATGCTTTTAAGCGCATAAAAACTTACACTCTTGATTTCTGGCTAAATAAAAGCTGTTGCAATGATATTTCCATGCTGAACTGAGTTGTTCTGGGTCAACTATGAAGGCAAACCCACTTTCCATTCAGTGTTTTGCTGCAATAGGCAGAAATCAGCTCATTTGGCCTGAAAATGCTTTTAAGCGAATAAAAACTTACACTTTTGATTTCTGGCTAAATAAAAGCTGTTGCAATGATATTTCCATGCTGAACTGAGTTGTTCTGGGTCAACTATGAAGGCAAACCCACTTTCCTTTCAGTATTTTGCTGCAATTGGCAGAAACAAGCATATTTGCTCATTCGGCCTGAAAATGCTTTTAAGCGCATAAAAACTTACACTCTTGATTTCTGGCTAAATAAAAGCTGTTGCAATGATATTTCCATGCTGAACTGAGTTGTTCTGGGTCAACTATGAAGGCAAACCCACTTTCCTTTCAGTATTTTGCTGCAATTGGCAGAAACAAGCATATTTGCTCATTCGGCCTGAAAATGCTTTTAAGCGCATAAAAACTTACAGTCTTGATTTCTGGCTAAATAAAAGCTGTTGCAATGATATTTCCATGCTGAACTGAGTTGTTCTGGGTCAACTATGAAGGCAAACCCACTTTCATTTCAGTATTTTGCTGCAATTGGCAGAAACAAACATATTTGCTCATTCGGCCTGAAAATGCTTTTAAGCGCATAAAAACTTACACTCTTGATTTCTGGCTAAATAAAAGCTGTTGCAATGATATTTCCATGCTGAACTGAGTTGTTCTGGGTCAACTATGAAGGCAAACCCACTTTCCTTTCAGTATTTTGCTGCAATTGGCAGAAACAAGCATATTTGCTGATTCGGCCTGAAAATGCTTTTAAGCGCATAAAAACTTACACTCTTGATTTCTGGCTAAATAAAAGCTGTTGCAATGATATTTCCATGCTGAACTGAGTTGTTCTGGGTCAACTATGAAGGCAAACCCACTTTCCTTTCAGTATTTTGCTGCAATTGGCAGAAACAAGCATATTTGCTCATTCGGCCTGAAAATGCTTTTAAGCGCATAAAAACTTACACTCTTGATTTCTGGCTAAATAAAAGCTGTTGCAATGATATTTCCATGCTGAACTGAGTTGTTCTGGGTCAACTATGAAGGCAAACCCACTTTCCTTTCAGTATTTTGCTGCAATTGGCAGAAACAAGCATATTTGCTCATTCGGCCTGAAAATGCTTTTAAGCGCATAAAAACTTACAGTCTTGATTTCTGGCTAAATAAAAGCTGTTGCAATGATATTTCCATGCTGAACTGAGTTGTTCTGGGTCAACTATGAAGGCAAACCCACTTTCCTTTCAGTATTTTGCTGCAATTGGCAGAAACAAGCATATTTGCTCATTCGGCCTGAAAATGCTTTTAAGCGCATAAAAACTTACAGTCTTGACTTCTGGCTAAATAAAAGCTGTTGCAATGATATTTCCATGCTGAACTGAGTTGTTCTGGGTCAACTATGAAGGCAAACCCACTTTCCATTCAGTGTTTTGCTGCAATAGGCAGAAATCAGCTCATTTGGCCTGAAAATGCTTTTAAGCGAATAAAAACTTACACTCTTGATTTCTGGCTAAATAAAAGCTGTTGCAATGAATGATATTTCCATGCTGAACTGAGTTGTTCTGGGTCAACTATGAAGGCAAACCCACTTTCCTTTCAGTATTTTGCTGCAATTGGCAGAAACAAGCATATTTGCTCATTCGGCCTGAAAATGCTTTTAAGCGCATAAAAACTTACACTCTTGATTTCTGGCTAAATAAAAGCTGTTGCAATGAATGATATTTCCATGCTGAACTGAGTTGTTCTGGGTCAACTATGAAGGCAAACCCACTTTCCTTTCAGTATTTTGCTGCAATTGGCAGAAACAAGCATATTTGCTCATTCGGCCTGAAAATGCTTTTAAGCGCATAAAAACTTACACTCTTGATTTCTGGCTAAATAAAAGCTGTTGCAATGATATTTCCATGCTGAAATGAGTTGTTCTGGGTCAACTATGAAGGCAAACCCACTTTCCTTTCAGTATTTTGCTGCAATTGGCAGAAACAAGCATATTTGCTAATTCGGCCTGAAAATGCTTTTAAGCGCATAAAAACTTACACTCTTGATTTCTGGCTAAATAAAAGCTGTTGCAATGATATTTCCATGCTGAACTGAGTTGTTCTGGGTCAACTATGAAGGCAAACCCACTTTCCATTCAGTGTTTTGCTGCAATAGGCAGAAATCAGCTCATTTGGCCTGAAAATGCTTTTAAGCGCATAAAAACTTACAGTCTTGATTTCTGGCTAAATAAAAGCTGTTGCAATGATATTTCCATGCTGAACTGAGTTGTTCTGGGTCAACTATGAAGGCAAACCCACTTTCCTTTCAGTATTTTGCTGCAATTGGCAGAAACAAGCATATTTGCTCATTCGGCCTGAAAATGCTTTTAAGCGCATAAAAACTTACACTCTTGATTTCTGGCTAAATAAAAGCTGTTGCAATGATATTTCCATGCTGAACTGAGTTGTTCTGGGTCAACTATGAAGGCAAACCCACTTTCCTTTCAGTATTTTGCTGCAATTGGCAGAAACAAGCATATTTGCTCATTCGGCCTGAAAATGCTTTTAAGCGCATAAAAACTTACACTCTTGATTTCTGGCTAAATAAAAGCTGTTGCAATGATATTTCCATGCTGAACTGAGTTGTTCTGGGTCAACTATGAAGGCAAACCCACTTTCCTTTCAGTATTTTGCTGCAATTGGCAGAAACAAGCATATTTGCTCATTCGGCCTGAAAATGCTTTTAAGCGCATAAAAACTTACACTCTTGATTTCTGGCTAAATAAAAGCTGTTGCAATGATATTTCCATGCTGAACTGAGTTGTTCTGGGTCAACTATGAAGGCAAACCCACTTTCCTTTCAGTATTTTGCTGCAATTGGCAGAAACAAGCATATTTGCTCATTCGGCCTGAAAATGCTTTTAAGCGCATAAAAACTTACAGTCTTGATTTCTGGCTAAATAAAAGCTGTTGCAATGATATTTCCATGCTGAACTGAGTTGTTCTGGGTCAACTATGAAGGCAAACCCACTTTCCTTTCAGTATTTTGCTGCAATTGGCAGAAACAAGCATATTTGCTCATTCGGCCTGAAAATGCTTTTAGGCGCATAAAAACTTACAGTCTTGATTTCTGGCTAAATAAAAGCTGTTGCAATGATATTTCCATGCTGAACTGAGTTGTTCTGGGTCAACTATGAAGGCAAACCCACTTTCCATTCAGTGTTTTGCTGCAATAGGCAGAAATCAGCTCATTTGGCCTGAAAATGCTTTTAAGCGAATAAAAACTTACACTCTTGATTTCTGGCTAAATAAAAGCTGTTGCAATGAATGATATTTCCATGCTGAACTGAGTTGTTCTGGGTCAACTATGAAGGCAAACCCACTTTCCTTTCAGTATTTTGCTGCAATTGGCAGAAACAAGCATATTTGCTCATTCGGCCTGAAAATGCTTTTAAGCGCATAAAAACTTACACTCTTGATTTCTGGCTAAATAAAAGCTGTTGCAATGATATTTCCATGCTGAAATGAGTTGTTCTGGGTCAACTATGAAGGCAAACCCACTTTCCTTTCAGTATTTTGCTGCAATTGGCAGAAACAAGCATATTTGCTAATTCGGCCTGAAAATGCTTTTAAGCGCATAAAAACTTACACTCTTGATTTCTGGCTAAATAAAAGCTGTTGCAATGATATTTCCATGCTGAACTGAGTTGTTCTGGGTCAACTATGAAGGCAAACCCACTTTCCATTCAGTGTTTTGCTGCAATAGGCAGAAATCAGCTCATTTGGCCTGAAAATGCTTTTAAGCGAATAAAAACTTACACTCTTGATTTCTGGCTAAATAAAAGCTGTTGCAATGATATTTCCATGCTGAACTGAGTTGTTCTGGGTCAACTATGAAGGCAAACCCACTTTCCTTTCAGTATTTTGCTGCAATTGGCAGAAACAAGCATATTTGCTCATTCGGCCTGAAAATGCTTTTAAGCGCATAAAAACTTACACTCTTGATTTCTGGCTAAATAAAAGCTGTTGCAATGATATTTCCATGCTGAACTGAGTTGTTCTGGGTCAACTATGAAGGCAAACCCACTTTCCTTTCAGTATTTTGCTGCAATTGGCAGAAACAAGCATATTTGCTCATTCGGCCTGAAAATGCTTTTAAGCGCATAAAAACTTACACTCTTGATTTCTGGCTAAATAAAAGCTGCTGCAATGATATTTCCATGCTGAACTGAGTTGTTCTGGGTCAACTATGAAGGCAAACCCACTTTCCTTTCAGTATTTTGCTGCAATTGGCAGAAACAAGCATATTTGCTCATTCGGCCTGAAAATGCTTTTAAGCGCATAAAAACTTACACTCTTGATTTCTGGCTAAATAAAAGCTGTTGCAATGATATTTCCATGCTGAACTGAGTTGTTCTGGGTCAACTATGAAGGCAAACCCACTTTCCTTTCAGTATTTTGCTGCAATTGGCAGAAACAAGCATATTTGCTCATTCGGCCTGAAAATGCTTTTAAGCGCATAAAAACTTACACTCTTGATTTCTGGCTAAATAAAAGCTGTTGCAATGATATTTCCATGCTGAACTGAGTTGTTCTGGGTCAACTATGAAGGCAAACCCACTTTCCTTTCAGTATTTTGCTGCAATTGGCAGAAACAAGCATATTTGCTCATTCGGCCTGAAAATGCTTTTAAGCGCATAAAAACTTACACTCTTGATTTCTGGCTAAATAAAAGCTGTTGCAATGATATTTCCATGCTGAACTGAGTTGTTCTGGGTCAACTATGAAGGCAAACCCACTTTCCATTCAGTGTTTTGCTGCAATAGGCAGAAATCAGCTCATTTGGCCTGAAAATGCTTTTAAGCGAATAAAAACTTACACTCTTGATTTCTGGCTAAATAAAAGCTGTTGCAATGATATTTCCATGCTGAACTGAGTTGTTCTGGGTCAACTATGAAGGCAAACCCACTTTCCTTTCAGTATTTTGCTGCAATTGGCAGAAACAAGCATATTTGCTCATTTGGCCTGAAAATGCTTTTAAGCGCATAAAAACTTACACTCTTGATTTCTGGCTAAATAAAAGCTGTTGCAATGATATTTCCATGCTGAACTGAGTTGTTCTGGGTCAACTATGAAGGCAAACCCACTTTCCATTCAGTGTTTTGCTGCAATAGGCAGAAATCAGCTCATTTGGCCTGAAAATGCTTTTAAGCGAATAAAAACTTACACTCTTGATTTCTGGCTAAATAAAAGCTGTTGCAATGATATTTCCATGCTGAACTGAGTTGTTCTGGGTCAACTATGAAGGCAAACCCACTTTCCTTTCAGTATTTTGCTGCAATTGGCAGAAACAAGCATATTTGCTCATTCGGCCTGAAAATGCTTTTAAGCGAATAAAAACTTACACTCTTGATTTCTGGCTAAATAAAAGCTGTTGCAATGATATTTCCATGCTGAACTGAGTTGTTCTGGGTCAACTATGAAGGCAAACCCACTTTCCATTCAGTGTTTTGCTGCAATAGGCAGAAATCAGCTCATTTGGCCTGAAAATGCTTTTAAGCGAATAAAAACTTACACTCTTGATTTCTGGCTAAATAAAAGCTGTTGCAATGATATTTCCATGCTGAACTGAGTTGTTCTGGGTCAACTATGAAGGCAAACCCACTTTCCTTTCAGTATTTTGCTGCAATTGGCAGAAACAAGCATATTTGCTCATTCGGCCTGAAAATGCTTTTAAGCGCATAAAAACTTACACTCTTGATTTCTGGCTAAATAAAAGCTGTTGCAATGATATTTCCATGCTGAACTGAGTTGTTCTGGGTCAACTATGAAGGCAAACCCACTTTCCTTTCAGTATTTTGCTGCAATTGGCAGAAACAAGCATATTTGCTCATTCGGCCTGAAAATGCTTTTAAGCGCATAAAAACTTACACTCTTGATTTCTGGCTAAATAAAAGCTGCTGCAATGATATTTCCATGCTGAACTGAGTTGTTCTGGGTCAACTATGAAGGCAAACCCACTTTCCTTTCAGTATTTTGCTGCAATTGGCAGAAACAAGCATATTTGCTCATTCGGCCTGAAAATGCTTTTAAGCGCATAAAAACTTACACTCTTGATTTCTGGCTAAATAAAAGCTGTTGCAATGATATTTCCATGCTGAACTGAGTTGTTCTGGGTCAACTATGAAGGCAAACCCACTTTCCTTTCAGTATTTTGCTGCAATTGGCAGAAACAAGCATATTTGCTCATTCGGCCTGAAAATGCTTTTAAGCGCATAAAAACTTACACTCTTGATTTCTGGCTAAATAAAAGCTGTTGCAATGATATTTCCATGCTGAACTGAGTTGTTCTGGGTCAACTATGAAGGCAAACCCACTTTCCTTTCAGTATTTTGCTGCAATTGGCAGAAACAAGCATATTTGCTCATTCGGCCTGAAAATGCTTTTAAGCGCATAAAAACTTACACTCTTGATTTCTGGCTAAATAAAAGCTGTTGCAATGATATTTCCATGCTGAACTGAGTTGTTCTGGGTCAACTATGAAGGCAAACCCACTTTCCATTCAGTGTTTTGCTGCAATAGGCAGAAATCAGCTCATTTGGCCTGAAAATGCTTTTAAGCGAATAAAAACTTACACTCTTGATTTCTGGCTAAATAAAAGCTGTTGCAATGATATTTCCATGCTGAACTGAGTTGTTCTGGGTCAACTATGAAGGCAAACCCACTTTCCTTTCAGTATTTTGCTGCAATTGGCAGAAACAAGCATATTTGCTCATTTGGCCTGAAAATGCTTTTAAGCGCATAAAAACTTACACTCTTGATTTCTGGCTAAATAAAAGCTGTTGCAATGATATTTCCATGCTGAACTGAGTTGTTCTGGGTCAACTATGAAGGCAAACCCACTTTCCATTCAGTGTTTTGCTGCAATAGGCAGAAATCAGCTCATTTGGCCTGAAAATGCTTTTAAGCGAATAAAAACTTACACTCTTGATTTCTGGCTAAATAAAAGCTGTTGCAATGATATTTCCATGCTGAACTGAGTTGTTCTGGGTCAACTATGAAGGCAAACCCACTTTCCTTTCAGTATTTTGCTGCAATTGGCAGAAACAAGCATATTTGCTCATTCGGCCTGAAAATGCTTTTAAGCGCATAAAAACTTACACTCTTGATTTCTGGCTAAATAAAAGCTGTTGCAATGATATTTCCATGCTGAACTGAGTTGTTCTGGGTCAACTATGAAGGCAAACCCACTTTCCTTTCAGTATTTTGCTGCAATTGGCAGAAACAAGCATATTTGCTCATTTGGCCTGAAAATGCTTTTAAGCGAATAAAAACTTACACTCTTGATTTCTGGCTAAATAAAAGCTGTTGCAATGATATTTCCATGCTGAACTGAGTTGTTCTGGGTCAACTATGAAGGCAAACCCACTTTCCTTTCAGTATTTTGCTGCAATTGGCAGAAACAAGCATATTTGCTCATTCGGCCTGAAAATGCTTTTAAGCGCATAAAAACTTACACTCTTGATTTCTGGCTAAATAAAAGCTGTTGCAATGATATTTCCATGCTGAACTGAGTTGTTCTGGGTCAACTATGAAGGCAAACCCACTTTCCATTCAGTGTTTTGCTGCAATAGGCAGAAATCAGCTCATTTGGCCTGAAAATGCTTTTAAGCGAATAAAAACTTACACTCTTGATTTCTGGCTAAATAAAAGCTGTTGCAATGATATTTCCATGCTGAACTGAGTTGTTCTGGGTCAACTATGAAGGCAAACCCACTTTCCATTCAGTGTTTTGCTGCAATAGGCAGAAATCAGCTCATTTGGCCTGAAAATGCTTTTAAGCGAATAAAAACTTACACTCTTGATTTCTGGCTAAATAAAAGCTGTTGCAATGATATTTCCATGCTGAACTGAGTTGTTCTGGGTCAACTATGAAGGCAAACCCACTTTCCTTTCAGTATTTTGCTGCAATTGGCAGAAACAAGCATATTTGCTCATTCGGCCTGAAAATGCTTTTAAGTGCATAAAAACTTACACTCTTGATTTCTGGCTAAATAAAAGCTGTTGCAGTGATATTTCCATGCTGAACTGAGTTGTTCTGGGTCAACTATGAAGGCAAACCCACTTTCCATTCAGTGTTTTGCTGCAATAGGCAGAAATCAGCTCATTTGGCCTGAAAATGCTTTTAAGCGAATAAAAACTTACACTCTTGATTTCTGGCTAAATAAAAGCTGTTGCAATGATATTTCCATGCTGAACTGAGTTGTTCTTGGTCAACTATGAAGGCAAACCCACTTTCCTTTCAGTATTTTGCTGCAATTGGCAGAAACAAGCATATTTGCTCATTCGGCCTAAAAATGCTTTTAAGCGCATAAAAACTTACACTCTTGATTTCTGGCTAAATAAAAGCTGTTGCAATGATATTTCCATGCTGAACTGAGTTGTTCTGGGTCAACTATGAAGGCAAACACACTTTCCTTTCAGTATTTTGCTGCAATTGGCAGAAACAAGCATATTTGCTCATTCGGCCTGAAAATGCTTTTAAGCGCATAAAAACTTACACTCTTGATTTCTGGCTAAATAAAAGCTGTTGCAATGATATTTCCATGCTGAACTGAGTTGTTCTGGGTCAACTATGAAGGCAAACCCACTTTCCTTTCAGTATTTTGCTGCAATTGGCAGAAACAAGCATATTTGCTCATTCGGCCTGAAAATGCTTTTAAGCGCATAAAAACTTACACTCTTGATTTCTGGCTAAATAAAAGCTGTTGCAATGATATTTCCATGCTGAACTGAGTTGTTCTGGGTCAACTATGAAGGCAAACCCACTTTCCATTCAGTGTTTTGCTGCAATAGGCAGAAATCAGCTCATTTGGCCTGAAAATGCTTTTAAGCGCATAAAAACTTACACTCTTGATTTCTGGCTAAATAAAAGCTGTTGCAATGATATTTCCATGCTGAACTGAGTTGTTCTGGGTCAACTATGAAGGCAAACCCACTTTCCTTTCAGTATTTTGCTGCAATTGGCAGAAACAAGCATATTTGCTCATTCGGCCTGAAAATGCTTTTAAGCGCATAAAAACTTACACTCTTGATTTCTGGCTAAATAAAAGCTGTTGCAATGATATTTCCATGCTGAACTGAGTTGTTCTGGGTCAACTATGAAGGCAAACCCACTTTCCTTTCAGTATTTTGCTGCAATTGGCAGAAACAAGCATATTTGCTCATTCGGCCTGAAAATGCTTTTAAGCGCATAAAAACTTACAGTCTTGATTTCTGGCTAAATAAAAGCTGTTGCAATGATATTTCCATGCTGAACTGAGTTGTTCTGGGTCAACTATGAAGGCAAACCCACTTTCCTTTCAGTATTTTGCTGCAATTGGCAGAAACAAGCATATTTGCTCATTCGGCCTGAAAATGCTTTTAAGCGCATAAAAACTTACAGTCTTGATTTCTGGCTAAATAAAAGCTGTTGCAATGATATTTCCATGCTGAACTGAGTTGTTCTGGGTCAACTATGAAGGCAAACCCACTTTCCATTCAGTGTTTTGCTGCAATAGGCAGAAATCAGCTCATTTGGCCTGAAAATGCTTTTAAGCGAATAAAAACTTACACTCTTGATTTCTGGCTAAATAAAAGCTGTTGCAATGATATTTCCATGCTGAACTGAGTTGTTCTGGGTCAACTATGAAGGCAAACCCACTTTCCTTTCAGTATTTTGCTGCAATTGGCAGAAACAAGCATATTTGCTCATTCGGCCTGAAAATGCTTTTAAGCGCATAAAAACTTACACTCTTGATTTCTGGCTAAATAAAAGCTGTTGCAATGATATTTCCATGCTGAACTGAGTTGTTCTGGGTCAACTATGAAGGCAAACCCACTTTCCTTTCAGTATTTTGCTGCAATTGGCAGAAACAAGCATATTTGCTCATTCGGCCTGAAAATGCTTTTAAGCGCATAAAAACTTACACTCTTGATTTCTGGCTAAATAAAAGCTGTTGCAATGATATTTCCATGCTGAACTGAGTTGTTCTGGGTCAACTATGAAGGCAAACCCACTTTCCTTTCAGTATTTTGCTGCAATTGGCAGAAACAAGCATATTTGCTCATTCGGCCTGAAAATGCTTTTAAGCGCATAAAAACTTACACTCTTGATTTCTGGCTAAATAAAAGCTGTTGCAATGATATTTCCATGCTGAACTGAGTTGTTCTGGGTCAACTATGAAGGCAAACCCACTTTCCTTTCAGTATTTTGCTGCAATTGGCAGAAACAAGCATATTTGCTCATTCGGCCTGAAAATGCTTTTAAGCGCATAAAAACTTACACTCTTGATTTCTGGCTAAATAAAAGCTGTTGCAATGATATTTCCATGCTGAACTGAGTTGTTCTGGGTCAACTATGAAGGCAAACCCACTTTCCATTCAGTGTTTTGCTGCAATAGGCAGAAATGAGCTCATTTGGCCTGAAAATGCTTTTAAGCGAATAAAAACTTACACTCTTGATTTCTGGCTAAATAAAAGCTGTTGCAATGATATTTCCATGCTGAACTGAGTTGTTCTGGGTCAACTATGAAGGCAAACCCACTTTCCTTTCAGTATTTTGCTGCAATTGGCAGAAACAAGCATATTTGCTCATTCGGCCTGAAAATGCTTTTAAGCGCATAAAAACTTACACTCTTGATTTCTGGCTAAATAAAAGCTGTTGCAATGATATTTCCATGCTGAACTGAGTTGTTCTGGGTCAACTATGAAGGCAAACCCACTTTCCTTTCAGTATTTTGCTGCAATTGGCAGAAACAAGCATATTTGCTCATTCGGCCTGAAAATGCTTTTAAGCGCATAAAAACTTACACTCTTGATTTCTGGCTAAATAAAAGCTGTTGCAATGATATTTCCATGCTGAACTGAGTTGTTCTGGGTCAACTATGAAGGCAAACCCACTTTCCTTTCAGTATTTTGCTGCAATTGGCAGAAACAAGCATATTTGCTCATTCGGCCTGAAAATGCTTTTAAGCGCATAAAAACTTACACTCTTGATTTCTGGCTAAATAAAAGCTGTTGCAATGATATTTCCATGCTGAACTGAGTTGTTCTGGGTCAACTATGAAGGCAAACCCACTTTCCTTTCAGTATTTTGCTGCAATTGGCAGAAACAAGCATATTTGCTCATTCGGCCTGAAAATGCTTTTAAGCGCATAAAAACTTACACTCTTGATTTCTGGCTAAATAAAAGCTGTTGCAATGATATTTCCATGCTGAACTGAGTTGTTCTGGGTCAACTATGAAGGCAAACCCACTTTCCTTTCAGTATTTTGCTGCAATTGGCAGAAACAAGCATATTTGCTCATTCGGCCTGAAAATGCTTTTAAGCGCATAAAAACTTACACTCTTGATTTCTGGCTAAATAAAAGCTGTTGCAATGATATTTCCATGCTGAACTGAGTTGTTCTGGGTCAACTATGAAGGCAAACCCACTTTCCTTTCAGTATTTTGCTGCAATTGGCAGAAACAAGCATATTTGCTCATTCGGCCTGAAAATGCTTTTAAGCGCATAAAAACTTACACTCTTGATTTCTGGCTAAATAAAAGCTGTTGCAATGATATTTCCATGCTGAACTGAGTTGTTCTGGGTCAACTATGAAGGCAAACCCACTTTCCATTCAGTGTTTTGCTGCAATAGGCAGAAATCAGCTCATTTGGCCTGAAAATGCTTTTAAGCGAATAAAAACTTACACTCTTGATTTCTGGCTAAATAAAAGCTGTTGCAATGATATTTCCATGCTGAACTGAGTTGTTCTGGGTCAACTATGAAGGCAAACCCACTTTCCTTTCAGTATTTTGCTGCAATTGGCAGAAACAAGCATATTTGCTCATTCGGCCTGAAAATGCTTTTAAGCGCATAAAAACTTACAGTCTTGATTTCTGGCTAAATAAAAGCTGTTGCAATGATATTTCCATGCTGAACTGAGTTGTTCTGGGTCAACTTTGAAGGCAAACCCACTTTCCTTTCAGTATTTTGCTGCAATTGGCAGAAACAAGCATATTTGCTCATTCGGCCTGAAAATGCTTTTAAGCGCATAAAAACTTACACTCTTGATTTCTGGCTAAATAAAAGCTGTTGCAATGATATTTCCATGCTTAACTGAGTTGTTCTGGGTCAACTATGAAGGCAAACCCACTTTCCTTTCAGTATTTTGCTGCAATTGGCAGAAACAAGCATATTTGCTCATTCGGCCTGAAAATGCTTTTAAGCGCATAAAAACTTACAGTCTTGATTTCTGGCTAAATAAAAGCTGTTGCAATGATATTTCCATGCTGAACTGAGTTGTTCTGGGTCAACTATGAAGGCAAACCCACTTTCCTTTCAGTATTTTGCTGCAATTGGCAGAAACAAGCATATTTGCTCATTCGGCCTGAAAATGCTTTTAAGCGCATAAAAACTTACAGTCTTGATTTCTGGCTAAATAAAAGCTGTTGCAATGATATTTCCATGCTGAACTGAGTTGTTCTGGGTCAACTATGAAGGCAAACCCACTTTCCATTCAGTGTTTTGCTGCAATAGGCAGAAATCAGCTCATTTGGCCTGAAAATGCTTTTAAGCGAATAAAAACTTACACTCTTGATTTCTGGCTAAATAAAAGCTGTTGCAATGATATTTCCATGCTGAACTGAGTTGTTCTGGGTCAACTATGAAGGCAAACCCACTTTCCTTTCAGTATTTTGCTGCAATTGGCAGAAACAAGCATATTTGCTCATTCGGCCTGAAAATGCTTTTAAGCGCATAAAAACTTACACTCTTGATTTCTGGCTAAATAAAAGCTGTTGCAATGATATTTCCATGCTGAACTGAGTTGTTCTGGGTCAACTATGAAGGCAAACCCACTTTCCTTTCAGTATTTTGCTGCAATTGGCAGAAACAAGCATATTTGCTCATTTGGCCTGAAAATGCTTTTAAGCGCATAAAAACTTACACTCTTGATTTCTGGCTAAATAAAAGCTGTTGCAATGATATTTCCATGCTGAACTGAGTTGTTCTGGGTCAACTATGAAGGCAAACCCACTTTCCATTCAGTGTTTTGCTGCAATAGGCAGAAATCAGCTCATTTGGCCTGAAAATGCTTTTAAGCGAATAAAAACTTACACTTTTGATTTCTGGCTAAATAAAAGCTGTTGCAATGATATTTCCATGCTGAACTGAGTTGTTCTGGGTCAACTATGAAGGCAAACCCACTTTCCTTTCAGTATTTTGCTGCAATTGGCAGAAACAAGCATATTTGCTCATTCGGCCTGAAAATGCTTTTAAGCGCATAAAAACTTACACTCTTGATTTCTGGCTAAATAAAAGCTGTTGCAATGATATTTCCATGCTGAACTGAGTTGTTCTGGGTCAACTATGAAGGCAAACCCACTTTCCATTCAGTGTTTTGCTGCAATAGGCAGAAATCAGCTCATTTGGCCTGAAAATGCTTTTAAGCGAATAAAAACTTACACTCTTGATTTCTGGCTAAATAAAAGCTGTTGCAATGATATTTCCATGCTGAACTGAGTTGTTCTGGGTCAACTATGAAGGCAAACCCACTTTCCTTTCAGTATTTTGCTGCAATTGGCAGAAACAAGCATATTTGCTCATTCGGCCTGAAAATGCTTTTAAGCGCATAAAAACTTACACTCTTGATTTCTGGCTAAATAAAAGCTGTTGCAATGATATTTCCATGCTGAACTGAGTTGTTCTGGGTCAACTATGAAGGCAAACCCACTTTCCTTTCAGTATTTTGCTGCAATTGGCAGAAACAAGCATATTTGCTCATTCGGCCTGAAAATGCTTTTAAGCGCATAAAAACTTACACTCTTGATTTCTGGCTAAATAAAAGCTGTTGCAATGAATGATATTTCCATGCTGAACTGAGTTGTTCTGGGTCAACTATGAAGGCAAACCCACTTTCCTTTCAGTATTTTGCTGCAATTGGCAGAAACAAGCATATTTGCTCATTCGGCCTGAAAATGCTTTTAAGCGCATAAAAACTTACACTCTGGATTTCTGGCTAAATAAAAGCTGTTGCAATGAATGATATTTCCATGCTGAACTGAGTTGTTCTGGGTCAACTATGAAGGCAAACCCACTTTCCTTTCAGTATTTTGCTGCAATTGGCAGAAACAAGCATATTTGCTCATTCGGCCTGAAAATGCTTTTAAGCGCATAAAAACTTACACTCTTGATTTCTGGCTAAATAAAAGCTGTTGCAATGATATTTCCATGCTGAACTGAGTTGTTCTGGGTCAACTATGAAGGCAAACCCACTTTCCATTCAGTGTTTTGCTGCAATAGGCAGAAATCAGCTCATTTGGCCTGAAAATGCTTTTAAGCGAATAAAAACTTACACTTTTGATTTCTGGCTAAATAAAAGCTGTTGCAATGATATTTCCATGCTGAACTGAGTTGTTCTGGGTCAACTATGAAGGCAAACCCACTTTCCTTTCAGTATTTTGCTGCAATTGGCAGAAACAAGCATATTTGCTCATTCGGCCTGAAAATGCTTTTAAGCGCATAAGAACTTACACTCTTGATTTCTGGCTAAATAAAAGCTGTTGCAATGATATTTCCATGCTGAACTGAGTTGTTCTGGGTCAACTATGAAGGCAAACCCACTTTCCTTTCAGTATTTTGCTGCAATTGGCAGAAACAAGCATATTTGCTCATTCGGCCTGAAAATGCTTTTAAGCGCATAAAAACTTACAGTCTTGATTTCTGGCTAAATAAAAGCTGTTGCAATGATATTTCCATGCTGAACTGAGTTGTTCTGGGTCAACTATGAAGGCAAACCCACTTTCCATTCAGTGTTTTGCTGCAATAGGCAGAAATCAGCTCATTTGGCCTGAAAATGCTTTTAAGCGAATAAAAACTTACACTCTTGATTTCTGGCTAAATAAAAGCTGTTGCAATGATATTTCCATGCTGAACTGAGTTGTTCTGGGTCAACTATGAAGGCAAACCCACTTTCCTTTCAGTATTTTGCTGCAATTGGCAGAAACAAGCATATTTGCTCATTCGGCCTGAAAATGCTTTTAAGCGCATAAAAACTTACACTCTTGATTTCTGGCTAAATAAAAGCTGTTGCAATGATATTTCCATGCTGAACTGAGTTGTTCTGGGTCAACTATGAAGGCAAACCCACTTTCCTTTCAGTATTTTGCTGCAATTGGCAGAAACAAGCATATTTGCTCATTCGGCCTGAAAATGCTTTTAAGCGCATAAAAACTTACACTCTTGATTTCTGGCTAAATAAAAGCTGTTGCAATGATATTTCCATGCTGAACTGAGTTGTTCTGGGTCAACTATGAAGGCAAACCCACTTTCCATTCAGTGTTTTGCTGCAATAGGCAGAAATCAGCTCATTTGGCCTGAAAATGCTTTTAAGCGAATAAAAACTTACACTTTTGATTTCTGGCTAAATAAAAGCTGTTGCAATGATATTTCCATGCTGAACTGAGTTGTTCTGGGTCAACTATGAAGGCAAACCCACTTTCCTTTCAGTATTTTGCTGCAATTGGCAGAAACAAGCATATTTGCTCATTCGGCCTGAAAATGCTTTTAAGCGCATAAAAACTTACACTCTTGATTTCTGGCTAAATAAAAGCTGTTGCAATGATATTTCCATGCTGAACTGAGTTGTTCTGGGTCAACTATGAAGGCAAACCCACTTTCCTTTCAGTATTTTGCTGCAATTGGCAGAAACAAGCATATTTGCTCATTCGGCCTGAAAATGCTTTTAAGCGCATAAAAACTTACACTCTTGATTTCTGGCTAAATAAAAGCTGTTGCAATGATATTTCCATGCTGAACTGAGTTGTTCTGGGTCAACTATGAAGGCAAACCCACTTTCCTTTCAGTATTTTGCTGCAATTGGCAGAAACAAGCATATTTGCTCATTCGGCCTGAAAATGCTTTTAAGCGCATAAAAACTTACACTCTTGATTTCTGGCTAAATAAAAGCTGTTGCAATGATATTTCCATGCTGAACTGAGTTGTTCTGGGTCAACTATGAAGGCAAACCCACTTTCCTTTCAGTATTTTGCTGCAATTGGCAGAAACAAGTATATTTGCTCATTCGGCCTGAAAATGCTTTTAAGCGCATAAAAACTTACACTCTTGATTTCTGGCTAAATAAAAGCTGTTGCAATGATATTTCCATGCTGAACTGAGTTGTTCTGGGTCAACTATGAAGGCAAACCCACTTTCCATTCAGTGTTTTGCTGCAATAGGCAGAAATCAGCTCATTTGGCCTGAAAATGCTTTTAAGCGAATAAAAACTTACACTCTTGATTTCTGGCTAAATAAAAGCTGTTGCAATGATATTTCCATGCTGAACTGAGTTGTTCTGGGTCAACTATGAAGGCAAACCCACTTTCCTTTCAGTATTTTGCTGCAATTGGCAGAAACAAGCATATTTGCTCATTCGGCCTGAAAATGCTTTTAAGCGCATAAAAACTTACAGTCTTGATTTCTGGCTAAATAAAAGCTGTTGCAATGATATTTCCATGCTGAACTGAGTTGTTCTGGGTCAACTATGAAGGCAAACCCACTTTCCTTTCAGTATTTTGCTGCAATTGGCAGAAACAAGCATATTTGCTCATTCGGCCTGAAAATGCTTTTAAGCGCATAAAAACTTACACTCTTGATTTCTGGCTAAATAAAAGCTGTTGCAATGATATTTCCATGCTGAACTGAGTTGTTCTGGGTCAACTATGAAGGCAAACCCACTTTCCTTTCAGTATTTTGCTGCAATTGGCAGAAACAAGCATATTTGCTCATTCGGCCTGAAAATGCTTTTAAGCGCATAAAAACTTACACTCTTGATTTCTGGCTAAATAAAAGCTGTTGCAATGATATTTCCATGCTGAACTGAGTTGTTCTGGGTCAACTATGAAGGCAAACCCACTTTCCATTCAGTGTTTTGCTGCAATAGGCAGAAATCAGCTCATTTGGCCTGAAAATGCTTTTAAGCGAATAAAAACTTACACTCTTGATTTCTGGCTAAATAAAAGCTGTTGCAATGATATTTCCATGCTGAACTGAGTTGTTCTGGGTCAACTATGAAGGCAAACCCACTTTCCTTTCAGTATTTTGCTGCAATTGGCAGAAACAAGCATATTTGCTCATTCGGCCTGAAAATGCTTTTAAGCGCATAAAAACTTACAGTCTTGATTTCTGGCTAAATAAAAGCTGTTGCAATGATATTTCCATGCTGAACTGAGTTTTTCTGGGTCAACTATGAAGGCAAACCCACTTTCCTTTCAGTATTTTGCTGCAATTGGCAGAAACAAGCATATTTGCTCATTCGGCCTGAAAATGCTTTTAAGCGCATAAAAACTTACACTCTTGATTTCTGGCTAAATAAAAGCTGTTGCAATGATATTTCCATGCTGAACTGAGTTGTTCTGGGTCAACTATGAAGGCAAACCCACTTTCCTTTCAGTATTTTGCTGCAATTGGCAGAAACAAGCATATTTGCTCATTCGGCCTGAAAATGCTTTTAAGCGCATAAAAACTTACACTCTTGATTTCTGGCTAAATAAAAGCTGTTGCAATGATATTTCCATGCTGAACTGAGTTGTTCTGGGTCAACTATGAAGGCAAACCCACTTTCCTTTCAGTATTTTGCTGCAATTGGCAGAAACAAGCATATTTGTTAATTCGGCCTGAAAATGCTTTTAAGCGCATAAAAACTTACACTCTTGATTTCTGGCTAAATAAAAGCTGTTGCAATGATATTTCCATGCTGAACTGAGTTGTTCTGGGTCAACTATGAAGGCAAACCCACTTTCCTTTCAGTATTTTGCTGCAATTGGCAGAAACAAGCATATTTGCTCATTCGGCCTGAAAATGCTTTTAAGCGCATAAAAACTTACACTCTTGATTTCTGGCTAAATAAAAGCTGTTGCAATGATATTTCCATGCTGAACTGAGTTGTTCTGGGTCAACTATAAAGGCAAACCCACTTTCCATTCAGTGTTTTGCTGCAATAGGCAGAAATCAGCTCATTTGGCCTGAAAATGCTTTTAAGCGCATAAAAACTTACAGTCTTGATTTCTGGCTAAATAAAAGCTGTTGCAATGATATTTCCATGCTGAACTGAGTTGTTCTGGGTCAACTATGAAGGCAAACCCACTTTCCATTCAGTGTTTTGCTGCAATAGGCAGAAATCAGCTCATTTGGCCTGAAAATGCTTTTAAGCGAATAAAAACTTACACTTTTGATTTCTGGCTAAATAAAAGCTGTTGCAATGATATTTCCATGCTGAACTGAGTTGTTCTGGGTCAACTATGAAGGCAAACCCACTTTCCATTCAGTGTTTTGCTGCAATAGGCAGAAATCAGCTCATTTGGCCTGAAAATGCTTTTAAGCGAATAAAAACTTACACTTTTGATTTCTGGCTAAATAAAAGCTGTTGCAATGATATTTCCATGCTGAACTGAGTTGTTCTGGGTAAACTATGAAGGCAAACCCACTTTCCTTTCAGTATTTTGCTGCAATTGGCAGAAACAAGCATATTTGCTCATTCGGCCTGAAAATGCTTTTAAGCGCATAAAAACTTACACTCTTGATTTCTGGCTAAATAAAAGCTGTTGCAATGATATTTCCATGCTGAACTGAGTTGTTCTGGGTCAACTATGAAGGCAAACCCACTTTCCTTTCAGTATTTTGCTGCAATTGGCAGAAACAAGCATATTTGCTCATTCGGCCTGAAAATGCTTTTAAGCGCATAAAAACTTACACTCTTGATTTCTGGCTAAATAAAAGCTGTTGCAATGATATTTCCATGCTGAACTGAGTTGTTCTGGGTCAACTATGAAGGCAAACCCACTTTCCTTTCAGTATTTTGCTGCAATTGGCAGAAACAAGCATATTTGCTCATTCGGCCTGAAAATGCTTTTAAGCGCATAAAAACTTACACTCTTGATTTCTGGCTAAATAAAAGCTGTTGCAATGATATTTCCATGCTGAACTGAGTTGTTCTGGGTCAACTATAAAGGCAAACCCACTTTCCATTCAGTGTTTTGCTGCAATAGGCAGAAATCAGCTCATTTGGCCTGAAAATGCTTTTAAGCGCATAAAAACTTACAGTCTTGATTTCTGGCTAAATAAAAGCTGTTGCAATGATATTTCCATGCTGAACTGAGTTGTTCTGGGTCAACTATGAAGGCAAACCCACTTTCCATTCAGTGTTTTGCTGCAATAGGCAGAAATCAGCTCATTTGGCCTGAAAATGCTTTTAAGCGAATAAAAACTTACACTTTTGATTTCTGGCTAAATAAAAGCTGTTGCAATGATATTTCCATGCTGAACTGAGTTGTTCTGGGTCAACTATGAAGGCAAACCCACTTTCCATTCAGTGTTTTGCTGCAATAGGCAGAAATCAGCTCATTTGGCCTGAAAATGCTTTTAAGCGAATAAAAACTTACACTTTTGATTTCTGGCTAAATAAAAGCTGTTGCAATGATATTTCCATGCTGAACTGAGTTGTTCTGGGTAAACTATGAAGGCAAACCCACTTTCCTTTCAGTATTTTGCTGCAATTGGCAGAAACAAGCATATTTGCTCATTCGGCCTGAAAATGCTTTTAAGCGCATAAAAACTTACACTCTTGATTTCTGGCTAAATAAAAGCTGTTGCAATGATATTTCCATGCTGAACTGAGTTGTTCTGGGTCAACTATGAAGGCAAACCCACTTTCCTTTCAGTATTTTGCTGCAATTGGCAGAAACAAGCATATTTGCTCATTCGGCCTGAAAATGCTTTTAAGCGCATAAAAACTTACACTCTTGATTTCTGGCTAAATAAAAGCTGTTGCAATGATATTTCCATGCTGAACTGAGTTGTTCTGGGTCAACTATGAAGGCAAACCCACTTTCCTTTCAGTATTTTGCTGCAATTGGCAGAAACAAGCATATTTGCTCATTCGGCCTGAAAATGCTTTTAAGCGCATAAAAACTTACACTCTTGATTTCTGGCTAATTAAAAGCTGTAGCAATGATATTTCCATGCTGAACTGAGTTGTTCTGGGTCATCTATGAAGGCAAACCCACTTTCCATTCAGTGTTTTGCTGCAATAGGCAGAAATCAGCTCATTTGGCCTGAAAATGCTTTTAAGCGAATAAAAACTTACACTCTTGATTTCTGGCTAAATAAAAGCTGTTGCAATGATATTTCCATGCTGAACTGAGTTGTTCTGGGTCAACTATGAAGGCAAACCCACTTTCCTTTCAGTATTTTGCTGCAATTGGCAGAAACAAGCATATTTGCTCATTCGGCCTGAAAATGCTTTTAAGCGCATAAAAACTTACACTCTTGATTTCTGGCTAAATAAAAGCTGTTGCAATGATATTTCCATGCTGAACTGAGTTGTTCTGGGTCAACTATGAAGGCAAACCCACTTTCCATTCAGTGTTTTGCTGCAATAGGCAGAAATCAGCTCATTTGGCCTGAAAATGCTTTTAAGCGAATAAAAACTTACACTCTTGATTTCTGGCTAAATAAAAGCTGTTGCAATGATATTTCCATGCTGAACTGAGTTGTTCTGGGTCAACTATGAAGGCAAACCCACTTTCCTTTCAGTATTTTGCTGCAATTGGCAGAAACAAGCATATTTGCTCATTCGGCCTGAAAATGCTTTTAAGCGCATAAAAACTTACACTCTTGATTTTTGGCTAAATAAAAGCTGTTGCAATGATATTTCCATGCTGAACTGAGTTGTTCTGGGTCAACTATGAAGGCAAACCCACTTTCCTTTCAGTATTTTGCTGCAATTGGCAGAAACAAGCATATTTGCTCATTCGGCCTGAAAATGCTTTTAAGCGCATAAAAACTTACACTCTTGATTTCTGGCTAAATAAAAGCTGTTGCAATGATATTTCCATGCTGAACTGAGTTGTTCTGGGTCAACTATGAAGGCAAACCCACTTTCCTTTCAGTATTTTGCTGCAATTGGCAGAAACAAGCATATTTGCTCATTCGGCCTGAAAATGCTTTTAAGCGCATAAAAACTTACACTCTTGATTTCTGGCTAAATAAAAGCTTTTGCAATGATATTTCCATGCTGAACTGAGTTGTTCTGGGTCAACTATGAAGGCAAACCCACTTTCCTTTCAGTATTTTGCTGCAATTGGCAGAAACAAGCATATTTGCTCATTCGGCCTGAAAATGCTTTTAAGCGCATAAAAACTTACACTCTTGATTTCTAGCTAAATAAAAGCTGTTGCAATGATATTTCCATGCTGAACTGAGTTGTTCTGGGTCAACTATGAAGGCAAACCCACTTTCCTTTCAGTATTTTGCTGCAATTGGCAGAAACAAGCATATTTGCTCATTCGGCCTGAAAATGCTTTTAAGCGCATAAAAACTTACACTCTTGATTTCTGGCTAAATAAAAGCTGTTGCAATGATATTTCCATGCTGAACTGAGTTGTTCTGGGTCAACTATGAAGGCAAACCCACTTTCCATTCAGTGTTTTGCTGCAATAGGCAGAAATCAGCTCATTTGGCCTGAAAATGCTTTTAAGCGAATAAAAACTTACACTCTTGATTTCTGGCTAAATAAAAGCTGTTGCAATGATATTTCCATGCTGAACTGAGTTGTTCTGGGTCAACTATGAAGGCAAACCCACTTTCCTTTCAGTATTTTGCTGCAATTGGCAGAAACAAGCATATTTGCTCATTCGGCCTGAAAATGCTTTTAAGCGCATAAAAACTTACAGTCTTGATTTCTGGCTAAATAAAAGCTGTTGCAATGATATTTCCATGCTGAACTGAGTTGTTCTGGGTCAACTATGAAGGCAAACCCACTTTCCTTTCAGTATTTTGCTGCAATTGGCAGAAACAAGCATATTTGCTCATTCGGCCTGAAAATGCTTTTAAGCGCATAAAAACTTACAGTCTTGATTTCTGGCTAAATAAAAGCTGTTGCAATGATATTTCCATGCTGAACTGAGTTGTTCTGGGTCAACTATGAAGGCAAACCCACTTTCCTTTCAGTATTTTGCTGCAATTGGCAGAAACAAGCATATTTGCTCATTCGGCCTGAAAATGCTTTTAAGCGCATAAAAACTTACACTCTTGATTTCTGGCTAAATAAAAGCTGTTGCAATGATATTTCCATGCTGAACTGAGTTGTTCTGGGTCAACTATGAAGGCAAACCCACTTTCCTTTCAGTATTTTGCTGCAATTGGCAGAAACAAGCATATTTGCTCATTCGGCCTGAAAATGCTTTTAAGCGCATAAAAACTTACACTCTTGATTTCTGGCTAAATAAAAGCTGTTGCAATGATATTTCCATGCTGAACTGAGTTGTTCTGGGTCAACTATGAAGGCAAACCCACTTTCCTTTCAGTATTTTGCTGCAATTGGCAGAAACAAGCATATTTGCTCATTTGGCCTGAAAATGCTTTTAAGCGCATAAAAACTTACACTCTTGATTTCTGGCTAAATAAAAGCTGTTGCAATGATATTTCCATGCTGAACTGAGTTGTTCTGGGTCAACTATGAAGGCAAACCCACTTTCCATTCAGTGTTTTGCTGCAATAGGCAGAAATCAGCTCATTTGGCCTGAAAATGCTTTTAAGCGAATAAAAACTTACACTCTTGATTTCTGGCTAAATAAAAGCTGTTGCAATGATATTTCCATGCTGAACTGAGTTGTTCTGGGTCAACTATGAAGGCAAACCCACTTTCCTTTCAGTATTTTGCTGCAATTGGCAGAAACAAACATATTTGCTCATTCGGCCTGAAAATGCTTTTAAGCGCATAAAAACTTACAATCTTGATTTCTGGCTAAATAAAAGCTGTTGCAATGATATTTCCATGCTGAACTGAGTTGTTCTGGGTCAACTATGAAGGCAAACCCACTTTCCTTTCAGTATTTTGCTGCAATTGGCAGAAACAAACATATTTGCTCATTCGGCCTGAAAATGCTTTTAAGCGCATAAAAACTTACACTCTTGATTTCTGGCTAAATAAAAGCTGTTGCAATGATATTTCCATGCTGAACTGAGTTGTTCTGGGTCAACTATGAAGGCAAACCCACTTTCCTTTCAGTATTTTGCTGCAATTGGCAGAAACAAGCATATTTGCTCATTCGGCCTGAAAATGCTTTTAAGCGCATAAAAACTTACAGTCTTGATTTCTGGCTAAATAAAAGCTGTTGCAATGATATTTCCATGCTGAACTGAGTTGTTCTGGGTCAACTATGAAGGCAAACCCACTTTCCTTTCAGTATTTTGCTGCAATTGGCAGAAACAAGCATATTTGCTCATTCGGCCTGAAAATGCTTTTAAGCGCATAAAAACTTACAGTCTTGATTTCTGGCTAAATAAAAGCTGTTGCAATGATATTTCCATGCTGAACTGAGTTGTTCTGGGTCAACTATGAAGGCAAACCCACTTTCCTTTCAGTATTTTGCTGCAATTGGCAGAAACAAGCATATTTGCTCATTCGACCTGAAAATGCTTTTAAGCGCATAAAAACTTACACTCTTGATTTCTGGCTAAATAAAAGCTGTTGCAATGATATTTCCATGCTGAACTGAGTTGTTCTGGGTCAACTATGAAGGCAAACCCACTGTCCTTTCAGTATTTTGCTGCAATTGGCAGAAACAAGCATATTTGTTCATTCGGCCTGAAAATGCTTTTAAGCGCATAAAAACTTACACTCTTGATTTCTGGCTAAATAAAAGCTGTTGCAATGATATTTCCATGCTGAACTGAGTTGTTCTGGGTCAACTATGAAGGCAAACCCACTTTCCTTTCAGTATTTTGCTGCAATTGGCAGAAACAAGCATATTTGCTCATTCGGCCTGAAAATGCTTTTAAGCGCATAAAAACTTACACTCTTGATTTCTGGCTAAATAAAAGCTGTTGCAATGATATTTCCATGCTGAACTGAGTTGTTCTGGGTCAACTATGAAGGCAAACCCACTTTCCATTCAGTGTTTTGCTGCAATAGGCAGAAATCAGCTCATTTGGCCTGAAAATGCTTTTAAGCGAATAAAAACTTACACTCTTGATTTCTGGCTAAATAAAAGCTGTTGCAATGATATTTCCATGCTGAACTGAGTTGTTCTGGGTCAACTATGAAGGCAAACCCACTTTCCTTTCAGTATTTTGCTGCAATTGGCAGAAACAAGCATATTTGCTCATTTGGCCTGAAAATGCTTTTAAGCGCATAAAAACTTACACTCTTGATTTCTGGCTAAATAAAAGCTGTTGCAATGATATTTCCATGCTGAACTGAGTTGTTCTGGGTCAACTATGAAGGCAAACCCACTTTCCTTTCAGTATTTTGCTGCAATTGGCAGAAACAAGCATATTTGCTCATTCGGCCTGAAAATGCTTTTAAGCGCATAAAAACTTACACTCTTGATTTCTGGCTAAATAAAAGCTGTTGCAATGATATTTCCATGCTGAACTGAGTTGTTCTGGGTCAACTATGAAGGCAAACCCACTTTCCATTCAGTATTTTGCTGCAATTGGCAGAAACAAGCATATTTGCTCATTCGGCCTGAAAATGCTTTTAAGCGCATAAAAACTTACACTCTTGATTTCTGGCTAAATAAAAGCTGTTGCAATGATATTTCCATGCTGAACTGAGTTGTTCTGGGTCAACTATGAAGGCAAACCCACTTTCCATTCAGTGTTTTGCTGCAATAGGCAGAAATCAGCTCATTTGGCCTGAAAATGCTTTTAAGCGAATAAAAACTTACACTCTTGATTTCTGGCTAAATAAAAGCTGTTGCAATGATATTTCCATGCTGAACTGAGTTGTTCTGGGTCAACTATGAAGGCAAACCCACTTTCCTTTCAGTATTTTGCTGCAATTGGCAGAAACAAGCATATTTGCTCATTCGGCCTGAAAATGCTTTTAAGCGCATAAAAACTTACAGTCTTGATTTCTGGCTAAATAAAAGCTGTTGCAATGTTATTTCCATGCTGAACTGAGTTGTTCTGGGTCAACTATGAAGGCAAACCCACTTTCCTTTCAGTATTTTGCTGCAATTGGCAGAAACAAGCATATTTGTTCATTCGGCCTGAAAATGCTTTTAAGCGCATAAAAACTTACACTCTTGATTTCTGGCTAAATAAAAGCTGTTGCAATGATATTTCCATGCTGAACTGAGTTGTTCTGGGTCAACTATGAAGGCAAACCCACTTTCCTTTCAGTATTTTGCTGAAATTGGCAGAAACAAGCATATTTGCTCATTCGGCCTGAAAATACTTTTAAGCGCATAAAAACTTACACTCTTGATTTCTGGCTAAATAAAAGCTGTTGCAATGATATTTCCATGCTGAACTGAGTTGTTCTGGGTCAACTATGAAGGCAAACCCACTTTCCTTTCAGTATTTTGCTGCAATTGGCAGAAACAAGCATATTTGCTCATTCGGCCTGAAAATGCTTTTAAGCGCATAAAAACTTACACTCTTGATTTCTGGCTAAATAAAAGCTGTTGCAATGATATTTCCATGCTGAACTGAGTTGTTCTGGGTCAACTATGAAGGCAAACCCACTTTCCATTCAGTGTTTTGCTGCAATAGGCAGAAATCAGCACATTTGGCCTGAAAATGCTTTTAAGCGAATAAAAACTTACACTCTTGATTTCTGGCTAAATAAAAGCTGTTGCAATGATATTTCCATGCTGAACTGAGTTGTTCTGGGTCAACTATGAAGGCAAACCCACTTTCCTTTCAGTATTTTGCTGCAATTGGCAGAAACAAGCATATTTGCTCATTCGGCCTGAAAATGCTTTTAAGCGCATAAAAACTTACACTCTTGATTTCTGGCTAAATAAAAGCTGTTGCAATGATATTTCCATGCTGAACTGAGTTGTTCTGGGTCAACTATGAAGGCAAACCCACTTTCCTTTCAGTATTTTGCTGCAATTGGCAGAAACAAGCATATTTGCTCATTTGGCCTGAAAATGCTTTTAAGCGCATAAAAACTTACACTCTTGATTTCTGGCTAAATAAAAGCTGTTGCAATGATATTTCCATGCTGAACTGAGTTGTTCTGGGTCAACTATGAAGGCAAACCCACTTTCCATTCAGTGTTTTGCTGCAATAGGCAGAAATCAGCTCATTTGGCCTGAAAATGCTTTTAAGCGAATAAAAACTTACACTCTTGATTTCTGGCTAAATAAAAGCTGTTGCAATGATATTTCCATGCTGAACTGAGTTGTTCTGGGTCAACTATGAAGGCAAACCCACTTTCCTTTCAGTATTTTGCTGCAATTGGCAGAAACAAACATATTTGCTCATTCGGCCTGAAAATGCTTTTAAGCGCATAAAAACTTACACTCTTGATTTCTGGCTAAATAAAAGCTGTTGCAATGATATTTCCATGCTGAACTGAGTTGTTCTGGGTCAACTATGAAGGCAAACCCACTTTCCTTTCAGTATTTTGCTGCAATTGGCAGAAACAAACATATTTGCTCATTCGGCCTGAAAATGCTTTTAAGCGCATAAAAACTTACACTCTTGATTTCTGGCTAAATAAAAGCTGTTGCAATGATATTTCCATGCTGAACTGAGTTGTTCTGGGTCAACTATGAAGGCAAACCCACTTTCCTTTCAGTATTTTGCTGCAATTGGCAGAAACAAGCATATTTGCTCATTCGGCCTGAAAATGCTTTTAAGCGCATAAAAACTTACAGTCTTGATTTCTGGCTAAATAAAAGCTGTTGCAATGATATTTCCATGCTGAACTGAGTTGTTCTGGGTCAACTATGAAGGCAAACCCACTTTCCTTTCAGTATTTTGCTGCAATTGGCAGAAACAAGCATATTTGCTCATTCGGCCTGAAAATGCTTTTAAGCGCATAAAAACTTACAGTCTTGATTTCTGGCTAAATAAAAGCTGTTGCAATGATATTTCCATGCTGAACTGAGTTGTTCTGGGTCAACTATGAAGGCAAACCCACTTTCCTTTCAGTATTTTGCTGCAATTGGCAGAAACAAGCATATTTGCTCATTCGACCTGAAAATGCTTTTAAGCGCATAAAAACTTACACTCTTGATTTCTGGCTAAATAAAAGCTGTTGCAATGATATTTCCATGCTGAACTGAGTTGTTCTGGGTCAACTATGAAGGCAAACCCACTTTCCTTTCAGTATTTTGCTGCAATTGGCAGAAACAAGCATATTTGTTCATTCGGCCTGAAAATGCTTTTAAGCGCATAAAAACTTACACTCTTGATTTCTGGCTAAATAAAAGCTGTTGCAATGATATTTCCATGCTGAACTGAGTTGTTCTGGGTCAACTATGAAGGCAAACCCACTTTCCTTTCAGTATTTTGCTGCAATTGGCAGAAACAAGCATATTTGCTCATTCGGCCTGAAAATGCTTTTAAGCGCATAAAAACTTACACTCTTGATTTCTGGCTAAATAAAAGCTGTTGCAATGATATTTCCATGCTGAACTGAGTTGTTCTGGGTCAACTATGAAGGCAAACCCACTTTCCATTCAGTGTTTTGCTGCAATAGGCAGAAATCAGCTCATTTGGCCTGAAAATGCTTTTAAGCGCATAAAAACTTACACTCTTGATTTCTGGCTAAATAAAAGCTGTTGCAATGATATTTCCATGCTGAACTGAGTTGTTCTGGGTCAACTATGAAGGCAAACCCACTTTCCTTTCAGTATTTTGCTGCAATTGGCAGAAACAAGCATATTTGCTCATTTGGCCTGAAAATGCTTTTAAGCGCATAAAAACTTACACTCTTGATTTCTGGCTAAATAAAAGCTGTTGCAATGATATTTCCATGCTGAACTGAGTTGTTCTGGGTCAACTATGAAGGCAAACCCACTTTCCTTTCAGTATTTTGCTGCAATTGGCAGAAACAAGCATATTTGCTCATTCGGCCTGAAAATGCTTTTAAGCGCATAAAAACTTACACTCTTGATTTCTGGCTAAATAAAAGCTGTTGCAATGATATTTCCATGCTGAACTGAGTTGTTCTGGGTCAACTATGAAGGCAAACCCACTTTCCATTCAGTATTTTGCTGCAATTGGCAGAAACAAGCATATTTGCTCATTCGGCCTGAAAATGCTTTTAAGCGCATAAAAACTTACACTCTTGATTTCTGGCTAAATAAAAGCTGTTGCAATGATATTTCCATGCTGAACTGAGTTGTTCTGGGTCAACTATGAAGGCAAACCCACTTTCCATTCAGTGTTTTGCTGCAATAGGCAGAAATCAGCTCATTTGGCCTGAAAATGCTTTTAAGCGAATAAAAACTTACACTCTTGATTTCTGGCTAAATAAAAGCTGTTGCAATGATATTTCCATGCTGAACTGAGTTGTTCTGGGTCAACTATGAAGGCAAACCCACTTTCCTTTCAGTATTTTGCTGCAATTGGCAGAAACAAGCATATTTGCTCATTCGGCCTGAAAATGCTTTTAAGCGCATAAAAACTTACAGTCTTGATTTCTGGCTAAATAAAAGCTGTTGCAATGTTATTTCCATGCTGAACTGAGTTGTTCTGGGTCAACTATGAAGGCAAACCCACTTTCCTTTCAGTATTTTGCTGCAATTGGCAGAAACAAGCATATTTGTTCATTCGGCCTGAAAATGCTTTTAAGCGCATAAAAACTTACACTCTTGATTTCTGGCTAAATAAAAGCTGTTGCAATGATATTTCCATGCTGAACTGAGTTGTTCTGGGTCAACTATGAAGGCAAACCCACTTTCCTTTCAGTATTTTGCTGAAATTGGCAGAAACAAGCATATTTGCTCATTCGGCCTGAAAATACTTTTAAGCGCATAAAAACTTACACTCTTGATTTCTGGCTAAATAAAAGCTGTTGCAATGATATTTCCATGCTGAACTGAGTTGTTCTGGGTCAACTATGAAGGCAAACCCACTTTCCTTTCAGTATTTTGCTGCAATTGGCAGAAACAAGCATATTTGCTCATTCGGCCTGAAAATGCTTTTAAGCGCATAAAAACTTACACTCTTGATTTCTGGCTAAATAAAAGCTGTTGCAATGATATTTCCATGCTGAACTGAGTTGTTCTGGGTCAACTATGAAGGCAAACCCACTTTCCATTCAGTGTTTTGCTGCAATAGGCAGAAATCAGCACATTTGGCCTGAAAATGCTTTTAAGCGAATAAAAACTTACACTCTTAATTTCTGGCTAAATAAAAGCTGTTGCAATGATATTTCCATGCTGAACTGAGTTGTTCTGGGTCAACTATGAAGGCAAACCCACTTTCCTTTCAGTATTTTGCTGCAATTAGCAGAAACAAGCATATTTGCTCATTCGGCCTGAAAATGCTTTTAAGCGCATAAAAACTTACACTCTTGATTTCTGGCTAAATAAAAGCTGTTGCAATGATATTTCCATGCTGAACTGAGTTGTTCTGGGTCAACTATGAAGGCAAACCCACTTTCCATTCAGTGTTTTGCTGCAATAGGCAGAAATCAGCTCATTTGGCCTGAAAATGCTTTTAAGCGAATAAAAACTTAGACTCTTGATTTCTGGCTAAATAAAAGCTGTTGCAATGATATTTCCATGCTGAACTGAATTGTTCTGGGTCAACTATGAAGGCAAACCCACTTTCCTTTCAGTATTTTGCTGCAATTGGCAGAAACAAGCATATTTGCTCATTCGGCCTGAAAATGCTTTTAAGCGAATAAAAACTTACACTCTTGATTTCTGGCTAAATAAAAGCTGTTGCAATGATATTTCCATGCTGAACTGAGTTGTTCTGGGTCAACTATGAAGGCAAACCCACTTTCCATTCAGTGTTTTGCTGCAATAGGCAGAAATCAGCTCATTTGGCCTGAAAATGCTTTTAAGCGAATAAAAACTTACACTTTTGATTTCTGGCTAAATAAAAGCTGTTGCAATGATATTTCCATGCTGAACTGAGTTGTTCTGGGTCAACTATGAAGGCAAACCCACTTTCCTTTCAGTATTTTGCTGCAATTGGCAGAAACAAGCATATATGCTCATTCGGCCTGAAAATGCTTTTAAGCGCATAAAAACTTACACTCTTGATTTCTGGCTAAATAAAAGCTGTTGCAATGATATTTCCATGCTGAACTGAGTTGTTCTGGGTCAACTATGAAGGCAAACCCACATCCTTTCAGTATTTTGCTGCAATTGGCAGAAACAAGCATATTTGCTCATTCGGCCTGAAAATGCTTTTAAGCGCATAAAAACTTACACTCTTGATTTCTGGCTAAATAAAAGCTGTTGCAATGATATTTCCATGCTGAACTGAGTTGTTCTGGGTCAACTATGAAGGCAAACCCACTTTCCATTCAGTGTTTTGCTGCAATAGGCAGAAATCAGCACATTTGGCCTGAAAATGCTTTTAAGCGAATAAAAACTTACACTCTTAATTTCTGGCTAAATAAAAGCTGTTGCAATGATATTTCCATGCTGAACTGAGTTGTTCTGGGTCAACTATGAAGGCAAACCCACTTTCCTTTCAGTATTTTGCTGCAATTAGCAGAAACAAGCATATTTGCTCATTCGGCCTGAAAATGCTTTTAAGCGCATAAAAACTTACACTCTTGATTTCTGGCTAAATAAAAGCTGTTGCAATGATATTTCCATGCTGAACTGAGTTGTTCTGGGTCAACTATGAAGGCAAACCCACTTTCCATTCAGTGTTTTGCTGCAATAGGCAGAAATCAGCTCATTTGGCCTGAAAATGCTTTTAAGCGAATAAAAACTTAGACTCTTGATTTCTGGCTAAATAAAAGCTGTTGCAATGATATTTCCATGCTGAACTGAATTGTTCTGGGTCAACTATGAAGGCAAACCCACTTTCCTTTCAGTATTTTGCTGCAATTGGCAGAAACAAGCATATTTGCTCATTCGGCCTGAAAATGCTTTTAAGCGAATAAAAACTTACACTCTTGATTTCTGGCTAAATAAAAGCTGTTGCAATGATATTTCCATGCTGAACTGAGTTGTTCTGGGTCAACTATGAAGGCAAACCCACTTTCCATTCAGTGTTTTGCTGCAATAGGCAGAAATCAGCTCATTTGGCCTGAAAATGCTTTTAAGCGAATAAAAACTTACACTTTTGATTTCTGGCTAAATAAAAGCTGTTGCAATGATATTTCCATGCTGAACTGAGTTGTTCTGGGTCAACTATGAAGGCAAACCCACTTTCCTTTCAGTATTTTGCTGCAATTGGCAGAAACAAGCATATTTGCTCATTCGGCCTGAAAATGCTTTTAAGCGCATAAAAACTTACACTCTTGATTTCTGGCTAAATAAAAGCTGTTGCAATGATATTTCCATGCTGAACTGAGTTGTTCTGGGTCAACTATGAAGGCAAACCCACTTTCCTTTCAGTATTTTGCTGCAATTGGCAGAAACAAGCATATTTGCTCATTCGGCCTGAAAATGCTTTTAAGCGCATAAAAACTTACACTCTTGATTTCTGGCTAAATAAAAGCTGTTGCAATGATATTTCCATGCTGAACTGAGTTGTTCTGGGTCAACTATGAAGGCAAACCCACTTTCCATTCAGTGTTTTGCTGCAATAGGCAGAAATCAGCACATTTGGCCTGAAAATGCTTTTAAGCGAATAAAAACTTACACTCTTAATTTCTGGCTAAATAAAAGCTGTTGCAATGATATTTCCATGCTGAACTGAGTTGTTCTGGGTCAACTATGAAGGCAAACCCACTTTCCTTTCAGTATTTTGCTGCAATTAGCAGAAACAAGCATATTTGCTCATTCGGCCTGAAAATGCTTTTAAGCGCATAAAAACTTACACTCTTGATTTCTGGCTAAATAAAAGCTGTTGCAATGATATTTCCATGCTGAACTGAGTTGTTCTGGGTCAACTATGAAGGCAAACCCACTTTCCATTCAGTGTTTTGCTGCAATAGGCAGAAATCAGCTCATTTGGCCTGAAAATGCTTTTAAGCGAATAAAAACTTAGACTCTTGATTTCTGGCTAAATAAAAGCTGTTGCAATGATATTTCCATGCTGAACTGAATTGTTCTGGGTCAACTATGAAGGCAAACCCACTTTCCTTTCAGTATTTTGCTGCAATTGGCAGAAACAAGCATATTTGCTCATTCGGCCTGAAAATGCTTTTAAGCGAATAAAAACTTACACTCTTGATTTCTGGCTAAATAAAAGCTGTTGCAATGATATTTCCATGCTGAACTGAGTTGTTCTGGGTCAACTATGAAGGCAAACCCACTTTCCATTCAGTGTTTTGCTGCAATAGGCAGAAATCAGCTCATTTGGCCTGAAAATGCTTTTAAGCGAATAAAAACTTACACTTTTGATTTCTGGCTAAATAAAAGCTGTTGCAATGATATTTCCATGCTGAACTGAGTTGTTCTGGGTCAACTATGAAGGCAAACCCACTTTCCTTTCAGTATTTTGCTGCAATTGGCAGAAACAAGCATATTTGCTCATTCGGCCTGAAAATGCTTTTAAGCGCATAAAAACTTACACTCTTGATTTCTGGCTAAATAAAAGCTGTTGCAATGATATTTCCATGCTGAACTGAGTTGTTCTGGGTCAACTATGAAGGCAAACCCACTTTCCTTTCAGTATTTTGCTGCAATTGGCAGAAACAAGCATATTTGCTCATTCGGCCTGAAAATGCTTTTAAGCGCATAAAAACTTACACTCTTGATTTCTGGCTAAATAAAAGCTGTTGCAATGATATTTCCATGCTGAACTGAATTGTTCTGGGTCAACTATGAAGGCAAACCCACTTTCCTTTCAGTATTTTGCTGCAATTGGCAGAAACAAGCATATTTGCTCATTCGGCCTGAAAATGCTTTTAAGCGCATAAAAACGTACACTCTTGATTTCTGGCTAAATAAAAGCTGTTGCAATGATATTTCCATGCTGAACTGAGTTGTTCTGGGTCAACTATGAAGGCAAACCCACTTTTCTTTCAGTATTTTGCTGCAATTGGCAGAAACAAGCATATTTGCTCATTCGGCCTGAAAATGCTTTTAAGCGCATAAAAACTTACACTCTTGATTTCTGGCTAAATAAAAGCTGTTGCAATGATATTTCCATGCTGAACTGAGTTGTTCTGGGTCAACTATGAAGGCAAACCCACTTTCCATTCAGTGTTTTGCTGCAATAGGCAGAAATCAGCTCATTTGGCCTGAAAATGCTTTTAAGCGAATAAAAACTTACACTCTTGATTTCTGGCTAAATAAAAGCTGTTGCAATGATATTTCCATGCTGAACTGAGTTGTTCTGGGTCAACTATGAAGGCAAACCCACTTTCCATTCAGTGTTTTGCTGCAATAGGCAGAAATCAGCTCATTTGGCCTGAAAATGCTTTTAAGCGAATAAAAACTTACACTCTTGATTTCTGGCTAAATAAAAGCTGTTGCAATGATATTTCCATGCTGAACTGAGTTGTTCTGGGTCAACTATGAAGGCAAACCCACTTTCCTTTCAGTATTTTGCTGCAATTGGCAGAAACAAGCATATTTGCTCATTCGGCCTGAAAATGCTTTTAAGCGCATAAAAACTTACACTCTTGATTTCTGGCTAAATAAAAGCTGTTGCAATGATATTTCCATGCTGAACTGAGTTGTTCTGGGTCAACTATGAAGGCAAACCCACTTTCCTTTCAGTATTTTGCTGCAATTGGCAGAAACAAGCATATTTGCTCATTTGGCCTGAAAATGCTTTTAAGGGCATAAAAACTTACACTCTTGATTTCTGGCTAAATAAAAGCTGTTGCAATGATATTTCCATGCTGAACTGAGTTGTTCTGGGTCAACTATGAAGGCAAACCCACTTTCCTTTCAGTATTTTGCTGCAATTGGCAAAAACAAGCATATTTGCTCATTCGGCCTGAAAATGCTTTTAAGGGCATAAAAACTTACACTCTTGATTTCTGGCTAAATAAAAGCTGTTGCAATGATATTTCCATGCTGAACTGAGTTGTTCTGGGTCAACTATGAAGGCAAACCCACTTTCCTTTCAGTATTTTGCTGCAATTGGCAGAAACAAGCATATTTGCTCATTCGGCCTGAAAATGCTTTTAAGCGCATAAAAACTTACACTCTTGATTTCTGGCTAAATAAAAGCTGTTGCAATGATATTTCCATGCTGAACTGAGTTGTTCTGGGTCAACTATGAAGGCAAACCCACTTTCCTTTCAGTATTTTGCTGCAATTGGCAGAAACAAGCATATTTGCTCATTCGGCCTGAAAATGCTTTTAAGCGCATAAAAACTTACACTCTTGATTTCTGGCTAAATAAAAGCTGTTGCAATGATATTTCCATGCTGAACTGAGTTGTTCTGGGTCAACTATGAAGGCAAACCCACTTTCCATTCAGTGTTTTGCTGCAATAGGCAGAAATCAGCTCATTTGGCCTGAAAATGCTTTTAAGCGCATAAAAACTTACACTCTTGATTTCTGGCTAAATAAAAGCTGTTGCAATGATATTTCCATGCTGAACTGAGTTGTTCTGGGTCAACTATGAAGGCAAACCCACTTTCCTTTCAGTATTTTGCTGCAATTGGCAGAAACAAGCATATTTGCTCATTCGGCCTGAAAATGCTTTTAAGCGCATAAAAACTTACACTCTTGATTTCTGGCTAAATAAAAGCTGTTGCAATGATATTTCCATGCTGAACTGAGTTGTTCTGGGTCAACTATGAAGGCAAAACCACTTTCCATTCAGTGTTTTGCTGCAATAGGCAGAAATCAGCTCATTTGGCCTGAAAATGCTTTTAAGCAAATAAAAACTTACACTTTTGATTTCTGGCTAAATAAAAGCTGTTGCAATGATATTTCCATGCTGAACTGAGTTGTTCTGGGTCAACTATGAAGGCAAACCCACTTTCCTTTCAGTATTTTGCTGCAATTGGCAGAAACAAGCATATTTGCTCATTCGGCCTGAAAATGCTTTTAAGGGCATAAAAACTTACACTCTTGATTTCTGGCTAAATAAAAGCTGTTGCAATGATATTTCCATGCTGAACTGAGTTGTTCTGGGTCAACTATGAAGGCAAACCCACTTTCCTTTCAGTATTTTGCTGCAATTGGCAGAAACAAGCATATTTGCTCATTCGGCCTGAAAATGCTTTTAAGGGCATAAAAACTTACACTCTTGATTTCTGGCTAAATAAAAGCTGTTGCAATGATATTTCCATGCTGAACTGAGTTGTTCTGGGTCAACTATGAAGGCAAACCCACTTTCCTTTCAGTATTTTGCTGCAATTGGCAGAAACAAGCATATTTGCTCATTCGGCCTGAAAATGCTTTTAAGGGCATAAAAACTTACACTCTTGATTTCTGGCTAAATAAAAGCTGTTGCAATGATATTTCCATGCTGAACCGAGTTGTTCTGGGTCAACTATGAAGGCAAACCCACTTTCCTTTTAGTATTTTGCTGCAATTGGCAGAAACAAGCATATTTGCTCATTCGGCCTGAAAATGCTTTTAAGGGCATAAAAACTTACACTCTTGATTTCTGGCTAAATAAAAGCTGTTGCAATGATATTTCCATGCTGAACTGAGTTGTTCTGGGTCAACTATGAAGGCAAACCCACTTTCCATTCAGTGTTTTGCTGCAATAGGCAGAAATCAGCTCATTTGGCCTGAAAATGCTTTTAAGCGCATAAAAACTTACACTCTTGATTTCTGGCTAAATAAAAGCTGTTGCAATGATATTTCCATGCTGAACTGAGTTGTTCTGGGTCAACTATGAAGGCAAACCCACTTTCCTTTCAGTATTTTGCTGCAATTGGCAGAAACAAGCATATTTGCTCATTCGGCCTGAAAATGCTTTTAAGCGCATAAAAACTTAGACTCTTGATTTCTGGCTAAATAAAAGCTGTTGCAATGATATTTCCATGCTGAACTGAGTTGTTCTGGGTCAACTATGAAGGCAAACCCACTTTCCATTCAGTGTTTTGCTGCAATAGGCAGAAATCAGCTCATTTGGCCTGAAAATGCTTTTAAGCGAATAAAAACTTAGACTCTTGATTTCTGGCTAAATAAAAGCTGTTGCAATGATATTTCCATGCTGAACTGAATTGTTCTGGGTCAACTATGAAGGCAAACCCACTTTCCTTTCAGTATTTTGCTGCAATTGGCAGAAACAAGCATATTTGCTCATTCGGCCTGAAAATGCTTTTAAGCGCATAAAAACTTACACTCTTGATTTCTGGCTAAATAAAAGCTGTTGCAATGATATTTCCATGCTGAACTGAGTTGTTCTGGGTCAACTATGAAGGCAAACCCACTTTCCTTTCAGTATTTTGCTGCAATTGGCAGAAACAAGCATATTTGCTCATTCGGCCTGAAAATGCTTTTAAGCGCATAAAAACTTACACTCTTGATTTCTGGCTAAATAAAAGCTGTTGCAATGATATTTCCATGCTGAACTGAGTTGTTCTGGGTCAACTATGAAGGCAAACCCACTTTCCATTCAGTGTTTTGCTGCAATAGGCAGAAATCAGCTCATTTGGCCTGAAAATGCTTTTAAGCGAATAAAAACTTACACTCTTGATTTCTGGCTAAATAAAAGCTGTTGCAATGATATTTCCATGCTGAACTGAGTTGTTCTGGGTCAATTATGAAGGCAAACCCACTTTCCTTTCAGTATGTTGCTGCAATTGGCAGAAACAAGCATATTTGCTCATTCGGCCTGAAAATGCTTTTAAGCGCATAAAAACTTACACTCTTGATTTCTGGCTAAATAAAAGCTGTTGCAATGATATTTCCATGCTGAACTGAGTTGTTCTGGGTCAACTATGAAGGCAAACCCACTTTCCTTTCAGTATTTTGCTGCAATTGGCAGAAACAAGCATATTTGCTCATTCGGCCTGAAAATGCTTTTAAGCGCATAAAAACTTACACTCTTGATTTCTGGCTAAATAAAAGCTGTTGCAATGATATTTCTATGCTGAACTGAGTTGTTCTGGGTCAACTATGAAGGCAAACCCACTTTCCATTCAGTGTTTTGCTGCAATAGGCAGAAATCAGCTCATTTGGCCTGAAAATGCTTTTAAGCGAATAAAAACTTACACTCTTGATTTCTGGCTAAATAAAAGCTGTTGCAATGATATTTCCATGCTGAACTGAGTTGTTCTGGGTCAACTATGAAGGCAAACCCACTTTCCATTCAGTGTTTTGCTGCAATAGGCAGAAATCAGCTCATTTGGCCTGAAAATGCTTTTAAGCGAATAAAAACTTACACTCTTGATTTCTGGCTAAATAAAAGCTGTTGCAATGATATTTCCATGCTGAACTGAGTTGTTCTGGGTCAACTATGAAGGCAAACCCACTTTCCTTTCAGTATTTTGCTGCAATTGGCAGAAACAAGCATATTTGCTCATTCGGCCTGAAAATGCTTTTAAGCGCATAAAAACTTACACTCTTGATTTCTGGCTAAATAAAAGCTTTTGCAATGATATTTCCATGCTGAACTGAGTTGTTCTGGGTCAACTATGAAGGCAAACCCACTTTCCATTCAGTGTTTTGCTGCAATAGGCAGAAATCAGCTCATTTGGCCTGAAAATGCTTTTAAGCGAATAAAAACTTACACTCTTGATTTCTGGCTAAATAAAAGCTGTTGCAATGATATTTCCATGCTGAACTGAGTTGTTCTGGGTCAATTATGAAGGCAAACCCACTTTCCTTTCAGTATGTTGCTGCAATTGGCAGAAACAAGCATATTTGCTCATTCGGCCTGAAAATGCTTTTAAGCGCATAAAAACTTACACTCTTGATTTCTGGCTAAATAAAAGCTGTTGCAATGATATTTCCATGCTGAACTGAGTTGTTCTGGGTCAACTATGAAGGCAAACCCACTTTCCTTTCAGTATTTTGCTGCAATTGGCAGAAACAAGCATATTTGCTCATTCGGCCTGAAAATGCTTTTAAGCGCATAAAAACTTACACTCTTGATTTCTGGCTAAATAAAAGCTGTTGCAATGATATTTCTATGCTGAACTGAGTTGTTCTGGGTCAACTATGAAGGCAAACCCACTTTCCATTCAGTGTTTTGCTGCAATAGGCAGAAATCAGCTCATTTGGCCTGAAAATGCTTTTAAGCGAATAAAAACTTACACTCTTGATTTCTGGCTAAATAAAAGCTGTTGCAATGATATTTCCATGCTGAACTGAGTTGTTCTGGGTCAACTATGAAGGCAAACCCACTTTCCATTCAGTGTTTTGCTGCAATAGGCAGAAATCAGCTCATTTGGCCTGAAAATGCTTTTAAGCGAATAAAAACTTACACTCTTGATTTCTGGCTAAATAAAAGCTGTTGCAATGATATTTCCATGCTGAACTGAGTTGTTCTGGGTCAACTATGAAGGCAAACCCCCTTTCCTTTCAGTATTTTGCTGCAATTGGCAGAAACAAGCATATTTGCTCATTCGGCCTGAAAATGCTTTTAAGCGCATAAAAACTTACACTCTTGATTTCTGGCTAAATAAAAGCTTTTGCAATGATATTTCCATGCTGAACTGAGTTGTTCTGGGTCAACTATGAAGGCAAACCCACTTTCCTTTCAGTATTTTGCTGCAATTGGCAGAAACAAGCATATTTGCTCATTCGGCCTGAAAATGCTTTTAAGCGCATAAAAACTTACACTCTTGATTTCTGGCTAAATAAAAGCTGTTGCAATGATATTTCCATGCTGAACTGAGTTGTTCTGGGTCAACTATGAAGGCAAACCCACTTTCCTTTCAGTATTTTGCTGCAATTGGCAGAAACAAGCATATTTGTTCATTCGGCCTGAAAATGCTTTTAAGCGCATAAAAACTTACACTCTTGATTTCTGGCTAAATAAAAGCTGTTACAATGATATTTCCATGCTGAACTGAGTTGTTCTGGGTCAACTATGAAGGCAAACCCACTTTCCTTTCAGTATTTTGCTGCAATTGGCAGAAACAAGCATATTTGCTCATTCGGCCTGAAAATGCTTTTAAGCGCATAAAAACTTACACTCTTGATTTCTGGCTAAATAAAAGCTGTTGCAATGATATTTCCATGCTGAACTGAGTTGTTCTGGGTCAACTATAAAGGCAAACCCACTTTCCATTCAGTGTTTTGCTGCAATAGGCAGAAATCAGCTCATCTGGCCTGAAAATGCTTTTAAGCGCATAAAAACTTACAGTCTTGATTTCTGGCTAAATAAAAGCTGTTGCAATGATATTTCCATGCTGAACTGAGTTGTTCTGGGTCAACTATGAAGGCAAACCCACTTTCCATTCAGTGTTTTGCTGCAATAGGCAGAAATCAGCTCATTTGGCCTGAAAATGCTTTTAAGCGAATAAAAACTTACACTTTTGATTTCTGGCTAAATAAAAGCTGTTGCAATGATATTTCCATGCTGAACTGAGTTGTTCTGGGTCAACTATGAAGGCAAACCCACTTTCCATTCAGTGTTTTGCTGCAATAGGCAGAAATCAGCTCATTTGGCCTGAAAATGCTTTTAAGCGAATAAAAACTTACACTTTTGATTTCTGGCTAAATAAAAGCTGTTGCAATGATATTTCCATGCTGAACTGAGTTGTTCTGGGTAAACTATGAAGGCAAACCCACTTTCCTTTCAGTATTTTGCTGCAATTGGCAGAAACAAGCATATTTGCTCATTCGGCCTGAAAATGCTTTTAAGCGCATAAAAACTTACAGTCTTGATTTCTGGCTAAATAAAAGCTGTTGCAATGATATTTCCATGCTGAACTGAGTTGTTCTGGGTCAACTATGAAGGCAAACCCACTTTCCTTTCAGTTTTTTGCTGCAATTGGCAGAAACAAGCATATTTGCTCATTCGGCCTGAAAATGCTTTTAAGCGCATAAAAACTTACACTCTTGATTTCTGGCTAAATAAAAGCTGTTGCAATGATATTTCCATGCTGAACTGAGTTGTTCTGGGTCAACTATGAAGGCAAACCCACTTTCCTTTCAGTATTTTGCTGCAATTGGCAGAAACAAGCATATTTGCTCATTCGGCCTGAAAATGCTTTTAAGCGCATAAAAACTTACACTCTTGATTTCTGGCTAAATAAAAGCTGTTGCAATGATATTTCCATGCTGAACTGAGTTGTTCTGGGTCAACTATGAAGGCAAACCCACTTTCCATTCAGTGTTTTGCTGCAATAGGCAGAAATCAGCTCATTTGGCCTGAAAATGCTTTTAAGCGAATAAAAACTTAGACTCTTGATTTCTGGCTAAATAAAAGCTGTTGCAATGATATTTCCATGCTGAACTGAATTGTTCTGGGTCAACTATGAAGGCAAACCCACTTTCCTTTCAGTATTTTGCTGCAATTGGCAGAAACAAGCATATTTGCTCATTCGGCCTGAAAATGCTTTTAAGCGAATAAAAACTTACACTCTTGATTTCTGGCTAAATAAAAGCTGTTGCAATGATATTTCCATGCTGAACTGAGTTGTTCTGGGTCAACTATGAAGGCAAACCCACTTTCCATTCAGTGTTTTGCTGCAATAGGCAGAAATCAGCTCATTTGGCCTGAAAATGCTTTTAAGCGAATAAAAACTTACACTTTTGATTTCTGGCTAAATAAAAGCTGTTGCAATGATATTTCCATGCTGAACTGAGTTGTTCTGGGTCAACTATGAAGGCAAACCCACTTTCCTTTCAGTATTTTGCTGCAATTGGCAGAAACAAGCATATTTGCTCATTCGGCCTGAAAATGCTTTTAAGCGCATAAAAACTTACACTCTTGATTTCTGGCTAAATAAAAGCTGTTGCAATGATATTTCCATGCTGAACTGAGTTGTTCTGGGTCAACTATGAAGGCAAACCCACTTTCCTTTCAGTATTTTGCTGCAATTGGCAGAAACAAGCATATTTGCTCATTCGGCCTGAAAATGCTTTTAAGCGCATAAAAACTTACACTCTTGATTTCTGGCTAAATAAAAGCTGTTGCAATGATATTTCCATGCTGAACTGAGTTGTTCTGGGTCAACTATGAAGGCAAACCCACTTTCCATTCAGTGTTTTGCTGCAATAGGCCGAAATCAGCTCATTTGGCCTGAAAATGCTTTTAAGCGAATAAAAACTTAGACTCTTGATTTCTGGCTAAATAAAAGCTGTTGCAATGATATTTCCATGCTGAACTGAATTGTTCTGGGTCAACTATGAAGGCAAACCCACTTTCCTTTCAGTATTTTGCTGCAATTGGCAGAAACAAGCATATTTGCTCATTCGGCCTGAAAATGCTTTTAAGCGCATAAAAACGTACACTCTTGATTTCTGGCTAAATAAAAGCTGTTGCAATGATATTTCCATGCTGAACTGAGTTGTTCTGGGTCAACTATGAAGGCAAACCCACTTTCCTTTCAGTATTTTGCTGCAATTGGCAGAAACAAGCATATTTGCTCATTCGGCCTGAAAATGCTTTTAAGCGCATAAAAACTTACAGTCTTGATTTCTGGCTAAATAAAAGCTGTTGCAATGTTATTTCCATGCTGAACTGAGTTGTTCTGGGTCAAATATGAAGGCAAACCCACTTTCCATTCAGTGTTTTGCTGCAATAGGCAGAAATCAGCTCATTTGGCCTGAAAATGCTTTTAAGCGAATAAAAACTTACACTCTTGATTTCTGGCTAAATAAAAGCTGTTGCAATGATATTTCCATGCTGAACTGAGTTGTTCTGGGTCAACTATGAAGGCAAACCCACTTTTCTTTCAGTATTTTGCTGCAATTGGCAGAAACAAGCATATTTGCTCATTCGGCCTGAAAATGCTTTTAAGCGCATAAAAACTTACACTCTTGATTTCTGGCTAAATAAAAGCTGTTGCAATGATATTTCCATGCTGAACTGAGTTGTTCTGGGTCAACTATGAAGGCAAACCCACTTTCCATTCAGTGTTTTGCTGCAATAGGCAGAAATCAGCTCATTTGGCCTGAAAATGCTTTTAAGCGAATAAAAACTTACACTCTTGATTTCTGGCTAAATAAAAGCTGTTGCAATGATATTTCCATGCTGAACTGAGTTGTTCTGGGTCAACTATGAAGGCAAACCCACTTTCCATTCAGTGTTTTGCTGCAATAGGCAGAAATCAGCTCATTTGGCCTGAAAATGCTTTTAAGCGAATAAAAACTTACACTCTTGATTTCTGGCTAAATAAAAGCTGTTGCAATGATATTTCCATGCTGAACTGAGTTGTTCTGGGTCAACTATGAAGGCAAACCCACTTTCCTTTCAGTATTTTGCTGCAATTGGCAGAAACAAGCATATTTGCTCATTCGGCCTGAAAATGCTTTTAAGCGCATAAAAACTTACACTCTTGATTTCTGGCTAAATAAAAGCTGTTGCAATGATATTTCCATGCTGAACTGAGTTGTTCTGGGTCAACTATGAAGGCAAACCCACTTTCCTTTCAGTATTTTGCTGCAATTGGCAGAAACAAGCATATTTGCTCATTTGGCCTGAAAATGCTTTTAAGGGCATAAAAACTTACACTCTTGATTTCTGGCTAAATAAAAGCTGTTGCAATGATATTTCCATGCTGAACTGAGTTGTTCTGGGTCAACTATGAAGGCAAACCCACTTTCCTTTCAGTATTTTGCTGCAATTGGCAAAAACAAGCATATTTGCTCATTCGGCCTGAAAATGCTTTTAAGGGCATAAAAACTTACACTCTTGATTTCTGGCTAAATAAAAGCTGTTGCAATGATATTTCCATGCTGAACTGAGTTGTTCTGGGTCAACTATGAAGGCAAACCCACTTTCCTTTCAGTATTTTGCTGCAATTGGCAGAAACAAGCATATTTGCTCATTCGGCCTGAAAATGCTTTTAAGCGCATAAAAACTTACACTCTTGATTTCTGGCTAAATAAAAGCTGTTGCAATGATATTTCCATGCTGAACTGAGTTGTTCTGGGTCAACTATGAAGGCAAACCCACTTTCCTTTCAGTATTTTGCTGCAATTGGCAGAAACAAGCATATTTGCTCATTCGGCCTGAAAATGCTTTTAAGCGCATAAAAACTTACACTCTTGATTTCTGGCTAAATAAAAGCTGTTGCAATGATATTTCCATGCTGAACTGAATTGTTCTGGGTCAACTATGAAGGCAAACCCACTTTCCATTCAGTGTTTTGCTGCAATAGGCAGAAATCAGCTCATTTGGCCTGAAAATGCTTTTAAGCGCATAAAAACTTACACTCTTGATTTCTGGCTAAATAAAAGCTGTTGCAATGATATTTCCATGCTGAACTGAGTTGTTCTGGGTCAACTATGAAGGCAAACCCACTTTCCTTTCAGTATTTTGCTGCAATTGGCAGAAACAAGCATATTTGCTCATTCGGCCTGAAAATGCTTTTAAGCGCATAAAAACTTACACTCTTGATTTCTGGCTAAATAAAAGCTGTTGCAATGATATTTCCATGCTGAACTGAGTTGTTCTGGGTCAACTATGAAGGCAAACCCACTTTCCATTCAGTGTTTTGCTGCAATAGGCAGAAATCAGCTCATTTGGCCTGAAAATGCTTTTAAGCAAATAAAAACTTACACTTTTGATTTCTGGCTAAATAAAAGCTGTTGCAATGATATTTCCATGCTGAACTGAGTTGTTCTGGGTCAACTATGAAGGCAAACCCACTTTCCTTTCAGTATTTTGCTGCAATTGGCAGAAACAAGCATATTTGCTCATTCGGCCTGAAAATGCTTTTAAGGGCATAAAAACTTACACTCTTGATTTCTGGCTAAATAAAAGCTGTTGCAATGATATTTCCATGCTGAACTGAGTTGTTCTGGGTCAACTATGAAGGCAAACCCACTTTCCTTTCAGTATTTTGCTGCAATTGGCAGAAACAAGCATATTTGCTCATTCGGCCTGAAAATGCTTTTAAGGGCATAAAAACTTACACTCTTGATTTCTGGCTAAATAAAAGCTGTTGCAATGATATTTCCATGCTGAACTGAGTTGTTCTGGGTCAACTATGAAGGCAAACCCACTTTCCTTTCAGTATTTTGCTGCAATTGGCAGAAACAAGCATATTTGCTCATTCGGCCTGAAAATGCTTTTAAGGGCATAAAAACTTACACTCTTGATTTCTGGCTAAATAAAAGCTGTTGCAATGATATTTCCATGCTGAACCGAGTTGTTCTGGGTCAACTATGAAGGCAAACCCACTTTCCTTTTAGTATTTTGCTGCAATTGGCAGAAACAAGCATATTTGCTCATTCGGCCTGAAAATGCTTTTAAGGGCATAAAAACTTACACTCTTGATTTCTGGCTAAATAAAAGCTGTTGCAATGATATTTCCATGCTGAACTGAGTTGTTCTGGGTCAACTATGAAGGCAAACCCACTTTCCATTCAGTGTTTTGCTGCAATAGGCAGAAATCAGCTCATTTGGCCTGAAAATGCTTTTAAGCGCATAAAAACTTACACTCTTGATTTCTGGCTAAATAAAAGCTGTTGCAATGATATTTCCATGCTGAACTGAGTTGTTCTGGGTCAACTATGAAGGCAAACCCACTTTCCTTTCAGTATTTTGCTGCAATTGGCAGAAACAAGCATATTTGCTCATTCGGCCTGAAAATGCTTTTAAGCGCATAAAAACTTAGACTCTTGATTTCTGGCTAAATAAAAGCTGTTGCAATGATATTTCCATGCTGAACTGAGTTGTTCTGGGTCAACTATGAAGGCAAACCCACTTTCCATTCAGTGTTTTGCTGCAATAGGCAGAAATCAGCTCATTTGGCCTGAAAATGCTTTTAAGCGAATAAAAACTTAGACTCTTGATTTCTGGCTAAATAAAAGCTGTTGCAATGATATTTCCATGCTGAACTGAATTGTTCTGGGTCAACTATGAAGGCAAACCCACTTTCCTTTCAGTATTTTGCTGCAATTGGCAGAAACAAGCATATTTGCTCATTCGGCCTGAAAATGCTTTTAAGCGCATAAAAACTTACACTCTTGATTTCTGGCTAAATAAAAGCTGTTGCAATGATATTTCCATGCTGAACTGAGTTGTTCTGGGTCAACTATGAAGGCAAACCCACTTTCCTTTCAGTATTTTGCTGCAATTGGCAGAAACAAGCATATTTGCTCATTCGGCCTGAAAATGCTTTTAAGCGCATAAAAACTTACACTCTTGATTTCTGGCTAAATAAAAGCTGTTGCAATGATATTTCCATGCTGAACTGAGTTGTTCTGGGTCAACTATGAAGGCAAACCCACTTTCCATTCAGTGTTTTGCTGCAATAGGCAGAAATCAGCTCATTTGGCCTGAAAATGCTTTTAAGCGAATAAAAACTTACACTCTTGATTTCTGGCTAAATAAAAGCTGTTGCAATGATATTTCCATGCTGAACTGAGTTGTTCTGGGTCAATTATGAAGGCAAACCCACTTTCCTTTCAGTATGTTGCTGCAATTGGCAGAAACAAGCATATTTGCTCATTCGGCCTGAAAATGCTTTTAAGCGCATAAAAACTTACACTCTTGATTTCTGGCTAAATAAAAGCTGTTGCAATGATATTTCCATGCTGAACTGAGTTGTTCTGGGTCAACTATGAAGGCAAACCCACTTTCCTTTCAGTATTTTGCTGCAATTGGCAGAAACAAGCATATTTGCTCATTCGGCCTGAAAATGCTTTTAAGCGCATAAAAACTTACACTCTTGATTTCTGGCTAAATAAAAGCTGTTGCAATGATATTTCTATGCTGAACTGAGTTGTTCTGGGTCAACTATGAAGGCAAACCCACTTTCCATTCAGTGTTTTGCTGCAATAGGCAGAAATCAGCTCATTTGGCCTGAAAATGCTTTTAAGCGAATAAAAACTTACACTCTTGATTTCTGGCTAAATAAAAGCTGTTGCAATGATATTTCCATGCTGAACTGAGTTGTTCTGGGTCAACTATGAAGGCAAACCCACTTTCCATTCAGTGTTTTGCTGCAATAGGCAGAAATCAGCTCATTTGGCCTGAAAATGCTTTTAAGCGAATAAAAACTTACACTCTTGATTTCTGGCTAAATAAAAGCTGTTGCAATGATATTTCCATGCTGAACTGAGTTGTTCTGGGTCAACTATGAAGGCAAACCCACTTTCCTTTCAGTATTTTGCTGCAATTGGCAGAAACAAGCATATTTGCTCATTCGGCCTGAAAATGCTTTTAAGCGCATAAAAACTTACACTCTTGATTTCTGGCTAAATAAAAGCTTTTGCAATGATATTTCCATGCTGAACTGAGTTGTTCTGGGTCAACTATGAAGGCAAACCCACTTTCCATTCAGTGTTTTGCTGCAATAGGCAGAAATCAGCTCATTTGGCCTGAAAATGCTTTTAAGCGAATAAAAACTTACACTCTTGATTTCTGGCTAAATAAAAGCTGTTGCAATGATATTTCCATGCTGAACTGAGTTGTTCTGGGTCAATTATGAAGGCAAACCCACTTTCCTTTCAGTATGTTGCTGCAATTGGCAGAAACAAGCATATTTGCTCATTCGGCCTGAAAATGCTTTTAAGCGCATAAAAACTTACACTCTTGATTTCTGGCTAAATAAAAGCTGTTGCAATGATATTTCCATGCTGAACTGAGTTGTTCTGGGTCAACTATGAAGGCAAACCCACTTTCCTTTCAGTATTTTGCTGCAATTGGCAGAAACAAGCATATTTGCTCATTCGGCCTGAAAATGCTTTTAAGCGCATAAAAACTTACACTCTTGATTTCTGGCTAAATAAAAGCTGTTGCAATGATATTTCTATGCTGTACTGAGTTGTTCTGGGTCAACTATGAAGGCAAACCCACTTTCCATTCAGTGTTTTGCTGCAATAGGCAGAAATCAGCTCATTTGGCCTGAAAATGCTTTTAAGCGAATAAAAACTTACACTCTTGATTTCTGGCTAAATAAAAGCTGTTGCAATGATATTTCCATGCTGAACTGAGTTGTTCTGGGTCAACTATGAAGGCAAACCCACTTTCCATTCAGTGTTTTGCTGCAATAGGCAGAAATCAGCTCATTTGGCCTGAAAATGCTTTTAAGCGAATAAAAACTTACACTCTTGATTTCTGGCTAAATAAAAGCTGTTGCAATGATATTTCCATGCTGAACTGAGTTGTTCTGGGTCAACTATGAAGGCAAACCCACTTTCCTTTCAGTATTTTGCTGCAATTGGCAGAAACAAGCATATTTGCTCATTCGGCCTGAAAATGCTTTTAAGCGCATAAAAACTTACACTCTTGATTTCTGGCTAAATAAAAGCTTTTGCAATGATATTTCCATGCTGAACTGAGTTGTTCTGGGTCAACTATGAAGGCAAACCCACTTTCCTTTCAGTATTTTGCTGCAATTGGCAGAAACAAGCATATTTGCTCATTCGGCCTGAAAATGCTTTTAAGCGCATAAAAACTTACACTCTTGATTTCTGGCTAAATAAAAGCTGTTGCAATGATATTTCCATGCTGAACTGAGTTGTTCTGGGTCAACTATGAAGGCAAACCCACTTTCCTTTCAGTATTTTGCTGCAATTGGCAGAAACAAGCATATTTGTTCATTCGGCCTGAAAATGCTTTTAAGCGCATAAAAACTTACACTCTTGATTTCTGGCTAAATAAAAGCTGTTACAATGATATTTCCATGCTGAACTGAGTTGTTCTGGGTCAACTATGAAGGCAAACCCACTTTCCTTTCAGTATTTTGCTGCAATTGGCAGAAACAAGCATATTTGCTCATTCGGCCTGAAAATGCTTTTAAGCGCATAAAAACTTACACTCTTGATTTCTGGCTAAATAAAAGCTGTTGCAATGATATTTCCATGCTGAACTGAGTTGTTCTGGGTCAACTATAAAGGCAAACCCACTTTCCATTCAGTGTTTTGCTGCAATAGGCAGAAATCAGCTCATCTGGCCTGAAAATGCTTTTAAGCGCATAAAAACTTACAGTCTTGATTTCTGGCTAAATAAAAGCTGTTGCAATGATATTTCCATGCTGAACTGAGTTGTTCTGGGTCAACTATGAAGGCAAACCCACTTTCCATTCAGTGTTTTGCTGCAATAGGCAGAAATCAGCTCATTTGGCCTGAAAATGCTTTTAAGCGAATAAAAACTTACACTTTTGATTTCTGGCTAAATAAAAGCTGTTGCAATGATATTTCCATGCTGAACTGAGTTGTTCTGGGTCAACTATGAAGGCAAACCCACTTTCCATTCAGTGTTTTGCTGCAATAGGCAGAAATCAGCTCATTTGGCCTGAAAATGCTTTTAAGCGAATAAAAACTTACACTTTTGATTTCTGGCTAAATAAAAGCTGTTGCAATGATATTTCCATGCTGAACTGAGTTGTTCTGGGTAAACTATGAAGGCAAACCCACTTTCCTTTCAGTATTTTGCTGCAATTGGCAGAAACAAGCATATTTGCTCATTCGGCCTGAAAATGCTTTTAAGCGCATAAAAACTTACAGTCTTGATTTCTGGCTAAATAAAAGCTGTTGCAATGATATTTCCATGCTGAACTGAGTTGTTCTGGGTCAACTATGAAGGCAAACCCACTTTCCTTTCAGTTTTTTGCTGCAATTGGCAGAAACAAGCATATTTGCTCATTCGGCCTGAAAATGCTTTTAAGCGCATAAAAACTTACACTCTTGATTTCTGGCTAAATAAAAGCTGTTGCAATGATATTTCCATGCTGAACTGAGTTGTTCTGGGTCAACTATGAAGGCAAACCCACTTTCCTTTCAGTATTTTGCTGCAATTGGCAGAAACAAGCATATTTGCTCATTCGGCCTGAAAATGCTTTTAAGCGCATAAAAACTTACACTCTTGATTTCTGGCTAATTAAAAGCTGTTGCAATGATATTTCCATGCTGAACTGAGTTGTTCTGGGTCAACTATGAAGGCAAACCCACTTTCCATTCAGTGTTTTGCTGCAATAGGCAGAAATCAGCTCATTTGGCCTGAAAATGCTTTTAAGCGAATAAAAACTTACACTCTTGATTTCTGGCTAAATAAAAGCTGTTGCAATGATATTTCCATGCTGAACTGAGTTGTTCTGGGTCAACTATGAAGGCAAACCCACTTTCCTTTCAGTATTTTGCTGCAATTGGCAGAAACAAGCATATTTGCTCATTCGGCCTGAAAATGCTTTTAAGCGCATAAAAACTTACACTCTTGATTTCTGGCTAAATAAAAGCTGTTGCAATGATATTTCCATGCTGAACTGAGTTGTTCTGGGTCAACTATGAAGGCAAACCCACTTTCCATTCAGTGTTTTGCTGCAATAGGCAGAAATCAGCTCATTTGGCCTGAAAATGCTTTTAAGCGAATAAAAACTTACACTCTTGATTTCTGGCTAAATAAAAGCTGTTGCAATGATATTTCCATGCTGAACTGAGTTGTTCTGGGTCAACTATGAAGGCAAACCCACTTTCCTTTCAGTATTTTGCTGCAATTGGCAGAAACAAGCATATTTGCTCATTCGGCCTGAAAATGCTTTTAAGCGCATAAAAACTTACACTCTTGATTTCTGGCTAAATAAAAGCTGTTGCAATGATATTTCCATGCTGAACTGAGTTGTTCTGGGTCAACTATGAAGGCAAACCCACTTTCCTTTCAGTATTTTGCTGCAATTGGCAGAAACAAGCATATTTGCTCATTCGGCCTGAAAATGCTTTTAAGCGCATAAAAACTTACACTCTTGATTTCTGGCTAAATAAAAGCTGTTGCAATGATATTTCCATGCTGAACTGAGTTGTTCTGGGTCAACTATGAAGGCAAACCCACTTTCCTTTCAGTATTTTGCTGCAATTGGCAGAAACAAGCATATTTGCTCATTCGGCCTGAAAATGCTTTTAAGCGCATAAAAACTTACACTCTTGATTTCTGGCTAAATAAAAGCTTTTGCAATGATATTTCCATGCTGAACTGAGTTGTTCTGGGTCAACTATGAAGGCAAACCCACTTTCCTTTCAGTATTTTGCTGCAATTGGCAGAAACAAGCATATTTGCTCATTCGGCCTGAAAATGCTTTTAAGCGCATAAAAACTTACACTCTTGATTTCTGGCTAAATAAAAGCTGTTGCAATGATATTTCCATGCTGAACTGAGTTGTTCTGGGTCAACTATGAAGGCAAACCCACTTTCCTTTCAGTATTTTGCTGCAATTGGCAGAAACAAGCATATTTGCTCATTCGGCCTGAAAATGCTTTTAAGCGCATAAAAACTTACACTCTTGATTTCTGGCTAAATAAAAGCTGTTGCAATGATATTTCCATGCTGAACTGAGTTGTTCTGGGTCAACTATGAAGGCAAACCCACTTTCCATTCAGTGTTTTGCTGCAATAGGCAGAAATCAGCTCATTTGGCCTGAAAATGCTTTTAAGCGAATAAAAACTTACACTCTTGATTTCTGGCTAAATAAAAGCTGTTGCAATGATATTTCCATGCTGAACTGAGTTGTTCTGGGTCAACTATGAAGGCAAACCCACTTTCCTTTCAGTATTTTGCTGCAATTGGCAGAAACAAGCATATTTGCTCATTCGGCCTGAAAATGCTTTTAAGCGCATAAAAACTTACACTCTTGATTTCTGGCTAAATAAAAGCTGTTGCAATGATATTTCCATGCTGAACTGAGTTGTTCTGGGTCAACTATGAAGGCAAACCCACTTTCCTTTCAGTATTTTGCTGCAATTGGCAGAAACAAGCATATTTGCTCATTCGGCCTGAAAATGCTTTTAAGCGAATAAAAACTTACACTCTTGATTTCTGGCTAAATAAAAGCTGTTGCAATGATATTTCCATGCTGAACTGAGTTGTTCTGGGTCAACTATGAAGGCAAACCCACTTTCCTTTCAGTATTTTGCTGCAATTGGCAGAAACAAGCATATTTGCTCATTCGGCCTGAAAATGCTTTTAAGCGCATAAAAACTTACAGTCTTGATTTCTGGCTAAATAAAAGCTGTTGCAATGATATTTCCATGCTGAACTGAGTTGTTCTGGGTCAACTATGAAGGCAAACCCACTTTCCTTTCAGTATTTTGCTGCAATTGGCAGAAACAAGCATATTTGCTCATTCGGCCTGAAAATGCTTTTAAGCGCATAAAAACTTACAGTCTTGATTTCTGGCTAAATAAAAGCTGTTGCAATGATATTTCCATGCTGAACTGAGTTGTTCTGGGTCAACTATGAAGGCAAACCCACTTTCCTTTCAGTATTTTGCTGCAATTGGCAGAAACAAGCATATTTGCTCATTCGGCCTGAAAATGCTTTTAAGCGCATAAAAACTTACACTCTTGATTTCTGGCTAAATAAAAGCTGTTGCAATGATATTTCCATGCTGAACTGAGTTGTTCTGGGTCAACTATGAAGGCAAACCCACTTTCCTTTCAGTATTTTGCTGCAATTGGCAGAAACAAGCATATTTGCTCATTCGGCCTGAAAATGCTTTTAAGCGCATAAAAACTTACACTCTTGATTTCTGGCTAAATAAAAGCTGTTGCAATGATATTTCCATGCTGAACTGAGTTGTTCTGGGTCAACTATGAAGGCAAACCCACTTTCCATTCAGTGTTTTGCTGCAATAGGCAGAAATCAGCTCATTTGGCCTGAAAATGCTTTTAAGCGAATAAAAACTTACACTCTTGATTTCTGGCTAAATAAAAGCTGTTGCAATGATATTTCCATGCTGAACTGAGTTGTTCTGGGTCAACTATGAAGGCAAACCCACTTTCCTTTCAGTATTTTGCTGCAATTGGCAGAAACAAACATATTTGCTCATTCGGCCTGAAAATGCTTTTAAGCGCATAAAAACTTACACTCTTGATTTCTGGCTAAATAAAAGCTGTTGCAATGATATTTCCATGCTGAACTGAGTTGTTCTGGGTCAACTATGAAGGCAAACCCACTTTCCTTTCAGTATTTTGCTGCAATTGGCAGAAACAAGCATATTTGCTCATTCGGCCTGAAAATGCTTTTAAGCGCATAAAAACTTACACTCTTGATTTCTGGCTAAATAAAAGCTGTTGCAATGATATTTCCATGCTGAACTGAGTTGTTCTGGGTCAACTATGAAGGCAAACCCACTTTCCATTCAGTGTTTTGCTGCAATAGGCAGAAATCAGCTCATTTGGCCTGAAAATGCTTTTAAGCGCATAAAAACTTACACTCTTGATTTCTGGCTAAATAAAAGCTGTTGCAATGATATTTCCATGCTGAACTGAGTTGTTCTGGGTCAACTATGAAGGCAAACCCACTTTCCTTTCAGTATTTTGCTGCAATTGGCAGAAACAAGCATATTTGCTCATTCGGCCTGAAAATGCTTTTAAGCGCATAAAAACTTACACTCTTGATTTCTGGCTAAATAAAAGCTGTTGCAATGATATTTCCATGCTGAACTGAGTTGTTCTGGGTCAACTATGAAGGCAAACCCACTTTCCATTCAGTGTTTTGCTGCAATAGGCAGAAATCAGCTCATTTGGCCTGAAAATGCTTTTAAGCGAATAAAAACTTACACTCTTGATTTCTGGCTAAATAAAAGCTGTTGCAATGATATTTCCATGCTGAACTGAGTTGTTCTGGGTCAACTATGAAGGCAAACCCACTTTCCTTTCAGTATTTTGCTGCAATTGGCAGAAACAAGCATATTTGCTCATTCGGCCTGAAAATGCTTTTAAGCGCATAAAAACTTACACTCTTGATTTCTGGCTAAATAAAAGCTGTTGCAATGATATTTCCATGCTGAACTGAGTTGTTCTGGGTCAACTATGAAGGCAAACCCACTTTCCTTTCAGTATTTTGCTGCAATTGGCAGAAACAAGCATATTTGCTCATTCGGCCTGAAAATGCTTTTAAGCGCATAAAAACTTACACTCTTGATTTCTGGCTAAATAAAAGCTGTTGCAATGATATTTCCATGCTGAACTGAGTTGTTCTGGGTCAACTATGAAGGCAAACCCACTTTCCTTTCAGTATTTTGCTGCAATTGGCAGAAACAAGCATATTTGCTCATTCGGCCTGAAAATGCTTTTAAGCGCATAAAAACTTACACTCTTGATTTCTGGCTAAATAAAAGCTGTTGCAATGATATTTCCATGCTGAACTGAGTTGTTCTGGGTCAACTATGAAGGCAAACCCACTTTCCATTCAGTGTTTTGCTGCAATAGGCAGAAATCAGCTCATTTGGCCTGAAAATGCTTTTAAGCGAATAAAAACTTACACTCTTGATTTCTGGCTAAATAAAAGCTGTTGCAATGATATTTCCATGCTGAACTGAGTTGTTCTGGGTCAACTATGAAGGCAAACCCACTTTCCTTTCAGTATTTTGCTGCAATTGGCAGAAACAAGCATATTTGCTCATTCGGCCTGAAAATGCTTTTAAGCGCATAAAAACTTACAGTCTTGATTTCTGGCTAAATAAAAGCTGTTGCAATGTTATTTCCATGCTGAACTGAGTTGTTCTGGGTCAACTATGAAGGCAAACCCACTTTCCTTTCAGTATTTTGCTGCAATTGGCAGAAACAAGCATATTTGTTCATTCGGCCTGAAAATGCTTTTAAGCGCATAAAAACTTACACTCTTGATTTCTGGCTAAATAAAAGCTGTTGCAATGATATTTCCATGCTGAACTGAGTTGTTCTGGGTCAACTATGAAGGCAAACCCACTTTCCTTTCAGTATTTTGCTGAAATTGGCAGAAACAAGCATATTTGCTCATTCGGCCTGAAAATGCTTTTAAGCGCATAAAAACTTACACTCTTGATTTCTGGCTAAATAAAAGCTGTTGCAATGATATTTCCATGCTGAACTGAGTTGTTCTGGGTCAACTATGAAGGCAAACCCACTTTCCTTTCAGTATTTTGCTGCAATTGGCAGAAACAAGCATATTTGCTCATTCGGCCTGAAAATGCTTTTAAGCGCATAAAAACTTACACTCTTGATTTCTGGCTAAATAAAAGCTGTTGCAATGATATTTCCATGCTGAACTGAGTTGTTCTGGGTCAACTATGAAGGCAAACCCACTTTCCATTCAGTGTTTTGCTGCAATAGGCAGAAATCAGCACATTTGGCCTGAAAATGCTTTTAAGCGAATAAAAACTTACACTCTTAATTTCTGGCTAAATAAAAGCTGTTGCAATGATATTTCCATGCTGAACTGAGTTGTTCTGGGTCAACTATGAAGGCAAACCCACTTTCCTTTCAGTATTTTGCTGCAATTAGCAGAAACAAGCATATTTGCTCATTCGGCCTGAAAATGCTTTTAAGCGCATAAAAACTTACACTCTTGATTTCTGGCTAAATAAAAGCTGTTGCAATGATATTTCCATGCTGAACTGAGTTGTTCTGGGTCAACTATGAAGGCAAACCCACTTTCCATTCAGTGTTTTGCTGCAATAGGCAGAAATCAGCTCATTTGGCCTGAAAATGCTTTTAAGCGAATAAAAACTTAGACTCTTGATTTCTGGCTAAATAAAAGCTGTTGCAATGATATTTCCATGCTGAACTGAATTGTTCTGGGTCAACTATGAAGGCAAACCCACTTTCCTTTCAGTATTTTGCTGCAATTGGCAGAAACAAGCATATTTGCTCATTCGGCCTGAAAATGCTTTTAAGCGAATAAAAACTTACACTCTTGATTTCTGGCTAAATAAAAGCTGTTGCAATGATATTTCCATGCTGAACTGAGTTGTTCTGGGTCAACTATGAAGGCAAACCCACTTTCCATTCAGTGTTTTGCTGCAATAGGCAGAAATCAGCTCATTTGGCCTGAAAATGCTTTTAAGCGAATAAAAACTTACACTTTTGATTTCTGGCTAAATAAAAGCTGTTGCAATGATATTTCCATGCTGAACTGAGTTGTTCTGGGTCAACTATGAAGGCAAACCCACTTTCCTTTCAGTATTTTGCTGCAATTGGCAGAAACAAGCATATTTGCTCATTCGGCCTGAAAATGCTTTTAAGCGCATAAAAACTTACACTCTTGATTTCTGGCTAAATAAAAGCTGTTGCAATGATATTTCCATGCTGAACTGAGTTGTTCTGGGTCAACTATGAAGGCAAACCCACTTTCCTTTCAGTATTTTGCTGCAATTGGCAGAAACAAGCATATTTGCTCATTCGGCCTGAAAATGCTTTTAAGCGCATAAAAACTTACACTCTTGATTTCTGGCTAAATAAAAGCTGTTGCAATGATATTTCCATGCTGAACTGAGTTGTTCTGGGTCAACTATGAAGGCAAACCCACTTTCCATTCAGTGTTTTGCTGCAATAGGCCGAAATCAGCTCATTTGGCCTGAAAATGCTTTTAAGCGAATAAAAACTTAGACTCTTGATTTCTGGCTAAATAAAAGCTGTTGCAATGATATTTCCATGCTGAACTGAATTGTTCCGGGTCAACTATGAAGGCAAACCCACTTTCCTTTCAGTATTTTGCTGCAATTGGCAGAAACAAGCATATTTGCTCATTCGGCCTGAAAATGCTTTTAAGCGCATAAAAACGTACACTCTTGATTTCTGGCTAAATAAAAGCTGTTGCAATGATATTTCCATGCTGAACTGAGTTGTTCTGGGTCAACTATGAAGGCAAACCCACTTTCCTTTCAGTATTTTGCTGCAATTGGCAGAAACAAGCATATTTGCTCATTCGGCCTGAAAATGCTTTTAAGCGCATAAAAACTTACACTCTTGTTTTCTGGCTAAATAAAAGCTGTTGCAATGATATTTCCATGCTGAACTGAGTTGTTCTGGGTCAACTATGAAGGCAAACCCACTTTCCATTCAGTGTTTTGCTGCAATAGGCAGAAATCAGCTCATTTGGCCTGAAAATGCTTTTAAGCGCATAAAAACTTACACTCTTGATTTCTGGCTAAATAAAAGCTGTTGCAATGATATTTCCATGCTGAACTGAGTTGTTCTGGGTCAACTATGAAGGCAAACCCACTTTCCATTCAGTGTTTTGCTGCAATAGGCAGAAATCAGCTCATTTGGCCTGAAAATGCTTTTAAGCGAATAAAAACTTACACTCTTGATTTCTGGCTAAATAAAAGCTGTTGCAATGATATTTCCATGCTGAACTGAGTTGTTCTGGGTCAACTATGAAGGCAAACCCACTTTCCTTTCAGTATTTTGCTGCAATTGGCAGAAACAAGCATATTTGCTCATTCGGCCTGAAAATGCTTTTAAGCGCATAAAAACTTACAGTCTTGATTTCTGGCTAAATAAAAGCTGTTGCAATGTTATTTCCATGCTGAACTGAGTTGTTCTGGGTCAACTATGAAGGCAAACCCACTTTCCTTTCAGTATTTTGCTGCAATTGGCAGAAACAAGCATATTTGCTCATTCGGCCTGAAAATGCTTTTAAGGGCATAAAAACTTACACTCTTGATTTCTGGCTAAATAAAAGCTGTTGCAATGATATTTCCATGCTGAACTGAGTTGTTCTGGGTCAACTATGAGGGCAAACCCACTTTCCATTCAGTGTTTTGCTGCAATAGGCAGAAATCAGCTCATTTGGCCTGAAAATGCTTTTAAGCGAATAAAAGCTTATACTCTTGATTTCTGGCTAAATAAAAGCTGTTGCAATGATATTTCCATGCTGAACTGAGTTGTTCTGGGTCAACTATGAAGGCAAACCCACTTTCCTTTCAGTATTTTGCTGAAATTGGCAGAAACAAGCATATTTGCTCATTCGGCCTGAAAATGCTTTTAAGGGCATAAAAACTTACACTCTTGATTTCTGGCTAAATAAAAGCTGTTGCAATGATATTTCCATGCTGAACTGAGTTGTTCTGGGTCAACTATGAAGGCAAACCCACTTTCCTTTCAGTATTTTGCTGCAATTGGCAGAAACAAGCATATTTGCTCATTCGGCCTGAAAATGCTTTTAAGGGCATAAAAACTTACACTCTTGATTTCTGGCTAAATAAAAGCTGTTGCAATGATATTTCCATGCTGAACTGAGTTGTTCTGGGTCAACTATGAAGGCAAACCCACTTTCCTTTCAGTATTTTGCTGCAATTGGCAGAAACAAGCATATTTGCTCATTCGGCCTGAAAATGCTTTTAAGGGCATAAAAACTTACACTCTTGATTTCTGGCTAAATAAAAGCTGTTGCAATGATATTTCCATGATGAACTGAGTAGTTCTGGGTCAACTATGAAGGCAAACCCACTTTCCTTTCAGTATTTTGCTGCAATTGGCAGAAACAAGCATATTTGCTCATTCGGCCTGAAAATGCTTTTAAGCGCATAAAAACTTACACTCTTGATTTCTGGCTAAATAAAAGCTGTTGCAATGATATTTCCATGCTGAACTGAGTTGTTCTGGGTCAACTATGAAGGCAAACCCACTTTCCTTTCAGTATTTTGCTGCAATTGGCAGAAACAAGCATATTTGCTCATTCGGCCTGAAAATGCTTTTAAGCGCATAAAAACTTACACTCTTGATTTCTGGCTAAATAAAAGCTGTTGCAATGATATTTCCATGCTGAACTGAGTTGTTCTGGGTCAACTATGAAGGCAAACCCACTTTCCATTCAGTGTTTTGCTGCAATAGGCAGAAATCAGCTCATTTGGCCTGAAAATGCTTTTAAGCGCATAAAAACTTACACTCTTGATTTCTGGCTAAATAAAAGCTGTTGCAATGATATTTCCATGCTGAACTGAGTTGTTCTGGGTCAACTATGAAGGCAAACCCACTTTCCTTTCAGTATTTTGCTGCAATTGGCAGAAACAAGCATATTTGCTCATTCGGCCTGAAAATGCTTTTAAGCGCATAAAAACTTACACTCTTGATTTCTGGCTAAATAAAAGCTGTTGCAATGATATTTCCATGCTGAACTGAGTTGTTCTGGGTCAACTATGAAGGCAAACCCACTTTCCATTCAGTATTTTGCTGCAATTGGCAGAAACAAGCATATTTGCTCATTCGGCCTGAAAATGCTTTTAAGCGCATAAGAACTTACACTCTTGATTTCTGGCTAAATAAAAGCTGTTGCAATGATATTTCCATGCTGAACTGAGTTGTTCTGGGTCAACTATGAAGGCAAACCCACTTTCCTTTCAGTATTTTGCTGCAATTGGCAGAAACAAGCATATTTGCTCATTCGGCCTGAAAATGCTTTTAAGGGCATAAAAACTTACACTCTTGATTTCTGGCTAAATAAAAGCTGTTGCAATGATATTTCCATGCTGAACTGAGTTGTTCTGGGTCAACTATGAAGGCAAACCCACTTTCCTTTCAGTATTTTGCTGCAATTGGCAGAAACAAGCATATTTGCTCATTCGGCCTGAAAATGCTTTTAAGGGCATAAAAACTTACACTCTTGATTTCTGGCTAAATAAAAGCTGTTGCAATGATATTTCCATGCTGAACTGAGTTGTTCTGGGTCAACTATGAAGGCAAACCCACTTTCCATTCAGTGTTTTGCTGCAATAGGCAGAAATCAGCTCATTTGGCCTGAAAATGCTTTTAAGCGCATAAAAACTTACACTCTTGATTTCTGGCTAAATAAAAGCTGTTGCAATGATATTTCCATGCTGAACTGAGTTGTTCTGGGTCAACTATGAAGGCAAACCCACTTTCCTTTCAGTATTTTGCTGCAATTGGCAGAAACAAGCATATTTGATCATTCGGCCTGAAAATGCTTTTAAGCGCATAAAAACTTACACTCTTGATTTCTGGCTAAATAAAAGCTGTTGCAATGATATTTCCATGCTGAACTGAGTTGTTCTGGGTCAACTATGAAGGCAAACCCACTTTCCATTCAGTGTTTTGCTGCAATAGGCAGAAATCAGCTCATTTGGCCTGAAAATGCTTTTAAGCGAATAAAAACTTAGACTCTTGATTTCTGGCTAAATAAAAGCTGTTGCAATGATATTTCCATGCTGAACTGAGTTGTTCTGGGTCAACTATGAAGGCAAACCCACTTTCCTTTCAGTATTTTGCTGCAATTGGCAGAAACAAGCATATTTGCTCATTCGGCCTGAAAATGCTTTTAAGCGCATAAAAACTTACACTCTTGATTTCTGGCTAAATAAAAGCTGTTGCAATGATATTTCCATGCTGAACTGAGTTGTTCTGGGTCAACTATGAAGGCAAACCCACTTTCCTTTCAGTATTTTGCTGCAATTGGCAGAAACAAGCATATTTGCTCATTAGGCCTGAAAATGCTTTTAAGCGCATAAAAACTTACACTCTTGATTTCTGGCTAAATAAAAGCTGTTGCAATGATATTTCCATGCTGAACTGAGTTGTTCTGGGTCAACTATGAAGGCAAACCCACTTTCCATTCAGTGTTTTGCTGCAATAGGCAGAAATCAGCTCATTTGGCCTGAAAATGCTTTTAAGCGAATAAAAACTTACACTCTTGATTTCTGGCTAAATAAAAGCTGTTGCAATGATATTTCCATGCTGAACTGAGTTGTTCTGGGTCAACTATGAAGGCAAACCCACTTTCCTTTCAGTATTTTGCTGCAATTGGCAGAAACAAGCATATTTGCTCATTCGGCCTGAAAATGCTTTTAAGCGCATAAAAACTTACACTCTTGATTTCTGGCTAAATAAAAGCTGTTGCAATGATATTTCCATGCTGAACTGAGTTGTTCTGGGTCAACTATGAAGGCAAACCCACTTTCCTTTCAGTATTTTGCTGCAATTGGCAGAAACAAGCATATTTGCTCATTCGGCCTGAAAATGCTTTTAAGCGCATAAAAACTTACACTCTTGATTTCTGGCTAAATAAAAGCTGTTGCAATGATATTTCCATGCTGAACTGAGTTGTTCTGGGTCAACTATGAAGGCAAACCCACTTTCCATTCAGTGTTTTGCTGCAATAGGCAGAAATCAGCTCATTTGGCCTGAAAATGCTTTTAAGCGAATAAAAACTTACACTCTTGATTTCTGGCTAAATAAAAGCTGTTGCAATGATATTTCCATGCTGAACTGAGTTGTTCTGGGTCAACTATGAAGGCAAACCCACTTTCCTTTCAGTATGTTGCTGCAATTGGCAGAAACAAGCATATTTGCTCATTCGGCCTGAAAATGCTTTTAAGCGCATAAAAACTTACACTCTTGATTTCTGGCTAAATAAAAGCTGTTGCAATGATATTTCCATGCTGAACTGAGTTGTTCTGGGTCAACTATGAAGGCAAACCCACTTTCCATTCAGTGTTTTGCTGCAAAAGGCAGAAATCAGCTCATTTGGCCTGAAAATGCTTTTAAGCGAATAAAAGCTTATACTCTTGATTTCTGGCTAAATAAAAGCTGTTGCAATGATATTTCCATGCTGAACTGAGTTGTTCTGGGTCAACTATGAAGGCAAACCCACTTTCCTTTCAGTATTTTGCTGCAATTGGCAGAAACAAGCATATTTGCTCATTCGGCCTGAAAATGCTTTTAAGGGCATAAAAACTTACACTCTTGATTTCTGGCTAAATAAAAGCTGTTGCAATGATATTTCCATGCTGAACTGAGTTGTTCTGGGTCAACTATGAAGGCAAACCCACTTTCCTTTCAGTATTTTGCTGTAATTGGCAGAAACAAGCATATTTGCTCATTCGGCCTGAAAATGCTTTTAAGGGCATAAAAACTTACACTCTTGATTTCTGGCTAAATAAAAGCTGTTGCAATGATATTTCCATGCTGAACTGAGTTGTTCTGGGTCAACTATGAAGGCAAACCCACTTTCCATTCAGTGTTTTGCTGCAATAGGCAGAAATCAGCTCATTTGGCCTGAAAATGCTTTTAAGCGAATAAAAACTTACACTCTTGATTTCTGGCTAAATAAAAGCTGTTGCAATGATATTTCCATGCTGAACTGAGTTGTTCTGGGTCAACTATGAAGGCAAACCCACTTTCCTTTCAGTATGTTGCTGCAATTGGCAGAAACAAGCATATTTGCTCATTCGGCCTGAAAATGCTTTTAAGCGCATAAAAACTTACACTCTTGATTTCTGGCTAAATAAAAGCTGTTGCAATGATATTTCCATGCTGAACTGAGTTGTTCTGGGTCAACTATGAAGGCAAACCCACTTTCCATTCAGTGTTTTGCTGCAAAAGGCAGAAATCAGCTCATTTGGCCTGAAAATGCTTTTAAGCGAATAAAAGCTTATACTCTTGATTTCTGGCTAAATAAAAGCTGTTGCAATGATATTTCCATGCTGAACTGAGTTGTTCTGGGTCAACTATGAAGGCAAACCCACTTTCCTTTCAGTATTTTGCTGCAATTGGCAGAAACAAGCATATTTGCTCATTCGGCCTGAAAATGCTTTTAAGGGCATAAAAACTTACACTCTTGATTTCTGGCTAAATAAAAGCTGTTGCAATGATATTTCCATGCTGAACTGAGTTGTTCTGGGTCAACTATGAAGGCAAACCCACTTTCCTTTCAGTATTTTGCTGTAATTGGCAGAAACAAGCATATTTGCTCATTCGGCCTGAAAATGCTTTTAAGGGCATAAAAACTTACACTCTTGATTTCTGGCTAAATAAAAGCTGTTGCAATGATATTTCCATGCTGAACTGAGTTGTTCTGGGTCAACTATGAAGGCAAACCCACTTTCTTTTCAGTATTTTGCTGCAATTGGCAGAAACAAGCATATTTGCTCATTCGGCCTGAAAATGCTTTTAAGCGCATAAAAACTTACACTCTTGATTTCTGGCTAAATAAAAGCTGTTGCAATGATATTTCCATGCTGAACTGAGATGTTCTGGGTCAACTATGAAGGCAAACCCACTTTCCTTTCAGTATTTTGCTGCAATTGGCAGAAACAAGCATATTTGCTCATTCGGCCTGAAAATGCTTTTAAGCGCATAAAAACTTACACTCTTGATTTCTGGCTAAATAAAAGCTGTTGCAATGATATTTCCATGCTGAACTGAGTTGTTCTGGGTAAACTATGAAGGCAAACCCACTTTCCATTCATTGTTTTGCTGCAATAGGCAGAAATCAGCTCATTTGGCCTGAAAATGCTTTTAAGCGAATAAAAACTTACACTTTTAATTTCTGGCTAAATAAAAGCTGTTGCAATGATATTTCCATGCTGAACTTAGTTGTTCTGGGTCAACTATGAAGGCAAACCCACTTTCCTTTCTGTATTTTGCTGCAATTGGCAGAAACAAGCATATTTGCTCATTCGGCCTGAAAATGCTTTTAAGCGCATAAAAACTTACACTCTTGATTTCTGGCAAAATAAAAGCTGTTGCAATGATATTTCCATGCTGAACTGAGTTGTTCTGGGTCAACTATGAAGGCAAACCCACTTTCCTTTCAGTATTTTGCTGCAATTGGCAGAAACAAGCATATTTGCTCATTCGGCCTGAAAATGCTTTTAAGCGCATAAAAACTTACACTCTTGATTTCTGGCTAAATAAAAGCTGTTGCAATGATATTTCCATGCTGAACTGAGTTGTTCTGGGTCAACTATGAAGGCAAACCCACTTTCCATTCAGTGTTTTGCTGCAATAGGCAGAAATCAGCACATTTGGCCTGAAAATGCTTTTAAGCGCATAAAAACTTACACTCTTGATTTCTGGCTAAATAAAAGCTGTTGCAATGATATTTCCATGCTGAACTGAGTTGTTCTGGGTCAACTATGAAGGCAAACCCACTTTCCTTTCAGTATTTTGCTGCAATTGGCAGAAACAAGCATATTTGCTCATTCGGCCTGAAAATGCTTTTAAGCGCATAAAAACTTACACTCTTGATTTCTGGCTAAATAAAAGCTGTTGCAATGATATTTCCATGCTGAACTGAGTTGTTCTGGGTCAACTATGAAGGCAAACCCACTTTCCATTCAGTGTTTTGCTGCAATAGGCAGAAATCAGCTCATTTGGCCTGAAAATGCTTTTAAAGCGAATAAAAACTTAGACTCTTGATTTCTGGCTAAATAAAAGCTGTTGCAATGATATTTCCATGCTGAACTGAATTGTTCTGGGTCAACTATGAAGGCAAACCCACTTTCCTTTCAGTATTTTGCTGCAATTGGCAGCAACAAGCATATTTGCTCATTCGGCCTGAAAATGCTTTTAAGCGCATAAAAACTTACACTCTTGATTTCTGGCTAAATAAAAGCTGTTGCAATGATATTTCCATGCTGAACTGAGTTGTTCTGGGTCAACTATGAAGGCAAACCCACTTTCCTTTCAGTATTTTGCTGCAATTGGCAGAAACAAGCATATTTGCTCATTCGGCCTGAAAATGCTTTTAAGCGCATAAAAACTTACACTCTTGATTTCTGGCTAAATAAAAGCTGTTGCAATGATATTTCCATGCTGAACTGAGTTGTTCTGGGTCAACTATGAAGGCAAACCCACTTTCCATTCAGTGTTTTGCTGCAATAGGCAGAAATCAGCTCATTTGGCCTGAAAATGCTTTTAAGCGAATAAAAACTTACACTCTTGATTTCTGGCTAAATAAAAGCTGTTGCAATGATATTTCCATGCTGAACTGAGTTGTTCTGGGTCAACTATGAAGGCAAACCCACTTTCCTTTCAGTATTTTGCTGCAATTGGCAGAAACAAGCATATTTGCTCATTCGGCCTGAAAATGCTTTTAAGCGCATAAAAACTTACACTCTTGATTTCTGGCAAAATAAAAGCTTTTGCAATGATATTTCCATGCTGAACTGAGTTGTTCTGGGTCAACTATGAAGGCAAACCCACTTTCCTTTCAGTATTTTGCTGCAATTGGCAGAAACAAGCATATTTGCTCATTCGGCCTGAAAATGCTTTTAAGGGCATAAAAACTTACACTCTTGATTTCTGGCTAAATAAAAGCTGTTGCAATGATATTTCCATGCTGAACTGAGTTGTTCTGGGTCAACTATGAAGGCAAACCCACTTTCCATTCAGTGTTTTGCTGCAATAGGCAGAAATCAGCTCATTTGGCCTGAAAATGCTTTTAAGCGAATAAAAACTTACACTTTTGATATCTGGCTAAATAAAAGCTGTTGCAATGATATTTCCATGCTGAACTTAGTTGTTCTGGGTCAACTATGAAGGCAAACCCACTTTCCTTTCAGTATTTTGCTGCAATTGGCAGAAACAAGCATATTTGCTCATTCGGCCTGAAAATGCTTTTAAGCGCATAAAAACTTACACTCTTGATTTCTGGCTAAATAAAAGCTGTTGCAATGATATTTCCATGCTGAACTGAGTTGTTCTGGGTCAACTATGAAGGCAAACCCACTTTCCTTTCAGTATTTTGCTGCAATTGGCAGAAACAAGCATATTTGCTCATTCGGCCTGAAAATGCTTTTAAGCGCATAAAAACTTACACTCTGGATTTCTGGCTAAATAAAAGCTGTTGCAATGATATTTCCATGCTGAACTGAGTTGTTCTGGGTCAACTATGAAGGCAAACCCACTTTCCATTCAGTGTTTTGCTGCAATAGGCAGAAATCAGCTCATTTGGCCTGAAAATGCTTTTAAGCGAATAAAAACTTACACTCTTGATTTCTGGCTAAATAAAAGCTGTTGCAATGATATTTCCATGCTGAACTGAGTTGTTCTGGGTCAACTATGAAGGCAAACCCACTTTCCTTTCATTATTTTGCTGCAATTGGCAGAAACAAGCATATTTGCTCATTCGGCCTGAAAATGCTTTTAAGCGCATAAAAACTTACACTCTTGATTTCTGGCAAAATAAAAGCTTTTGCAATGATATTTCCATGCTGAACTGAGTTGTTCTGGGTCAACTATGAAGGCAAACCCACTTTCCTTTCAGTATTTTGCTGCAATTGGCAGAAACAAGCATATTTGCTCATTCGGCCTGAAAATGCTTTTAAGGGCATAAAAACTTACACTCTTGATTTCTGGCTAAATAAAAGCTGTTGCAATGATATTTCCATGCTGAACTGAGTTGTTCTGGGTCTACTATGAAGGCAAACCCACTTTCCTTTCAGTATTTTGCTGCAATTGGCAGAAACAAGCATATTTGCTCATTCGGCCTGAAAATGCTTTTAAGGGCATAAAAACTTACACTCTTGATTTCTGGCTAAATAAAAGCTGTTGCAATGATATTTCCATGCTGAACTGAGTTGTTCTGGGTCAACTATGAAGGCAAACCCACTTTCCTTTCAGTATTTTGCTGCAATTGGCAGAAACAAGCATATTTGCTCATTCGGCCTGAAAATGCTTTTAAGCGCATAAAAACTTACACTCTTGATTTCTGGCTAAATAAAAGCTGTTGCAATGATATTTCCATGCTGAACTGAGTTGTTCTGGGTCAACTATGAAGGCAAACCCACTTTCCTTTCAGTATTTTGCTGCAATTGGCAGAAACAAGCATATTTGCTCATTCGGCCTGAAAATGCTTTTAAGCGCATAAAAACTTACACTCTTGATTTCTGGCTAAATAAAAGCTGTTGCAATGATATTTCCATGCTGAACTGAGTTGTTCTGGGTCAACTATGAAGGCAAACCCACTTTCCATTCAGTGTTTTGCTGCAATAGGCAGAAATCAGCTCATTTGGCCTGAAAATGCTTTTAAGCGCATAAAAACTTACACTCTTGATTTCTGGCTAAATAAAAGCTGTTGCAATGATATTTCCATGCTGAACTGAGTTGTTCTGGGTCAACTATGAAGGCAAACCCACTTTCCATTCAGTGTTTTGCTGCAATAGGCAGAAATCAGCTCATTTGGCCTGAAAATGCTTTTAAGCGCATAAAAACTTACACTCTTGATTTCTGGCTAAATAAAAGCTGTTGCAATGATATTTCCATGCTGAACTGAGTTGTTCTGGGTCAACTATGAAGGCAAACCCACTTTCCTTTCAGTATTTTGCTGCAATTGGCAGAAACAAGCATATTTGCTCATTCGGCCTGAAAATGCTTTTAAGGGCATAAAAACTTACACTCTTGATTTCTGGCTAAATAAAAGCTGTTGCAATGATATTTCCATGCTGAACTGAGTTGTTCTGGGTCAACTATGAAGGCAAACCCACTTTCCTTTCAGTATTTTGCTGCAATTGGCAGAAACAAGCATATTTGCTCATTCGGCCTGAAAATGCTTTTAAGGGCATAAAAACTTACACTCTTGATTTCTGGCTAAATAAAAGCTGTTGCAATGATATTTCCATGCTGAACTGAGTTGTTCTGGGTCAACTATGAAGGCAAACCCACTTTCCTTTCAGTGTTTTGCTGCAATAGGCAGAAATCAGCTCATTTGGCCTGAAAATGCTTTTAAGCGCATAAAAACTTACACTCTTGATTTCTGGCTAAATAAAAGCTGTTGCAATGATATTTCCATGCTGAACTGAGTTGTTCTGGGTCAACTATGAAGGCAAACCCACTTTCCTTTCAGTATTTTGCTGCAATTGGCAGAAACAAGCATATTTGCTCATTCGGCCTGAAAATGCTTTTAAGCGCATAAAAACTTACACTCTTGATTTCTGGCTAAATAAAAGCTGTTGCAATGATATTTCCATGCTGAACTGAGTTGTTCTGGGTCAACTATGAAGGCAAACCCACTTTCCTTTCAGTATTTTGCTGCAATTGGCAGAAACAAGCATATTTGCTCATTCGGCCTGAAAATGCTTTTAAGCGCATAAAAACTTACACTCTTGATTTCTGGCTAAATAAAAGCTGTTGCAATGATATTTCCATGCTGAACTGAGTTGTTCTGGGTCAACTATGAAGGCAAACCCACTTTCCATTCAGTGTTTTGCTGCAATAGGCAGAAATCAGCTCATTTGGCCTGAAAATGCTTTTAAGCGAATAAAAACTTACACTCTTGATTTCTGGCTAAATAAAAGCTGTTGCAATGATATTTCCATGCTGAACTGAGTTGTTCTGGGTCAATTATGAAGGCAAACCCACTTTCCTTTCAGTATGTTGCTGCAATTGGCAGAAACAAGCATATTTGCTCATTCGGCCTGAAAATGCTTTTAAGCGCATAAAAACTTACACTCTTGATTTCTGGCTAAATAAAAGCTGTTGCAATGATATTTCCATGCTGAACTGAGTTGTTCTGGGTCAACTATGAAGGCAAACCCACTTTCCTTTCAGTATTTTGCTGCAATTGGCAGAAACAAGCATATTTGCTCATTCGGCCTGAAAATGCTTTTAAGCGCATAAAAACTTACACTCTTGATTTCTGGCAAAATAAAAGCTTTTGCAATGATATTTCCATGCTGAACTGAGTTGTTCTGGGTCAACTATGAAGGCAAACCCACTTTCCTTTCAGTATTTTGCTGCAATTGGCAGAAACAAGCATATTTGCTCATTCGGCCTGAAAATGCTTTTAAGGGCATAAAAACTTACACTCTTGATTTCTGGCTAAATAAAAGCTGTTGCAATGATATTTCCATGCTGAACTGAGTTGTTCTGGGTCAACTATGAAGGCAAACCCACTTTCCTTTCAGTATTTTGCTGCAATTGGCAGAAACAAGCATATTTGCTCATTCGGCCTGAAAATGCTTTTAAGGGCATAAAAACTTACACTCTTGATTTCTGGCTAAATAAAAGCTGTTGCAATGATATTTCCATGCTGAACTGAGTTGTTCTGGGTCAACTATGAAGGCAAACCCACTTTCCTTTCAGTATTTTGCTGCAATTGGCAGAAACAAGCATATTTGCTCATTCGGCCTGAAAATGCTTTTAAGCGCATAAAAACTTACACTCTTGATTTCTGGCTAAATAAAAGCTGTTGCAATGATATTTCCATGCTGAACTGAGTTGTTCTGGGTCAACTATGAAGGCAAACCCACTTTCCTTTCAGTATTTTGCTGCAATTGGCAGAAACAAGCATATTTGCTCATTCGGCCTGAAAATGCTTTTAAGCGCATAAAAACTTACACTCTTGATTTCTGGCTAAATAAAAGCTGTTGCAATGATATTTCCATGCTGAACTGAGTTGTTCTGGGTCAACTATGAAGGCAAACCCACTTTCCATTCAGTGTTTTGCTGCAATAGGCAGAAATCAGCTCATTTGGCCTGAAAATGCTTTTAAGCGCATAAAAACTTACACTCTTGATTTCTGGCTAAATAAAAGCTGTTGCAATGATATTTCCATGCTGAACTGAGTTGTTCTGGGTCAACTATGAAGGCAAACCCACTTTCCATTCAGTGATTTGCTGCAATAGGCAGAAATCAGCTCATTTGGCCTGAAAATGCTTTTAAGCGCATAAAAACTTACACTCTTGATTTCTGGCTAAATAAAAGCTGTTGCAATGATATTTCCATGCTGAACTGAGTTGTTCTGGGTCAACTATGAAGGCAAACCCACTTTCCTTTCAGTATTTTGCTGCAATTGGCAGAAACAAGCATATTTGCTCATTCGGCCTGAAAATGCTTTTAAGCGCATAAAAACTTACACTCTTGATTTCTGGCTAAATAAAAGCTGTTGCAATGATATTTCCATGCTGAACTGAGTTGTTCTGGGTCAACTATGAAGGCAAACCCACTTTCCTTTCAGTATTTTGCTGCAATTGGCAGAAACAAGCATATTTGCTCATTCGGCCTGAAAATGCTTTTAAGGGCATAAAAACTTACACTCTTGATTTCTGGCTAAATAAAAGCTGTTGCAATGATATTTCCATGCTGAACTGAGTTGTTCTGGGTCAACTATGAAGGCAAACCCACTTTCCTTTCAGTATTTTGCTGCAATTGGCAGAAACAAGCATATTTGCTCATTCGGCCTGAAAATGCTTTTAAGGGCATAAAAACTTACACTCTTGATTTCTGGCTAAATAAAAGCTGTTGCAATGATATTTCCATGCTGAACTGAGTTGTTCTGGGTCAACTATGAAGGCAAACCCACTTTCCATTCAGTGTTTTGCTGCAATAGGCAGAAATCAGCTCATTTGGCCTGAAAATGCTTTTAAGCGCATAAAAACTTACACTCTTGATTTATGGCTAAATAAAAGCTGTTGCAATGATATTTCCATGCTGAACTGAGTTGTTCTGGGTCAACTATGAAGGCAAACCCACTTTCCTTTCAGTATTTTGCTGCAATTGGCAGAAACAAGCATATTTGCTCATTCGGCCTGAAAATGCTTTTAAGCGCATAAAAACTTACACTCTTGATTTCTGGCTAAATAAAAGCTGTTGCAATGATATTTCCATGCTGAACTGAGTTGTTCTGGGTCAACTATGAAGGCAAACCCACTTTCCATTCAGTGTTTTGCTGCAATAGGCAGAAATCAGCTCATTTGGCCTGAAAATGCTTTTAAGCGAATAAAAACTTAGACTCTTGATTTCTGGCTAAATAAAAGCTGTTGCAATGATATTTCCATGCTGAACTGAATTGTTCTGGGTCAACTATGAAGGCAAACCCACTTTCCTTTCAGTATTTTGCTGCAATTGGCAGAAACAAGCATATTTGCTCATTCGGCCTGAAAATGCTTTTAAGCGCATAAAAACTTACACTCTTGATTTCTGGCTAAATAAAAGCTGTTGCAATGATATTTCCATGCTGAACTGAGTTGTTCTGGGTCAACTATGAAGGCAAACCCACTTTCCTTTCAGTATTTTGCTGCAATTGGCAGAAACAAGCATATTTGCTCATTCGGCCTGAAAATGCTTTTAAGCGCATAAAAACTTACACTCTTGATTTCTGGCTAAATAAAAGCTGTTGCAATGATATTTCCATGCTGAACTGAGTTGTTCTGGGTCAACTATGAAGGCAAACCCACTTTCCATTCATTGTTTTGCTGCAATAGGCAGAAATCAGCTCATTTGGCCTGAAAATGCTTTTAAGCGAATAAAAACTTACACTCTTGATTTCTGGCTAAATAAAAGCTGTTGCAATGATATTTCTATGCTGAACTGAGTTGTTCTGGGTCAATTATGAAGGCAAACCCATTTTCCTTTCAGTATGTTGCTGCAATTGGCAGAAACAAGCATATTTGCTCATTCGGCCTGAAAATGCTTTTAAGCGCATAAAAACTTACACTCTTGATTTCTGGCTAAATAAAAGCTGTTGCAATGATATTTCCATGCTGAACTGAGTTGTTCTGGGTCAACTATGAAGGCAAACCCACTTTCCTTTCAGTATTTTGCTGCAATTGGCAGAAACAAGCATATTTGCTCATTCGGCCTGAAAATGCTTTTAAGCGCATAAAAACTTACACTCTTGATTTCTGGCTAAATAAAAGCTGTTGCAATGATATTTCTATGCTGAACTGAGTTGTTCTGGGTCAACTATGAAGGCAAACCCACTTTCCATTCAGTGTTTTGCTGCAATAGGCAGAAATCAGCTCATTTGGCCTGAAAATGCTTTTAAGCGAATAAAAACTTACACTCTTGATTTCTGGCTAAATAAAAGCTGTTGCAATGATATTTCCATGCTGAACTGAGTTGTTCTGGGTCAACTATGAAGGCAAACCCACTTTCCATTCAGTGTTTTGCTGCAATAGGCAGAAATCAGCTCATTTGGCCTGAAAATGCTTTTAAGCGAATAAAAACTTACACTCTTGATTTCTGGCTAAATAAAAGCTGTTGCAATGATATTTCCATGCTGAACTGAGTTGTTCTGGGTCAACTATGAAGGCAAACCCACTTTCCTTTCAGTATTTTGCTGCAATTGGCAGAAACAAGCATATTTGCTCATTCGGCCTGAAAATGCTTTTAAGCGCATAAAAACTTACAGTCTTGATTTCTGGCTAAATAAAAGCTGTTGCAATGTTATTTCCATGCTGAACTGAGTTGTTCTGGGTCAACTATGAAGGCAAACCCACTTTCCTTTCAGTATTTTGCTGCAATTGGCAGAAACAAGCATATTTGCTCATTCGGCCTGAAAATGCTTTTAAGCGCATAAAAACTTACACTCTTGATTTCTGGCTAAATAAAAGCTGTTGCAATGATATTTCCATGCTGAACTGAGTTGTTCTGGGTCAACTATGAAGGCAAACCCACTTTCCATTCAGTGTTTTGCTGCAAAAGGCAGAAATCAGCTCATTTGGCCTGAAAATGCTTTTAAGCGAATAAAAGCTTATACTCTTGATTTCTGGCTAAATAAAAGCTGTTGCAATGATATTTCCATGCTGAACTGAGTTGTTCTGGGTCAACTATGAAGGCAAACCCACTTTCCTTTCAGTATTTTGCTGCAATTGGCAGAAACAAGCATATTTGCTCATTCGGCCTGAAAATGCTTTTAAGGGCATAAAAACTTACACTCTTGATTTCTGGCTAAATAAAAGCTGTTGCAATGATATTTCCATGCTGAACTGAGTTGTTCTGGGTCAACTATGAAGGCAAACCCACTTTCCTTTCAGTATTTTGCTGCAATTGGCAGAAACAAGCATATTTGCTCATTCGGCCTGAAAATGCTTTTAAGCGCATAAAAACTTACACTCTTGATTTCTGGCTAAATAAAAGCTGTTGCAATGATATTTCCATGCTGAACTGAGTTGTTCTGGGTCAACTATGAAGGCAAACCCACTTTCCTTTCAGTATTTTGCTGCAATTGGCAGAAACAAGCATATTTGCTCATTCGGCCTGAAAATGCTTTTAAGCGCATAAAAACTTACACTCTTGATTTCTGGCTAAATAAAAGCTGTTGCAATGATATTTCCATGCTGAACTGAGTTGTTCTGGGTCAACTATGAAGGCAAACCCACTTTCCATTCAGTGTTTTGCTGCAATTGGCAGAAATCAGCTTATTTGGCCTGAAAATGCTTTTAAGCGCATAAAAACTTACACTCTTGATTTCTGGCTAAATAAAAGCTGTTGCAATGATATTTCCATGCTGAACTGAGATGTTCTGGGTCAACTATGAAGGCAAACCCACTTTCCTTTCAGTATTTTGCTGCAATTGGCAGAAACAAGCATATTTGCTCATTCGGCCTGAAAATGCTTTTAAGCGCATAAAAACTTACACTCTTGATTTCTGGCTAAATAAAAGCTGTTGCAATGATATTTCCATGCTGAACTGAGTTGTTCTGGGTCAACTATGAAGGCAAACCCACTTTCCATTCAGTGTTTTGCTGCAATAGGCAGAAATCAGCTCATTTGGCCTGAAAATGCTTTTAAGCGAATAAAAACTTACACTTTTGATTTCTGGCTAAATAAAAGCTGTTGCAATGATATTTCCATGCTGAACTTAGTTGTTCTGGGTCAACTATGAAGGCAAACCCACTTTCCTTTCAGTATTTTGCTGCAATTGGCAGAAACAAGCATATTTGCTCATTCGGCCTGAAAATGCTTTTAAGCGCATAAAAACTTACACTCTTGATTTCTGGCAAAATAAAAGCTGTTGCAATGATATTTCCATGCTGAACTGAGTTGTTCTGGGTCAACTATGAAGGCAAACCCACTTTCCTTTCAGTATTTTGCTGCAATTGGCAGAAACAAGCATATTTGCTCATTCGGCCTGAAAATGCTTTTAAGCGCATAAAAACTTACACTCTTGATTTCTGGCTAAATAAAAGCTGTTGCAATGATATTTCCATGCTGAACTGAGTTGTTCTGGGTCAACTATGAAGGCAAACCCACTTTCCATTCAGTGTTTTGCTGCAATAGGCAGAAATCAGCTCATTTGGCCTGAAAATGCTTTTAAGCGAATAAAAACTTAGACTCTTGATTTCTGGCTAAATAAAAGCTGTTGCAATGATATTTCCATGCTGAACTGAATTGTTCTGGGTCAACTATGAAGGCAAACCCACTTTCCTTTCAGTATTTTGCTGCAATTGGCAGAAACAAGCATATTTGCTCATTCGGCCTGAAAATGCTTTTAAGCGCATAAAAACTTACACTCTTGATTTCTGGCTAAATAAAAGCTGTTGCAATGATATTTCCATGCTGAACTGAGTTGTTCTGGGTCAACTATGAAGGCAAACCCACTTTCCTTTCAGTATTTTGCTGCAATTGGCAGAAACAAGCATATTTGCTCATTCGGCCTGAAAATGCTTTTAAGCGCATAAAAACTTACACTCTTGATTTCTGGCTAAATAAAAGCTGTTGCAATGATATTTCCATGCTGAACTGAGTTGTTCTGGGTCAACTATGAAGGCAAACCCACTTTCCATTCAGTGTTTTGCTGCAATAGGCAGAAATCAGCTCATTTGGCCTGAAAATGCTTTTAAGCGAATAAAAACTTACACTCTTGATTTCTGGCTAAATAAAAGCTGTTGCAATGATATTTCCATGCTGAACTGAGTTGTTCTGGGTCAATTATGAAGGCAAACCCACTTTCCTTTCAGTATGTTGCTGCAATTGGCAGAAACAAGCATATTTGCTCATTCGGCCTGAAAATGCTTTTAAGCGCATAAAAACTTACACTCTTGATTTCTGGCTAAATAAAAGCTGTTGCAATGATATTTCCATGCTGAACTGAGTTGTTCTGGGTCAACTATGAAGGCAAACCCACTTTCCTTTCAGTATTTTGCTGCAATTGGCAGAAACAAGCATATTTGCTCATTCGGCCTGAAAATGCTTTTAAGCGCATAAAAACTTACACTCTTGATTTCTGGCTAAATAAAAGCTGTTGCAATGATATTTCTATGCTGAACTGAGTTGTTCTGGGTCAACTATGAAGGCAAACCCACTTTCCATTCAGTGTTTTGCTGCAATAGGCAGAAATCAGCTCATTTGGCCTGAAAATGCTTTTAAGCGAATAAAAACTTACACTCTTGATTTCTGGCTAAATAAAAGCTGTTGCAATGATATTTCCATGCTGAACTGAGTTGTTCTGGGTCAACTATGAAGGCAAACCCACTTTCCATTCAGTGTTTTGCTGCAATAGGCAGAAATCAGCTCATTTGGCCTGAAAATGCTTTTAAGCGAATAAAAACTTACACTCTTGATTTCTGGCTAAATAAAAGCTGTTGCAATGATATTTCCATGCTGAACTGAGTTGTTCTGGGTCAACTATGAAGGCAAACCCACTTTCCTTTCAGTATTTTGCTGCAATTGGCAGAAACAAGCATATTTGCTCATTCGGCCTGAAAATGCTTTTAAGCGCATAAAAACTTACAGTCTTGATTTCTGGCTAAATAAAAGCTGTTGCAATGTTATTTCCATGCTGAACTGAGTTGTTCTGGGTCAACTATGAAGGCAAACCCACTTTCCTTTCAGTATTTTGCTGCAATTGCCAGAAACAAGCATATTTGCTCATTCGGCCTGAAAATGCTTTTAAGCGCATAAAAACTTACACTCTTGATTTCTGGCTAAATAAAAGCTGTTGCAATGATATTTCCATGCTGAACTGAGTTGTTCTGGGTCAACTATGAAGGCAAACCCACTTTCCATTCAGTGTTTTGCTGCAAAAGGCAGAAATCAGCTCATTTGGCCTGAAAATGCTTTTAAGCGAATAAAAGCTTATACTCTTGATTTCTGGCTAAATAAAAGCTGTTGCAATGATATTTCCATGCTGAACTGAGTTGTTCTGGGTCAACTATGAAGGCAAACCCACTTTCCTTTCAGTATTTTGCTGCAATTGGCAGAAACAAGCATATTTGCTCATTCGGCCTGAAAATGCTTTTAAGGGCATAAAAACTTACACTCTTGATTTCTGGCTAAATAAAAGCTGTTGCAATGATATTTCCATGCTGAACTGAGTTGTTCTGGGTCAACTATGAAGGCAAACCCACTTTCTTTTCAGTATTTTGCTGCAATTGGCAGAAACAAGCATATTTGCTCATTCGGCCTGAAAATGCTTTTAAGCGCATAAAAACTTACACTCTTGATTTCTGGCTAAATAAAAGCTGTTGCAATGATATTTCCATGCTGAACTGAGTTGTTCTGGGTCAACTATGAAGGCAAACCCACTTTCCATTCAGTGTTTTGCTGCAATTGGCAGAAATCAGCTTATTTGGCCTGAAAATGCTTTTAAGCGCATAAAAACTTACACTCTTGATTTCTGGCTAAATAAAAGCTGTTGCAATGATATTTCCATGCTGAACTGAGATGTTCTGGGTCAACTATGAAGGCAAACCCACTTTCCTTTCAGTATTTTGCTGCAATTGGCAGAAACAAGCATATTTGCTCATTCGGCCTGAAAATGCTTTTAAGCGCATAAAAACTTACACTCTTGATTTCTGGCTAAATAAAAGCTGTTGCAATGATATTTCCATGCTGAACTGAGTTGTTCTGGGTCAACTATGAAGGCAAACCCACTTTCCATTCAGTGTTTTGCTGCAATAGGGAGAAATCAGCTCATTTGGCCTGAAAATGCTTTTAAGCGAATAAAAACTTACACTTTTAATTTCTGGCTAAATAAAAGCTGTTGCAATGATATTTCCATGCTGAACTTAGTTGTTCTGGGTCAACTATGAAGGCAAACCCACTTTCCTTTCTGTATTTTGCTGCAATTGGCAGAAACAAGCATATTTGCTCATTCGGCCTGAAAATGCTTTTAAGCGCATAAAAACTTACACTCTTGATTTCTGGCAAAATAAAAGCTGTTGCAATGATATTTCCATGCTGAACTGAGTTGTTCTGGGTCAACTATGAAGGCAAACCCACTTTCCTTTCAGTATTTTGCTGCAATTGGCAGAAACAAGCATATTTGCTCATTCGGCCTGAAAATGCTTTTAAGCGCATAAAAACTTACACTCTTGATTTCTGGCTAAATAAAAGCTGTTGCAATGATATTTCCATGCTGAACTGAGTTGTTCTGGGTCAACTATGAAGGCAAACCCACTTTCCATTCAGTGTTTTGCTGCAATAGGCAGAAATCAGCACATTTGGCCTGAAAATGCTTTTAAGCGCATAAAAACTTACACTCTTGATTTCTGGCTAAATAAAAGCTGTTGCAATGATATTTCCATGCTGAACTGAGTTGTTCTGGGTCAACTATGAAGGCAAACCCACTTTCCTTTCAGTATTTTGCTGCAATTGGCAGAAACAAGCATATTTGCTCATTCGGCCTGAAAATGCTTTTAAGCGCATAAAAACTTACACTCTTGATTTCTGGCTAAATAAAAGCTGTTGCAATGATATTTCCATGCTGAACTGAGTTGTTCTGGGTCAACTATGAAGGCAAACCCACTTTCCATTCAGTGTTTTGCTGCAATAGGCAGAAATCAGCTCATTTGGCCTGAAAATGCTTTTAAAGCGAATAAAAACTTAGACTCTTGATTTCTGGCTAAATAAAAGCTGTTGCAATGATATTTCCATGCTGAACTGAATTGTTCTGGGTCAACTATGAAGGCAAACCCACTTTCCTTTCAGTATTTTGCTGCAATTGGCAGAAACAAGCATATTTGCTCATTCGGCCTGAAAATGCTTTTAAGCGCATAAAAACTTACACTCTTGATTTCTGGCTAAATAAAAGCTGTTGCAATGATATTTCCATGCTGAACTGAGTTGTTCTGGGTCAACTATGAAGGCAAACCCACTTTCCTTTCAGTATTTTGCTGCAATTGGCAGAAACAAGCATATTTGCTCATTCGGCCTGAAAATGCTTTTAAGCGCATAAAAACTTACACTCTTGATTTCTGGCTAAATAAAAGCTGTTGCAATGATATTTCCATGCTGAACTGAGTTGTTCTGGGTCAACTATGAAGGCAAACCCACTTTCCATTCAGTGTTTTGCTGCAATAGGCAGAAATCAGCTCATTTGGCCTGAAAATGCTTTTAAGCGAATAAAAACTTACACTCTTGATTTCTGGCTAAATAAAAGCTGTTGCAATGATATTTCCATGCTGAACTGAGTTGTTCTGGGTCAACTATGAAGGCAAACCCACTTTCCTTTCAGTATTTTGCTGCAATTGGCAGAAACAAGCATATTTGCTCATTCGGCCTGAAAATGCTTTTAAGCGCATAAAAACTTACACTCTTGATTTCTGGCAAAATAAAAGCTTTTGCAATGATATTTCCATGCTGAACTGAGTTGTTCTGGGTCAACTATGAAGGCAAACCCACTTTCCTTTCAGTATTTTGCTGCAATTGGCAGAAACAAGCATATTTGCTCATTCGGCCTGAAAATGCTTTTAAGGGCATAAAAACTTACACTCTTGATTTCTGGCTAAATAAAAGCTGTTGCAATGATATTTCCATGCTGAACTGAGTTGTTCTGGGTCAACTATGAAGGCAAACCCACTTTCCATTCAGTGTTTTGCTGCAATAGGCAGAAATCAGCTCATTTGGCCTGAAAATGCTTTTAAGCGAATAAAAACTTACACTTTTGATATCTGGCTAAATAAAAGCTGTTGCAATGATATTTCCATGCTGAACTTAGTTGTTCTGGGTCAACTATGAAGGCAAACCCACTTTCCTTTCAGTATTTTGCTGCAATTGGCAGAAACAAGCATATTTGCTCATTCGGCCTGAAAATGCTTTTAAGCGCATAAAAACTTACACTCTTGATTTCTGGCTAAATAAAAGCTGTTGCAATGATATTTCCATGCTGAACTGAGTTGTTCTGGGTCAACTATGAAGGCAAACCCACTTTCCTTTCAGTATTTTGCTGCAATTGGCAGAAACAAGCATATTTGCTCATTCGGCCTGAAAATGCTTTTAAGCGCATAAAAACTTACACTCTTGATTTCTGGCTAAATAAAAGCTGTTGCAATGATATTTCCATGCTGAACTGAGTTGTTCTGGGTCAACTATGAAGGCAAACCCACTTTCCATTCAGTGTTTTGCTGCAATAGGCAGAAATCAGCTCATTTGGCCTGAAAATGCTTTTAAGCGAATAAAAACTTACACTCTTGATTTCTGGCTAAATAAAAGCTGTTGCAATGATATTTCCATGCTGAACTGAGTTGTTCTGGGTCAACTATGAAGGCAAACCCACTTTCCTTTCAGTATTTTGCTGCAATTGGCAGAAACAAGCATATTTGCTCATTCGGCCTGAAAATGCTTTTAAGCGCATAAAAACTTACACTCTTGATTTCTGGCAAAATAAAAGCTTTTGCAATGATATTTCCATGCTGAACTGAGTTGTTCTGGGTCAACTATGAAGGCAAACCCACTTTCCTTTCAGTATTTTGCTGCAATTGGCAGAAACAAGCATATTTGCTCATTCGGCCTGAAAATGCTTTTAAGGGCATAAAAACTTACACTCTTGATTTCTGGCTAAATAAAAGCTGTTGCAATGATATTTCCATGCTGAACTGAGTTGTTCTGGGTCAACTATGAAGGCAAACCCACTTTCCTTTCAGTATTTTGCTGCAATTGGCAGAAACAAGCATATTTGCTCATTCGGCCTGAAAATGCTTTTAAGGGCATAAAAACTTACACTCTTGATTTCTGGCTAAATAAAAGCTGTTGCAATGATATTTCCATGCTGAACTGAGTTGTTCTGGGTCAACTATGAAGGCAAACCCACTTTCCTTTCAGTATTTTGCTGCAATTGGCAGAAACAAGCATATTTGCTCATTCGGCCTGAAAATGCTTTTAAGCGCATAAAAACTTACACTCTTGATTTCTGGCTAAATAAAAGCTGTTGCAATGATATTTCCATGCTGAACTGAGTTGTTCTGGGTCAACTATGAAGGCAAACCCACTTTCCTTTCAGTATTTTGCTGCAATTGGCAGAAACAAGCATATTTGCTCATTCGGCCTGAAAATGCTTTTAAGCGCATAAAAACTTACACTCTTGATTTCTGGCTAAATAAAAGCTGTTGCAATGATATTTCCATGCTGAACTGAGTTGTTCTGGGTCAACTATGAAGGCAAACCCACTTTCGTTTCAGTATTTTGCTGCAATTGGCAGAAACAAGCATATTTGCTCATTCGGCCTGAAAATGCTTTTAAGCGCATAAAAACTTACACTCTTGATTTCTGGCTAAATAAAAGCTGTTGCAATGATATTTCCATGCTGAACTGAGTTGTTCTGGGTCAACTATGAAGGCAAACCCACTTTCCTTTCAGTATTTTGCTGCAATTGGCAGAAACAAGCATATTTGCTCATTCGGCCTGAAAATGCTTTTAAGCGCATAAAAACTTACACTCTGGATTTCTGGCTAAATAAAAGCTGTTGCAATGATATTTCCATGCTGAACTGAGTTGTTCTGGGTCAACTATGAAGGCAAACCCACTTTCCATTCAGTGTTTTGCTGCAATAGGCAGAAATCAGCACATTTGGCCTGAAAATGCTTTTAAGCGAATAAAAACTTACACTCTTAATTTCTGGCTAAATAAAAGCTGTTGCAATGATATTTCCATGCTGAACTGAGTTGTTCTGGGTCAACTATGAAGGCAAACCCACTTTCCTTTCAGTATTTTGCTGCAATTGGCAGAAACAAGCATATTTGCTCATTCGGCCTGAAAATGCTTTTAAGCGCATAAAAACTTACACTCTTGATTTCTGGCTAAATAAAAGCTGTTGCAATGATATTTCCATGCTGAACTGAGTTGTTCTGGGTCAACTATGAAGGCAAACCCACTTTCCTTTCAGTATTTTGCTGCAATTGGCAGAAACAAGCATAATTGCTCATTCGGCTTGAAAATGCTTTTAAGCGCATAAAAACTTACACTCTTGATTTCTGGCTAAATAAAAGCTGTTGCAATGATATTTCCATGCTGAACTGAATTGTTTTGGGTCAACTATGAAGGCAAACCCACTTTCCTTTCAGTATTTTGCTGCAATTGGCAGAAACAAGCATATTTGCTCATTCGGCATGAAAATGCTTTTAAGGGCATAAAAACTTACACTCTTGATTTCTGGCTAAATAAAAGCTGTTGCAATGATATTTCCATGCTGAACTGAGTTGTTCTGGGTCAACTATGAAGGCAAACCCACTTTCCTTTCAGTATTTTGCTGCAATTGGCAGAAACAAGCATATTTGCTCATTCGGCCTGAAAATGCTTTTAAGCGCATAAAAACTTACACTCTTGATTTCTGGCTAAATAAAAGCTGTTGCAATGATATTTCCATGCTGAACTGAGTTGTTCTGGGTCAACTATGAAGGCAAACCCACTTTCCTTTCAGTATTTTGCTGCAATTGGCAGAAACAAGCATATTTGCTCATTCGGCCTGAAAATGCTTTTAAGCGCATAAAAACTTACACTCTTGATTTCTGGCTAAATAAAAGCTGTTGCAATGATATTTCCATGCTGAACTGAGTTGTTCTGGGTCAACTATGAAGGCAAACCCACTTTCCATTCAGTGTTTTGCTGCAATTGGCAGAAATCAGCTCATTCGGCCTGAAAATGCTTTTAAGCGCATAAAAACTTACACTCTTGATTTCTGGCTAAATAAAAGCTGTTGCAATGATATTTCCATGCTGAACTGAGTTGTTCTGGGTCAACTATGAAGGCAAACCCACTTTCCTTTCAGTATTTTGCTGCAATTGGCAGAAACAAGCATATTTGCTCATTCGGCCTGAAAATGCTTTTAAGCGCATAAAAACTTACACTCTTGATTTCTGGCTAAATAAAAGCTGTTGCAATGATATTTCCATGCTGAACTGAGTTGTTCTGGGTCAACTATGAAGGCAAACCCACTTTCCTTTCAGTATTTTGCTGCAATTGGCAGAAACAAGCATATTTGCTCATTCGGCCTGAAAATGCTTTTAAGCGCATAAAAACTTACACTCTTGATTTCTGGCTAAATAAAAGCTGTTGCAATGATATTTCCATGCTGAACTGAGTTGTTCTGGGTCAACTATGAAGGCAAACCCACTTTCCTTTCAGTATTTTGCTGCAATTGGCAGAAACAAGCATATTTGCTCCTTCGGCCTGAAAATGCTTTTAAGCGCATAAAAACTTACACTCTTGATTTCTGGCTAAATAAAAGCTGTTGCAATGATATTTCCATGCTGAACTGAGTTGTTCTGGGTCAACTATGAAGGCAAACCCACTTTCCTTTCAGTATTTTGCTGCAATTGGCAGAAACAAGCATATTTGCTCATTCGGCCTGAAAATGCTTTTAAGCGCATAAAAACTTACACTCTTGATTTCTGGCTAAATAAAAGCTGTTGCAATGATATTTCCATGCTGAACTGAGTTGTTCTGGGTCAACTATGAAGGCAAACCCACTTTCCTTTCAGTATTTTGCTGCAATTGGCAGAAACAAGCATATTTGCTCATTCGGCATGAAAATGCTTTTAAGCGAATAAAAACTTACACTCTTGATTTCTGGCTAAATAAAAGCTGTTGCAATGATATTTCCATGCTGAACTGAGTTGTTCTGGGTCAACTATGAAGGCAAACCCACTTTCCATTCAGTGTTTTGCTGCAATAGGCAGAAATCAGCTCATTTGGCCTGAAAATGCTTTTAAGCGAATAAAAACTTAGACTCTTGATTTCTGGCTAAATAAAAGCTGTTGCAATGATATTTCCATGCTGAACTGAATTGTTCTGGGTCAACTATGAAGGCAAACCCACTTTCCTTTCAGTATTTTGCTGCAATTGGCAGAAACAAGCATATTTGCTCATTCGGCCTGAAAATGCTTTTAAGCGCATAAAAACTTACACTCTTGATTTCTGGCTAAATAAAAGCTGTTGCAATGATATTTCCATGCTGAACTGAGTTGTTCTGGGTCAACTATGAAGGCAAACCCACTTTCCATTCAGTGTTTTGCTGAAATAGGCAGAAATCAGCTCATTTGGCCTGAAAATGCTTTTAAGCGAATAAAAACTTACACTCTTGATTTCTGGCTAAATAAAAGCTGTTGCAATGATATTTCCATGCTGAACTGAGTTGTTCTGGGTCAACTATGAAGGCAAACCCACTTTCCTTTCAGTATTTTGCTGCAATTGGCAGAAACAAGCATATTTGCTCATTCGGCCTGAAAATGCTTTTAAGGGCATAAAAACTTACACTCTTGATTTCTGGCTAAATAAAAGCTGTTGCAATGATATTTCCATGCTGAACTGAGTTGTTCTGGGTCAACTATGAAGGCAAACCCACTTTCCTTTCAGTATTTTGCTGCAATTGGCAGAAACAAGCATATTTGCTCATTCGGCCTGAAAATGCTTTTAAGGGCATAAAAACTTACACTCTTGATTTCTGGCTAAATAAAAGCTGTTGCAATGATATTTCCATGCTGAACTGAGTTGTTCTGGGTCAACTATGAAGGCAAACCCACTTTCCTTTCAGTATTTTGCTGCAATTGGCAGAAACAAGCATATTTGCTCATTCGGCCTGAAAATGCTTTTAAGCGCATAAAAACTTACACTCTTGATTTCTGGCTAAATAAAAGCTGTTGCAATGATATTTCCATGCTGAACTGAGTTGTTCTGGGTCAACTATGAAGGCAAACCCACTTTCCTTTCAGTATTTTGCTGCAATTGGCAGAAACAAGCATATTTGCTCATTCGGCCTGAAAATGCTTTTAAGCGCATAAAAACTTACACTCTTGATTTCTGGCTAAATAAAAGCTGTTGCAATAATATTTCCATGCTGAACTGAGTTGTTCTGGGTCAACTATGAAGGCAAACCCACTTTCCATTCAGTGTTTTGCTGCAATTGGCAGAAATCAGCTCATTTGGCCTGAAAATGCTTTTAAGCGCATAAAAACTTACACTCTTGATTTCTGGCTAAATAAAAGCTGTTGCAATGATATTTCCATGCTGAACTGAGTTGTTCTGGGTCAACTATGAAGGCAAACCCACTTTCCTTTCAGTATTTTGCTGCAATTGGCAGAAACAAGCATATTTGCTCATTCGGCCTGAAAATGCTTTTAAGCGCATAAAAACTTACACTCTTGATTTCTGGCTAAATAAAAGCTGTTGCAATGATATTTCCATGCTGAACTGAGTTGTTCTGGGTCAACTATGAAGGCAAACCCACTTTCCTTTCAGTATTTTGCTGCAATTGGCAGAAACAAGCATATTTGCTCATTCGGCCTGAAAATGCTTTTAAGCGCATAAAAACTTACACTCTTGATTTCTGGCTAAATAAAAGCTGTTGCAATGATATTTCCATGCTGAACTGAGTTGTTCTGGGTCAACTATGAAGGCAAACCCACTTTCCTTTCAGTATTTTGCTGCAATTGGCAGAAACAAGCATATTTGCTCATTCGGCCTGAAAATGCTTTTAAGCGAATAAAAACTTACACTCTTGATTTCTGGCTAAATAAAAGCTGTTGCAATAATATTTCCATGCTGAACTGAGTTGTTCTGGGTCAACTATGAAGGCAAACCCACTTTCCTTTCAGTATTTTGCTGCAATTGGCAGAAACAAGCATATTTGCTCATTCGGCCTGAAAATGCTTTTAAGCGCATAAAAACTTACACTCTTGATTTCTGGCTAAATAAAAGCTGTTGCAATGATATTTCCATGCTGAACTGAGTTGTTCTGGGTCAACTATGAAGGCAAACCCACTTTCCTTTCAGTATTTTGCTGCAATTGGCAGAAACAAGCATATTTGCTCATTCGGCCTGAAAATGCTTTTAAGCGCATAAAAACTTACACTCTGGATTTCTGGCTAAATAAAAGCTGTTGCAATGATATTTCCATGCTGAACTGAGTTGTTCTGGGTCAACTATGAAGGCAAACCCACTTTCCATTCAGTGTTTTGCTGCAATAGGCAGAAATCAGCACATTTGGCCTGAAAATGCTTTTAAGCGAATAAAAACTTACACTCTTAATTTCTGGCTAAATAAAAGCTGTTGCAATGATATTTCCATGCTGAACTGAGTTGTTCTGGGTCAACTATGAAGGCAAACCCACTTTCCTTTCAGTATTTTGCTGCAATTGGCAGAAACAAGCATATTTGCTCATTCGGCCTGAAAATGCTTTTAAGCGCATAAAAACTTACACTCTTGATTTCTGGCTAAATAAAAGCTGTTGCAATGATATTTCCATGCTGAACTGAGTTGTTCTGGGTCAACTATGAAGGCAAACCCACTTTCCTTTCAGTATTTTGCTGCAATTGGCAGAAACAAGCATATTTGCTCATTCGGCCTGAAAATGCTTTTAAGTGAATAAAAACTTACACTCTTGATTTCTGGCTAAATAAAAGCTGTTGCAATAATATTTCCATGCTGAACTGAGTTGTTCTGGGTCAACTATGAAGGCAAACCCACTTTCCTTTCAGTATTTTGCTGCAATTGGCAGAAACAAGCATATTTGCTCATTCGGCCTGAAAATGCTTTTAAGCGAATAAAAACTTACACTCTTGATTTCTGGCTAAATAAAAGCTGTTGCAATGATATTTCCATGCTGAACTGAGTTGTTCTGGGTCAACTATGAAGGCAAACCCACTTTCCTTTCAGTATTTTGCTGCAATTGGCAGAAACAAGCATATTTGCTCATTCGGCCTGAAAATGCTTTTAAGCGCATAAAAACTTACACTCTTGATTTCTGGCTAAATAAAAGCTGTTGCAATGATATTTCCATGCTGAACTGAGTTGTTCTGGGTCAACTATGAAGGCAAACCCACTTTCCATTCAGTGTTTTGCTGCAATAGGCAGAAATCAGCTCATTTGGCCTGAAAATGCTTTTAAGCGCATAAAAACTTACACTCTTGATTTCTGGCTAAATAAAAGCTGTTGCAATGATATTTCCATGCTGAACTGAGTTGTTCTGGGTCAACTATGAAGGCAAACCCACTTTCCATTCAGTGTTTTGCTGCAATAGGCAGAAATCAGCTCATTTGGCCTGAAAATGCTTTTAAGCGCATAAAAACTTACACTCTTGATTTCTGGCTAAATAAAAGCTGTTGCAATGATATTTCCATGCTGAACTGAGTTGTTCTGGGTCAACTATGAAGGCAAACCCACTTTCCTTTCAGTATTTTGCTGCAATTGGCAGAAACAAGCATATTTGCTCATTCGGCCTGAAAATGCTTTTAAGCGCATAAAAACTTACACTCTTGATTTCTGGCTAAATAAAAGCTGTTGCAATGATATTTCCATGCTGAACTGAGTTGTTCTGGGTCAACTATGAAGGCAAACCCACTTTCCTTTCAGTATTTTGCTGCAATTGGCAGAAACAAGCATATTTGCTCATTCGGCCTGAAAATGCTTTTAAGGGCATAAAAACTTACACTCTTGATTTCTGGCTAAATAAAAGCTGTTGCAATGATATTTCCATGCTGAACTGAGTTGTTCTGGGTCAACTATGAAGGCAAACCCACTTTCCTTTCAGTATTTTGCTGCAATTGGCAGAAACAAGCATATTTGCTCATTCGGCCTGAAAATGCTTTTAAGGGCATAAAAACTTACACTCTTGATTTCTGGCTAAATAAAAGCTGTTGCAATGATATTTCCATGCTGAACTGAGTTGTTCTGGGTCAACTATGAAGGCAAACCCACTTTCCATTCAGTGTTTTGCTGCAATAGGCAGAAATCAGCTCATTTGGCCTGAAAATGCTTTTAAGCGCATAAAAACTTACACTCTTGATTTCTGGCTAAATAAAAGCTGTTGCAATGATATTTCCATGCTGAACTGAGTTGTTCTGGGTCAACTATGAAGGCAAACCCACTTTCCTTTCAGTATTTTGCTGCAATTGGCAGAAACAAGCATATTTGCTCATTCGGCCTGAAAATGCTTTTAAGCGCATAAAAACTTACACTCTTGATTTCTGGCTAAATAAAAGCTGTTGCAATGATATTTCCATGCTGAACTGAGTTGTTCTGGGTCAACTATGAAGGCAAACCCACTTTCCATTCAGTGTTTTGCTGCAATAGGCAGAAATCAGCTCATTTGGCCTGAAAATGCTTTTAAGCGAATAAAAACTTAGACTCTTGATTTCTGGCTAAATAAAAGCTGTTGCAATGATATTTCCATGCTGAACTGAATTGTTCTGGGTCAACTATGAAGGCAAACCCACTTTCCTTTCAGTATTTTGCTGCAATTGGCAGAAACAAGCATATTTGCTCATTCGGCCTGAAAATGCTTTTAAGCGCATAAAAACTTACACTCTTGATTTCTGGCTAAATAAAAGCTGTTGCAATGATATTTCCATGCTGAACTGAGTTGTTCTGGGTCAACTATGAAGGCAAACCCACTTTCCTTTCAGTATTTTGCTGCAATTGGCAGAAACAAGCATATTTGCTCATTCGGCCTGAAAATGCTTTTAAGCGCATAAAAACTTACACTCTTGATTTCTGGCTAAATAAAAGCTGTTGCAATGATATTTCCATGCTGAACTGAGTTGTTCTGGGTCAACTATGAAGGCAAACCCACTTTCCATTCAGTGTTTTGCTGCAATAGGCAGAAATCAGCTCATTTGGCCTGAAAATGCTTTTAAGCGAATAAAAACTTACACTCTTGATTTCTGGCTAAATAAAAGCTGTTGCAATGATATTTCCATGCTGAACTGAGTTGTTCTGGGTCAATTATGAAGGCAAACCCACTTTCCTTTCAGTATGTTGCTGCAATTGGCAGAAACAAGCATATTTGCTCATTCGGCCTGAAAATGCTTTTAAGCGCATAAAAACTTACACTCTTGATTTCTGGCTAAATAAAAGCTGTTGCAATGATATTTCCATGCTGAACTGAGTTGTTCTGGGTCAACTATGAAGGCAAACCCACTTTCCTTTCAGTATTTTGCTGCAATTGGCAGAAACAAGCATATTTGCTCATTCGGCCTGAAAATGCTTTTAAGCGCATAAAAACTTACACTCTTGATTTCTGGCTAAATAAAAGCTGTTGCAATGATATTTCTATGCTGAACTGAGTTGTTCTGGGTCAACTATGAAGGCAAACCCACTTTCCATTCAGTGTTTTGCTGCAATAGGCAGAAATCAGCTCATTTGGCCTGAAAATGCTTTTAAGCGAATAAAAACTTACACTCTTGATTTCTGGCTAAATAAAAGCTGTTGCAATGATATTTCCATGCTGAACTGAGTTGTTCTGGGTCAACTATGAAGGCAAACCCACTTTCCATTCAGTGTTTTGCTGCAATAGGCAGAAATCAGCTCATTTGGCCTGAAAATGCTTTTAAGCGAATAAAAACTTACACTCTTGATTTCTGGCTAAATAAAAGCTGTTGCAATGATATTTCCATGCTGAACTGAGTTGTTCTGGGTCAACTATGAAGGCAAACCCACTTTCCTTTCAGTATTTTGCTGCAATTGGCAGAAACAAGCATATTTGCTCATTCGGCCTGAAAATGCTTTTAAGCGCATAAAAACTTACAGTCTTGATTTCTGGCTAAATAAAAGCTGTTGCAATGTTATTTCCATGCTGAACTGAGTTGTTCTGGGTCAACTATGAAGGCAAACCCACTTTCCTTTCAGTATTTTGCTGCAATTGGCAGAAACAAGCATATTTGCTCATTCGGCCTGAAAATGCTTTTAAGCGCATAAAAACTTACACTCTTGATTTCTGGCTAAATAAAAGCTGTTGCAATGATATTTCCATGCTGAACTGAGTTGTTCTGGGTCAACTATGAAGGCAAACCCACTTTCCATTCAGTGTTTTGCTGCAAAAGGCAGAAATCAGCTCATTTGGCCTGAAAATGCTTTTAAGCGAATAAAAGCTTATACTCTTGATTTCTGGCTAAATAAAAGCTGTTGCAATGATATTTCCATGCTGAACTGAGTTGTTCTGGGTCAACTATGAAGGCAAACCCACTTTCCTTTCAGTATTTTGCTGCAATTGGCAGAAACAAGCATATTTGCTCATTCGGCCTGAAAATGCTTTTAAGGGCATAAAAACTTACACTCTTGATTTCTGGCTAAATAAAAGCTGTTGCAATGATATTTCCATGCTGAACTGAGTTGTTCTGGGTCAACTATGAAGGCAAACCCACTTTCCTTTCAGTATTTTGCTGCAATTGGCAGAAACAAGCATATTTGCTCATTCGGCCTGAAAATGCTTTTAAGCGCATAAAAACTTACACTCTTGATTTCTGGCTAAATAAAAGCTGTTGCAATGATATTTCCATGCTGAACTGAGTTGTTCTGGGTCAACTATGAAGGCAAACCCACTTTCCTTTCAGTATTTTGCTGCAATTGGCAGAAACAAGCATATTTGCTCATTCGGCCTGAAAATGCTTTTAAGCGCATAAAAACTTACACTCTTGATTTCTGGCTAAATAAAAGCTGTTGCAATGATATTTCCATGCTGAACTGAGTTGTTCTGGGTCAACTATGAAGGCAAACCCACTTTCCATTCAGTGTTTTGCTGCAATTGGCAGAAATCAGCTTATTTGGCCTGAAAATGCTTTTAAGCGCATAAAAACTTACACTCTTGATTTCTGGCTAAATAAAAGCTGTTGCAATGATATTTCCATGCTGAACTGAGATGTTCTGGGTCAACTATGAAGGCAAACCCACTTTCCTTTCAGTATTTTGCTGCAATTGGCAGAAACAAGCATATTTGCTCATTCGGCCTGAAAATGCTTTTAAGCGCATAAAAACTTACACTCTTGATTTCTGGCTAAATAAAAGCTGTTGCAATGATATTTCCATGCTGAACTGAGTTGTTCTGGGTCAACTATGAAGGCAAACCCACTTTCCATTCAGTGTTTTGCTGCAATAGGCAGAAATCAGCTCATTTGGCCTGAAAATGCTTTTAAGCGAATAAAAACTTACACTTTTGATTTCTGGCTAAATAAAAGCTGTTGCAATGATATTTCCATGCTGAACTTAGTTGTTCTGGGTCAACTATGAAGGCAAACCCACTTTCCTTTCAGTATTTTGCTGCAATTGGCAGAAACAAGCATATTTGCTCATTCGGCCTGAAAATGCTTTTAAGCGCATAAAAACTTACACTCTTGATTTCTGGCAAAATAAAAGCTGTTGCAATGATATTTCCATGCTGAACTGAGTTGTTCTGGGTCAACTATGAAGGCAAACCCACTTTCCTTTCAGTATTTTGCTGCAATTGGCAGAAACAAGCATATTTGCTCATTCGGCCTGAAAATGCTTTTAAGCGCATAAAAACTTACACTCTTGATTTCTGGCTAAATAAAAGCTGTTGCAATGATATTTCCATGCTGAACTGAGTTGTTCTGGGTCAACTATGAAGGCAAACCCACTTTCCATTCAGTGTTTTGCTGCAATAGGCAGAAATCAGCTCATTTGGCCTGAAAATGCTTTTAAGCGAATAAAAACTTAGACTCTTGATTTCTGGCTAAATAAAAGCTGTTGCAATGATATTTCCATGCTGAACTGAATTGTTCTGGGTCAACTATGAAGGCAAACCCACTTTCCTTTCAGTATTTTGCTGCAATTGGCAGAAACAAGCATATTTGCTCATTCGGCCTGAAAATGCTTTTAAGCGCATAAAAACTTACACTCTTGATTTCTGGCTAAATAAAAGCTGTTGCAATGATATTTCCATGCTGAACTGAGTTGTTCTGGGTCAACTATGAAGGCAAACCCACTTTCCTTTCAGTATTTTGCTGCAATTGGCAGAAACAAGCATATTTGCTCATTCGGCCTGAAAATGCTTTTAAGCGCATAAAAACTTACACTCTTGATTTCTGGCTAAATAAAAGCTGTTGCAATGATATTTCCATGCTGAACTGAGTTGTTCTGGGTCAACTATGAAGGCAAACCCACTTTCCATTCAGTGTTTTGCTGCAATAGGCAGAAATCAGCTCATTTGGCCTGAAAATGCTTTTAAGCGAATAAAAACTTACACTCTTGATTTCTGGCTAAATAAAAGCTGTTGCAATGATATTTCCATGCTGAACTGAGTTGTTCTGGGTCAATTATGTAGGCAAACCCACTTTCCTTTCAGTATGTTGCTGCAATTGGCAGAAACAAGCATATTTGCTCATTCGGCCTGAAAATGCTTTTAAGCGCATAAAAACTTACACTCTTGATTTCTGGCTAAATAAAAGCTGTTGCAATGATATTTCCATGCTGAACTGAGTTGTTCTGGGTCAACTATGAAGGCAAACCCACTTTCCTTTCAGTATTTTGCTGCAATTGGCAGAAACAAGCATATTTGCTCATTCGGCCTGAAAATGCTTTTAAGCGCATAAAAACTTACACTCTTGATTTCTGGCTAAATAAAAGCTGTTGCAATGATATTTCTATGCTGAACTGAGTTGTTCTGGGTCAACTATGAAGGCAAACCCACTTTCCATTCAGTGTTTTGCTGCAATAGGCAGAAATCAGCTCATTTGGCCTGAAAATGCTTTTAAGCGAATAAAAACTTACACTCTTGATTTCTGGCTAAATAAAAGCTGTTGCAATGATATTTCCATGCTGAACTGAGTTGTTCTGGGTCAACTATGAAGGCAAACCCACTTTCCATTCAGTGTTTTGCTGCAATAGGCAGAAATCAGCTCATTTGGCCTGAAAATGCTTTTAAGCGAATAAAAACTTACACTCTTGATTTCTGGCTAAATAAAAGCTGTTGCAATGATATTTCCATGCTGAACTGAGTTGTTCTGGGTCAACTATGAAGGCAAACCCACTTTCCTTTCAGTATTTTGCTGCAATTGGCAGAAACAAGCATATTTGCTCATTCGGCCTGAAAATGCTTTTAAGCGCATAAAAACTTACAGTCTTGATTTCTGGCTAAATAAAAGCTGTTGCAATGTTATTTCCATGCTGAACTGAGTTGTTCTGGGTCAACTATGAAGGCAAACCCACTTTCCTTTCAGTATTTTGCTGCAATTGGCAGAAACAAGCATATTTGCTCATTCGGCCTGAAAATGCTTTTAAGCGCATAAAAACTTACACTCTTGATTTCTGGCTAAATAAAAGCTGTTGCAATGATATTTCCATGCTGAACTGAGTTGTTCTGGGTCAACTATGAAGGCAAACCCACTTTCCATTCAGTGTTTTGCTGCAAAAGGCAGAAATCAGCTCATTTGGCCTGAAAATGCTTTTAAGCGAATAAAAGCTTATACTCTTGATTTCTGGCTAAATAAAAGCTGTTGCAATGATATTTCCATGCTGAACTGAGTTGTTCTGGGTCAACTATGAAGGCAAACCCACTTTCCTTTCAGTATTTTGCTTCAATTGGCAGAAACAAGCATATTTGCTCATTCGGCCTGAAAATGCTTTTAAGCGCATAAAAACTTACACTCTTGATTTCTGGCTAAATAAAAGCTGTTGCAATGATATTTCCATGCTGAACTGAGTTGTTCTGGGTCAACTATGAAGGCAAACCCACTTTCCTTTCAGTATTTTGCTGCAATTGGCAGAAACAAGCATATTTGCTCATTCGGCCTGAAAATGCTTTTAAGGGCATAAAAACTTACACTCTTGATTTCTGGCTAAATAAAAGCTGTTGCAATGATATTTCCATGCTGAACTGAGTTGTTCTGGGTCAACTATGAAGGCAAACCCACTTTCTTTTCAGTATTTTGCTGCAATTGGCAGAAACAAGCATATTTGCTCATTCGGCCTGAAAATGCTTTTAAGCGCATAAAAACTTACACTCTTGATTTCTGGCTAAATAAAAGCTGTTGCAATGATATTTCCATGCTGAACTGAGTTGTTCTGGGTCAACTATGAAGGCAAACCCACTTTCCATTCAGTGTTTTGCTGCAATTGGCAGAAATCAGCTTATTTGGCCTGAAAATGCTTTTAAGCGCATAAAAACTTACACTCTTGATTTCTGGCTAAATAAAAGCTGTTGCAATGATATTTCCATGCTGAACTGAGATGTTCTGGGTCAACTATGAAGGCAAACCCACTTTCCTTTCAGTATTTTGCTGCAATTGGCAGAAACAAGCATATTTGCTCATTCGGCCTGAAAATGCTTTTAAGCGCATAAAAACTTACACTCTTGATTTCTGGCTAAATAAAAGCTGTTGCAATGATATTTCCATGCTGAACTGAGTTGTTCTGGGTCAACTATGAAGGCAAACCCACTTTCCATTCAGTGTTTTGCTGCAATAGGCAGAAATCAGCTCATTTGGCCTGAAAATGCTTTTAAGCGAATAAAAACTTACACTTTTAATTTCTGGCTAAATAAAAGCTGTTGCAATGATATTTCCATGCTGAACTTAGTTGTTCTGGGTCAACTATGAAGGCAAACCCACTTTCCTTTCTGTATTTTGCTGCAATTGGCAGAAACAAGCATATTTGCTCATTCGGCCTGAAAATGCTTTTAAGCGCATAAAAACTTACACTCTTGATTTCTGGCAAAATAAAAGCTGTTGCAATGATATTTCCATGCTGAACTGAGTTGTTCTGGGTCAACTATGAAGGCAAACCCACTTTCCTTTCAGTATTTTGCTGCAATTGGCAGAAACAAGCATATTTGCTCATTCGGCCTGAAAATGCTTTTAAGCGCATAAAAACTTACACTCTTGATTTCTGGCTAAATAAAAGCTGTTGCAATGATATTTCCATGCTGAACTGAGTTGTTCTGGGTCAACTATGAAGGCAAACCCACTTTCCATTCAGTGTTTTGCTGCAATAGGCAGAAATCAGCACATTTGGCCTGAAAATGCTTTTAAGCGCATAAAAACTTACACTCTTGATTTCTGGCTAAATAAAAGCTGTTGCAATGATATTTCCATGCTGAACTGAGTTGTTCTGGGTCAACTATGAAGGCAAACCCACTTTCCTTTCAGTATTTTGCTGCAATTGGCAGAAACAAGCATATTTGCTCATTCGGCCTGAAAATGCTTTTAAGCGCATAAAAACTTACACTCTTGATTTCTGGCTAAATAAAAGCTGTTGCAATGATATTTCCATGCTGAACTGAGTTGTTCTGGGTCAACTATGAAGGCAAACCCACTTTCCATTCAGTGTTTTGCTGCAATAGGCAGAAATCAGCTCATTTGGCCTGAAAATGCTTTTAAAGCGAATAAAAACTTAGACTCTTGATTTCTGGCTAAATAAAAGCTGTTGCAATGATATTTCCATGCTGAACTGAATTGTTCTGGGTCAACTATGAAGGCAAACCCACTTTCCTTTCAGTATTTTGCTGCAATTGGCAGAAACAAGCATATTTGCTCATTCGGCCTGAAAATGCTTTTAAGCGCATAAAAACTTACACTCTTGATTTCTGGCTAAATAAAAGCTGTTGCAATGATATTTCCATGCTGAACTGAGTTGTTCTGGGTCAACTATGAAGGCAAACCCACTTTCCTTTCAGTATTTTGCTGCAATTGGCAGAAACAAGCATATTTGCTCATTCGGCCTGAAAATGCTTTTAAGCGCATAAAAACTTACACTCTTGATTTCTGGCTAAATAAAAGCTGTTGCAATGATATTTCCATGCTGAACTGAGTTGTTCTGGGTCAACTATGAAGGCAAACCCACTTTCCATTCAGTGTTTTGCTGCAATAGGCAGAAATCAGCTCATTTGGCCTGAAAATGCTTTTAAGCGAATAAAAACTTACACTCTTGATTTCTGGCTAAATAAAAGCTGTTGCAATGATATTTCCATGCTGAACTGAGTTGTTCTGGGTCAACTATGAAGGCAAACCCACTTTCCTTTCAGTATTTTACTGCAATTGGCAGAAACAAGCATATTTGCTCATTCGGCCTGAAAATGCTTTTAAGCGCATAAAAACTTACACTCTTGATTTCTGGCAAAATAAAAGCTTTTGCAATGATATTTCCATGCTGAACTGAGTTGTTCTGGGTCAACTATGAAGGCAAACCCACTTTCCTTTCAGTATTTTGCTGCAATTGGCAGAAACAAGCATATTTGCTCATTCGGCCTGAAAATGCTTTTAAGGGCATAAAAACTTACACTCTTGATTTCTGGCTAAATAAAAGCTGTTGCAATGATATTTCCATGCTGAACTGAGTTGTTCTGGGTCAACTATGAAGGCAAACCCACTTTCCATTCAGTGTTTTGCTGCAATAGGCAGAAATCAGCTCATTTGGCCTGAAAATGCTTTTAAGCGAATAAAAACTTACACTTTTGATATCTGGCTAAATAAAAGCTGTTGCAATGATATTTCCATGCTGAACTGAGTTGTTCTGGGTCAACTATGAAGGCAAACCCACTTTCCTTTCAGTATTTTGCTGCAATTGGCAGAAACAAGCATATTTGCTCATTCGGCCTGAAAATGCTTTTAAGCGCATAAAAACTTACACTCTTGATTTCTGGCTAAATAAAAGCTGTTGCAATGATATTTCCATGCTGAACTGAGTTGTTCTGGGTCAACTATGAAGGCAAACCCACTTTCCTTTCAGTATTTTGCTGCAATTGGCAGAAACAAGCATATTTGCTCATTCGGCCTGAAAATGCTTTTAAGCGCATAAAAACTTACACTCTTGATTTCTGGCTAAATAAAAGCTGTTGCAATGATATTTCCATGCTGAACTGAGTTGTTCTGGGTCAACTATGAAGGCAAACCCACTTTCCATTCAGTGTTTTGCTGCAATAGGCAGAAATCAGCTCATTTGGCCTGAAAATGCTTTTAAGCGAATAAAAACTTACACTCTTGATTTCTGGCTAAATAAAAGCTGTTGCAATGATATTTCCATGCTGAACTGAGTTGTTCTGGGTCAACTATGAAGGCAAACCCACTTTCCTTTCAGTATTTTGCTGCAATTGGCAGAAACAAGCATATTTGCTCATTCGGCCTGAAAATGCTTTTAAGCGCATAAAAACTTACACTCTTGATTTCTGGCAAAATAAAAGCTTTTGCAATGATATTTCCATGCTGAACTGAGTTGTTCTGGGTCAACTATGAAGGCAAACCCACTTTCCTTTCAGTATTTTGCTGCAATTGGCAGAAACAAGCATATTTGCTCATTCGGCCTGAAAATGCTTTTAAGGGCATAAAAACTTACACTCTTGATTTCTGGCTAAATAAAAGCTGTTGCAATGATATTTCCATGCTGAACTGAGTTGTTCTGGGTCAACTATGAAGGCAAACCCACTTTCCTTTCAGTATTTTGCTGCAATTGGCAGAAACAAGCATATTTGCTCATTCGGCCTGAAAATGCTTTTAAGGGCATAAAAACTTACACTCTTGATTTCTGGCTAAATAAAAGCTGTTGCAATGATATTTCCATGCTGAACTGAGTTGTTCTGGGTCAACTATGAAGGCAAACCCACTTTCCTTTCAGTATTTTGCTGCAATTGGCAGAAACAAGCATATTTGCTCATTCGGCCTGAAAATGCTTTTAAGCGCATAAAAACTTACACTCTTGATTTCTGGCTAAATAAAAGCTGTTGCAATGATATTTCCATGCTGAACTGAGTTGTTCTGGGTCAACTATGAAGGCAAACCCACTTTCCTTTCAGTATTTTGCTGCAATTGGCAGAAACAAGCATATTTGATCATTCGGCCTGAAAATGCTTTTAAGCGCATAAAAACTTACACTCTTGATTTCTGGCTAAATAAAAGCTGTTGCAATGATATTTCCATGCTGAACTGAGATGTTCTGGGTCAACTATGAAGGCAAACCCACTTTCCTTTCAGTATTTTGCTGCAATTGGCAGAAACAAGCATATTTGCTCATTCGGCCTGAAAATGCTTTTAAGCGCATAAAAACTTACACTCTTGATTTCTGGCTAAATAAAAGCTGTTGCAATGATATTTCCATGCTGAACTGAGTTGTTCTGGGTCAACTATGAAGGCAAACCCACTTTCCTTTCAGTATTTTGCTGCAATTGGCAGAAACAAGCATATTTGCTCATTCGGCCTGAAAATGCTTTTAAGCGCATAAAAACTTACACTCTGGATTTCTGGCTAAATAAAAGCTGTTGCAATGATATTTCCATGCTGAACTGAGTTGTTCTGGGTCAACTATGAAGGCAAACCCACTTTCCATTCAGTGTTTTGCTGCAATAGGCAGAAATCAGCACATTTGGCCTGAAAATGCTTTTAAGCGAATAAAAACTTACACTCTTAATTTCTGGCTAAATAAAAGCTGTTGCAATGATATTTCCATGCTGAACTGAGTTGTTCTGGGTCAACTATGAAGGCAAACCCACTTTCCTTTCAGTATTTTGCTGCAATTGGCAGAAACAAGCATATTTGCTCATTCGGCCTGAAAATGCTTTTAAGCGCATAAAAACTTACACTCTTGATTTCTGGCTAAATAAAAGCTGTTGCAATGATATTTCCATGCTGAACTGAGTTGTTCTGGGTCAACTATGAAGGCAAACCCACTTTCCATTCAGTGTTTTGCTGCAATTGGCAGAAATCAGCTCATTCGGCCTGAAAATGCTTTTAAGCGCATAAAAACTTACACTCTTGATTTCTGGCTAAATAAAAGCTGTTGCAATGATATTTCCATGCTGAACTGAGTTGTTCTGGGTCAACTATGAAGGCAAACCCACTTTCCTTTCAGTATTTTGCTGCAATTGGCAGAAACAAGCATATTTGCTCATTCGGCCTGAAAATGCTTTTAAGCGCATAAAAACTTACACTCTTGATTTCTGGCTAAATAAAAGCTGTTGCAATGATATTTCCATGCTGAACTGAGTTGTTCTGGGTCAACTATGAAGGCAAACCCACTTTCCTTTCAGTATTTTGCTGCAATTGGCAGAAACAAGCATATTTGCTCATTCGGCATGAAAATGCTTTTAAGGGCATAAAAACTTACACTCTTGATTTCTGGCTAAATAAAAGCTGTTGCAATGATATTTCCATGCTGAACTGAGTTGTTCTGGGTCAACTATGAAGGCAAACCCACTTTCCTTTCAGTATTTTGCTGCAATTGGCAGAAACAAGCATATTTGCTCATTCGGCCTGAAAATGCTTTTAAGCGCATAAAAACTTACACTCTTGATTTCTGGCTAAATAAAAGCTGTTGCAATGATATTTCCATGCTGAACTGAGTTGTTCTGGGTCAACTATGAAGGCAAACCCACTTTCCTTTCAGTATTTTGCTGCAATTGGCAGAAACAAGCATATTTGCTCATTCGGCCTGAAAATGCTTTTAAGCGCATAAAAACTTACACTCTTGATTTCTGGCTAAATAAAAGCTGTTGCAATGATATTTCCATGCTGAACTGAGTTGTTCTGGGTCAACTATGAAGGCAAACCCACTTTCCATTCAGTGTTTTGCTGCAATTGGCAGAAATCAGCTCATTCGGCCTGAAAATGCTTTTAAGCGCATAAAAACTTACACTCTTGATTTCTGGCTAAATAAAAGCTGTTGCAATGATATTTCCATGCTGAACTGAGTTGTTCTGGGTCAACTATGAAGGCAAACCCACTTTCCTTTCAGTATTTTGCTGCAATTGGCAGAAACAAGCATATTTGCTCATTCGGCCTGAAAATGCTTTTAAGCGCATAAAAACTTACACTCTTGATTTCTGGCTAAATAAAAGCTGTTGCAATGATATTTCCATGCTGAACTGAGTTGTTCTGGGTCAACTATGAAGGCAAACCCACTTTCCTTTCAGTATTTTGCTGCAATTGGCAGAAACAAGCATATTTGCTCATTCGGCCTGAAAATGCTTTTAAGCGCATAAAAACTTACACTCTTGATTTCTGGCTAAATAAAAGCTGTTGCAATGATATTTCCATGCTGAACTGAGTTGTTCTGGGTCAACTATGAAGGCAAACCCACTTTCCTTTCAGTATTTTGCTGCAATTGGCAGAAACAAGCATATTTGCTCATTCGGCCTGAAAATGCTTTTAAGCGCATAAAAACTTACACTCTTGATTTCTGGCTAAATAAAAGCTGTTGCAATGATATTTCCATGCTGAACTGAGTTGTTCTGGGTCAACTATGAAGGCAAACCCACTTTCCTTTCAGTATTTTGCTGCAATTGGCAGAAACAAGCATATTTGCTCATTCGGCCTGAAAATGCTTTTAAGCGCATAAAAACTTACACTCTTGATTTCTGGCTAAATAAAAGCTGTTGCAATGATATTTCCATGCTGAACTGAGTTGTTCTGGGTCAACTATGAAGGCAAACCCACTTTCCTTTCAGTATTTTGCTGCAATTGGCAGAAACAAGCATATTTGCTCATTCGGCCTGAAAATGCTTTTAAGCGCATAAAAACTTACACTCTTGATTTCTGGCTAAATAAAAGCTGTTGCAATGATATTTCCATGCTGAACTGAGTTGTTCTGGGTCAACTATGAAGGCAAACCCACTTTCCTTTCAGTATTTTGCTGCAATTGGCAGAAACAAGCATATTTGCTCATTCGGCATGAAAATGCTTTTAAGCGAATAAAAACTTACACTCTTGATTTCTGGCAAAATAAAAGCTGTTGCAATGATATTTCCATGCTGAACTGAGTTGTTCTGGGTCAACTATGAAGGCAAACCCACTTTCCATTCAGTGTTTTGCTGCAATAGGCAGAAATCAGCTCATTTGGCCTGAAAATGCTTTTAAGCGAATAAAAACTTAGACTCTTGATTTCTGGCTAAATAAAAGCTGTTGCAATGATATTTCCATGCTGAACTGAATTGTTCTGGGTCAACTATGAAGGCAAACCCACTTTCCTTTCAGTATTTTGCTGCAATTGGCAGAAACAAGCATATTTGCTCATTCGGCCTGAAAATGCTTTTAAGCGCATAAAAACTTACACTCTTGATTTCTGGCTAAATAAAAGCTGTTGCAATGATATTTCCATGCTGAACTGAATTGTTCTGGGTCAACTATGAAGGCAAACCCACTTTCCTTTCAGTATTTTGCTGCAATTGGCAGAAACAAGCATATTTGCTCATTCGGCCTGAAAATGCTTTTAAGCGCATAAAAACTTACACTCTTGATTTCTGGCTAAATAAAAGCTGTTGCAATGATATTTCCATGCTGAACTGAGTTGTTCTGGGTCAACTATGAAGGCAAACCCACTTTCCATTCAGTGTTTTGCTGAAATAGGCAGAAATCAGCTCATTTGGCCTGAAAATGCTTTTAAGCGAATAAAAACTTACACTCTTGATTTCTGGCTAAATAAAAGCTGTTGCAATGATATTTCCATGCTGAACTGAGTTGTTCTGGGTCAACTATGAAGGCAAACCCACTTTCCTTTCAGTATTTTGCTGCAATTGGCAGAAACAAGCATATTTGCTCATTCGGCCTGAAAATGCTTTTAAGGGCATAAAAACTTACACTCTTGATTTCTGGCTAAATAAAAGCTGTTGCAATGATATTTCCATGCTGAACTGAGTTGTTCTGGGTCAACTATGAAGGCAAACCCACTTTCCTTTCAGTATTTTGCTGCAATTGGCAGAAACAAGCATATTTGCTCATTCGGCCTGAAAATGCTTTTAAGGGCATAAAAACTTACACTCTTGATTTCTGGCTAAATAAAAGCTGTTGCAATGATATTTCCATGCTGAACTGAGTTGTTCTGGGTCAACTATGAAGGCAAACCCACTTTCCTTTCAGTATTTTGCTGCAATTGGCAGAAACAAGCATATTTGCTCATTCGGCCTGAAAATGCTTTTAAGCGCATAAAAACTTACACTCTTGATTTCTGGCTAAATAAAAGCTGTTGCAATGATATTTCCATGCTGAACTGAGTTGTTCTGGGTCAACTATGAAGGCAAACCCACTTTCCTTTCAGTATTTTGCTGCAATTGGCAGAAACAAGCATATTTGCTCATTCGGCCTGAAAATGCTTTTAAGCGCATAAAAACTTACACTCTTGATTTCTGGCTAAATAAAAGCTGTTGCAATAATATTTCCATGCTGAACTGAGTTGTTCTGGGTCAACTATGAAGGCAAACCCACTTTCCATTCAGTGTTTTGCTGCAATTGGCAGAAATCAGCTCATTTGGCCTGAAAATGCTTTTAAGCGCATAAAAACTTACACTCTTGATTTCTGGCTAAATAAAAGCTGTTGCAATGATATTTCCATGCTGAACTGAGTTGTTCTGGGTCAACTATGAAGGCAAACCCACTTTCCTTTCAGTATTTTGCTGCAATTGGCAGAAACAAGCATATTTGCTCATTCGGCCTGAAAATGCTTTTAAGCGCATAAAAACTTACACTCTTGATTTCTGGCTAAATAAAAGCTGTTGCAATGATATTTCCATGCTGAACTGAGTTGTTCTGGGTCAACTATGAAGGCAAACCCACTTTCCTTTCAGTATTTTGCTGCAATTGGCAGAAACAAGCATATTTGCTCATTCGGCCTGAAAATGCTTTTAAGCGCATAAAAACTTACACTCTTGATTTCTGGCTAAATAAAAGCTGTTGCAATGATATTTCCATGCTGAACTGACTTGTTCTGGGTCAACTATGAAGGCAAACCCACTTTCCTTTCAGTATTTTGCTGCAATTGGCAGAAACAAGCATATTTGCTCATTCGGCCTGAAAATGCTTTTAAGCGCATAAAAACTTACACTCTTGATTTCTGGCTAAATAAAAGCTGTTGCAATGATATTTCCATGCTGAACTGAGTTGTTCTGGGTCAACTATGAAGGCAAACCCACTTTCCTTTCAGTATTTTGCTGCAATTGGCAGAAACAAGCATATTTGCTCATTCGGCCTGAAAATGCTTTTAAGCGAATAAAAACTTACACTCTTGATTTCTGGCTAAATAAAAGCTGTTGCAATAATATTTCCATGCTGAACTGAGTTGTTCTGGGTCAACTATGAAGGCAAACCCACTTTCCTTTCAGTATTTTGCTGCAATTGGCAGAAACAAGCATATTTGCTCATTCGGCCTGAAAATGCTTTTAAGCGCATAAAAACTTACACTCTTGATTTCTGGCTAAATAAAAGCTGTTGCAATGATATTTCCATGCTGAACTGAGTTGTTCTGGGTCAACTATGAAGGCAAACCCACTTTCCTTTCAGTATTTTGCTGCAATTGGCAGAAACAAGCATATTTGCTCATTCGGCCTGAAAATGCTTTTAAGCGCATAAAAACTTACACTCTGGATTTCTGGCTAAATAAAAGCTGTTGCAATGATATTTCCATGCTGAACTGAGTTGTTCTGGGTCAACTATGAAGGCAAACCCACTTTCCATTCAGTGTTTTGCTGCAATAGGCAGAAATCAGCACATTTGGCCTGAAAATGCTTTTAAGCGAATAAAAACTTACACTCTTAATTTCTGGCTAAATAAAAGCTGTTGCAATGATATTTCCATGCTGAACTGAGTTGTTCTGGGTCAACTATGAAGGCAAACCCACTTTCCTTTCAGTATTTTGCTGCAATTGGCAGAAACAAGCATATTTGCTCATTCGGCCTGAAAATGCTTTTAAGCGCATAAAAACTTACACTCTTGATTTCTGGCTAAATAAAAGCTGTTGCAATGATATTTCCATGCTGAACTGAGTTGTTCTGGGTCAACTATGAAGGCAAACCCACTTTCCTTTCAGTATTTTGCTGCAATTGGCAGAAACAAGCATATTTGCTCATTCGGCCTGAAAATGCTTTTAAGCGAATAAAAACTTACACTCTTGATTTCTGGCTAAATAAAAGCTGTTGCAATAATATTTCCATGCTGAACTGAGTTGTTCTGGGTCAACTATGAAGGCAAACCCACTTTCCTTTCAGTATTTTGCTGCAATTGGCAGAAACAAGCATATTTGCTCATTCGGCCTGAAAATGCTTTTAAGCGAATAAAAACTTACACTCTTGATTTCTGGCTAAATAAAAGCTGTTGCAATGATATTTCCATGCTGAACTGAGTTGTTCTGGGTCAACTATGAAGGCAAACCCACTTTCCTTTCAGTATTTTGCTGCAATTGGCAGAAACAAGCATATTTGCTCATTCGGCCTGAAAATGCTTTTAAGGGCATAAAAACTTACACTCTTGATTTCTGGCTAAATAAAAGCTGTTGCAATGATATTTCCATGCTGAACTGAGTTGTTCTGGGTCAACTATGAAGGCAAACCCACTTTCCTTTCAGTATTTTGCTGCAATTGGCAGAAACAAGCATATTTGCTCATTCGGCCTGAAAATGCTTTTAAGCGCATAAAAACTTACACTCTTGATTTCTGGCTAAATAAAAGCTGTTGCAATGATATTTCCATGCTGAACTGAGTTGTTCTGGGTCAACTATGAAGGCAAACCCACTTTCCTTTCAGTATTTTGCTGCAATTGGCAGAAACAAGCATATTTGCTCATTCGGCCTGAAAATGCTTTTAAGCGCATAAAAACTTACACTCTTGATTTCTGGCTAAATAAAAGCTGTTGCAATAATATTTCCATGCTGAACTGAGTTGTTCTGGGTCAACTATGAAGGCAAACCCACTTTCCATTCAGTGTTTTGCTGCAATTGGCAGAAATCAGCTCATTTGGCCTGAAAATGCTTTTAAGCGCATAAAAACTTACACTCTTGATTTCTGGCTAAATAAAAGCTGTTGCAATGATATTTCCATGCTGAACTGAGTTGTTCTGGGTCAACTATGAAGGCAAACCCACTTTCCTTTCAGTATTTTGCTGCAATTGGCAGAAACAAGCATATTTGCTCATTCGGCCTGAAAATGCTTTTAAGCGCATAAAAACTTACACTCTTGATTTCTGGCTAAATAAAAGCTGTTGCAATGATATTTCCATGCTGAACTGAGTTGTTCTGGGTCAACTATGAAGGCAAACCCACTTTCCTTTCAGTATTTTGCTGCAATTGGCAGAAACAAGCATATTTGCTCATTCGGCCTGAAAATGCTTTTAAGCGCATAAAAACTTACACTCTTGATTTCTGGCTAAATAAAAGCTGTTGCAATGATATTTCCATGCTGAACTGACTTGTTCTGGGTCAACTATGAAGGCAAACCCACTTTCCTTTCAGTATTTTGCTGCAATTGGCAGAAACAAGCATATTTGCTCATTCGGCCTGAAAATGCTTTTAAGCGCATAAAAACTTACACTCTTGATTTCTGGCTAAATAAAAGCTGTTGCAATGATATTTCCATGCTGAACTGAGTTGTTCTGGGTCAACTATGAAGGCAAACCCACTTTCCTTTCAGTATTTTGCTGCAATTGGCAGAAACAAGCATATTTGCTCATTCGGCCTGAAAATGCTTTTAAGCGCATAAAAACTTACACTCTTGATTTCTGGCTAAATAAAAGCTGTTGCAATAATATTTCCATGCTGAACTGAGTTGTTCTGGGTCAACTATGAAGGCAAACCCACTTTCCTTTCAGTATTTTGCTGCAATTGGCAGAAACAAGCATATTTGCTCATTCGGCCTGAAAATGCTTTTAAGCGCATAAAAACTTACACTCTTGATTTCTGGCTAAATAAAAGCTGTTGCAATGATATTTCCATGCTGAACTGAGTTGTTCTGGGTCAACTATGAAGGCAAACCCACTTTCCTTTCAGTATTTTGCTGCAATTGGCAGAAACAAGCATATTTGCTCATTCGGCCTGAAAATGCTTTTAAGCGCATAAAAACTTACACTCTGGATTTCTGGCTAAATAAAAGCTGTTGCAATGATATTTCCATGCTGAACTGAGTTGTTCTGGGTCAACTATGAAGGCAAACCCACTTTCCATTCAGTGTTTTGCTGCAATAGGCAGAAATCAGCACATTTGGCCTGAAAATGCTTTTAAGCGAATAAAAACTTACACTCTTAATTTCTGGCTAAATAAAAGCTGTTGCAATGATATTTCCATGCTGAACTGAGTTGTTCTGGGTCAACTATGAAGGCAAACCCACTTTCCTTTCAGTATTTTGCTGCAATTGGCAGAAACAAGCATATTTGCTCATTCGGCCTGAAAATGCTTTTAAGCGCATAAAAACTTACACTCTTGATTTCTGGCTAAATAAAAGCTGTTGCAATGATATTTCCATGCTGAACTGAGTTGTTCTGGGTCAACTATGAAGGCAAACCCACTTTCCTTTCAGTATTTTGCTGCAATTGGCAGAAACAAGCATATTTGCTCATTCGGCCTGAAAATGCTTTTAAGCGCATAAAAACTTACACTCTTGATTTCTGGCTAAATAAAAGCTGTTGCAATGATATTTCCATGCTGAACTGAGTTGTTCTGGGTCAACTATGAAGGCAAACCCACTTTCCATTCAGTGTTTTGCTGCAATAGGCAGAAATCAGCTCATTTGGCCTGAAAATGCTTTTAAGCGAATAAAAACTTAGACTCTTGATTTCTGGCTAAATAAAAGCTGTTGCAATGATATTTCCATGCTGAACTGAATTGTTCTGGGTCAACTATGAAGGCAAACCCACTTTCCTTTCAGTATTTTGCTGCAATTGGCAGAAACAAGCATATTTGCTCATTCGGCCTGAAAATGCTTTTAAGCGCATAAAAACTTACACTCTTGATTTCTGGCTAAATAAAAGCTGTTGCAATGATATTTCCATGCTGAACTGAGTTGTTCTGGGTCAACTATGAAGGCAAACCCACTTTCCATTCAGTGTTTTGCTGCAATAGGCAGAAATCAGCTCATTTGGCCTGAAAATGCTTTTAAGCGAATAAAAACTTACACTCTTGATTTCTGGCTAAATAAAAGCTGTTGCAATGATATTTCCATGCTGAACTGAGTTGTTCTGGGTCAACTATGAAGGCAAACCCACTTTCCTTTCAGTATTTTGCTGCAATTGGCAGAAACAAGCATATTTGCTCATTCGGCCTGAAAATGCTTTTAAGCGCATAAAAACTTACACTCTTGATTTCTGGCTAAATAAAAGCTGTTGCAATGATATTTCCATGCTGAACTGAGTTGTTCTGGGTCAACTATGAAGGCAAACCCACTTTCCTTTCAGTATTTTGCTGCAATTGGCAGAAACAAGCATATTTGCTCATTCGGCCTGAAAATGCTTTTAAGCGCATAAAAACTTACACTCTTGATTTCTGGCTAAATAAAAGCTGTTGCAATGATATTTCCATGCTGAACTGAGTTGTTCTGGGTCAACTATGAAGGAAAACCCACTTTCCTTTCAGTATTTTGCTGCAATTGGCAGAAACAAGCATATTTGCTCATTCGGCCTGAAAATGCTTTTAGGGGAATAAAAACTTACACTCTTGATTTCTGGCTAAATAAAAGCTGTTGCAATGATATTTCCATGCTGAACTGAGTTGTTCTGGGTCAACTATGAAGGCAAACCCACTTTCCATTCAGTGTTTTGCTGCAATAGGCAAAAATCAGCTCATTTGGCCTGAAAATGCTTTTAAGCGAATAAAAACTTACACTTTTGATTTCTGGCTAAATAAAAGCTGTTGCAATGATATTTCCATGCTGAACTTAGTTGTTCTGGGTCAACTATGAAGGCAAACCCACTTTCCTTTCAGTATTTTACTGCAATTGGCAGAAACAAGCATATTTGCTCATTCGGCCTGAAAATGCTTTTAAGCGCATAAAAACTTACACTCTTGATTTCTGGCTAAATAAAAGCTGTTGCAATGATATTTCCATGCTGAACTGAGTTGTTCTGGGTCAACTATGAAGGCAAACCCACTTTCCTTTCAGTATTTTGCTGCAATTGGCAGAAACAAGCATATTTGCTCATTCGGCCTGAAAATGCTTTTAAGCGCATAAAAACTTACACTCTTGATTTCTGGCTAAATAAAAGCTGTTGCAATGATATTTCCATGCTGAACTGAGTTGTTCTGGGTCAACTATGAAGGCAAACCCACTTTCCATTCAGTGTTTTGCTGCAATAGGCAGAAATCAGCACATTTGGCCTGAAAATGCTTTTAAGCGCATAAAAACTTACACTCTTGATTTCTGGCTAAATAAAAGCTGTTGCAATGATATTTCCATGCTGAACTGAGTTGTTCTGGGTCAACTATGAAGGCAAACCCACTTTCCTTTCAGTATTTTGCTGCAATTGGCAGAAACAAGCATATTTGCTCATTCGGCCTGAAAATGCTTTTAAGCGCATAAAAACTTACACTCTTGATTTCTGGCTAAATAAAAGCTGTTGCAATGATATTTCCATGCTGAACTGAGTTGTTCTGGGTCAACTATGAAGGCAAACCCACTTTCCATTCAGTGTTTTGCTGCAATAGGCAGAAATCAGCTCATTTGGCCTGAAAATGCTTTTAAGCGCATAAAAACTTACACTCTTGATTTCTGGCTAAATAAAAGCTGTTGCAATGATATTTCCATGCTGAACTGAATTGTTCTGGGTCAACTATGAAGGCAAACCCACTTTCCTTTCAGTATTTTGCTGCAATTGGCAGAAACAAGCATATTTGCTCATTCGGCCTGAAAATGCTTTTAAGCGCATAAAAACTTACACTCTTGATTTCTGGCAAAATAAAAGCTGTTGCAATGATATTTCCATGCTGAACTGAGTTGTTCTGGGTCAACTATGAAGGCAAACCCACTTTCCTTTCAGTATTTTGCTGCAATTGGCAGAAACAAGCATATTTGCTCATTCGGCCTGAAAATGCTTTTAAGCGCATAAAAACTTACACTCTTGATTTCTGGCTAAATAAAAGCTGTTGCAATGATATTTCCATGCTGAACTGAGTTGTTCTGGGTCAACTATGAAGGCAAACCCACTTTCCTTTCAGTATTTTGCTGCAATTGGCAGAAACAAGCATATTTGCTCATTCGGCCTGAAAATGCTTTTAAGCGCATAAAAACTTACACTCTTGATTTCTGGCTAAATAAAAGCTGTTGTAATGATATTTCCATGCTGAACTGAGTTGTTCTGGGTCAACTATGAAGGCAAACCCACTTTCCTTTCAGTATTTTGCTGCAATTGGCAGAAACAAGCATATTTGCTCATTCGGCCTGAAAATGCTTTTAAGCGCATAAAAACTTACACTCTGGATTTCTGGCTAAATAAAAGCTGTTGCAATGATATTTCCATGCTGAACTGAGTTGTTCTGGGTCAACTATGAAGGCAAACCCACTTTCCTTTCAGTATTTTGCTGCAATTGGCAGAAACAAGCATATTTGCTCATTCGGCCTGAAAATGCTTTTAAGCGCATAAAAACTTACACTCTTGATTTCTGGCTAAATAAAAGCTGTTGCAATGATATTTCCATGCTGAACTGAGTTGTTCTGGGTCAACTATGAAGGCAAACCCACTTTCCATTCAGTGTTTTGCTGCAATAGGCAGAAATCAGCTCATTTGGCCTGAAAATGCTTTTAAGCGAATAAAAACTTACACTCTTGATTTCTGGCTAAATAAAAGCTGTTGCAATGATATTTCCATGCTGAACTGAGTTGTTCTGGGTCAACTATGAAGGCAAACCCACTTTCCTTTCAGTATTTTGCTGCAATTGGCAGAAACAAGCATATTTGCTCATTCGGCCTGAAAATGCTTTTAAGCGCATAAAAACTTACACTCTTGATTTCTGGCTAAATAAAAGCTGTTGCAATGATATTTCCATGCTGAACTGAGTTGTTCTGGGTCAACTATGAAGGCAAACCCACTTTCCTTTCAGTATTTTGCTGCAATTGGCAGAAACAAGCATATTTGCTCATTCCGCCTGAAAATGCTTTTAAGCGCATAAAAACTTACACTCTTGATTTCTGGCTAAATAAAAGCTGTTGCAATGATATTTCCATGCTGAACTGAGTTGTTCTGGGTCAACTATGAAGGCAAACCCACTTTCCTTTCAGTATTTTGCTGCAATTGGCAGAAACAAGCATATTTGCTCATTCGGCCTGAAAATGCTTTTAAGCGAATAAAAACTTACACTCTTGATTTCTGGCTAAATAAAAGCTGTTGCAATGATATTTCCATGCTGAACTGAGTTGTTCTGGGTCAACTATGAAGGCAAACCCACTTTCCATTCAGTGTTTTGCTGCAATAGGCAAAAATCAGCTCATTTGGCCTGAAAATGCTTTTAAGCGAATAAAAACTTACACTTTTGATTTCTGGCTAAATAAAAGCTGTTGCAATGATATTTCCATGCTGAACTTAGTTGTTCTGGGTCAACTATGAAGGCAAACCCACTTTCCTTTCAGTATTTTACTGCAATTGGCAGAAACAAGCATATTTGCTCATTCGGCCTGAAATTGCTTTTAAGCGCATAAAAACTTACACTCTTGATTTCTGGCTAAATAAAAGCTGTTGCAATGATATTTCCATGCTGAACTGAGTTGTTCTGGGTCAACTATGAAGGCAAACCCACTTTCCTTTCAGTATTTTGCTGCAATTGGCAGAAACAAGCATATTTGCTCATTCGGCCTGAAAATGCTTTTAAGCGCATAAAAACTTACACTCTTGATTTCTGGCTAAATAAAAGCTGTTGCAATGATATTTCCATGCTGAACTGAGTTGTTCTGGGTCAACTATGAAGGCAAACCCACTTTCCATTCAGTGTTTTGCTGCAATAGGCAGAAATCAGCTCATTTGGCCTGAAAATGCTTTTAAGCGAATAAAAACTTAGACTCTTGATTTCTGGCTAAATAAAAGCTGTTGCAATGATATTTCCATGCTGAACTGAATTGTTCTGGGTCAACTATGAAGGCAAACCCACTTTCCTTTCAGTATTTTGCTGCAATTGGCAGAAACAAGCATATTTGCTCATTCGGCCTGAAAATGCTTTTAAGCGCCAAAAAACTTACACTCTTGATTTCTGGCTAAATAAAAGCTGTTGCAATGATATTTCCATGCTGAACTGAGTTGTTCTGGGTCAACTATGAAGGCAAACCCACTTTCCTTTCAGTATTTTGCTGCAATTGGCAGAAACAAGCATATTTGCTCATTCGGCCTGAAAATGCTTTTAAGCGCATAAAAACTTACACTCTTGATTTCTGGCTAAATAAAAGCTGTTGCAATGATATTTCCATGCTGAACTGAGTTGTTCTGGGTCAACTATGAAGGCAAACCCACTTTCCATTCAGTGTTTTGCTGCAATAGGCAGAAATCAGCTCATTTGGCCTGAAAATGCTTTTAAGCGAATAAAAACTTACACTCTTGATTTCTGGCTAAATAAAAGCTGTTGCAATGATATTTCCATGCTGAACTGAGTTGTTCTGGGTCAATTATGAAGGCAAACCCACTTTCCTTTCAGTATGTTGCTGCAATTGGCAGAAACAAGCATATTTGCTCATTCGGCCTGAAAATGCTTTTAAGCGCATAAAAACTTACACTCTTGATTTCTGGCTAAATAAAAGCTGTTGCAATGATATTTCCATGCTGAACTGAGTTGTTCTGGGTCAACTATGAAGGCAAACCCACTTTCCTTTCAGTATTTTGCTGCAATTGGCAGAAACAAGCATATTTGCTCATTCGGCCTGAAAATGCTTTTAAGCGCATAAAAACTTACACTCTTGATTTCTGGCTAAATAAAAGCTGTTGCAATGATATTTCTATGCTGAACTGAGTTGTTCTGGGTCAACTATGAAGGCAAACCCACTTTCCATTCAGTGTTTTGCTGCAATAGGCAGAAATCAGCTCATTTGGCCTGAAAATGCTTTTAAGCGAATAAAAACTTACACTCTTGATTTCTGGCTAAATAAAAGCTGTTGCAATGATATTTCCATGCTGAACTGAGTTGTTCTGGGTCAACTATGAAGGCAAACCCACTTTCCATTCAGTGTTTTGCTGCAATAGGCAGAAATCAGCTCATTTGGCCTGAAAATGCTTTTAAGCGAATAAAAACTTACACTCTTGATTTCTGGCTAAATAAAAGCTGTTGCAATGATATTTCCATGCTGAACTGAGTTGTTCTGGGTCAACTATGAAGGCAAACCCACTTTCCTTTCAGTATTTTGCTGCAATTGGCAGAAACAAGCATATTTGCTCATTCGGCCTGAAAATGCTTTTAAGCGCATAAAAACTTACACTCTTGATTTCTGGCTAAATAAAAGCTGTTGCAATGATATTTCCATGCTGAACTGAGTTGTTCTGGGTCAACTATGAAGGCAAACCCACTTTCCATTCAGTGTTTTGCTGCAATAGGCAGAAATCAGCTCATTTGGCCTGAAAATGCTTTTAAGCGAATAAAAACTTACACTTTTGATTTCTGGCTAAATAAAAGCTGTTGCAATGATATTTCCATGCTGAACTTAGTTGTTCTGGGTCAACTATGAAGGCAAACCCACTTTCCTTTCAGTATTTTGCTGCAATTGGCAGAAACAAGCATATTTGCTCATTCGGCCTGAAAATGCTTTTAAGCGCATAAAAACTTACACTCTTGATTTCTGGCTAAATAAAAGCTGTTGCAATGATATTTCCATGCTGAACTGAGTTGTTCTGGGTCAACTATGAAGGCAAACCCACTTTCCATTCAGTGTTTTGCTGCAATAGGCAGAAATCAGCCCATTTTGCCTGAAAATGCTTTTAAGCGAATAAAAACTTATACTCTTGATTTCTGGCTAAATAAAAGCTGTTGCAATGATATTTCCATGCTGAACTGAGTTGTTCTGGGTCAACTATGAAGGCAAACCCACTTTCCATTCAGTGTTTTGCTGCAATAGGCAGAAATCAGCTCATTTGGCCTGAAAATGCTTTTAAGCAAATAAAAACTTATACTCTTGATTTCTGGCTAAATAAAAGCTGTTGCAATGATATTTCCATGCTGAACTGAGTTGTTCTGGGTCAACTATGAAGGCAAACCCACTTTCCTTTCAGTATTTTGCTGCAATTGGCAGAAACAAGCATATTTGCTCATTCGGCCTGAAAATGCTTTTAAGGGCATAAAAACTTACACTCTTGATTTCTGGCTAAATAAAAGCTGTTGCAATGATATTTCCATGCTGAACTGAGTTGTTCTGGGTCAACTATGAAGGCAAACCCACTTTCCTTTCAGTATTTTGCTGCAATTGGCAGAAACAAGCATATTTGCTCATTTGGCCTGAAAATGCTTTTAAGCGCATAAAAACTTACACTCTTGATTTCTGGCTAAATAAAAGCTGTTGCAATGATATTTCCATGCTGAACTGAGTTGTTCTGGGTCAACTATGAAGGCAAACCCACTTTCCTTTCAGTATTTTGCTGCAATTGGCAGAAACAAGCATATTTGCTCATTTGGCCTGAAAATGCTTTTAAGCGCATAAAAACTTACACTCTTGATTTCTGGCTAAATAAAAGCTGTTGCAATGATATTTCCATGCTGAACTGAGTTGTTCTGGGTCAACTATGAAGGCAAACCCACTTTCCATTCAGTGTTTTGCTGCAATAGGCAGAAATCAGCACATTTGGCCTGAAAATGCTTTTAAGCGAATAAAAACTTACACTCTTGATTTCTGGCTAAATAAAAGCTGTTGCAATGATATTTCCATGCTGAACTGAGTTGTTCTGGGTCAACTATGAAGGCAAACCCACTTTCCTTTCAGTATTTTGCTGCAATTGACAGAAACAAGCATATTTGCTCATTCGGCCTGAAAATGCTTTTAAGCGAATAAAAACTTACACTCTTGATTCCTGGCTAAATAAAAGCTGTTGCAATGATATTTCCATGCTGAACTGAGTTGTTCTGGGTCAACTATGAAGGCAAACACACTTTCCATTCAGTCTTTTGCTGCAATAGGCAGAAATCAGCTCATTTGGCCTGAAAATGCTTTTAAGCGAATAAAAACTTACACTCTTGATTTCTGGCTAAATAAAAGCTGTTGCAATGATATTTCCATGCTGAACTGAGTTGTTCTGGGTCAACTATGAAGGCAAACCCACTTTCCTTTCTGTATTTTGCTGCAATTGGCAGAAACAAGCATATTTGCTCATTCGGCCTGAAAATGCTTTTAAGCGCATAAAAACTTACACTCTTGATTTCTGGCTAAATAAAAGCTGTTGCAATGATATTTCCATGCTGAACTGAGTTGTTCTGGGTCAACTATGAAGGCAAACCCACTTTCCTTTCAGTATTTTGCTGCAATTGGCAGAAACAAGCATATTTGCTCATTCGGCCTGAAAATGCTTTTAAGCGCATAAAAACTTACACTCTTGATTTCTGGCTAAATAAAAGCTGTTGCAATGATATTTCCATGCTGAACTGAGTTGTTCTGGGTCAACTATGAAGGCAAACCCACTTTCCATTCAGTGTTTTGCTGCAATTGGCAGAAATCAGCACATTTGGCCTGAAAATGCTTTTAAGCGAATAAAAACTTACACTCTTAATTTCTGGCTAAATAAAAGCTGTTGCAATGATATTTCCATGCTGAACTGAGTTGTTCTGGGTCAACTATGAAGGCAAACCCACTTTCCTTTCAGTATTTTGCTGCAATTGGCAGAAACAAGCATATTTGCTCATTCGGCCTGAAAATGCTTTTAAGCGCATAAAAACTTACACTCTTGATTTCTGGCTAAATAAAAGCTGTTGCAATGATATTTCCATGCTGAACTGAGTTGTTCTGGGTCAACTATGAAGGCAAACCCACTTTCCTGTCAGTATTTTGCTCTAATTGGCAGAAACAAGCATATTTGCTCATTCGGCCTGAAAATGCTTTTAAGCGCATAAAAACTTACACTCTTGATTTCTGGCTAAATAAAAGCTGTTGCAATGATATTTCCATGCTGAACTGAGTTGTTCTGGGTCAACTATGAAGGCAAACCCACTTTCCATTCAGTGTTTTGCTGCAATAGGCAGAAATCAGCTCATTTGGCCTGAAAATGCTTTTAAGCGAATAAAAACTTACACTTTTGATTTCTGGCTAAATAAAAGCTGTTGCAATGATATTTCCATGCTGAACTTAGTTGTTCTGGGTCAACTATGAAGGCAAACCCACTTTCCTTTCAGTATTTTGCTGCAATTGGCAGAAACAAGCATATTTGCTCATTCGGCCTGAAAATGCTTTTAAGCGCATAAAAACTTACACTCTTGATTTCTGGCTAAATAAAAGCTGTTGCAATGATATTTCCATGCTGAACTGAGTTGTTCTGGGTCAACTATGAAGGCAAACCCACTTTCCTTTCAGTATTTTGCTGCAATTGGCAGAAACAAGCATATTTGCTCATTCGGCCTGAAAATGCTTTTAAGCGCATAAAAACTTACACTCTTGATTTCTGGCTAAATAAAAGCTGTTGCAATGATATTTCCATGCTGAACTGAGTTGTTCTGGGTCAACTATGAAGGCAAACCCACTTTCCATTCAGTGTTTTGCTGCAATAGGCAGAAATCAGCTCATTTGGCCTGAAAATGCTTTTAAGCGAATAAAAACTTACACTTTTGATTTCTGGCTAAATAAAAGCTGTTGCAATGATATTTCCATGCTGAACTTAGTTGTTCTGGGTCAACTATGAAGGCAAACCCACTTTCCTTTCAGTATTTTGCTGCAATTGGCAGAAACAAGCATATTTGCTCGTTCGGCCTGAAAATGCTTTTAAGCGCATAAAAACTTACACTCTTGATTTCTGGCTAAATAAAAGCTGTTGCAATGATATTTCCATGCTGAACTGAGTTGTTCTGGGTCAACTATGAAGGCAAACCCACTTTCCTTTCAGTATTTTGCTGCAATTGGCACAAACAAGCATATTTGCTCATTCGGCCTGAAAATGCTTTTAAGCGCATAAAAACTTACACTCTTGATTTCTGGCTAAATAAAAGCTGTTGCAATGATATTTCCATGCTGAACTGAGTTGTTCTGGGTCAACTATGAAGGCAAACCCACTTTCCTTTCAGTATTTTGCTGCAATTGGCAGAAACAAGCATATTTGCTCATTCGGCCTGAAAATGTTTTTAAGCGCATAAAAACTTACACTCTTGATTTCTGGCTAAATAAAAGCTGTTGCAATGATATTTCCATGCTGAACTGAGTTGTTCTGGTTCAACTATGAAGGCAAACCCACTTTCCATTCAGTGTTTTGCTGCAATAGGCAGAAATCAGCTCATTTGGCCTGAAAATGCTTTTAAGCGAATAAAAACTTACACTTTTGATTTCTGGCTAAATAAAAGCTGTTGCAATGATATTTCCATGCTGAACTGAGTTGTTCTGGGTCAACTATGAAGGCAAACCCACTTTCCTTTCAGTATTTTGCTGCAATTGGCAGAAACAAGCATATTTGCTCATTCGGCCTGAAAATGCTTTTAAGCGCATAAAAACTTACACTCTTGATTTCTGGCTAAATAAAAGCTGTTGCAATGATATTTCCATGCTGAACTGAGTTGTTCTGGGTCAACTATGAAGGCAAACCCACTTTCCATTCAGTGTTTTGCTGCAATAGGCAGAAATCAGCTCATTTGGCCTGAAAATGCTTTTAAGCGAATAAAAACTTAGACTCTTGATTTCTGGCTAAATAAAAGCTGTTGCAATGATATTTCCATGCTGAACTGAATTGTTCTGGGTCAACTATGAAGGCAAACCCACTTTCCTTTCAGTATTTTGCTGCAATTGGCAGAAACAAGCATATTTGCTCATTCGGCCTGAAAATGCTTTTAAGCGCATAAAAACTTACACTCTTGATTTCTGGCTAAATAAAAGCTGTTGCAATGATATTTCCATGCTGAACTGAGTTGTTCTGGGTCAACTATGAAGGCAAACCCACTTTCCATTCAGTGTTTTGCTGCAATTGGCAGAAACAAGCATATTTGCTCATTCGGCCTGAAAATGTTTTTAAGCGCATAAAAACTTACACTCTTGATTTCTGGCTAAATTAAAGCTGTTGCAATGATATTTCCATGCTGAACTGAGTTGTTCTGGGTCAACTATGAAGGCAAACCCACTTTCCATTCAGTGTTTTGCTGCAATAGGCAGAAATCAGCTCATTTGGCCTGAAAATGCTTTTAAGCGAATAAAAACTTACACTCTTGTTTTCTGGCTAAATAAAAGCTGTTGCAATGATATTTCCATGCTGAACTGAGTTGTTCTGGGTCAACTATGAAGGCAAACCCACTTTCCTTTCAGTATTTTGCTGCAATTGGCAGAAACAAGCATATTTGCTCATTCGGCCTGAAAATGCTTTTAAGCGCATAAAAACTTACACTCTTTATTTCTGGCAAAATAAAAGCTGTTGCAATGATATTTCCATGCTGAACTGAGTTGTTCTGGGTCAACTATGAAGGCAAACCCACTTTCCTTTCAGTATTTTGCTGCAATTGGCAGAAACAAGCATATTTGCTCGTTCGGCCTGAAAATGCTTTTAAGCGCATAAAAACTTACACTCTTTATTTCTGGCAAAATAAAAGCTGTTGCAATGATATTTCCATGCTGAACTGAGTTGTTCTGGGTCAACTATGAAGGCAAACCCACTTTCCATTCAGTGTTTTGCTGCAATAGGCAGAAATCAGCTCATTTGGCCTGAAAATGCTTTTAAGCGAATAAAAACTTACACTTTTGATTTCTGGCTAAATAAACGCTGTTGCAATGATATTTCCATGCTGAACTGAGTTGTTCTGGGTCAACTATGAAGGCAAACCCACTTTCCTTTCAGTATTTTGCTGCAATTGGCAGAAACAAGCATATTTGCTCATTCGGCCTGAAAATGCTTTTAAGCGCATAAAAACTTACACTCTTGATTTCTGGCTAAATAAAAGCTGTTGCAATGATATTTCCATGCTGAACTGAGTTGTTCTGGGTCAACTATGAAGGCAAACCCACTTTCCATTCAGTGTTTTGCTGCAATAGGCAGAAATCAGCTCATTTGGCCTGAAAATGCTTTTAAGCGAATAAAAACTTACACTCTTGATTTCTGGCTAAATAAAAGCTGTTGCAATGATATTTCCATGCTGAACTGAATTGTTCTGGGTCAACTATGAAGGCAAACCCACTTTCCTTTCAGTATTTTGCTGCAATTGGCAGAAACAAGCATATTTGCTCATTCGGCCTGAAAATGCTTTTAAGCGCATAAAAACTTACACTCTTGATTTCTGGCTAAATAAAAGCTGTTGCAATGATATTTCCATGCTGAACTGAGTTGTTCTGGGTCAACTATGAAGGCAAACCCACTTTCCATTCAGTGTTTTGCTGCAATAGGCAGAAATCAGCTCATTTGGCCTGAAAATGCTTTTAAGCGAATAAAAACTTACACTCTTGATTTCTGGCTAAATAAAAGCTGTTGCAATGATATTTCCATGCTGAACTGAGTTGTTCTGGGTCAACTATGAAGGCAAACCCACTTTCCTTTCTGTATTTTGCTGCAATTGGCAGAAACAAGCATATTTGCTCATTCGGCCTGAAAATGCTTTTAAGCGCATAAAAACTTACACTCTTGATTTCTGGCTAAATAAAAGCTGTTGCAATGATATTTCCATGCTGAACTGAGTTGTTCTGGGTCAACTATGAAGGCAAACCCACTTTCCTTTCAGTATTTTGCTGCAATTGGCAGAAACAAGCATATTTGCTCATTCGGCCTGAAAATGCTTTTAAGCGCATAAAAACTTACACTCTTGATTTCTGGCTAAATAAAAGCTGTTGCAATGATATTTCCATGCTGAACTGAGTTGTTCTGGGTCAACTATGAAGGCAAACCCACTTTCCTTTCAGTATTTTGCTGCAATTGGCAGAAACAAGCATATTTGCTCATTCGGCCTGAAAATGCTTTTAAGCGCATAAAAACTTACACTCTTGATTTCTGGCTAAATAAAAGCTGTTGCAATGATATTTCCATGCTGAACTGAGTTGTTCTGGGTCAACTATGAAGGCAAACCCACTTTCCATTCAGTGTTTTGCTGCAATAGGCAGAAATCAGCTCATTTGGCCTGAAAATGCTTTTAAGCGAATAAAAACGTACACTCTTGTTTTCTGGCTAAATAAAAGCTGTTGCAATGATATTTCCATGCTGAACTGAGTTGTTCTGGGTCAACTATGAAGGCAAACCCACTTTCCTTTCAGTATTTTGCTGCAATTGGCACAAACAAGCATATTTGCTCATTCGGCCTGAAAATGCTTTTAAGCGCATAAAAACTTACACTCTTTATTTCTGGCAAAATAAAAGCTGTTGCAATGATATTTCCATGCTGAACTGAGTTGTTCTGGGTCAACTATGAAGGCAAACCCACTTTCCTTTCAGTATTTTGCTGCAATTGGCAGAAACAAGCATATTTGCTCATTCGGCCTGAAAATGCTTTTAAGCGCATAAAAACTTACACTCTTTATTTCTGGCAAAATAAAAGCTGTTGCAATGATATTTCCATGCTGAACTGAGTTGTTCTGGGTCAACTATGAAGGCAAACCCACTTTCCATTCAGTGTTTTGCTGCAATAGGCAGAAATCAGCACATTTGGCCTGAAAATGCTTTTAAGCGCATAAAAACTTACACTCTTGATTTCTGGCTAAATAAAAGCTGTTGCAATGATATTTCCATGCTGAACTGAGTTGTTCTGGGTCAACTATGAAGGCAAACCCACTTTCCTTTCAGTATTTTGCTGCAATTGGCAGAAACAAGCATATTTGCTCATTCGGCCTGAAAATGCTTTTAAGCGCATAAAAACTTACACTCTTGATTTCTGGCTAAATAAAAGCTGTTGCAAATATATTTCCATGCTGAACTGAGTTGTTCTGGGTCAACTATGAAGGCAAACCCACTTTCCTTTCAGTATTTTGCTGCAATTGGCAGAAACAAGCATATTTGCTCATTCGGCCTGAAAATGCTTTTAAGCGCATAAAAACTTACACTCTTTATTTCTGGCAAAATAAAAGCTGTTGCAATGATATTTCCATGCTGAACTGAGTTGTTCTGGGTCAACTATGAAGGCAAACCCACTTTCCATTCAGTGTTTTGCTGCAATAGGCAGAAATCAGCTCATTTGGCCTGAAAATGCTTTTAAGCGAATAAAAACTTACACTTTTGATTTCTGGCTAAATAAAAGCTGTTGCAATGATATTTCCATGCTGAACTGAGTTGTTCTGGGTCAACTATGAAGGCAAACCCACTTTCCTTTCAGTATTTTGCTGCAATTGGCAGAAACAAGCATATTTGCTCATTCGGCCTGAAAATGCTTTTAAGCGCATAAAAACTTACACTCTTGATTTCTGGCTAAATAAAAGCTGTTGCAATGATATTTCCATGCTGAACTGAGTTGTTCTGGGTCAACTATGAAGGCAAACCCACTTTCCTTTCAGTATTTTGCTGCAATTGGCAGAAACAAGCATATTTGCTCATTCGGCCTGAAAATGCTTTTAAGCGCATAAAAACTTACACTCTTGATTTCTGGCTAAATAAAAGCTGTTGCAATGATATTTCCATGCTGAACTGAGTTGTTCTGGGTCAACTATGAAGGCAAACCCACTTTCCTTTCAGTATTTTGCTGCAATTGGCAGAAACAAGCATATTTGCTCATTCGGCCTGAAAATGCTTTTAAGCGCATAAAAACTTACACTCTTGATTTCTGGCTAAATAAAAGCTGTTGCAATGATATTTCCATGCTGAACTGAGTTGTTCTGGGTCAACAATGAAGGCAAACCCACTTTCCTTTCAGTATTTTGCTGCAATTGGCAGAAACAAGCATATTTGCTCATTCGGCCTGAAAATGCTTTTAAGCGAATAAAAACTTACACTCTTGATTTCTGGCTAAATAAAAGCTGTTGCAATGATATTTCCATGCTGAACTGAGTTGTTCTGGGTCAACTATGAAGGCAAACCCACTTTCCTTTCAGTATTTTGCTGCAATTGGCAGAAACAAGCATATTTGCTCATTCGGCCTGAAAATGCTTTTAAGCGCATAAAAACTTACACTCTTGATTTCTGGCTAAATAAAAGCTGTTGCAATGATATTTCCATGCTGAACTGAGTTGTTCTGGGTCAACTATGAAGGCAAACCCACTTTCCATTCAGTGTTTTGCTGCAATAGGCAGAAATCAGCACATTTGGCCTGAAAATGCTTTTAAGCGCATAAAAACTTACACTCTTGATTTCTGGCTAAATAAAAGCTGTTGCAATGATATTTCCATGCTGAACTGAGTTGTTCTGGGTCAACTATGAAGGCAAACCCACTTTCCTTTCAGTATTTTGCTGCAATTGGCAGAAACAAGCATATTTGCTCATTCGGCCTGAAAATGCTTTTAAGCGCATAAAAACTTACACTCTTGATTTCTGGCTAAATAAAAGCTGTTGCAATGATATTTCCATGCTGAACTGAGTTGTTCTGGGTCAACTATGAAGGCAAACCCACTTTCCATTCAGTGTTTTGCTGCAATAGGCAGAAATCAGCTCATTTGGCCTGAAAATGCTTTTAAGCGAATAAAAACTTAGACTCTTGATTTCTGGCTAAATAAAAGCTGTTGCAATGATATTTCCATGCTGAACTGAATTGTTCTGGGTCAACTATGAAGGCAAACCCACTTTCCTTTCAGTATTTTGCTGCAATTGGCAGAAACAAGCATATTTGCTCATTCGGCATGAAAATGCTTTTAAGGGCATAAAAACTTACACTCTTGATTTCTGGCTAAATAAAAGCTGTTGCAATGATATTTCCATGCTGAACTGAGTTGTTCTGGGTCAACTATGAAGGCAAACCCACTTTCCTTTCAGTATTTTGCTGCAATTGGCAGAAACAAGCATATTTGCTCATTCGGCCTGAAAATGCTTTTAAGCGCATAAAAACTTACACTCTTGATTTCTGGCTAAATAAAAGCTGTTGCAATGATATTTCCATGCTGAACTGAGTTGTTCTGGGTCAACTATGAAGGCAAACCCACTTTCCTTTCAGTATTTTGCTGCAATTGGCAGAAACAAGCATATTTGCTCATTCGGCCTGAAAATGCTTTTAAGCGCATAAAAACTTACACTCTTGATTTCTGGCTAAATAAAAGCTGTTGCAATGATATTTCCATGCTGAACTGAGTTGTTCTGGGTCAACTATGAAGGCAAACCCACTTTCCATTCAGTGTTTTGCTGCAATTAGCAGAAATCAGCTCATTCGGCCTGAAAATGCTTTTAAGCGCATAAAAACTTACACTCTTGATTTCTGGCTAAATAAAAGCTGTTGCAATGATATTTCCATGCTGAACTGAGTTGTTCTGGGTCAACTATGAAGGCAAACCCACTTTCCTTTCAGTATTTTGCTGCAATTGGCAGAAACAAGCATATTTGCTCATTCGGCCTGAAAATGCTTTTAAGCGCATAAAAACTTACACTCTTGATTTCTGGCTAAATAAAAGCTGTTGCAATGATATTTCCATGCTGAACTGAGTTGTTCTGGGTCAACTATGAAGGCAAACCCACTTTCCTTTCAGTATTTTGCTGCAATTGGCAGAAACAAGCATATTTGCTCATTCGGCCTGAAAATGCTTTTAAGCGCATAAAAACTTACACTCTTGATTTCTGGCTAAATAAAAGCTGTTGCAATGATATTTCCATGCTGAACTGAGTTGTTCTGGGTCAACTATGAAGGCAAACCCACTTTCCTTTCAGTATTTTGCTGCAATTGGCAGAAACAAGCATATTTGCTCATTCGGCCTGAAAATGCTTTTAAGCGCATAAAAACTTACACTCTTGATTTCTGGCTAAATAAAAGCTGTTGCAATGATATTTCCATGCTGAACTGAGTTGTTCTGGGTCAACTATGAAGGCAAACCCACTTTCCTTTCAGTATTTTGCTGCAATTGGCAGAAACAAGCATATTTGCTCATTCGGCCTGAAAATGCTTTTAAGCGCATAAAAACTTACACTCTTGATTTCTGGCTAAATAAAAGCTGTTGCAATGATATTTCCATGCTGAACTGAGTTGTTCTGGGTCAACTATGAAGGCAAACCCACTTTCCTTTCAGTATTTTGCTGCAATTGGCAGAAACAAGCATATTTGCTCATTCGGCCTGAAAATGCTTTTAAGCGAATAAAAACTTACACTCTTGATTTCTGGCTAAATAAAAGCTGTTGCAATGATATTTCCATGCTGAACTGAGTTGTTCTGGGTCAACTATGAAGGCAAACCCACTTTCCATTCAGTGTTTTGCTGCAATAGGCAGAAATCAGCACATTTGGCCTGAAAATGCTTTTAAGCGAATAAAAACTTACACTCTTAATTTCTGGCTAAATAAAAGCTGTTGCAATGATATTTCCATGCTGAACTGAGTTGTTCTGGGTCAACTATGAAGGCAAACCCACTTTCCTTTCAGTCTTTTGCTGCAATTGGCAGAAACAAGCATATTTGCTCATTCGGCCTGAAAATGCTTTTAAGCGCATAAAAACTTACACTCTTGATTTCTGGCTAAATAAAAGCTGTTGCAATGATATTTCCATGCTGAACTGAGTTGTTCTGGGTCAACTATGAAGGCAAACCCACTTTCCTTTCAGTATTTTGCTGCAATTGGCAGAAACAAGCATATTTGCTCATTCGGCCTGAAAATGCTTTTAAGCGCATAAAAACTTACACTCTTGATTTCTGGCTAAATAAAAGCTGTTGCAATGATATTTCCATGCTGAACTGAGTTGTTCTGGGTCAACTATGAAGGCAAACCCACTTTCCATTCAGTGTTTTGCTGCAATAGGCAGAAATCAGCTCATTTGGCCTGAAAATGCTTTTAAGCGAATAAAAACTTAGACTCTTGATTTCTGGCTAAATAAAAGCTGTTGCAATGATATTTCCATGCTGAACTGAATTGTTCTGGGTCAACTATGAAGGCAAACCCACTTTCCTTTCAGTATTTTGCTGCAATTGGCAGAAACAAGCATATTTGCTCATTCGGCCTGAAAATGCTTTTAAGCGCATAAAAACTTACACTCTTGATTTCTGGCTAAATAAAAGCTGTTGCAATGATATTTCCATGCTGAACTGAGTTGTTCTGGGTCAACTATGAAGGCAAACCCACTTTCCTTTCAGTATTTTGCTGCAATTGGCAGAAACAAGCATATTTGATCATTCGGCCTGAAAATGCTTTTAAGCGCATAAAAACTTACACTCTTGATTTCTGGCTAAATAAAAGCTGTTGCAATGATATTTCCATGCTGAACTGAGTTGTTCTGGGTCAACTATGAAGGCAAACCCACTTTCCATTCAATGTTTTGCTGCAATAGGCAGAAATCAGCTCATTTGGCCTGAAAATGCTTTTAAGCGCATAAAAACTTACACTCTTGATTTCTGGCTAAATAAAAGCTGTTGCAATGATATTTCCATGCTGAACTGAGTTGTTCTGGGTCAACTATGAAGGCAAACCCACTTTCCTTTCAGTATTTTGCTGCAATTGGCAGAAACAAGCATATTTGCTCATTCGGCCTGAAAATGCTTTTAAGCGCATAAAAACTTACACTCTTGATTTCTGGCTAAATAAAAGCTGTTGCAATGATATTTCCATGCTGAACTGAGTTGTTCTGGGTCAACTATGAAGGCAAACCCACTTTCCTTTCAGTATTTTGCTGCAATTGGCAGAAACAAGCATATTTGCTCATTCGGCCTGAAAATGCTTTTAAGCGAATAAAAACTTACACTCTTGATTTCTGGCTAAATAAAAGCTGTTGCAATGATATTTCCATGCTGAACTGAGTTGTTCTGGGTCAACTATGAAGGCAAACCCACTTTCCATTCAGTGTTTTGCTGCAATAGGCAAAAATCAGCTCATTTGGCCTGAAAATGCTTTTAAGCGAATAAAAACTTACACTTTTGATTTCTGGCTAAATAAAAGCTGTTGCAATGATATTTCCATGCTGAACTTAGTTGTTCTGGGTCAACTATGAAGGCAAACCCACTTTCCTTTCAGTATTTTACTGCAATTGGCAGAAACAAGCATATTTGCTCATTCGGCCTGAAAATGCTTTTAAGCGCATAAAAACTTACACTCTTGATTTCTGGCTAAATAAAAGCTGTTGCAATGATATTTCCATGCTGAACTGAGTTGTTCTGGGTCAACTATGAAGGCAAACCCACTTTCCTTTCAGTATTTTGCTGCAATTGGCAGAAACAAGCATATTTGCTCATTCGGCCTGAAAATGCTTTTAAGCGCATAAAAACTTACACTCTTGATTTCTGGCTAAATAAAAGCTGTTGCAATGATATTTCCATGCTGAACTGAGTTGTTCTGGGTCAACTATGAAGGCAAACCCACTTTCCATTCAGTGTTTTGCTGCAATAGGCAGAAATCAGCACATTTGGCCTGAAAATGCTTTTAAGCGCATAAAAACTTACACTCTTGATTTCTGGCTAAATAAAAGCTGTTGCAATGATATTTCCATGCTGAACTGAGTTGTTCTGGGTCAACTATGAAGGCAAACCCACTTTCCTTTCAGTATTTTGCTGCAATTGGCAGAAACAAGCATATTTGCTCATTCGGCCTGAAAATGCTTTTAAGCGCATAAAAACTTACACTCTTGATTTCTGGCTAAATAAAAGCTGTTGCAATGATATTTCCATGCTGAACTGAGTTGTTCTGGGTCAACTATGAAGGCAAACCCACTTTCCATTCAGTGTTTTGCTGCAATAGGCAGAAATCAGCTCATTTGGCCTGAAAATGCTTTTAAGCGAATAAAAACTTACACTCTTGATTTCTGGCTAAATAAAAGCTGTTGCAATGATATTTCCATGCTGAACTGAATTGTTCTGGGTCAACTATGAAGGCAAACCCACTTTCCTTTCAGTATTTTGCTGCAATTGGCAGAAACAAGCATATTTGCTCATTCGGCCTGAAAATGCTTTTAAGCGCATAAAAACTTACACTCTTGATTTCTGGCTAAATAAAAGCTGTTGCAATGATATTTCCATGCTGAACTGAGTTGTTCTGGGTCAACTATGAAGGCAAACCCACTTTCCTTTCAGTATTTTGCTGCAATTGGCAGAAACAAGCATATTTGCTCATTCGGCCTGAAAATGCTTTTAAGCGCATAAAAACTTACACTCTTGATTTCTGGCTAAATAAAAGCTGTTGCAATGATATTTCCATGCTGAACTGAGTTGTTCTGGGTCAACTATGAAGGCAAACCCACTTTCCATTCAGTGTTTTGCTGCAATAGGCAGAAATCAGCTCATTTGGCCTGAAAATGCTTTTAAGCGAATAAAAACTTACACTCTTGATTTCTGGCTAAATAAAAGCTGTTGCAATGATATTTCCATGCTGAACTGAGTTGTTCTGGGTCAATTATGAAGGCAAACCCACTTTCCTTTCAGTATGTTGCTGCAATTGGCAGAAACAAGCATATTTGCTCATTCGGCCTGAAAATGCTTTTAAGCGCATAAAAACTTACACTCTTGATTTCTGGCTAAATAAAAGCTGTTGCAATGATATTTCCATGCTGAACTGAGTTGTTCTGGGTCAACTATGAAGGCAAACCCACTTTCCTTTCAGTATTTTGCTGCAATTGGCAGAAACAAGCATATTTGCTCATTCGGCCTGAAAATGCTTTTAAGCGCATAAAAACTTACACTCTTGATTTCTGGCTAAATAAAAGCTGTTGCAATGATATTTCTATTCTGAACTGAGTTGTTCTGGGTCAACTATGAAGGCAAACCCACTTTCCATTCAGTGTTTTGCTGCAATAGGCAGAAATCAGCTCATTTGGCCTGAAAATGCTTTTAAGCGAATAAAAACTTACACTCTTGATTTCTGGCTAAATAAAAGCTGTTGCAATGATATTTCCATGCTGAACTGAGTTGTTCTGGGTCAACTATGAAGGCAAACCCACTTTCCATTCAGTGTTTTGCTGCAATAGGCAGAAATCAGCTCATTTGGCCTGAAAATGCTTTTAAGCGAATAAAAACTTACACTCTTGATTTCTGGCTAAATAAAAGCTGTTGCAATGATATTTCCATGCTGAACTGAGTTGTTCTGGGTCAACTATGAAGGCAAACCCACTTTCCTTTCAGTATTTTGCTGCAATTGGCAGAAACAAGCATATTTGCTCATTCGGCCTGAAAATGCTTTTAAGCGCATAAAAACTTACACTCTTGATTTCTGGCTAAATAAAAGCTGTTGCAATGATATTTCCATGCTGAACTGAGTTGTTCTGGGTCAACTATGAAGGCAAACCCACTTTCCATTCAGTGTTTTGCTGCAAAAGGCAGAAATCAGCTCATTTGGCCTGAAAATGCTTTTAAGCGAATAAAAGCTTATACTCTTGATTTCTGGCTAAATAAAAGCTTTTGCAATGATATTTCCATGCTGAACTGAGTTGTTCTGGGTCAACTATGAAGGCAAACCCACTTTCCTTTCAGTATTTTGCTGCAATTGGCAGAAACAAGCATATTTGCTCATTCGGCCTGAAAATGCTTTTAAGGGCATAAAAACTTACACTCTTGATTTCTGGCTAAATAAAAGCTGTTGCAATGATATTTCCATGCTGAACTGAGTTGTTCTGGGTCAACTATGAAGGCAAACCCACTTTCCTTTCAGTATTTTGCTGCAATTGGCAGAAACAAGCATATTTGCTCATTCGGCCTGAAAATGCTTTTAAGCGCATAAAAACTTACACTCTTGATTTCTGGCTAAATAAAAGCTGTTGCAATGATATTTCCATGCTGAACTGAGTTGTTCTGGGTCAACTATGAAGGCAAACCCACTTTCCATTCAGTGTTTTGCTGCAATTGGCAGAAATCAGCTTATTTGGCCTGAAAATGCTTTTAAGCGCATAAAAACTTACACTCTTGATTTCTGGCTAAATAAAAGCTGTTGCAATGATATTTCCATGCTGAACTGAGATGTTCTGGGTCAACTATGAAGGCAAACCCACTTTCCTTTCAGTATTTTGCTGCAATTGGCAGAAACAAGCATATTTGCTCATTCGGCCTGAAAATGCTTTTAAGCGCATAAAAACTTACACTCTTGATTTCTGGCTAAATAAAAGCTGTTGCAATGATATTTCCATGCTGAACTGAGTTGTTCTGGGTCAACTATGAAGGCAAACCCACTTTCCATTCAGTGTTTTGCTGCAATAGGCAGAAATCAGCTCATTTGGCCTGAAAATGCTTTTAAGCGAATAAAAACTTACACTTTTGATTTCTGGCTAAATAAAAGCTGTTGCAATGATATTTCCATGCTGAACTTAGTTGTTCTGGGTCAACTATGAAGGCAAACCCACTTTCCTTTCTGTATTTTGCTGCAATTGGCAGAAACAAGCATATTTGCTCATTCGGCCTGAAAATGCTTTTAAGCGCATAAAAACTTACACTCTTGATTTCTGGCAAAATAAAAGCTGTTGCAATGATATTTCCATGCTGAACTGAGTTGTTCTGGGTCAACTATGAAGGCAAACCCACTTTCCTTTCAGTATTTTGCTGCAATTGGCAGAAACAAGCATATTTGCTCATTCGGCCTGAAAATGCTTTTAAGCGCATAAAAACTTACACTCTTGATTTCTGGCTAAATAAAAGCTGTTGCAATGATATTTCCATGCTGAACTGAGTTGTTCTGGGTCAACTATGAAGGCAAACCCACTTTCCATTCAGTGTTTTGCTGCAATAGGCAGAAATCAGCTCATTTGGCCTGAAAATGCTTTTAAGCGCATAAAAACTTAGACTCTTGATTTCTGGCTAAATAAAAGCTGTTGCAATGATATTTCCATGCTGAACTGAATTGTTCTGGGTCAACTATGAAGGCAAACCCACTTTCCTTTCAGTATTTTGCTGCAATTGGCAGAAACAAGCATATTTGCTCATTCGGCCTGAAAATGCTTTTAAGCGCATAAAAACTTACACTCTTGATTTCTGGCTAAATAAAAGCTGTTGCAATGATATTTCCATGCTGAACTGAGTTGTTCTGGGTCAACTATGAAGGCAAACCCACTTTCCTTTCAGTATTTTGCTGCAATTGGCAGAAACAAGCATATTTGCTCATTCGGCCTGAAAATGCTTTTAAGCGCATAAAAACTTACACTCTTGATTTCTGGCTAAATAAAAGCTGTTGCAATGATATTTCCATGCTGAACTGAGTTGTTCTGGGTCAACTATGAAGGCAAACCCACTTTCCATTCAGTGTTTTGCTGCAATAGGCAGAAATCAGCTCATTTGGCCTGAAAATGCTTTTAAGCAAATAAAAACTTACACTCTTGATTTCTGGCTAAATAAAAGCTGTTGCAATGATATTTCCATGCTGAACTGAGTTGTTCTGGGTCAACTATGAAGGCAAACCCACTTTCCTTTCAGTATGTTGCTGCAATTGGCAGAAACAAGCATATTTGCTCATTCGGCCTGAAAATGCTTTTAAGCGCATAAAAACTTACACTCTTGATTTCTGGCTAAATAAAAGCTGTTGCAATGATATTTCCATGCTGAACTGAGTTGTTCTGGGTCAACTATGAAGGCAAACCCACTTTCCTTTCAGTATTTTGCTGCAATTGGCAGAAACAAGCATATTTGCTCATTCGGCCTGAAAATGCTTTTAAGCGCATAAAAACTTACACTCTTGATTTCTGGCAAAATAAAAGCTGTTGCAATGATATTTCCATGCTGAACTGAGTTGTTCTGGGTCAACTATGAAGGCAAACCCACTTTCCTTTCAGTATTTTGCTGCAATTGGCAGAAACAAGCATATTTGCTCATTCGGCCTGAAAATGCTTTTAAGCGCATAAAAACTTACACTCTTGATTTCTGGCTAAATAAAAGCTGTTGCAATGATATTTCTATTCTGAACTGAGTTGTTCTGGGTCAACTATGAAGGCAAACCCACTTTCCATTCAGTGTTTTGCTGCAATAGGCAGAAATCAGCTCATTTGGCCTGAAAATGCTTTTAAGCGAATAAAAACTTACACTCTTGATTTCTGGCTAAATAAAAGCTGTTGCAATGATATTTCCATGCTGAACTGAGTTGTTCTGGGTCAACTATGAAGGCAAACCCACTTTCCATTCAGTGTTTTGCTGCAATAGGCAGAAATCAGCTCATTTGGCCTGAAAATGCTTTTAAGCGAATAAAAACTTACACTCTTGATTTCTGGCTAAATAAAAGCTGTTGCAATGATATTTCCATGCTGAACTGAGTTGTTCTGGGTCAACTATGAAGGCAAACCCACTTTCCTTTCAGTATTTTGCTGCAATTGGCAGAAACAAGCATATTTGCTCATTCGGCCTGAAAATGCTTTTAAGCGCATAAAAACTTACACTCTTGATTTCTGGCTAAATAAAAGCTGTTGCAATGATATTTCCATGCTGAACTGAGTTGTTCTGGGTCAACTATGAAGGCAAACCCACTTTCCTTTCAGTATTTTGCTGCAATTGGCAGAAACAAGCATATTTGCTCATTCGGCCTGAAAATGCTTTTAAGGGCATAAAAACTTACACTCTTGATTTCTGGCTAAATAAAAGCTGTTGCAATGATATTTCCATGCTGAACTGAGTTGTTCTGGGTCAACTATGAAGGCAAACCCACTTTCCTTTCAGTATTTTGCTGCAATTGGCAGAAACAAGCATATTTGCTCATTCGGCCTGAAAATGCTTTTAAAAGAATAAAAACTTACACTCTTGATTTCTGGCTAAATAAAAGCTGTTGCAATGATATTTCCATGCTGAACTGAGTTGTTCTGGGTCAACTATGAAGGCAAACCCACTTTCCATTCAGTGTTTTGCTGCAATAGGCAGAAATCAGCTCATTTGGCCTGAAAATGCTTTTAAGCGAATAAAAACTTACACTTTTGATTTCTGGCTAAATAAAAGCTGTTGCAATGATATTTCCATGCTGAACTTAGTTGTTCTGGGTCAACTATGAAGGCAAACCCACTTTCCTTTCTGTATTTTGCTGCAATTGGCAGAAACAAGCATATTTGCTCATTCGGCCTGAAAATGCTTTTAAGCGCATAAAAACTTACACTCTTGATTTCTGGCTAAATAAAAGCTGTTGCAATGATATTTCCATGCTGAACTGAGTTGTTCTGGGTCAACTATGAAGGCAAACCCACTTTCCTTTCAGTATTTTGCTGCAATTGGCAGAAACAAGCATATTTGCTCATTCGGCCTGAAAATGCTTTTAAGCGCATAAAAACTTACACTCTTGATTTCTGGCTAAATAAAAGCTGTTGCAATGATATTTCCATGCTGAACTGAGTTGTTCTGGGTCAACTATGAAGGCAAACCCACTTTCCATTCAGTGTTTTGCTGCAATAGGCAGAAATCAGCTCATTTGGCCTGAAAATGCTTTTAAGCGAATAAAAACTTAGACTCTTGATTTCTGGCTAAATAAAAGCTGTTGCAATGATATTTCCATGCTGAACTGAATTGTTCTGGGTCAACTATGAAGGCAAACCCACTTTCCTTTCAGTATTTTGCTGCAATTGGCAGAAACAAGCATATTTGCTCATTCGGCCTGAAAATGCTTTTAAGCGCATAAAAACTTACACTCTTGATTTCTGGCTAAATAAAAGCTGTTGCAATGATATTTCCATGCTGAACTGAGTTGTTCTGGGTCAACTATGAAGGCAAACCCACTTTCCTTTCAGTATTTTGCTGCAATTGGCAGAAACAAGCATATTTGCTCATTCGGCCTGAAAATGCTTTTAAGCGAATAAAAACTTACACTCTTGATTTCTGGCTAAATAAAAGCTGTTGCAATGATATTTCCATGCTGAACTGAGTTGTTCTGGGTCAACTATGAAGGCAAACCCACTTTCCTTTCAGTATTTTGCTGCAATTGGCAGAAACAAGCATATTTGCTCATTCGGCCTGAAAATGCTTTTAAGGGCATAAAAACTTACACTCTTGATTTCTGGCTAAATAAAAGCTGTTGCAATGATATTTCCATGCTGAACTGAGTTGTTCTGGGTCAACTATGAAGGCAAACCCACTTTCCTTTCAGTATTTTGCTGCAATTGGCAGAAACAAGCATATTTGCTCATTCGGCCTGAAAATGCTTTTAAGCGCATAAAAACTTACACTCTTGATTTCTGGCTAAATAAAAGCTGTTGCAATGATATTTCCATGCTGAACTGAGTTGTTCTGGGTCAACTATGAAGGCAAACCCACTTTCCATTCAGTGTTTTGCTGCAATTGGCAGAAATCAGCTCATTTGGCCTGAAAATGCTTTTAAGCGCATAAAAACTTACACTCTTGATTTCTGGCTGAATAAAAGCTGTTGCAATGATATTTCCATGCTGAACTGAGTTGTTCTGGGTCAACTATGAAGGCAAACCCACTTTCCTTTCAGTATTTTGCTGCAATTGGCAGAAACAAGCATATTTGCTCATTCGGCCTGAAAATGCTTTTAAGCGCATAAAAACTTACACTCTTGATTTCTGGCTAAATAAACGCTGTTGCAATGATATTTCCATGCTGAACTGAGTTGTTCTGGGTCAACTATGAAGGCAAACCCACTTTCCTTTCAGTATTTTGCTGCAATTGGCAGAAACAAGCATATTTGCTCATTCGGCCTGAAAATGCTTTTAAGCGCATAAAAACTTACACTCTTGATTTCTGGCTAAATAAAAGCTGTTGCAATGATATTTCCATGCTGAACTGAGTTGTTCTGGGTCAACTATGAAGGCAAACCCACTTTCCTTTCAGTATTTTGCTGCAATTGGCAGAAACAAGCATATTTGCTCATTCGGCCTGAAAATGCTTTTAAGCGCATAAAAACTTACACTCTTGATTTCTGGCTAAATAAAAGCTGTTGCAATGATATTTCCATGCTGAACTGAGTTGTTCTGGGTCAACTATGAAGGCAAACCCACTTTCCTTTCAGTATTTTGCTGCAATTGGCAGAAACAAGCATATTTGCTCATTCGGCCTGAAAATGCTTTTAAGCGCATAAAAACTTACACTCTTGATTTCTGGCTAAATAAAAGCTGTTGCAATGATATTTCCATGCTGAACTGAGTTGTTCTGGGTCAACTATGAAGGCAAACCCACTTTCCTTTCAGTATTTTGCTGCAATTGGCAGAAACAAGCATATTTGCTCATTCGGCCTGAAAATGCTTTTAAGCGCATAAAAACTTACACTCTTGATTTCTGGCTAAATAAAAGCTGTTGCAATGATATTTCCATGCTGAACTGAGTTGTTCTGGGTCAACTATGAAGGCAAACCCACTTTCCTTTCAGTATTTTGCTGCAATTGGCAGAAACAAGCATATTTGCTCATTCGGCCTGAAAATGCTTTTAAGCGAATAAAAACTTATACTCTTGATTTCTGGCTAAATAAAAGCTGTTGCAATGATATTTCCATGCTGAACTGAGTTGTTCTGGGTCAACTATGAAGGCAAACCCACTTTCCTTTCAGTATTTTGCTGCAATTGGCAGAAACAAGCATATTTGCTCATTCGGCCTGAAAATGCTTTTAAGCGCATAAAAACTTACAGTCTTGATTTCTGGCTAAATAAAAGCTGTTGCAATGATATTTCCATGCTGAACTGAGTTGTTCTGGGTCAACTATGAAGGCAAACCCACTTTCCTTTCAGTATTTTGCTGCAATTGGCAGAAACAAGCATATTTGCTCATTCGGCCTGAAAATGCTTTTAAGGGCATAAAAACTTACACTCTTGATTTCTGGCTAAATAAAAGCTGTTGCAATGATATTTCCATGCTGAACTGAGTTGTTCTGGGTCAACTATGAAGGCAAACCCACTTTCCTTTCAGTATTTTGCTGCAATTGGCAGAAACAAGCATATTTGCTCATTCGGCCTGAAAATGCTTTTAAGGGCATAAAAACTTACACTCTTGATTTCTGGCTAAATAAAAGCTGTTGCAATGATATTTCCATGCTGAACTGAGTTAGCCTGGGTCAACTATGAAGGCAAACCCACTTTCCTTTCAGTATTTTGCTGCAATTGGCAGAAACAAGCATATTTGCTCATTCGGCCTGAAAATGCTTTTAAGGGCATAAAAACTTACACTCTTGATTTCTGGCTAAATAAAAGCTGTTGCAATGATATTTCCATGCTGAACTGAGTTGTTCTGGGTCAACTATGAAGGCAAACCCACTTTCCATTCAGTGTTTTGCTGCAATTGGCAGAAATCAGCTCATTTGGCCTGAAAATGCTTTTAAGCGCATAAAAACTTACACTCTTGATTTCTGGCTAAATAAAAGCTGTTGCAATGATATTTCCATGCTGAACTGAGTTGTTCTGGGTCAACTATGAAGGCAAACCCACTTTCCTTTCAGTATTTTGCTGCAATTGGCAGAAACAAGCATATTTGCTCATTCGGCCTGAAAATGCTTTTAAGCGCATAAAAACTTACACTCTTGATTTCTGGCTAAATAAAAGCTGTTGCAATGATATTTCCATGCTGAACTGAGTTGTTCTGGGTCAACTATGAAGGCAAACCCACTTTCCTTTCAGTATTTTGCTGCAATTGGCAGAAACAAGCATATTTGCTCATTCGGCCTGAAAATGCTTTTAAGCGCATAAAAACTTACACTCTTGATTTCTGGCTAAATAAAAGCTGTTGCAATGATATTTCCATGCTGAACTGAGTTGTTCTGGGTCAACTATGAAGGCAAACCCACTTTCCTTTCAGTATTTTGCTGCAATTGGCAGAAACAAGCATATTTGCTCATTCGGCCTGAAAATGCTTTTAAGCGAATAAAAACTTATACTCTTGATTTCTGGCTAAATAAAAGCTGTTGCAATGATATTTCCATGCTGAACTGAGTTGTTCTGGGTCAACTATGAAGGCAAACCCACTTTCCTTTCAGTATTTTGCTGCAATTGGCAGAAACAAGCATATTTGCTCATTCGGCCTGAAAATGCTTTTAAGGGCATAAAAACTTACACTCTTGATTTCTGGCTAAATAAAAGCTGTTGCAATGATATTTCCATGCTGAACTGAGTTGTTCTGGGTCAACTATGAAGGCAAACCCACTTTCCTTTCAGTATTTTGCTGCAATTGGCAGAAACAAGCATATTTGCTCATTCGGCCTGAAAATGCTTTTAAGCGCATAAAAACTTACACTCTTGATTTCTGGCTAAATAAAAGCTGTTGCAATGATATTTCCATGCTGAACTGAGTTGTTCTGGGTCAACTATGAAGGCAAACCCACTTTCCATTCAGTGTTTTGCTGCAATTGGCAGAAATCAGCTCATTTGGCCTGAAAATGCTTTTAAGCGCATAAAAACTTACACTCTTGATTTCTGGCTAAATAAAAGCTGTTGCAATGATATTTCCATGCTGAACTGAGTTGTTCTGGGTCAACTATGAAGGCAAACCCACTTTCCTTTCAGTATTTTGCTGCAATTGGCAGAAACAAGCATATTTGCTCATTCGGCCTGAAAATGCTTTTAAGCGCATAAAAACTTACACTCTTGATTTCTGGCTAAAAAAAAGCTGTTGCAATGATATTTCCATGCTGAACTGAGTTGTTCTGGGTCAACTATGAAGGCAAACCCACTTTCCTTTCAGTATTTTGCTGCAATTGGCAGAAACAAGCATATTTGCTCATTCGGCCTGAAAATGCTTTTAAGCGCATAAAAACTTACACTCTTGATTTCTGGCTAAATAAAAGCTGTTGCAATGATATTTCCATGCTGAACTGAGTTGTTCTGGGTCAACTATGAAGGCAAACCCACTTTCCTTTCAGTATTTTGCTGCAATTGGCAGAAACAAGCATATTTGCTCATTCGGCCTGAAAATGCTTTTAAGCGCATAAAAACTTACACTCTTGATTTCTGGCTAAATAAAAGCTGTTGCAATGATATTTCCATGCTGAACTGAGTTGTTCTGGGTCAACTATGAAGGCAAACCCACTTTCCTTTCAGTATTTTTCTGCAATTGGCAGAAACAAGCATATTTGCTCATTCGGCCTGAAAATGCTTTTAAGGGCATAAAAACTTACACTCTTGATTTCTGGCTAAATAAAAGCTGTTGCAATGATATTTCCATGCTGAACTGAGTTGTTCTGGGTCAACTATGAAGGCAAACCCACTTTCCTTTCAGTATTTTGCTGCAATTGGCAGAAACAAGCATATTTGCTCATTCGGCCTGAAAATGCTTTTAAGCGCATAAAAACTTACACTCTTGATTTCTGGCTAAATAAAAGCTGTTGCAATGATATTTCCATGCTGAACTGAGTTGTTCTGGGTCAACTATGAAGGCAAACCCACTTTCCATTCAGTGTTTTGCTGCAATAGGCAGAAATCAGCTCATTTGGCCTGAAAATGCTTTTAAGCGCATAAAAACTTACACTCTTGATTTCTGGCTAAATAAAAGCTGTTGCAATGATATTTCCATGCTGAACTGAGTTGTTCTGGGTCAACTATGAAGGCAAACCCACTTTCCTTTCAGTATTTTGCTGCAATTGGCAGAAACAAGCATATTTGCTCATTCGGCCTGAAAATGCTTTTAAGCGCATAAAAACTTACACTCTTGATTTCTGGCTAAAAAAAAGCTGTTGCAATGATATTTCCATGCTGAACTGAGTTGTTCTGGGTCAACTATGAAGGCAAACCCACTTTCCTTTCAGTATTTTGCTGCAATTGGCAGAAACAAGCATATTTGCTCATTCGGCCTGAAAATGCTTTTAAGCGCATAAAAACTTACACTCTTGATTTCTGGCTAAATAAAAGCTGTTGCAATGATATTTCCATGCTGAACTGAGTTGTTCTGGGTCAACTATGAAGGCAAACCCACTTTCCTTTCAGTATTTTGCTGCAATTGGCAGAAACAAGCATATTTGCTCATTCGGCCTGAAAATGCTTTTAAGCGCATAAAAACTTACACTCTTGATTTCTGGCTAAATAAAAGCTGTTGCAATGATATTTCCATGCTGAACTGAGTTGTTCTGGGTCAACTATGAAGGCAAACCCACTTTCCTTTCAGTATTTTTCTGCAATTGGCAGAAACAAGCATATTTGCTCATTCGGCCTGAAAATGCTTTTAAGCGCATAAAAACTTACACTCTTGATTTCTGGCTAAATAAAAGCTGTTGCAATGATATTTCCATGCTGAACTGAGTTGTTCTGGGTCAACTATGAAGGCAAACCCACTTTCCTTTCAGTATTTTGCTGCAATTGGCAGAAACAAGCATATTTGCTCATTCGGCCTGAAAATGCTTTTAAGCGAATAAAAACTTATACTCTTGATTTCTGGCTAAATAAAAGCTGTTGCAATGATATTTCCATGCTGAACTGAGTTGTTCTGGGTCAACTATGAAGGCAAACCCACTTTCCATTCAGTGTTTTGCTGCAATAGGCAGAAATCAGCTCATTTGGCCTGAAAATGCTTTTAAGCGAATAAAAACTTACACTCTTGATTTCTGGCTAAATAAAAGCTGTTGCAATGATATTTCCATGCTGAACTGAGTTGTTCTGGGTCAACTATGAAGGCAAACCCACTTTCCTTTTAGTATTTTGCTGCAATTGGCAGAAACAAGCATATTTGCTCATTCGGCCTGAAAATGCTTTTAAGCGCATAAAAACTTACACTCTTGATTTCTGGCTAAATAAAAGCTGTTGCAATGATATTTCCATGCTGAACTGAGTTGTTCTGGGTCAACTATGAAGGCAAACACACTTTCCTTTCAGTATTTTGCTGCAATTGGCAGAAACAAGCATATTTGCTCATTCGGCCTGAAAATGCTTTTAAGCGCATAAAAACTTACACTCTTGATTTCTGGCTAAATAAAAGCTGTTGCAATGATATTTCCATGCTGAACTGAGTTGTTCTGGGTCAACTATGAAGGCAAACCCACTTTCCTTTCAGTATTTTGCTGCAATTGGCAGAAACAAGCATATTTGCTCATTCGGCCTGAAAATGCTTTTAAGCGCATAAAAACTTACACTCTTGATTTCTGGCTAAATAAACGCTGTTGCAATGATATTTCCATGCTGAACTGAGTTGTTCTGGGTCAACTATGAAGGCAAACCCACTTTCCTTTCAGTATTTTGCTGCAATTGGCAGAAACAAGCATATTTGCTCATTCGGCCTGAAAATGCTTTTAAGCGCATAAAAACTTACACTCTTGATTTCTGGCTAAATAAAAGCTGTTGCAATGATATTTCCATGCTGAACTGAGTTGTTCTGGGTCAACTATGAAGGCAAACCCACTTTCCTTTCAGTATTTTGCTGCAATTGGCAGAAACAAGCATATTTGCTCATTCGGCCTGAAAATGCTTTTAAGCGAATAAAAACTTATACTCTTGATTTCTGGCTAAATAAAAGCTGTTGCAATGATATTTCCATGCTGAACTGAGTTGTTCTGGGTCAACTATGAAGGCAAACCCACTTTCCTTTCAGTATTTTGCTGCAATTGGCAGAAACAAGCATATTTGCTCATTCGGCCTGAAAATGCTTTTAAGGGCATAAAAACTTACACTCTTGATTTCTGGCTAAATAAAAGCTGTTGCAATGATATTTCCATGCTGAACTGAGTTGTTCTGGGTCAACTATGAAGGCAAACCCACTTTCCTTTCAGTATTTTGCTGCAATTGGCAGAAACAAGCATATTTGCTCATTCGGCCTGAAAATGCTTTTAAGCGCATAAAAACTTACACTCTTGATTTCTGGCTAAATAAAAGCTGTTGCAATGATATTTCCATGCTGAACTGAGTTGTTCTGGGTCAACTATGAAGGCAAACCCACTTTCCTTTCAGTATTTTGCTGCAATTGGCAGAAACAAGCATATTTGCTCATTCGGCCTGAAAATGCTTTTAAGCGCATAAAAACTTACACTCTTGATTTCTGGCTAAATAAAAGCTGTTGCAATGATATTTCCATGCTGAACTGAGTTGTTCTGGGTCAACTATGAAGGCAAACCCACTTTCCTTTCAGTATTTTGCTGCAATTGGCAGAAACAAGCATATTTGCTCATTCGGCCTGAAAATGCTTTTAAGCGCATAAAAACTTACACTCTTGATTTCTGGCTAAATAAAAGCTGTTGCAATGATATTTCCATGCTGAACTGAGTTGTTCTGGGTCAACTATGAAGGCAAACCCACTTTCCATTCAGTGTTTTGCTGCAATTGGCAGAAATCAGCTCATTTGGCCTGAAAATGCTTTTAAGCGCATAAAAACTTACACTCTTGATTTCTGGCTAAATAAAAGCTGTTGCAATGATATTTCCATGCTGAACTGAGTTGTTCTGGGTCAACTATGAAGACAAACCCACTTTCCTTTCAGTATTTTGCTGCAATTGGCAGAAACAAGCATATTTGCTCATTCGGCCTGAAAATGCTTTTAAGCGCATAAAAACTTACACTCTTGATTTCTGGCTAAATAAACGCTGTTGCAATGATATTTCCATGCTGAACTGAGTTGTTCTGGGTCAACTATGAAGGCAAACCCACTTTCCTTTCAGTATTTTGCTGCAATTGGCAGAAACAAGCATATTTGCTCATTCGGCCTGAAAATGCTTTTAAGCGCATAAAAACTTACACTCTTGATTTCTGGCTAAATAAAAGCTGTTGCAATGATATTTCCATGCTGAACTGAGTTGTTCTGGGTCAACTATGAAGGCAAACCCACTTTCCTTTCAGTATTTTCCTGCAATTGGCAGAAACAAGCATATTTGCTCATTCGGCCTGAAAATGCTTTTAAGCGAATAAAAACTTATACTCTTGATTTCTGGCTAAATAAAAGCTGTTGCAATGATATTTCCATGCTGAACTGAGTTGTTCTGGGTCAACTATGAAGGCAAACCCACTTTCCTTTCAGTATTTTGCTGCAATTGGCAGAAACAAGCATATTTGCTCATTCGGCCTGAAAATGCTTTTAAGGGCATAAAAACTTACACTCTTGATTTCTGGCTAAATAAAAGCTGTTGCAATGATATTTCCATGCTGAACTGAGTTGTTCTGGGTCAACTATGAAGGCAAACCCACTTTCCTTTCAGTATTTTGCTGCAATTGGCAGAAACAAGCATATTTGCTCATTCGGCCTGAAAATGCTTTTAAGCGCATAAAAACTTACACTCTTGATTTCTGGCTAAATAAAAGCTGTTGCAATGATATTTCCATGCTGAACTGAGTTGTTCTGGGTCAACTATGAAGGCAAACCCACTTTCCTTTCAGTATTTTGCTGCAATTGGCAGAAACAAGCATATTTGCTCATTCGGCCTGAAAATGCTTTTAAGCGCATAAAAACTTACACTCTTGATTTCTGGCTAAATAAAAGCTGTTGCAATGATATTTCCATGCTGAACTGAGTTGTTCTGGGTCAACTATGAAGGCAAACCCACTTTCCATTCAGTGTTTTGCTGCAATTGGCAGAAATCAGCTCATTTGGCCTGAAAATGCTTTTAAGCGCATAAAAACTTACACTCTTGATTTCTGGCTAAATAAAAGCTGTTGCAATGATATTTCCATGCTGAACTGAGTTGTTCTGGGTCAACTATGAAGGCAAACCCACTTTCCTTTGAGTATTTTGCTGCAATTGGCAGAAACAAGCATATTTGCTCATTCGGCCTGAAAATGCTTTTAAGCGCATAAAAACTTACACTCTTGATTTCTGGCTAAATAAAAGCTGTTGCAATGATATTTCCATGCTGAACTGAGTTGTTCTGGGTCAACTATGAAGGCAAACCCACTTTCCTTTCAGTATTTTGCTGCAATTGGCAGAAACAAGCATATTTGCTCATTCGGCCTGAAAATGCTTTTAAGCGCATAAAAACTTACACTCTTGATTTCTGGCTAAATAAAAGCTGTTGCAATGATATTTCCATGCTGAACTGAGTTGTTCTGGGTCAACTATGAAGGCAAACCCACTTTCCTTTCAGTATTTTGCTGCAATTGGCAGAAACAAGCATATTTGCTCATTCGGCCTGAAAATGCTTTTAAGCGAATAAAAACTTATACTCTTGATTTCTGGCTAAATAAAAGCTGTTGCAATGATATTTCCATGCTGAACTGAGTTGTTCTGGGTCAACTATGAAGGCAAACCCACTTTCCATTCAGTGTTTTGCTGCAATTGGCAGAAATCAGCTCATTTGGCCTGAAAATGCTTTTAAGCGCATAAAAACTTACACTCTTGATTTCTGGCTAAATAAAAGCTGTTGCAATGATATTTCCATGCTGAACTGAGTTGTTCTGGGTCAACTATGAAGGCAAACCCACTTTCCTTTCAGTATTTTGCTGCAATTGGCAGAAACAAGCATATTTGCTCATTCGGCCTGAAAATGCTTTTAAGGGCATAAAAACTTACACTCTTGATTTCTGGCTAAATAAAAGCTGTTGCAATGATATTTCCATGCTGAACTGAGTTGTTCTGGGTCAACTATGAAGGCAAACCCACTTTCCTTTCAGTATTTTGCTGCAATTGGCAGAAACAAGCATATTTGCTCATTCGGCCTGAAAATGCTTTTAAGCGAATAAAAACTTATACTCTTGATTTCTGGCTAAATAAAAGCTGTTGCAATGATATTTCCATGCTGAACTGAGTTGTTCTGGGTCAACTATGAAGGCAAACCCACTTTCCTTTCAGTATTTTGCTGCAATTGGCAGAAACAAGCATATTTGCTCATTCGGCCTGAAAATGCTTTTAAGCGCATAAAAACTTACAGTCTTGATTTCTGGCTAAATAAAAGCTGTTGCAATGATATTTCCATGCTGAACTGAGTTGTTCTGGGTCAACTATGAAGGCAAACCCACTTTCCTTTCAGTATTTTGCTGCAATTGGCAGAAACAAGCATATTTGCTCATTCGGCCTGAAAATGCTTTTAAGGGCATAAAAACTTACACTCTTGATTTCTGGCTAAATAAAAGCTGTTGCAATGATATTTCCATGCTGAACTGAGTTGTTCTGGGTCAACTATGAAGGCAAACCCACTTTCCTTTCAGTATTTTGCTGCAATTGGCAGAAACAAGCATATTTGCTCATTCGGCCTGAAAATGCTTTTAAGGGCATAAAAACTTACACTCTTGATTTCTGGCTACATAAAAGCTGTTGCAATGATATTTCCATGCTGAACTGAGTTAGCCTGGGTCAACTATGAAGGCAAACCCACTTTCCTTTCAGTATTTTGCTGCAATTGGCAGAAACAAGCATATTTGCTCATTCGGCCTGAAAATGCTTTTAAGGGCATAAAAACTTACACTCTTGATTTCTGGCTAAATAAAAGCTGTTGCAATGATATTTCCATGCTGAACTGAGTTGTTCTGGGTCAACTATGAAGGCAAACCCACTTTCCTTTCAGTATTTTGCTGCAATTGGCAGAAACAAGCATATTTGCTCATTCGGCCTGAAAATGCTTTTAAGGGCATAAAAACTTACACTCTTGATTTCTGGCTAAATAAAAGCTGTTGCAATGATATTTCCATGCTGAACTGAGTTGTTCTGGGTCAACTATGAAGGCAAACCCACTTTCCTTTCAGTATTTTGCTGCAATTGGCAGAAACAAGCATATTTGCTCATTCGGCCTGAAAATGCTTTTAAGCGCATAAAAACTTACACTCTTGATTTCTGGCTAAATAAAAGCTGTTGCAATGATATTTCCATGCTGAACTGAGTTGTTCTGGGTCAACTATGAAGGCAAACCCACTTTCCTTTGAGTATTTTGCTGCAATTGGCAGAAACAAGCATATTTGCTCATTCGGCCTGAAAATGCTTTTAAGCGCATAAAAACTTACACTCTTGATTTCTGGCTAAATAAAAGCTGTTGCAATGATATTTCCATGCTGAACTGAGTTGTTCTGGGTCAACTATGAAGGCAAACCCACTTTCCTTTCAGTATTTTGCTGCAATTGGCAGAAACAAGCATATTTGCTCATTCGGCCTGAAAATGCTTTTAAGCGCATAAAAACTTACACTCTTGATTTCTGGCTAAATAAAAGCTGTTGCAATGATATTTCCATGCTGAACTGAGTTGTTCTGGGTCAACTATGAAGGCAAACCCACTTTCCTTTCAGTATTTTGCTGCAATTGGCAGAAACAAGCATATTTGCTCATTCGGCCTGAAAATGCTTTTAAGCACATAAAAACTTACACTCTTGATTTCTGGCTAAATAAAAGCTGTTGCAATGATATTTCCATGCTGAACTGAGTTGTTCTGGGTCAACTATGAAGGCAAACCCACTTTCCTTTCAGTATTTTGCTGCAATTGGCAGAAACAAGCATATTTGCTCATTCGGCCTGAAAATGCTTTTAAGCGCATAAAATCTTACACTCTTGATTTCTGGCTAAATAAAAGCTGTTGCAATGATATTTCCATGCTGAACTGAGTTGTTCTGGGTCAACTATGAAGGCAAACCCACTTTCCATTCAGTGTTTTGCTGCAATAGGCAGAAATCAGCTCATTTGGCCTGAAAATGCTTTTAAGCGAATAAAAACTTACACTCTTGATTTCTGGCTAAATAAAAGCTGTTGCAATGATATTTCCATGCTGAACTGAGTTGTTCTGGGTCAACTATGAAGGCAAACCCACTTTCCATTCAGTGTTTTGCTGCAATAGGCAGAAATCAGCTCATTTGGCCTGAAAATGCTTTTAAGCGAATAAAAACTTAGACTCTTGATTTCTGGCTAAATAAAAGCTGTTGCAATGATATTTCTATGCTGAACTGAATTGTTCTGGGTCAACTATGAAGGCAAACCCACTTTCCTTTCAGTATTTTGCTGCAATTGGCAGAAACAAGCATATTTGCTCATTCGGCCTGAAAATGCTTTTAAGCGCATAAAAACTTACACTCTTGATTTCTGGCTAAATAAAAGCTGTTGCAATGATATTTCCATGCTGAACTGAGTTGTTCTGGGTCAACTATGAAGGCAAACCCACTTTCCTTTCAGTATTTTGCTGCAATTGGCAGAAACAAGCATATTTGCTCATTCGGCCTGAAAATGCTTTTAAAAGAATAAAAACTTACACTCTTGATTTCTGGCTAAATAAAAGCTGTTGCAATGATATTTCCATGCTGAACTGAGTTGTTCTGGGTCAACTATGAAGGCAAACCCACTTTCCATTCAGTGTTTTGCTGCAATAGGCAGAAATCAGCTCATTTGGCCTGAAAATGCTTTTAAGCGAATAAAAACTTACACTCTTGATTTCTGGCTAAATAAAAGCTGTTGCAATGATATTTCCATGCTGAACTGAGTTGTTCTGGGTCAACTATGAAGGCAAACCCACTTTCCTTTCAGTATTTTGCTGCAATTGGCAGAAACAAGCATATTTGCTCATTCGGCCTGAAAATGCTTTTAAGCGCATAAAAACTTACACTCTTGATTTCTGGCTAAATAAAAGCTGTTGCAATGATATTTCCATGCTGAACTGAGTTGTTCTGGGTCAACTATGAAGGCAAACCCACTTTCCTTTCAGTATTTTGCTGCAATTGGCAGAAACAAGCATATTTGCTCATTCGGCCTGAAAATGCTTTTAAGCGCATAAAAACTTACACTCTTGATTTCTGGCTAAATAAAAGCTGTTGCAATGATATTTCCATGCTGAACTGAGTTGTTCTGGGTCAACTATGAAGGCAAACCCACTTTCCTTTCAGTATTTTGCTGCAATTGGCAGAAACAAGCATATTTGATCATTCGGCCTGAAAATGCTTTTAAGCGCATAAAAACTTACACTCTTGATTTCTGGCTAAATAAAAGCTGTTGCAATGATATTTCCATGCTGAACTGAGTTGTTCTGGGTCAACTATGAAGGCAAACCCACTTTCCTTTCAGTATTTTGCTGCAATTGGCAGAAACAAGCATATTTGCTCATTCGGCCTGAAAATGCTTTTAAGCGCATAAAAACTTACACTCTTGATTTCTGGCTAAATAAAAGCTGTTGCAATGATATTTCCATGCTGAACTGAGTTGTTCTGGGTCAACTATGAAGGCAAACCCACTTTCCATTCAGTGTTTTGCTGCAATAGGCAGAAATCAACACATTTGGCCTGAAAATGCTTTTAAGCGCATAAAAACTTACACTCTTGATTTCTGGCTAAATAAAAGCTGTTGCAATTATATTTCCATGCTGAACTGAGTTGTTCTGGGTCAACTATGAAGGCAAACCCACTTTCCTTTCAGTATTTTGCTGCAATTGGCAGAAACAAGCATATTTGCTCATTCGGCCTGAAAATGCTTTTAAGCGCATAAAAACTTACACTCTTGATTTCTGGCTAAATAAAAGCTGTTGCAATGATATTTCCATGCTGAACTGAGTTGTTCTGGGTCAACTATGAAGGCAAACCCACTTTCCTTTCAGTATTTTGCTGCAATTGGCAGACACAAGCATATTTGCTCATTCGGCCTGAAAATGCTTTTAAGCGCATAAAAACTTACACTCTTGATTTCTGGCTAAATAAAAGCTGTTGCAATGATATTTCCATGCTGAACTGAGTTGTTCTGGGTCAACTATGAAGGCAAACCCACTTTCCTTTCAGTGTTTTGCTGCAATAGGCAGAAATCAGCACATTTGGCCTGAAAATGCTTTTAAGCGAATAAAAACTTACACTCTTAATTTCTGGCTAAATAAAAGCTGTTGCAATGATATTTCCATGCTGAACTGAGTTGTTCTGGGTCAACTATGAAGGCAAACCCACTTTCCTTTCAGTATTTTGCTGCAATTGGCAGAAACAAGCATATTTGCTCATTCGGCCTGAAAATGCTTTTAAGGGCATAAAAACTTACACTCTTGATTTCTGGCTAAATAAAAGCTGTTGCAATGATATTTCCATGCTGAACTTAGTTGTTCTGGACAACTATGAAGGCAAACCCACTTTCCATTCAGTGTTTTGCTGCAATAGGCAGAAATCAGCACATTTGGCCTGAAAATGCTTTTAAGCGAATAAAAACTTACACTCTTGATTTCTGGCTAAATAAAAGCTGTTGCAATGATATTTCCATGCTGAGCTGAGTTGTTCTGGGTCAACTATGAAGGCAAACCCACTTTCCTTTCAGTATTTTGCTGCAATTGGCAGAAACAAGCATATTTGCTCATTCGGCCTGAAAATGCTTTTAAGCGCATAAAAACTTACACTCTTGATTTCTGGCTAAATAAAAGCTGTTGCAATGATATTTCCATGCTGAACTGAGTTGTTCTGGGTCAACTATGAAGGCAAACCTACTTTCCTTTCAGTATTTTGCTGCAATTGGCAGAAACAAGCATATTTGCTCATTCGGCCTGAAAATGCTTTTAAGCGCATAAAAACTTACACTCTTGATTTCTGGCTAAATAAAAGCTGTTGCAATGATATTTCCATGCTGAACTGAGTTGTTCTGGGTCAACTATGAAGGCAAACCCACTTTCCTTTCAGTATTTTGCTGCAATTGGCAGAAACAAGCATATTTGCTCATTCCGCCTGAAAATGCTTTTAAGCGCATAAAAACTTACACTCTTGATTTCTGGCTAAATAAAAGCTGTTGCAATGATATTTCCATGCTGAACTGAGTTGTTCTGGGTCAACTATGAAGGCAAACCCACTTTCCTTTCAGTATTTTGCTGCAATTGGCAGAAACAAGCATATTTGCTCATTCGGCCTGAAAATGCTTTTAAGCGCATAAAAACTTACACTCTTGATTTCTGGCTAAATAAAAGCTGTTGCAATGATATTTCCATGCTGAACTGAGTTGTTCTGGGTCAACTATGAAGGCAAACCCACTTTCCTTTCAGTATTTTGCTGCAATTGGCAGAAACAAGCATATTTGCTCATTCGGCCTGAAAATGCTTTTAAGCGCATAAAAACTTACACTCTTGATTTCTGGCTAAATAAAAGCTGTTGCAATGATATTTCCATGCTGAACTGAGTTGTTCTGGGTCAACTATGAAGGCAAACCCACTTTCCTTTCAGTATTTTGCTGCAATTGGCAGAAACAAGCATATTTGCTCATTCGGCCTGAAAATGCTTTTAAGCGCATAAAAACTTACACTCTTGATTTCTGGCTAAATAAAAGCTGTTGCAATGATATTTCCATGCTGAACTGAGTTGTTCTGGGTCAACTATGAAGGCAAACCCACTTTCCTTTCAGTATTTTGCTGCAATTGGCAGAAACAAGCGTATTTGCTCATTCGACCTGAAAATGCTTTTAAGCGAATAAAAACTTATACTCTTGATTTCTGGCTAAATAAAAGCTGTTGCAATGATATTTCCATGCTGAACTGAGTTGTTCTGGGTCAACTATGAAGGCAAACCCACTTTCCTTTCAGTATTTTGCTGCAATTGGCAGAAACAAGCATATTTGCTCATTCGGCCTGAAAATGCTTTTAAGCGCATAAAAACTTACAGTCTTGATTTCTGGCTAAATAAAAGCTGTTGCAATGATATTTCCATGCTGAACTGAGTTGTTCTGGGTCAACTATGAAGGCAAACCCACTTTCCTTTCAGTATTTTGCTGCAATTGGCAGAAACAAGCATATTTGCTCTTTTGGCCTGAAAATGCTTTTAAGGGCATAAAAACTTACACTCTTGATTTCTGGCTAAATAAAAGCTGTTGCAATGATATTTCCATGCTGAACTGAGTTGTTCTGGGTCAACTATGAAGGCAAACCCACTTTCCTTTCAGTATTTTGCTGCAATTGGCAGAAACAAGCATATTTGCTCATTCGGCCTGAAAATGCTTTTAAGGGCATAAAAACTTACACTCTTGATTTCTGGCTAAATAAAAGCTGTTGCAATGATATTTCCATGCTGAACTGAGTTGTTCTGGGTCAACTATGAAGGCAAACCCACTTTCCTTTCAGTATTTTGCTGCAATTGGCAGAAACAAGCATATTTGCTCATTCGGCCTGAAAATGCTTTTAAGGGCATAAAAACTTACACTCTTGATTTCTGGCTAAATAAAAGCTGTTGCAATGATATTTCCATGCTGAACTGAGTTGTTCTGGGTCAACTATGAAGGCAAACCCACTTTCCTTTCAGTATTTTGCTGCAATTGGCAGAAACAAGCATATTTGCTCATTCGGCCTGAAAATGCTTTTAAGCGCATAAAAACTTACACTCTTGATTTCTGGCTAAATAAAAGCTGTTGCAATGATATTTCCATGCTGAACTGAGTTGTTCTGGGTCAACTATGAAGGCAAACCCACTTTCCTTTCAGTATTTTGCTGCAATTGGCAGAAACAAGCATATTTGCTCATTCGGCCTGAAAATGCTTTTAAGCGCATAAAAACTTACACTCTTGATTTCTGGCTAAATAAAAGCTGTTGCAATGATATTTCCATGCTGAACTGAGTTGTTCTGGGTCAACTATGAAGGCAAACCCACTTTCCATTCAGTGTTTTGCTGCAATTGGCAGAAATCAGCTCATTTGGCCTGAAAATGCTTTTAAGCGCATAAAAACTTACACTCTTGATTTCTGGCTAAATAAAAGCTGTTGCAATGATATTTCCATGCTGAACTGAGTTGTTCTGGGTCAACTATGAAGGCAAACCCACTTTCCTTTCAGTATTTTGCTGCAATTGGCAGAAACAAGCATATTTGCTCATTCGGCCTGAAAATGCTTTTAAGCGCATAAAAACTTACACTCTTGATTTCTGGCTAAATAAAAGCTGTTGCAATGATATTTCCATGCTGAACTGAGTTGTTCTGGGTCAACTATGAAGGCAAACCCACTTTCCTTTCAGTATTTTGCTGCAATTGGCAGAAACAAGCATATTTGCTCATTCGGCCTGAAAATGCTTTTAAGCACATAAAAACTTACACTCTTGATTTCTGGCTAAATAAAAGCTGTTGCAATGATATTTCCATGCTGAACTGAGTTGTTCTGGGTCAACTATGAAGGCAAACCCACTTTCCTTTCAGTATTTTGCTGCAATTGGCAGAAACAAGCATATTTGCTCATTCGGCCTGAAAATGCTTTTAAGCGCATAAAATCTTACACTCTTGATTTCTGGCTAAATAAAAGCTGTTGCAATGATATTTCCATGCTGAACTGAGTTGTTCTGGGTCAACTATGAAGGCAAACCCACTTTCCATTCAGTGTTTTGCTGCAATAGGCAGAAATCAGCTCATTTGGCCTGAAAATGCTTTTAAGCGAATAAAAACTTACACTCTTGATTTCTGGCTAAATAAAAGCTGTTGCAATGATATTTCCATGCTGAACTGAGTTGTTCTGGGTCAACTATGAAGGCAAACCCACTTTCCATTCAGTGTTTTGCTGCAATAGGCAGAAATCAGCTCATTTGGCCTGAAAATGCTTTTAAGCGAATAAAAACTTAGACTCTTGATTTCTGGCTAAATAAAAGCTGTTGCAATGATATTTCTATGCTGAACTGAATTGTTCTGGGTCAACTATGAAGGCAAACCCACTTTCCTTTCAGTATTTTGCTGCAATTGGCAGAAACAAGCATATTTGCTCATTCGGCCTGAAAATGCTTTTAAGCGCATAAAAACTTACACTCTTGATTTCTGGCTAAATAAAAGCTGTTGCAATGATATTTCCATGCTGAACTGAGTTGTTCTGGGTCAACTATGAAGGCAAACCCACTTTCCTTTCAGTATTTTGCTGCAATTGGCAGAAACAAGCATATTTGCTCATTCGGCCTGAAAATGCTTTTAAAAGAATAAAAACTTACACTCTTGATTTCTGGCTAAATAAAAGCTGTTGCAATGATATTTCCATGCTGAACTGAGTTGTTCTGGGTCAACTATGAAGGCAAACCCACTTTCCATTCAGTGTTTTGCTGCAATAGGCAGAAATCAGCTCATTTGGCCTGAAAATGCTTTTAAGCGAATAAAAACTTACACTTTTGATTTCTGGCTAAATAAAAGCTGTTGCAATGATATTTCCATGCTGAACTTAGTTGTTCTGGGTCAACTATGAAGGCAAACCCACTTTCCTTTCTGTATTTTGCTGCAATTGGCAGAAACAAGCATATTTGCTCATTCGGCCTGAAAATGCTTTTAAGCGCATAAAAACTTACACTCTTGATTTCTGGCTAAATAAAAGCTGTTGCAATGATATTTCCATGCTGAACTGAGTTGTTCTGGGTCAACTATGAAGGCAAACCCACTTTCCTTTCAGTATTTTGCTGCAATTGGCAGAAACAAGCATATTTGCTCATTCGGCCTGAAAATGCTTTTAAGCGCATAAAAACTTACACTCTTGATTTCTGGCTAAATAAAAGCTGTTGCAATGATATTTCCATGCTGAACTGAGTTGTTCTGGGTCAACTATGAAGGCAAACCCACTTTCCATTCAGTGTTTTGCTGCAATAGGCAGAAATCAGCTCATTTGGCCTGAAAATGCTTTTAAGCGAATAAAAACTTAGACTCTTGATTTCTGGCTAAATAAAAGCTGTTGCAATGATATTTCCATGCTGAACTGAATTGTTCTGGGTCAACTATGAAGGCAAACCCACTTTCCTTTCAGTATTTTGCTGCAATTGGCAGAAACAAGCATATTTGCTCATTCGGCCTGAAAATGCTTTTAAGCGCATAAAAACTTACACTCTTGATTTCTGGCTAAATAAAAGCTGTTGCAATGATATTTCCATGCTGAACTGAGTTGTTCTGGGTCAACTATGAAGGCAAACCCACTTTCCTTTCAGTATTTTGCTGCAATTGGCAGAAACAAGCATATTTGCTCATTCGGCCTGAAAATGCTTTTAAGCGAATAAAAACTTACACTCTTGATTTCTGGCTAAATAAAAGCTGTTGCAATGATATTTCCATGCTGAACTGAGTTGTTCTGGGTCAACTATGAAGGCAAACCCACTTTCCTTTCAGTATTTTGCTGCAATTGGCAGAAACAAGCATATTTGCTCATTCGGCCTGAAAATGCTTTTAAGGGCATAAAAACTTACACTCTTGATTTCTGGCTAAATAAAAGCTGTTGCAATGATATTTCCATGCTGAACTGAGTTGTTCTGGGTCAACTATGAAGGCAAACCCACTTTCCTTTCAGTATTTTGCTGCAATTGGCAGAAACAAGCATATTTGCTCATTCCGCCTGAAAATGCTTTTAAGCGCATAAAAACTTACACTCTTGATTTCTGGCTAAATAAAAGCTGTTGCAATGATATTTCCATGCTGAACTGAGTTGTTCTGGGTCAACTATGAAGGCAAACCCACTTTCCTTTCAGTATTTTGCTGCAATTGGCAGAAACAAGCATATTTGCTCATTCGGCCTGAAAATGCTTTTAAGCGCATAAAAACTTACACTCTTGATTTCTGGCTAAATAAAAGCTGTTGCAATGATATTTCCATGCTGAACTGAGTTGTTCTGGGTCAACTATGAAGGCAAACCCACTTTCCATTCAGTGTTTTGCTGCAATAGGCAGAAATCAGCTCATTTGGCCTGAAAATGCTTTTAAGCGAATAAAAACTTAGACTCTTGATTTCTGGCTAAATAAAAGCTGTTGCAATGATATTTCCATGCTGAACTGAATTGTTCTGGGTCAACTATGAAGGCAAACCCACTTTCCTTTCAGTATTTTGCTGCAATTGGCAGAAACAAGCATATTTGCTCATTCGGCCTGAAAATGCTTTTAAGCGCATAAAAACTTACACTCTTGATTTCTGGCTAAATAAAAGCTGTTGCAATGATATTTCCATGCTGAACTGAGTTGTTCTGGGTCAACTATGAAGGCAAACCCACTTTCCTTTCAGTATTTTGCTGCAATTGGCAGAAACAAGCATATTTGCTCATTCGGCCTGAAAATGCTTTTAAGCGAATAAAAACTTACACTCTTGATTTCTGGCTAAATAAAAGCTGTTGCAATGATATTTCCATGCTGAACTGAGTTGTTCTGGGTCAACTATGAAGGCAAACCCACTTTCCTTTCAGTATTTTGCTGCAATTGGCAGAAACAAGCATATTTGCTCATTCGGCCTGAAAATGCTTTTAAGGGCATAAAAACTTACACTCTTGATTTCTGGCTAAATAAAAGCTGTTGCAATGATATTTCCATGCTGAACTGAGTTGTTCTGGGTCAACTATGAAGGCAAACCCACTTTCCTTTCAGTATTTTGCTGCAATTGGAAGAAACAAGCATATTTGCTCATTCCGCCTGAAAATGCTTTTAAGCGCATAAAAACTTACACTCTTGATTTCTGGCTAAATAAAAGCTGTTGCAATGATATTTCCATGCTGAACTGAGTTGTTCTGGGTCAACTATGAAGGCAAACCCACTTTCCATTCAGTGTTTTGCTGCAATTGGCAGAAATCAGCTCATTTGGCCTGAAAATGCTTTTAAGCGCATAAAAACTTACACTCTTGATTTCTGGCTGAATAAAAGCTGTTGCAATGATATTTCCATGCTGAACTGAGTTGTTCTGGGTCAACTATGAAGGCAAACCCACTTTCCTTTCAGTATTTTGCTGCAATTGGCAGAAACAAGCATATTTGCTCATTCGGCCTGAAAATGCTTTTAAGCGCATAAAAACTTACACTCTTGATTTCTGGCTAAATAAACGCTGTTGCAATGATATTTCCATGCTGAACTGAGTTGTTCTGGGTCAACTATGAAGGCAAACCCACTTTCCTTTCAGTATTTTGCTGCAATTGGCAGAAACAAGCATATTTGCTCATTCGGCCTGAAAATGCTTTTAAGCGCATAAAAACTTACACTCTTGATTTCTGGCTAAATAAAAGCTGTTGCAATGATATTTCCATGCTGAACTGAGTTGTTCTGGGTCAACTATGAAGGCAAACCCACTTTCCTTTCAGTATTTTGCTGCAATTGGCAGAAACAAGCATATTTGCTCATTCGGCCTGAAAATGCTTTTAAGCGCATAAAAACTTACACTCTTGATTTCTGGCTAAATAAAAGCTGTTGCAATGATATTTCCATGCTGAACTGAGTTGTTCTGGGTCAACTATGAAGGCAAACCCACTTTCCTTTCAGTATTTTGCTGCAATTGGCAGAAACAAGCATATTTGCTCATTCGGCCTGAAAATGCTTTTAAGCGCATAAAAACTTACACTCTTGATTTCTGGCTAAATAAAAGCTGTTGCAATGATATTTCCATGCTGAACTGAGTTGTTCTGGGTCAACTATGAAGGCAAACCCACTTTCCTTTCAGTATTTTGCTGCAATTGGCAGAAACAAGCATATTTGCTCATTCGGCCTGAAAATGCTTTTAAGCGCATAAAAACTTACACTCTTGATTTCTGGCTAAATAAAAGCTGTTGCAATGATATTTCCATGCTGAACTGAGTTGTTCTGGGTCAACTATGAAGGCAAACCCACTTTCCTTTCAGTATTTTGCTGCAATTGGCAGAAACAAGCATATTTGCTCATTCGGCCTGAAAATGCTTTTAAGCGAATAAAAACTTATACTCTTGATTTCTGGCTAAATAAAAGCTGTTGCAATGATATTTCCATGCTGAACTGAGTTGTTCTGGGTCAACTATGAAGGCAAACCCACTTTCCTTTCAGTATTTTGCTGCAATTGGCAGAAACAAGCATATTTGCTCATTCGGCCTGAAAATGCTTTTAAGCGCATAAAAACTTACAGTCTTGATTTCTGGCTAAATAAAAGCTGTTGCAATGATATTTCCATGCTGAACTGAGTTGTTCTGGGTCAACTATGAAGGCAAACCCACTTTCCTTTCAGTATTTTGCTGCAATTGGCAGAAACAAGCATATTTGCTCATTCGGCCTGAAAATGCTTTTAAGGGCATAAAAACTTACACTCTTGATTTCTGGCTAAATAAAAGCTGTTGCAATGATATTTCCATGCTGAACTGAGTTGTTCTGGGTCAACTATGAAGGCAAACCCACTTTCCTTTCAGTATTTTGCTGCAATTGGCAGAAACAAGCATATTTGCTCATTCGGCCTGAAAATGCTTTTAAGGGCATAAAAACTTACACTCTTGATTTCTGGCTAAATAAAAGCTGTTGCAATGATATTTCCATGCTGAACTGAGTTGTTCTGGGTCAACTATGAAGGCAAACACACTTTCCTTTCAGTATTTTGCTGCAATTGGCAGAAACAAGCATATTTGCTCATTCGGCCTGAAAATGCTTTTAAGCGCATAAAAACTTACACTCTTGATTTCTGGCTAAATAAAAGCTGTTGCAATGATATTTCCATGCTGAACTGAGTTGTTCTGGGTCAACTATGAAGGCAAACCCACTTTCCTTTCAGTATTTTGCTGCAATTGGCAGAAACAAGCATATTTGCTCATTCGGCCTGAAAATGCTTTTAAGCGCATAAAAACTTACACTCTTGATTTCTGGCTAAATAAAAGCTGTTGCAATGATATTTCCATGCTGAACTGAGTTGTTCTGGGTCAACTATGAAGGCAAACCCACTTTCCATTCAGTGTTTTGCTGCAATTGGCAGAAATCAGCTCATTTGGCCTGAAAATGCTTTTAAGCGCATAAAAACTTACACTCTTGATTTCTGGCTAAATAAAAGCTGTTGCAATGATATTTCCATGCTGAACTGAGTTGTTCTGGGTCAACTATGAAGGCAAACCCACTTTCCTTTCAGTATTTTGCTGCAATTGGCAGAAACAAGCATATTTGCTCATTCGGCCTGAAAATGCTTTTAAGCGCATAAAAACTTACACTCTTGATTTCTGGCTAAATAAAAGCTGTTGCAATGATATTTCCATGCTGAACTGAGTTGTTCTGGGTCAACTATGAAGGCAAACCCACTTTCCTTTCAGTATTTTGCTGCAATTGGCAGAAACAAGCATATTTGCTCATTCGGCCTGAAAATGCTTTTAAGCGCATAAAAACTTACACTCTTGATTTCTGGCTAAATAAAAGCTGTTGCAATGATATTTCCATGCTGAACTGAGTTGTTCTGGGTCAACTATGAAGGCAAACCCACTTTCCTTTCAGTATTTTGCTGCAATTGGCAGAAACAAGCATATTTGCTCATTCGGCCTGAAAATGCTTTTAAGCGAATAAAAACTTATACTCTTGATTTCTGGCTAAATAAAAGCTGTTGCAATGATATTTCCATGCTGAACTGAGTTGTTCTGGGTCAACTATGAAGGCAAACCCACTTTCCTTTCAGTATTTTGCTGCAATTGGCAGAAACAAGCATATTTGCTCATTCGGCCTGAAAATGCTTTTAAGGGCATAAAAACTTACACTCTTGATTTCTGGCTAAATAAAAGCTGTTGCAATGATATTTCCATGCTGAACTGAGTTGTTCTGGGTCAACTATGAAGGCAAACCCACTTTCCTTTCAGTATTTTGCTGCAATTGGCAGAAACAAGCATATTTGCTCATTCGGCCTGAAAATGCTTTTAAGCGCATAAAAACTTACACTCTTGATTTCTGGCTAAATAAAAGCTGTTGCAATGATATTTCCATGCTGAACTGAGTTGTTCTGGGTCAACTATGAAGGCAAACCCACTTTCCATTCAGTGTTTTGCTGCAATTGGCAGAAATCAGCTCATTTGGCCTGAAAATGCTTTTAAGCGCATAAAAACTTACACTCTTGATTTCTGGCTAAATAAAAGCTGTTGCAATGATATTTCCATGCTGAACTGAGTTGTTCTGGGTCAACTATGAAGGCAAACCCACTTTCCTTTCAGTATTTTGCTGCAATTGGCAGAAACAAGCATATTTGCTCATTCGGCCTGAAAATGCTTTTAAGCGCATAAAAACTTACACTCTTGATTTCTGGCTAAAAAAAAGCTGTTGCAATGATATTTCCATGCTGAACTGAGTTGTTCTGGGTCAACTATGAAGGCAAACCCACTTTCCTTTCAGTATTTTGCTGCAATTGGCAGAAACAAGCATATTTGCTCATTCGGCCTGAAAATGCTTTTAAGCGCATAAAAACTTACACTCTTGATTTCTGGCTAAATAAAAGCTGTTGCAATGATATTTCCATGCTGAACTGAGTTGTTCTGGGTCAACTATGAAGGCAAACCCACTTTCCTTTCAGTATTTTGCTGCAATTGGCAGAAACAAGCATATTTGCTCATTCGGCCTGAAAATGCTTTTAAGCGCATAAAAACTTACACTCTTGATTTCTGGCTAAATAAAAGCTGTTGCAATGATATTTCCATGCTGAACTGAGTTGTTCTGGGTCAACTATGAAGGCAAACCCACTTTCCTTTCAGTATTTTTCTGCAATTGGCAGAAACAAGCATATTTGCTCATTCGGCCTGAAAATGCTTTTAAGCGAATAAAAACTTATACTCTTGATTTCTGGCTAAATAAAAGCTGTTGCAATGATATTTCCATGCTGAACTGAGTTGTTCTGGGTCAACTATGAAGGCAAACCCACTTTCCATTCAGTGTTTTGCTGCAATAGGCAGAAATCAGCTCATTTGGCCTGAAAATGCTTTTAAGCGAATAAAAACTTACACTCTTGATTTCTGGCTAAATAAAAGCTGTTGCAATGATATTTCCATGCTGAACTGAGTTGTTCTGGGTCAACTATGAAGGCAAACCCACTTTCCTTTTAGTATTTTGCTGCAATTGGCAGAAACAAGCATATTTGCTCATTCGGCCTGAAAATGCTTTTAAGCGCATAAAAACTTACACTCTTGATTTCTGGCTAAATAAAAGCTGTTGCAATGATATTTCCATGCTGAACTGAGTTGTTCTGGGTCAACTATGAAGGCAAACACACTTTCCTTTCAGTATTTTGCTGCAATTGGCAGAAACAAGCATATTTGCTCATTCGGCCTGAAAATGCTTTTAAGCGCATAAAAACTTACACTCTTGATTTCTGGCTAAATAAAAGCTGTTGCAATGATATTTCCATGCTGAACTGAGTTGTTCTGGGTCAACTATGAAGGCAAACCCACTTTCCTTTCAGTATTTTGCTGCAATTGGCAGAAACAAGCATATTTGCTCATTCGGCCTGAAAATGCTTTTAAGCGCATAAAAACTTACACTCTTGATTTCTGGCTAAATAAAAGCTGTTGCAATGATATTTCCATGCTGAACTGAGTTGTTCTGGGTCAACTATGAAGGCAAACCCACTTTCCATTCAGTGTTTTGCTGCAATTGGCAGAAATCAGCTCATTCGGCCTGAAAATGCTTTTAAGCGCATAAAAACTTACACTCTTGATTTCTGGCTAAATAAAAGCTGTTGCAATGATATTTCCATGCTGAACTGAGTTGTTCTGGGTCAACTATGAAGGCAAACCCACTTTCCATTCAGTATTTTGCTGCAATTGGCAGAAACAAGCATATTTGCTCATTCGGCCTGAAAATGCTTTTAAGCGCATAAAAACTTACACTCTTGATTTCTGGCTAAATAAAAGCTGTTGCAATGATATTTCCATGCTGAACTGAGTTGTTCTGGGTCAACTATGAAGGCAAACCCACTTTCCTTTCAGTATTTTGCTGCAATTGGCAGAAACAAGCATATTTGCTCATTCGGCCTGAAAATGCTTTTAAGCGCATAAAAACTTACACTCTTGATTTCTGGCTAAATAAAAGCTGTTGCAATGATATTTCCATGCTGAACTGAGTTGTTCTGGGTCAACTATGAAGGCAAACCCACTTTCCTTTCAGTATTTTGCTGCAATTGGCAGAAACAAGCATATTTGCTCATTCGGCCTGAAAATGCTTTTAAGCGCATAAAAACTTACACTCTTGATTTCTGGCTAAATAAAAGCTGTTGCAATGATATTTCCATGCTGAACTGAGTTGTTCTGGGTCAACTATGAAGGCAAACCCACTTTCCATTCAGTATTTTGCTGCAATTGGCAGAAACAAGCATATTTGCTCATTCGGCCTGAAAATGCTTTTAAGCGCATAAAAACTTACACTCTTGATTTCTGGCTAAATAAAAGCTGTTGCAATGATATTTCCATGCTGAACTGAGTTGTTCTGGGTCAACTATGAAGGCAAACCCACTTTCCTTTCAGTATTTTGCTGCAATTGGCAGAAACAAGCATATTTGCTCATTCGGCCTGAAAATGCTTTTAAGCGCATAAAAACTTACACTCTTGATTTCTGGCTAAATAAAAGCTGTTGCAATGATATTTCCATGCTGAACTGAGTTGTTCTGGGTCAACTATGAAGGCAAACCCACTTTCCTTTCAGTATTTTGCTGCAATTGGCAGAAACAAGCATATTTGCTCATTCGGCCTGAAAATGCTTTTAAGCGCATAAAAACTTACACTCTTGATTTCTGGCTAAATAAAAGCTGTTGCAATGATATTTCCATGCTGAACTGAGTTGTTCTGGGTCAACTATGAAGGCAAACCCACTTTCCTTTCAGTATTTTGCTGCAATTGGCAGAAACAAGCATATTTGCTCATTCGGCCTGAAAATGCTTTTAAGCGAATAAAAACTTATACTCTTGATTTCTGGCTAAATAAAAGCTGTTGCAATGATATTTCCATGCTGAACTGAGTTGTTCTGGGTCAACTATGAAGGCAAACCCACTTTCCATTCAGTGTTTTGCTGCAATAGGCAGAAATCAGCTCATTTGGCCTGAAAATGCTTTTAAGCGAATAAAAACTTACACTCTTGATTTCTGGCTAAATAAAAGCTGTTGCAATGATATTTCCATGCTGAACTGAGTTGTTCTGGGTCAACTATGAAGGCAAACCCACTTTCCTTTCAGTATTTTGCTGCAATTGGCAGAAACAAGCATATTTGCTCATTCGGCCTGAAAATGCTTTTAAGCGCATAAAAACTTACACTCTTGATTTCTGGCTAAATAAAAGCTGTTGCAATGATATTTCCATGCTGAACTGAGTTGTTCTGGGTCAACTATGAAGGCAAACCCACTTTCCTTTCAGTATTTTGCTGCAATTGGCAGAAACAAGCATATTTGCTCATTCGGCCTGAAAATGCTTTTAAGCGCATAAAAACTTACACTCTGGATTTCTGGCTAAATAAAAGCTGTTGCAATGATATTTCCATGCTGAACTGAGTTGTTCTGGGTCAACTATGAAGGCAAACCCACTTTCCATTCAGTGTTTTGCTGCAATAGGCAGAAATCAGCACATTTGGCCTGAAAATGCTTTTAAGCAAATAAAAACTTACACTCTTAATTTCTGGCTAAATAAAAGCTGTTGCAATGATATTTCCATGCTGAACTGAGTTGTTCTGGGTCAACTATGAAGGCAAACCCACTTTCCTTTCAGTATTTTGCTGCAATTGGCAGAAACAAGCATATTTGCTCATTCGGCCTGAAAATGCTTTTAAGCGCATAAAAACTTACACTCTTGATTTCTGGCTAAATAAAAGCTGTTGCAATGATATTTCCATGCTGAACTGAGTTGTTCTGGGTCAACTATGAAGGCAAACCCACTTTCCTTTCAGTATTTTGCTGCAATTGGCAGAAACAAGCATATTTGCTCATTCGGCCTGAAAATGCTTTTAAGCGCATAAAAACTTACACTCTTGATTTCTGGCTAAATAAAAGCTGTTGCAATGATATTTCCATGCTGAACTGAGTTGTTCTGGGTCAACTATGAAGGCCAACCCACTTTCCATTCAGTGTTTTGCTGCAATAGGCAGAAATCAGCTCATTTGGCCTGAAAATGCTTTTAAGCGAATAAAAACTTACACTTTTGATTTCTGGCTAAATAAAAGCTGTTGCAATGATATTTCCATGCTGAACTTAGTTGTTCTGGGTCAACTATGAAGGCAAACCCACTTTCCTTTCAGTATTTTGCTGCAATTGGCAGAAACAAGCATATTTGCTCATTCGGCCTGAAAATGCTTTTAAGCGCATAAAAACTTACACTCTTGATTTCTGGCTAAATAAAAGCTGTTGCAATGATATTTCCATGCTGAACTGAGTTGTTCTGGGTCAACTATGAAGGCAAACCCACTTTCCTTTCAGTATTTTGCTGCAATTGGCAGAAACAAGCATATTTGCTCATTCGGCCTGAAAATGCTTTTAAGCGCATAAAAACTTACACTCTTAATTTCTGGCTAAATAAAAGCTGTTGCAATGATATTTCCATGCTGAACTGAGTTGTTCTGGGTCAACTATGAAGGCAAACCCACTTTCCATTCAGTGTTTTGCTGCAATAGGCAGAAATCAGCACATTTGGCCTGAAAATGCTTTTAAGCGAATAAAAACTTACCCTCTTAATTTCTGGCTAAATAAAAGCTGTTGCAATGATATTTCCATGCTGAACTGAATTGTTCTGGGTCAACTATGAAGGCAAACCCACTTTCCTTTCAGTATTTTGCTGCAATTGGCAGAAACAAGCATATTTGCTCATTCGGCCTGAAAATGCTTTTAAGCGCATAAAAACTTACACTCTTGATTTCTGGCTAAATAAAAGCTGTTGCAATGATATTTCCATGCTGAACTGAGTTGTTCTGGGTCAACTATGAAGGCAAACCCACTTTCCTTTCAGTATTTTGCTGCAATTGGCAGAAACAAGCATATTTGCTCATTCGGCCTGAAAATGCTTTTAAGCGCATAAAAACTTACACTCTTAATTTCTGGCTAAATAAAAGCTGTTGCAATGATATTTCCATGCTGAACTGAGTTGTTCTGGGTCAACTATGAAGGCAAACCCACTTTCCATTCAGTGTTTTGCTGCAATAGGCAGAAATCAGCACATTTGGCCTGAAAATGCTTTTAAGCGAATAAAAACTTACCCTCTTAATTTCTGGCTAAATAAAAGCTGTTGCAATGATATTTCCATGCTGAACTGAATTGTTCTGGGTCAACTATGAAGGCAAACCCACTTTCCTTTCAGTATTTTGCTGCAATTGGCAGAAACAAGCATATTTGCTCATTCGGCCTGAAAATGCTTTTAAGCGCATAAAAACTTACACTCTTGATTTCTGGCTAAATAAAAGCTGTTGCAATGATATTTCCATGCTGAACTGAGTTGTTCTGGGTCAACTATGAAGGCAAACCCACTTTCCTTTCAGTATTTTGCTGCAATTGGCAGAAACAAGCATATTTGCTCATTCGGCCTGAAAATGCTTTTAAGCGAATAAAAACTTACACTCTTGATTTCTGGCTAAATAAAAGCTGTTGCAATGATATTTCCATGCTGAACTGAGTTGTTCTGGGTCAACTATGAAGGCAAACCCACTTTCCTTTCAGTATTTTGCTGCAATTGGCAGAAACAAGCATATTTGCTCATTCGGCCTGAAAATGCTTTTAAGCGAATAAAAACTTACACTCTTGATTTCTGGCTAAATAAAAGCTGTTGCAATGATATTTCCATGCTGAACTGAGTTGTTCTGGGTCAACTATGAAGGCAAACCCACTTTCCATTCAGTGTTTTGCTGCAATAGGCAGAAATCAGCTCATTTGGCCTGAAAATGCTTTTAAGCGAATAAAAACTTACACTTTTGATTTCTGGCTAAATAAAAGCTGTTGCAATGATATTTCCATGCTGAACTGAGTTGTTCTGGGTCAACTATGAAGGCAAACCCACTTTCCTTTCAGTATTTTGCTGCAATTGGCAGAAACAAGCATATTTGCTCATTCGGCCTGAAAATGCTTTTAAGCGCATAAAAACTTACACTCTTGATTTCTGGCTAAATAAAAGCTGTTGCAATGATATTTCCATGCTGAACTGAGTTGTTCTGGGTCAACTATGAAGGCAAACCCACTTTCCTTTCAGTATTTTGCTGCAATTGGCAGAAACAAGCATATTTGCTCATTCGGCCTGAAAATGCTTTTAAGCGCATAAAAACTTACACTCTTGATTTCTGGCTAAATAAAAGCTGTTGCAATGATATTTCCATGCTGAACTGAGTTGTTCTGGGTCAACTATGAAGGCAAACCCACTTTCCTTTCAGTATTTTGCTGCAATTTGCAGAAACAAGCATATTTGCTCATTCGGCCTGAAAATGCTTTTAAGCGAATAAAAACTTACACTCTTGATTTCTGGCTAAATAAAAGCTGTTGCAATGATATTTCCATGCTGAACTGAGTTGTTCTGGGTCAACTATGAAGGCAAACCCACTTTCCATTCAGTGTTTTGCTGCAATAGGCAGAAATCAGCTCATTTGGCCTGAAAATGCTTTTAAGCGAATAAAAACTTACACTCTTGATTTCTGGCTAAATAAAAGCTGTTGCAATGATATTTCCATGCTGAACTGAGTTGTTCTGGGTCAACTATGAAGGCAAACCCACTTTCCTTTCAGTATTTTGCTGCAATTGGCAGAAACAAGCATATTTGCTCATTCGGCCTGAAAATGCTTTTAAGCGCATAAAAACTTAGACTCTTGATTTCTGGCTAAATAAAAGCTGTTGCAATGATATTTCCATGCTGAACTGAGTTGTTCTGGGTCAACTATGAAGGCAAACCCACTTTCCATTCAGTGTTTTGCTGCAATAGGCAGAAATCAGCTCATTTGGCCTGAAAATGCTTTTAAGCGAATAAAAACTTACACTCTTGATTTCTGGCTAAATAAAAGCTGTTGCAATGATATTTCCATGCTGAACTGAGTTGTTCTGGGTCAACTATGAAGGCAAACCCACTTTCCTTTCAGTATTTTGCTGCAATTGGCAGAAACAAGCATATTTGCTCATTCGGCCTGAAAATGCTTTTAAGCGCATAAAAACTTACACTCTTGATTTCTGGCTAAATAAAAGCTGTTGCAATGATATTTCCATGCTGAACTGAGTTGTTCTGGGTCAACTATGAAGGCAAACCCACTTTCCATTCAGTGTTTTGCTGCAATAGGCAGAAATCAGCTCATTTGGCCTGAAAATGCTTTTAAGCGAATAAAAACTTACACTCTTGATTTCTGGCTAAATAAAAGCTGTTGCAATGATATTTCCATGCTGAACTGAGTTGTTCTGGGTCAACTATGAAGGCAAACCCACTTTCCTTTCAGTATTTTGCTGCAATTGGCAGAAACAAGCATATTTGCTCATTCGGCCTGAAAATGCTTTTAAGCGCATAAAAACTTGCACTCTTGATTTCTGGCTAAATAAAAGCTGTTGCAATGATATTTCCATGCTGAACTGAGTTGTTCTGGGTCAACTATGAAGGCAAACCCACTTTCCTTTCAGTATTTTGCTGCAATTGGCAGAAACAAGCATATTTGCTCATTCGGCCTGAAAATGCTTTTAAGCGAATAAAAACTTACACTCTTGATTTCTGGCTAAATAAAAGCTGTTGCAATGATATTTCCATGCTGAACTGAGTTGTTCTGGGTCAACTATGAAGGCAAACCCACTTTCCATTCAGTGTTTTGCTGCAATAGGCAGAAATCAGCTCATTTGGCCTGAAAATGCTTTTAAGCGAATAAAAACTTACACTTTTGATTTCTGGCTAAATAAAAGCTGTTGCAATGATATTTCCATGCTGAACTTAGTTGTTCTGGGTCAACTATGAAGGCAAACCCACTTTCCTTTCAGTATTTTGCTGCAATTGGCAGAAACAGGCATATTTGCTCATTCGGCCTGAAAATGCTTTTAAGCGCATAAAAACTTACACTCTTGATTTCTGGCTAAATAAAAGCTGTTGCAATGATATTTCCGTGCTGAACTGAGTTGTTCTAGGTCAACTATGAAGGCAAACCCACTTTCCTTTCAGTATTTTGCTGCAATTGGCAGAAACAAGCATATTTGCTCATTCGGCCTGAAAATGCTTTTAAGCGCATAAAAACTTACACTCTTGATTTCTGGCTAAATAAAAGCTGTTGCAATGATATTTCCATGCTGAACTGAGTTGTTCTGGGTCAACTATGAAGGCAAACCCACTTTCCATTCAGTGTTTTGCTGCAATAGGCAGAAATCAGCTCATTTGGCCTGAAAATGCTTTTAAGCGAATAAAAACTTACACTCTTGATTTCTGGCTAAATAAAAGCTGTTGCAATGATATTTCCATGCTGAACTGAGTTGTTCTGGGTCAACTATGAAGGCAAACCCACTTTCCTTTCAGTATTTTGCTGCAATTGGCAAAAACAAGCATATTTGCTCATTCGGCCTGAAAATGCTTTTAAGCGCATAAAAACTTACACTCTTGATTTCTGGCAAAATAAAAGCTGTTGCAATGATATTTCCATGCTGAACTGAGTTGTTCTGGGTCAACTATGAAGGCAAACCCACTTTCCTTTCAGTATTTTGCTGCAATTGGCAGAAACAAGCATATTTGCTCATTCGGCCTGAAAATGCTTTTAAGCGCATAAAAACTTACACTCTTGATTTCTGGCTAAATAAAAGCTGTTGCAATGATATTTCCATGCTGAACTGAGTTGTTCTGGGTCAACTATGAAGGCAAACCCACTTTCCATTCAGTGTTTTGCTGCAATTGGCAGAAATCAGCTCATTTGGCCTGAAAATGCTTTTAAGCGCATAAAAACTTACACTCTTGATTTCTGGCTAAATAAAAGCTGTTGCAATGATATTTCCATGCTGAACTGAGTTGTTCTGGGTCAACTATGAAGGCAAACCCACTTTCCTTTCAGTATTTTGCTGCAATTGGCAGAAACAAGCATATTTGCTCATTCGGCCTGAAAATGCTTTTAAGCGCATAAAAACATACACTCTTGATTTCTGGCTAAATAAAAGCTGTTGCAATGATATTTCCATGCTGAACTCAGTTGTTCTGGGTCAACTATGAAGGCAAACCCACTTTCCTTTCAGTATTTTGCTGCAATTGGCAGAAACAAGCATATTTGCTCATTCGGCCTGAAAATGCTTTTAAGCACATAAAAACTTACACTCTTGATTTCTGGCTAAATAAAAGCTGTTGCAATGATATTTCCATGCTGAACTGAGTTGTTCTGGGTCAACTATGAAGGCAAACCCACTTTCCTTTCAGTATTTTGCTGCAATTGGCAGAAACAAGCATATTTGCTCATTCGGCCTGAAAATGCTTTTAAGCGCATAAAAACTTACACTCTTGATTTCTGGCTAAATAAAAGCTGTTGCAATGATATTTCCATGCTGAACTGAGTTGTTCTGGGTCAACTATGAAGGCAAACCCACTTTCCATTCAGTGTTTTGCTGCAATAGGCAGAAATCAGCTCATTTGGCCTGAAAATGCTTTTAAGCGAATAAAAACTTAGACTCTTGATTTCTGGCTAAATAAAAGCTGTTGCAATGATATTTCCATGCTGAACTGAGTTGTTCTGGGTCAACTATGAAGGCAAACCCACTTTCCTTTCAGTGTTTTGCTGCAATAGGCAGAAATCAGCTCATTTGGCCTGAAAATGCTTTTAAGCGAATAAAAACTTAGACTCTTGATTTCTGGCTAAATAAAAGCTGTTGCAATGATATTTCTATGCTGAACTGAATTGTTCTGGGTCAACTATGAAGGCAAACCCACTTTCCTTTCAGTATTTTGCTGCAATTGGCAGAAACAAGCATATTTGCTCATTCGGCCTGAAAATGCTTTTAAGCGCATAAAAACTTACACTCTTGATTTCTGGCTAAATAAAAGCTGTTGCAATGATATTTCCATGCTGAACTGAGTTGTTCTGGGTCAACTATGAAGGCAAACCCACTTTCCTTTCAGTATTTTGCTGCAATTGGCAGAAACAAGCATATTTGCTCATTCGGCCTGAAAATGCTTTTAAAAGAATAAAAACTTACACTCTTGATTTCTGGCTAAATAAAAGCTGTTGCAATGATATTTCCATGCTGAACTGAGTTGTTCTGGGTCAACTATGAAGGCAAACCCACTTTCCATTCAGTGTTTTGCTGCAATAGGCAGAAATCAGCTCATTTGGCCTGAAAATGCTTTTAAGCGAATAAAAACTTACACTTTTGATTTCTGGCTAAATAAAAGCTGTTGCAATGATATTTCCATGCTGAACTTAGTTGTTCTGGGTCAACTATGAAGGCAAACCCACTTTCCTTTCTGTATTTTGCTGCAATTGGCAGAAACAAGCATATTTGCTCATTCGGCCTGAAAATGCTTTTAAGCGCATAAAAACTTACACTCTTGATTTCTGGCTAAATAAAAGCTGTTGCAATGATATTTCCATGCTGAACTGAGTTGTTCTGGGTCAACTATGAAGGCAAACCCACTTTCCTTTCAGTATTTTGCTGCAATTGGCAGAAACAAGCATATTTGCTCATTCGGCCTGAAAATGCTTTTAAGCGCATAAAAACTTACACTCTTGATTTCTGGCTAAATAAAAGCTGTTGCAATGATATTTCCATGCTGAACTGAGTTGTTCTGGGTCAACTATGAAGGCAAACCCACTTTCCATTCAGTGTTTTGCTGCAATAGGCAGAAATCAGCTCATTTGGCCTGAAAATGCTTTTAAGCGAATAAAAACTTAGACTCTTGATTTCTGGCTAAATAAAAGCTGTTGCAATGATATTTCCATGCTGAACTGAATTGTTCTGGGTCAAATATGAAGGCAAACCCACTTTCCTTTCAGTATTTTGCTGCAATTGGCAGAAACAAGCATATTTGCTCATTCGGCCTGAAAATGCTTTTAAGCGCATAAAAACTTACACTCTTGATTTCTGGCTAAATAAAAGCTGTTGCAATGATATTTCCATGCTGAACTGAGTTGTTCTGGGTCAACTATGAAGGCAAACCCACTTTCCTTTCAGTATTTTGCTGCAATTGGCAGAAACAAGCATATTTGCTCATTCGGCCTGAAAATGCTTTTAAGCGAATAAAAACTTACACTCTTGATTTCTGGCTAAATAAAAGCTGCTGCAATGATATTTCCATGCTGAACTGAGTTGTTCTGGGTCAACTATGAAGGCAAACCCACTTTCCTTTCAGTATTTTGCTGCAATTGGCAGAAACAAGCATATTTGCTCATTCGGCCTGAAAATGCTTTTAAGGGCATAAAAACTTACACTCTTGATTTCTGGCTAAATAAAAGCTGTTGCAATGATATTTCCATGCTGAACTGAGTTGTTCTGGGTCAACTATGAAGGCAAACCCACTTTCCATTCAGTGTTTTGCTGCAATTGGCAGAAATCAGCTCATTTGGCCTGAAAATGCTTTTAAGCGCATAAAAACTTACACTCTTGATTTCTGGCTGAATAAAAGCTGTTGCAATGATATTTCCATGCTGAACTGAGTTGTTCTGGGTCAACTATGAAGGCAAACCCACTTTCCTTTCAGTATTTTGCTGCAATTGGCAGAATCAAGCATATTTGCTCATTCGGCCTGAAAATGCTTTTAAGCGCATAAAAACTTACACTCTTGATTTCTGGCTAAATAAACGCTGTTGCAATGATATTTCCATGCTGAACTGAGTTGTTCTGGGTCAACTATGAAGGCAAACCCACTTTCCTTTCAGTATTTTGCTGCAATTGGCAGAAACAAGCATATTTGCTCATTCGGCCTGAAAATGCTTTTAAGCGCATAAAAACTTACACTCTTGATTTCTGGCTAAATAAAAGCTGTTGCAATGATATTTCCATGCTGAACTGAGTTGTTCTGGGTCAACTATGAAGGCAAACCCACTTTCCTTTCAGTATTTTGCTGCAATTGGCAGAAACAAGCATATTTGCTCATTCGGCCTGAAAATGCTTTTAAGCGCATAAAAACTTACACTCTTGATTTCTGGCTAAATAAAAGCTGTTGCAATGATATTTCCATGCTGAACTGAGTTGTTCTGGGTCAACTATGAAGGCAAACCCACTTTCCTTTCAGTATTTTGCTGCAATTGGCAGAAACAAGCATATTTGCTCATTCGGCCTGAAAATGCTTTTAAGCGCATAAAAACTTACACTCTTGATTTCTGGCTAAATAAAAGCTGTTGCAATGATATTTCCATGCTGAACTGAGTTGTTCTGGGTCAACTATGAAGGCAAACCCACTTTCCTTTCAGTATTTTGCTGCAATTGGCAGAAACAAGCATATTTGCTCATTCGGCCTGAAAATGCTTTTAAGCGCATAAAAACTTACACTCTTGATTTCTGGCTAAATAAAAGCTGTTGCAATGATATTTCCATGCTGAACTGAGTTGTTCTGGGTCAACTATGAAGGCAAACCCACTTTCCTTTCAGTATTTTGCTGCAATTGGCAGAAACAAGCATATTTGCTCATTCGGCCTGAAAATGCTTTTAAGGGCATAAAAACTTACACTCTTGATTTCTGGCTAAATAAAAGCTGTTGCAATGATATTTCCATGCTGAACTGAGTTGTTCTGGGTCAACTATGAAGGCAAACCCACTTTCCTTTCAGTATTTTGCTGCAATTGGCAGAAACAAGCATATTTGCTCATTCGGCCTGAAAATGCTTTTAAGGGCATAAAAACTTACACTCTTGATTTCTGGCTAAATAAAAGCTGTTGCAATGATATTTCCATGCTGAACTGAGTTGTTCTGGGTCAACTATGAAGGCAAACCCACTTTCCTTTCAGTATTTTGCTGCAATTGGCAGAAACAAGCATATTTGCTCATTCGGCCTGAAAATGCTTTTAAGGGCATAAAAACTTACACTCTTGATTTCTGGCTAAATAAAAGCTGTTGCAATGATATTTCCATGCTGAACTGAGTTGTTCTGGGTCAACTATGAAGGCAAACCCACTTTCCTTTCAGTATTTTGCTGCAATTGGCAGAAACAAGCATATTTGCTCATTCGGCCTGAAAATGCTTTTAAGCGCATAAAAACTTACATTCTTGATTTCTGGCTAAATAAAAGCTGTTGCAATGATATTTCCATGCTGAACTGAGTTGTTCTGGGTCAACTATGAAGGCAAACCCACTTTCCTTTCAGTATTTTGCTGCAATTGGCAGAAACAAGCATATTTGCTCATTCGGCCTGAAAATGCTTTTAAGCGCATAAAATCTTACACTCTTGATTTCTGGCTAAATAAAAGCTGTTGCAATGATATTTCCATGCTGAACTGAGTTGTTCTGGGTCAACTATGAAGGCAAACCCACTTTCCATTCAGTGTTTTGCTGCAATAGGCAGAAATCAGCTCATTTGGCCTGAAAATGCTTTTAAGCGAATAAAAACTTACACTCTTGATTTCTGGCTAAATAAAAGCTGTTGCAATGATATTTCCATGCTGAACTGAGTTGTTCTGGGTCAACTATGAAGGCAAACCCACTTTCCATTCAGTGTTTTGCTGCAATAGGCAGAAATCAGCTCATTTGGCCTGAAAATGCTTTTAAGCGAATAAAAACTTAGACTCTTGATTTCTGGCTAAATAAAAGCTGTTGCAATGATATTTCTATGCTGAACTGAATTGTTCTGGGTCAACTATGAAGGCAAACCCACTTTCCTTTCAGTATTTTGCTGCAATTGGCAGAAACAAGCATATTTGCTCATTCGGCCTGAAAATGCTTTTAAGCGCATAAAAACTTACACTCTTGATTTCTGGCTAAATAAAAGCTGTTGCAATGATATTTCCATGCTGAACTGAGTTGTTCTGGGTCAACTATGAAGGCAAACCCACTTTCCTTTCAGTATTTTGCTGCAATTGGCAGAAACAAGCATATTTGCTCATTCGGCCTGAAAATGCTTTTAAAAGAATAAAAACTTACACTCTTGATTTCTGGCTAAATAAAAGCTGTTGCAATGATATTTCCATGCTGAACTGAGTTGTTCTGGGTCAACTATGAAGGCAAACCCACTTTCCATTCAGTGTTTTGCTGCAATAGGCAGAAATCAGCTCATTTGGCCTGAAAATGCTTTTAAGCGAATAAAAACTTACACTCTTGATTTCTGGCTAAATAAAAGCTGTTGCAATGATATTTCCATGCTGAACTGAGTTGTTCTGGGTCAACTATGAAGGCAAACCCACTTTCCTTTCAGTATTTTGCTGCAATTGGCAGAAACAAGCATATTTGCTCATTCGGCCTGAAAATGCTTTTAAGCGCATAAAAACTTACACTCTTGATTTCTGGCTAAATAAAAGCTGTTGCAATGATATTTCCATGCTGAACTGAGTTGTTCTGGGTCAACTATGAAGGCAAACCCACTTTCCTTTCAGTATTTTGCTGCAATTGGCAGAAACAAGCATATTTGCTCATTCGGCCTGAAAATGCTTTTAAGCGCATAAAAACTTACACTCTTGATTTCTGGCTAAATAAAAGCTGTTGCAATGATATTTCCATGCTGAACTGAGTTGTTCTGGGTCAACTATGAAGGCAAACCCACTTTCCTTTCAGTATTTTGCTGCAATTGGCAGAAACAAGCATATTTGATCATTCGGCCTGAAAATGCTTTTAAGCGCATAAAAACTTACACTCTTGATTTCTGGCTAAATAAAAGCTGTTGCAATGATATTTCCATGCTGAACTGAGTTGTTCTGGGTCAACTATGAAGGCAAACCCACTTTCCTTTCAGTATTTTGCTGCAATTGGCAGAAACAAGCATATTTGCTCATTCGGCCTGAAAATGCTTTTAAGCGCATAAAAACTTACACTCTTGATTTCTGGCTAAATAAAAGCTGTTGCAATGATATTTCCATGCTGAACTGAGTTGTTCTGGGTCAACTATGAAGGCAAACCCACTTTCCATTCAGTGTTTTGCTGCAATAGGCAGAAATCAACACATTTGGCCTGAAAATGCTTTTAAGCGCATAAAAACTTACACTCTTGATTTCTGGCTAAATAAAAGCTGTTGCAATTATATTTCCATGCTGAACTGAGTTGTTCTGGGTCAACTATGAAGGCAAACCCACTTTCCTTTCAGTATTTTGCTGCAATTGGCAGAAACAAGCATATTTGCTCATTCGGCCTGAAAATGCTTTTAAGCGCATAAAAACTTACACTCTTGATTTCTGGCTAAATAAAAGCTGTTGCAATGATATTTCCATGCTGAACTGAGTTGTTCTGGGTCAACTATGAAGGCAAACCCACTTTCCTTTCAGTATTTTGCTGCAATTGGCAGACACAAGCATATTTGCTCATTCGGCCTGAAAATGCTTTTAAGCGCATAAAAACTTACACTCTTGATTTCTGGCTAAATAAAAGCTGTTGCAATGATATTTCCATGCTGAACTGAGTTGTTCTGGGTCAACTATGAAGGCAAACCCACTTTCCTTTCAGTGTTTTGCTGCAATAGGCAGAAATCAGCACATTTGGCCTGAAAATGCTTTTAAGCGAATAAAAACTTACACTCTTAATTTCTGGCTAAATAAAAGCTGTTGCAATGATATTTCCATGCTGAACTGAGTTGTTCTGGGTCAACTATGAAGGCAAACCCACTTTCCTTTCAGTATTTTGCTGCAATTGGCAGAAACAAGCATATTTGCTCATTCGGCCTGAAAATGCTTTTAAGGGCATAAAAACTTACACTCTTGATTTCTGGCTAAATAAAAGCTGTTGCAATGATATTTCCATGCTGAACTTAGTTGTTCTGGACAACTATGAAGGCAAACCCACTTTCCATTCAGTGTTTTGCTGCAATAGGCAGAAATCAGCACATTTGGCCTGAAAATGCTTTTAAGCGAATAAAAACTTACACTCTTGATTTCTGGCTAAATAAAAGCTGTTGCAATGATATTTCCATGCTGAGCTGAGTTGTTCTGGGTCAACTATGAAGGCAAACCCACTTTCCTTTCAGTATTTTGCTGCAATTGGCAGAAACAAGCATATTTGCTCATTCGGCCTGAAAATGCTTTTAAGCGCATAAAAACTTACACTCTTGATTTCTGGCTAAATAAAAGCTGTTGCAATGATATTTCCATGCTGAACTGAGTTGTTCTGGGTCAACTATGAAGGCAAACCTACTTTCCTTTCAGTATTTTGCTGCAATTGGCAGAAACAAGCATATTTGCTCATTCGGCCTGAAAATGCTTTTAAGCGCATAAAAACTTACACTCTTGATTTCTGGCTAAATAAAAGCTGTTGCAATGATATTTCCATGCTGAACTGAGTTGTTCTGGGTCAACTATGAAGGCAAACCCACTTTCCTTTCAGTATTTTGCTGCAATTGGCAGAAACAAGCATATTTGCTCATTCGGCCTGAAAATGCTTTTAAGCGCATAAAAACTTACACTCTTGATTTCTGGCTAAATAAAAGCTGTTGCAATGATATTTCCATGCTGAACTGAGTTGTTCTGGGTCAACTATGAAGGCAAACCCACTTTCCTTTCAGTATTTTGCTGCAATTGGCAGAAACAAGCATATTTGCTCATTCGGCCTGAAAATGCTTTTAAGCGCATAAAAACTTACACTCTTGATTTCTGGCTAAATAAAAGCTGTTGCAATGATATTTCCATGCTGAACTGAGTTGTTCTGGGTCAACTATGAAGGCAAACCCACTTTCCTTTCAGTATTTTGCTGCAATTGGCAGAAACAAGCATATTTGCTCATTCGGCCTGAAAATGCTTTTAAGCGCATAAAAACTTACACTCTTGATTTCTGGCTAAATAAAAGCTGTTGCAATGATATTTCCATGCTGAACTGAGTTGTTCTGGGTCAACTATGAAGGCAAACCCACTTTCCTTTCAGTATTTTGCTGCAATTGGCAGAAACAAGCATATTTGCTCATTCGGCCTGAAAATGCTTTTAAGCGCATAAAAACTTACACTCTTGATTTCTGGCTAAATAAAAGCTGTTGCAATGATATTTCCATGCTGAACTGAGTTGTTCTGGGTCAACTATGAAGGCAAACCCACTTTCCTTTCAGTATTTTGCTGCAATTGGCAGAAACAAGCGTATTTGCTCATTCGACCTGAAAATGCTTTTAAGCGAATAAAAACTTATACTCTTGATTTCTGGCTAAATAAAAGCTGTTGCAATGATATTTCCATGCTGAACTGAGTTGTTCTGGGTCAACTATGAAGGCAAACCCACTTTCCTTTCAGTATTTTGCTGCAATTGGCAGAAACAAGCATATTTGCTCATTCGGCCTGAAAATGCTTTTAAGCGCATAAAAACTTACAGTCTTGATTTCTGGCTAAATAAAAGCTGTTGCAATGATATTTCCATGCTGAACTGAGTTGTTCTGGGTCAACTATGAAGGCAAACCCACTTTCCTTTCAGTATTTTGCTGCAATTGGCAGAAACAAGCATATTTGCTCTTTTGGCCTGAAAATGCTTTTAAGGGCATAAAAACTTACACTCTTGATTTCTGGCTAAATAAAAGCTGTTGCAATGATATTTCCATGCTGAACTGAGTTGTTCTGGGTCAACTATGAAGGCAAACCCACTTTCCTTTCAGTATTTTGCTGCAATTGGCAGAAACAAGCATATTTGCTCATTCGGCCTGAAAATGCTTTTAAGGGCATAAAAACTTACACTCTTGATTTCTGGCTAAATAAAAGCTGTTGCAATGATATTTCCATGCTGAACTGAGTTGTTCTGGGTCAACTATGAAGGCAAACCCACTTTCCTTTCAGTATTTTGCTGCAATTGGCAGAAACAAGCATATTTGCTCATTCGGCCTGAAAATGCTTTTAAGGGCATAAAAACTTACACTCTTGATTTCTGGCTAAATAAAAGCTGTTGCAATGATATTTCCATGCTGAACTGAGTTGTTCTGGGTCAACTATGAAGGCAAACCCACTTTCCTTTCAGTATTTTGCTGCAATTGGCAGAAACAAGCATATTTGCTCATTCGGCCTGAAAATGCTTTTAAGCGCATAAAAACTTACACTCTTGATTTCTGGCTAAATAAAAGCTGTTGCAATGATATTTCCATGCTGAACTGAGTTGTTCTGGGTCAACTATGAAGGCAAACCCACTTTCCTTTCAGTATTTTGCTGCAATTGGCAGAAACAAGCATATTTGCTCATTCGGCCTGAAAATGCTTTTAAGCGCATAAAAACTTACACTCTTGATTTCTGGCTAAATAAAAGCTGTTGCAATGATATTTCCATGCTGAACTGAGTTGTTCTGGGTCAACTATGAAGGCAAACCCACTTTCCATTCAGTGTTTTGCTGCAATTGGCAGAAATCAGCTCATTTGGCCTGAAAATGCTTTTAAGCGCATAAAAACTTACACTCTTGATTTCTGGCTAAATAAAAGCTGTTGCAATGATATTTCCATGCTGAACTGAGTTGTTCTGGGTCAACTATGAAGGCAAACCCACTTTCCTTTCAGTATTTTGCTGCAATTGGCAGAAACAAGCATATTTGCTCATTCGGCCTGAAAATGCTTTTAAGCGCATAAAAACTTACACTCTTGATTTCTGGCTAAATAAAAGCTGTTGCAATGATATTTCCATGCTGAACTGAGTTGTTCTGGGTCAACTATGAAGGCAAACCCACTTTCCTTTCAGTATTTTGCTGCAATTGGCAGAAACAAGCATATTTGCTCATTCGGCCTGAAAATGCTTTTAAGCACATAAAAACTTACACTCTTGATTTCTGGCTAAATAAAAGCTGTTGCAATGATATTTCCATGCTGAACTGAGTTGTTCTGGGTCAACTATGAAGGCAAACCCACTTTCCTTTCAGTATTTTGCTGCAATTGGCAGAAACAAGCATATTTGCTCATTCGGCCTGAAAATGCTTTTAAGCGCATAAAATCTTACACTCTTGATTTCTGGCTAAATAAAAGCTGTTGCAATGATATTTCCATGCTGAACTGAGTTGTTCTGGGTCAACTATGAAGGCAAACCCACTTTCCATTCAGTGTTTTGCTGCAATAGGCAGAAATCAGCTCATTTGGCCTGAAAATGCTTTTAAGCGAATAAAAACTTACACTCTTGATTTCTGGCTAAATAAAAGCTGTTGCAATGATATTTCCATGCTGAACTGAGTTGTTCTGGGTCAACTATGAAGGCAAACCCACTTTCCATTCAGTGTTTTGCTGCAATAGGCAGAAATCAGCTCATTTGGCCTGAAAATGCTTTTAAGCGAATAAAAACTTAGACTCTTGATTTCTGGCTAAATAAAAGCTGTTGCAATGATATTTCTATGCTGAACTGAATTGTTCTGGGTCAACTATGAAGGCAAACCCACTTTCCTTTCAGTATTTTGCTGCAATTGGCAGAAACAAGCATATTTGCTCATTCGGCCTGAAAATGCTTTTAAGCGCATAAAAACTTACACTCTTGATTTCTGGCTAAATAAAAGCTGTTGCAATGATATTTCCATGCTGAACTGAGTTGTTCTGGGTCAACTATGAAGGCAAACCCACTTTCCTTTCAGTATTTTGCTGCAATTGGCAGAAACAAGCATATTTGCTCATTCGGCCTGAAAATGCTTTTAAAAGAATAAAAACTTACACTCTTGATTTCTGGCTAAATAAAAGCTGTTGCAATGATATTTCCATGCTGAACTGAGTTGTTCTGGGTCAACTATGAAGGCAAACCCACTTTCCATTCAGTGTTTTGCTGCAATAGGCAGAAATCAGCTCATTTGGCCTGAAAATGCTTTTAAGCGAATAAAAACTTACACTTTTGATTTCTGGCTAAATAAAAGCTGTTGCAATGATATTTCCATGCTGAACTTAGTTGTTCTGGGTCAACTATGAAGGCAAACCCACTTTCCTTTCTGTATTTTGCTGCAATTGGCAGAAACAAGCATATTTGCTCATTCGGCCTGAAAATGCTTTTAAGCGCATAAAAACTTACACTCTTGATTTCTGGCTAAATAAAAGCTGTTGCAATGATATTTCCATGCTGAACTGAGTTGTTCTGGGTCAACTATGAAGGCAAACCCACTTTCCTTTCAGTATTTTGCTGCAATTGGCAGAAACAAGCATATTTGCTCATTCGGCCTGAAAATGCTTTTAAGCGCATAAAAACTTACACTCTTGATTTCTGGCTAAATAAAAGCTGTTGCAATGATATTTCCATGCTGAACTGAGTTGTTCTGGGTCAACTATGAAGGCAAACCCACTTTCCATTCAGTGTTTTGCTGCAATAGGCAGAAATCAGCTCATTTGGCCTGAAAATGCTTTTAAGCGAATAAAAACTTAGACTCTTGATTTCTGGCTAAATAAAAGCTGTTGCAATGATATTTCCATGCTGAACTGAATTGTTCTGGGTCAACTATGAAGGCAAACCCACTTTCCTTTCAGTATTTTGCTGCAATTGGCAGAAACAAGCATATTTGCTCATTCGGCCTGAAAATGCTTTTAAGCGCATAAAAACTTACACTCTTGATTTCTGGCTAAATAAAAGCTGTTGCAATGATATTTCCATGCTGAACTGAGTTGTTCTGGGTCAACTATGAAGGCAAACCCACTTTCCTTTCAGTATTTTGCTGCAATTGGCAGAAACAAGCATATTTGCTCATTCGGCCTGAAAATGCTTTTAAGCGAATAAAAACTTACACTCTTGATTTCTGGCTAAATAAAAGCTGTTGCAATGATATTTCCATGCTGAACTGAGTTGTTCTGGGTCAACTATGAAGGCAAACCCACTTTCCTTTCAGTATTTTGCTGCAATTGGCAGAAACAAGCATATTTGCTCATTCGGCCTGAAAATGCTTTTAAGGGCATAAAAACTTACACTCTTGATTTCTGGCTAAATAAAAGCTGTTGCAATGATATTTCCATGCTGAACTGAGTTGTTCTGGGTCAACTATGAAGGCAAACCCACTTTCCTTTCAGTATTTTGCTGCAATTGGCAGAAACAAGCATATTTGCTCATTCCGCCTGAAAATGCTTTTAAGCGCATAAAAACTTACACTCTTGATTTCTGGCTAAATAAAAGCTGTTGCAATGATATTTCCATGCTGAACTGAGTTGTTCTGGGTCAACTATGAAGGCAAACCCACTTTCCTTTCAGTATTTTGCTGCAATTGGCAGAAACAAGCATATTTGCTCATTCGGCCTGAAAATGCTTTTAAGCGCATAAAAACTTACACTCTTGATTTCTGGCTAAATAAAAGCTGTTGCAATGATATTTCCATGCTGAACTGAGTTGTTCTGGGTCAACTATGAAGGCAAACCCACTTTCCATTCAGTGTTTTGCTGCAATAGGCAGAAATCAGCTCATTTGGCCTGAAAATGCTTTTAAGCGAATAAAAACTTAGACTCTTGATTTCTGGCTAAATAAAAGCTGTTGCAATGATATTTCCATGCTGAACTGAATTGTTCTGGGTCAACTATGAAGGCAAACCCACTTTCCTTTCAGTATTTTGCTGCAATTGGCAGAAACAAGCATATTTGCTCATTCGGCCTGAAAATGCTTTTAAGCGCATAAAAACTTACACTCTTGATTTCTGGCTAAATAAAAGCTGTTGCAATGATATTTCCATGCTGAACTGAGTTGTTCTGGGTCAACTATGAAGGCAAACCCACTTTCCTTTCAGTATTTTGCTGCAATTGGCAGAAACAAGCATATTTGCTCATTCGGCCTGAAAATGCTTTTAAGCGAATAAAAACTTACACTCTTGATTTCTGGCTAAATAAAAGCTGTTGCAATGATATTTCCATGCTGAACTGAGTTGTTCTGGGTCAACTATGAAGGCAAACCCACTTTCCTTTCAGTATTTTGCTGCAATTGGCAGAAACAAGCATATTTGCTCATTCGGCCTGAAAATGCTTTTAAGGGCATAAAAACTTACACTCTTGATTTCTGGCTAAATAAAAGCTGTTGCAATGATATTTCCATGCTGAACTGAGTTGTTCTGGGTCAACTATGAAGGCAAACCCACTTTCCTTTCAGTATTTTGCTGCAATTGGCAGAAACAAGCATATTTGCTCATTCCGCCTGAAAATGCTTTTAAGCGCATAAAAACTTACACTCTTGATTTCTGGCTAAATAAAAGCTGTTGCAATGATATTTCCATGCTGAACTGAGTTGTTCTGGGTCAACTATGAAGGCAAACCCACTTTCCATTCAGTGTTTTGCTGCAATTGGCAGAAATCAGCTCATTTGGCCTGAAAATGCTTTTAAGCGCATAAAAACTTACACTCTTGATTTCTGGCTGAATAAAAGCTGTTGCAATGATATTTCCATGCTGAACTGAGTTGTTCTGGGTCAACTATGAAGGCAAACCCACTTTCCTTTCAGTATTTTGCTGCAATTGGCAGAAACAAGCATATTTGCTCATTCGGCCTGAAAATGCTTTTAAGCGCATAAAAACTTACACTCTTGATTTCTGGCTAAATAAACGCTGTTGCAATGATATTTCCATGCTGAACTGAGTTGTTCTGGGTCAACTATGAAGGCAAACCCACTTTCCTTTCAGTATTTTGCTGCAATTGGCAGAAACAAGCATATTTGCTCATTCGGCCTGAAAATGCTTTTAAGCGCATAAAAACTTACACTCTTGATTTCTGGCTAAATAAAAGCTGTTGCAATGATATTTCCATGCTGAACTGAGTTGTTCTGGGTCAACTATGAAGGCAAACCCACTTTCCTTTCAGTATTTTGCTGCAATTGGCAGAAACAAGCATATTTGCTCATTCGGCCTGAAAATGCTTTTAAGCGCATAAAAACTTACACTCTTGATTTCTGGCTAAATAAAAGCTGTTGCAATGATATTTCCATGCTGAACTGAGTTGTTCTGGGTCAACTATAAAGGCAAACCCACTTTCCTTTCAGTATTTTGCTGCAATTGGCAGAAACAAGCATATTTGCTCATTCGGCCTGAAAATGCTTTTAAGCGCATAAAAACTTACACTCTTGATTTCTGGCTAAATAAAAGCTGTTGCAATGATATTTCCATGCTGAACTGAGTTGTTCTGGGTCAACTATGAAGGCAAACCCACTTTCCTTTCAGTATTTTGCTGCAATTGGCAGAAACAAGCATATTTGCTCATTCGGCCTGAAAATGCTTTTAAGCGAATAAAAACTTATACTCTTGATTTCTGGCTAAATAAAAGCTGTTGCAATGATATTTCCATGCTGAACTGAGTTGTTCTGGGTCAACTATGAAGGCAAACCCACTTTCCATTCAGTGTTTTGCTGCAATAGGCAGAAATCAGCTCATTTGGCCTGAAAATGCTTTTAAGCGAATAAAAACTTACACTCTTGATTTCTGGCTAAATAAAAGCTGTTGCAATGATATTTCCATGCTGAACTGAGTTGTTCTGGGTCAACTATGAAGGCAAACCCACTTTCCTTTCAGTATTTTGCTGCAATTGGCAGAAACAAGCATATTTGCTCATTCGGCCTGAAAATGCTTTTAAGCGCATAAAAACTTACACTCTTGATTTCTGGCTAAATAAAAGCTGTTGCAATGATATTTCCATGCTGAACTGAGTTGTTCTGGGTCAACTATGAAGGCAAACCCACTTTCCATTCAGTGTTTTGCTGCAATAGGCAGAAATCAGCACATTTGACCTGAAAATGCTTTTAAGCGCATAAAAACTTACACTCTTAATTTCTGGCTAAATAAAAGCTGTTGCAATGATATTTCCATGCTGAACTGAGTTGTTCTGGGTCAACTATGAAGGCAAACCCACTTTCCTTTCAGTATTTTGCTGCAATTGGCAGAAACAAGCATATTTGCTCATTCGGCCTGAAAATGCTTTTAAGCGCATAAAAACTTACACTCTTGATTTCTGGCTAAATAAAAGCTGTTGCAATGATATTTCCATGCTGAACTGAGTTGTTCTGGGTCAACTATGAAGGCAAACCCACTTTCCATTCAGTGTTTTGCTGCAATAGGCAGAAATCAGCTCATTTGGCCTGAAAATGCTTTTAAGCGAATAAAAACTTACACTCTTGATTTCTGGCTAAATAAAAGCTGTTGCAATGATATTTCCATGCTGAACTGAGTTGTTCTGGGTCAACTATGAAGGCAAACCCACTTTCCTTTTAGTATTTTGCTGCAATTGGCAGAAACAAGCATATTTGCTCATTCGGCCTGAAAATGCTTTTAAGCGCATAAAAACTTACACTCTTGATTTCTGGCTAAATAAAAGCTGTTGCAATGATATTTCCATGCTGAACTGAGTTGTTCTGGGTCAACTATGAAGGCAAACACACTTTCCTTTCAGTATTTTGCTGCAATTGGCAGAAACAAGCATATTTGCTCATTCGGCCTGAAAATGCTTTTAAGCGCATAAAAACTTACACTCTTGATTTCTGGCTAAATAAAAGCTGTTGCAATGATATTTCCATGCTGAACTGAGTTGTTCTGGGTCAACTATGAAGGCAAACCCACTTTCCTTTCAGTATTTTGCTGCAATTGGCAGAAACAAGCATATTTGCTCATTCGGCCTGAAAATGCTTTTAAGCGCATAAAAACTTACACTCTTGATTTCTGGCTAAATAAAAGCTGTTGCAATGATATTTCCATGCTGAACTGAGTTGTTCTGGGTCAACTATGAAGGCAAACCCACTTTCCATTCAGTGTTTTGCTGCAATTGGCAGAAATCAGCTCATTCGGCCTGAAAATGCTTTTAAGCGCATAAAAACTTACACTCTTGATTTCTGGCTAAATAAAAGCTGTTGCAATGATATTTCCATGCTGAACTGAGTTGTTCTGGGTCAACTATGAAGGCAAACCCACTTTCCTTTCAGTATTTTGCTGCAATTGGCAGAAACAAGCATATTTGCTCATTCGGCCTGAAAATGCTTTTAAGGGCATAAAAACTTACACTCTTGATTTCTGGCTAAATAAAAGCTGTTGCAATGATATTTCCATGCTGAACTGAGTTGTTCTGGGTCAACTATGAAGGCAAACCCACTTTCCTTTCAGTATTTTGCTGCAATTGGCAGAAACAAGCATATTTGCTCATTCGGCCTGAAAATGCTTTTAAGCGCATAAAAACTTACACTCTTGATTTCTGGCTAAATAAAAGCTGTTGCAATGATATTTCCATGCTGAACTGAGTTGTTCTGGGTCAACTATGAAGGCAAACCCACTTTCCTTTCAGTATTTTGCTGCAATTGGCAGAAACAAGCATATTTGCTCATTCGGCCTGAAAATGCTTTTAAGCGCATAAAAACTTACACTCTTGATTTCTGGCTAAATAAAAGCTGTTGCAATGATATTTCCATGCTGAACTGAGTTGTTCTGGGTCAACTATGAAGGCAAACCCACTTTCCTTTCAGTATTTTGCTGCAATTGGCAGAAACAAGCATATTTGCTCATTCGGCCTGAAAATGCTTTTAAGCGCATAAAAACTTACACTCTTGATTTCTGGCTAAATAAAAGCTGTTGCAATGATATTTCCATGCTGAACTGAGTTGTTCTGGGTCAACTATGAAGGCAAACCCACTTTCCTTTCAGTATTTTGCTGCAATTGGCAGAAACAAGCATATTTGCTCATTCGGCCTGAAAATGCTTTTAAGCGAATAAAAACTTATACTCTTGATTTCTGGCTAAATAAAAGCTGTTGCAATGATATTTCCATGCTGAACTGAGTTGTTCTGGGTCAACTATGAAGGCAAACCCACTTTCCATTCAGTGTTTTGCTGCAATAGGCAGAAATCAGCTCATTTGGCCTGAAAATGCTTTTAAGCGAATAAAAACTTACACTCTTGATTTCTGGCTAAATAAAAGCTGTTGCAATGATATTTCCATGCTGAACTGAGTTGTTCTGGGTCAACTATGAAGGCAAACCCACTTTCCTTTCAGTATTTTGCTGCAATTGGCAGAAACAAGCATATTTGCTCATTCGGCCTGAAAATGCTTTTAAGCGCATAAAAACTTACACTCTTGATTTCTGGCTAAATAAAAGCTGTTGCAATGATATTTCCATGCTGAACTGAGTTGTTCTGGGTCAACTATGAAGGCAAACCCACTTTCCATTCAGTGTTTTGCTGCAATAGGCAGAAATCAGCACATTTGGCCTGAAAATGCTTTTAAGCGCATAAAAACTTACACTCTTAATTTCTGGCTAAATAAAAGCTGTTGCAATGATATTTCCATGCTGAACTGAGTTGTTCTGGGTCAACTATGAAGGCAAACCCACTTTCCTTTCAGTATTTTGCTGCAATTGGCAGAAACAAGCATATTTGCTCATTCGGCCTGAAAATGCTTTTAAGCGCATAAAAACTTACACTCTTGATTTCTGGCTAAATAAAAGCTGTTGCAATGATATTTCCATGCTGAACTGAGTTGTTCTGGGTCAACTATGAAGGCAAACCCACTTTCCATTCAGTGTTTTGCTGCAATAGGCAGAAATCAGCTCATTTGGCCTGAAAATGCTTTTAAGCGAATAAAAACTTACACTCTTGATTTCTGGCTAAATAAAAGCTGTTGCAATGATATTTCCATGCTGAACTGAGTTGTTCTGGGTCAACTATGAAGGCAAACACACTTTCCTTTCAGTATTTTGCTGCAATTGGCAGAAACAAGCATATTTGCTCATTCGGCCTGAAAATGCTTTTAAGCGCATAAAAACTTACACTCTTGATTTCTGGCTAAATAAAAGCTGTTGCAATGATATTTCCATGCTGAACTGAGTTGTTCTGGGTCAACTATGAAGGCAAACCCACTTTCCTTTCAGTATTTTGCTGCAATTGGCAGAAACAAGCATATTTGCTCATTCGGCCTGAAAATGCTTTTAAGCGCATAAAAACTTACACTCTTGATTTCTGGCTAAATAAAAGCTGTTGCAATGATATTTCCATGCTGAACTGAGTTGTTCTGGGTCAACTATGAAGGCAAACCCACTTTCCATTCAGTGTTTTGCTGCAATTGGCAGAAACAAGCATATTTGCTCATTCGGCCTGAAAATGCTTTTAAGCGAATAAAAACTTATACTCTTGATTTCTGGCTAAATAAAAGCTGTTGCAATGATATTTCCATGCTGAACTGAGTTGTTCTGGGTCAACTATGAAGGCAAACCCACTTTCCATTCAGTGTTTTGCTGCAATAGGCAGAAATCAGCTCATTTGGCCTGAAAATGCTTTTAAGCGAATAAAAACTTACACTCTTGATTTCTGGCTAAATAAAAGCTGTTGCAATGATATTTCCATGCTGAACTGAGTTGTTCTGGGTCAACTATGAAGGCAAACCCACTTTCCTTTCAGTATTTTGCTGCAATTGGCAGAAACAAGCATATTTGCTCATTCGGCCTGAAAATGCTTTTAAGCGCATAAAAACTTACACTCTTGATTTCTGGCTAAATAAAAGCTGTTGCAATGATATTTCCATGCTGAACTGAGTTGTTCTGGGTCAACTATGAAGGCAAACCCACTTTCCATTCAGTGTTTTGCTGCAATAGGCAGAAATCAGCACATTTGGCCTGAAAATGCTTTTAAGCGCATAAAAACTTACACTCTTAATTTCTGGCTAAATAAAAGCTGTTGCAATGATATTTCCATGCTGAACTGAGTTGTTCTGGGTCAACTATGAAGGCAAACCCACTTTCCTTTCAGTATTTTGCTGCAATTGGCAGAAACAAGCATATTTGCTCATTCGGCCTGAAAATGCTTTTAAGCGCATAAAAACTTACACTCTTGATTTCTGGCTAAATAAAAGCTGTTGCAATGATATTTCCATGCTGAACTGAGTTGTTCTGGGTCAACTATGAAGGCAAACCCACTTTCCATTCAGTGTTTTGCTGCAATAGGCAGAAATCAGCTCATTTGGCCTGAAAATGCTTTTAAGCGAATAAAAACTTACACTCTTGATTTCTGGCTAAATAAAAGCTGTTGCAATGATATTTCCATGCTGAACTGAGTTGTTCTGGGTCAACTATGAAGGCAAACACACTTTCCTTTCAGTATTTTGCTGCAATTGGCAGAAACAAGCATATTTGCTCATTCGGCCTGAAAATGCTTTTAAGCGCATAAAAACTTACACTCTTGATTTCTGGCTAAATAAAAGCTGTTGCAATGATATTTCCATGCTGAACTGAGTTGTTCTGGGTCAACTATGAAGGCAAACCCACTTTCCTTTCAGTATTTTGCTGCAATTGGCAGAAACAAGCATATTTGCTCATTCGGCCTGAAAATGCTTTTAAGCGCATAAAAACTTACACTCTTGATTTCTGGCTAAATAAAAGCTGTTGCAATGATATTTCCATGCTGAACTGAGTTGTTCTGGGTCAACTATGAAGGCAAACCCACTTTCCATTCAGTGTTTTGCTGCAATTGGCAGAAATCAGCTCATTCGGCCTGAAAATGCTTTTAAGCGCATAAAAACTTACACTCTTGATTTCTGGCTAAATAAAAGCTGTTGCAATGATATTTCCATGCTGAACTGAGTTGTTCTGGGTCAACTATGAAGGCAAACCCACTTTCCTTTCAGTATTTTGCTGCAATTGGCAGAAACAAGCATATTTGCTCATTCGGCCTGAAAATGCTTTTAAGGGCATAAAAACTTACACTCTTGATTTCTGGCTAAATAAAAGCTGTTGCAATGATATTTCCATGCTGAACTGAGTTGTTCTGGGTCAACTATGAAGGCAAACCCACTTTCCTTTCAGTATTTTGCTGCAATTGGCAGAAACAAGCATATTTGCTCATTCGGCCTGAAAATGCTTTTAAGCGCATAAAAACTTACACTCTTGATTTCTGGCTAAATAAAAGCTGTTGCAATGATATTTCCATGCTGAACTGAGTTGTTCTGGGTCAACTATGAAGGCAAACCCACTTTCCTTTCAGTATTTTGCTGCAATTGGCAGAAACAAGCATATTTGCTCATTCGGCCTGAAAATGCTTTTAAGCGCATAAAAACTTACACTCTTGATTTCTGGCTAAATAAAAGCTGTTGCAATGATATTTCCATGCTGAACTGAGTTGTTCTGGGTCAACTATGAAGGCAAACCCACTTTCCTTTCAGTATTTTGCTGCAATTGGCAGAAACAAGCATATTTGCTCATTCGGCCTGAAAATGCTTTTAAGCGCATAAAAACTTACACTCTTGATTTCTGGCTAAATAAAAGCTGTTGCAATGATATTTCCATGCTGAACTGAGTTGTTCTGGGTCAACTATGAAGGCAAACCCACTTTCCTTTCAGTATTTTGCTGCAATTGGCAGAAACAAGCATATTTGCTCATTCGGCCTGAAAATGCTTTTAAGCGCATAAAAACTTACACTCTTGATTTCTGGCTAAATAAAAGCTGTTGCAATGATATTTCCATGCTGAACTGAGTTGTTCTGGGTCAACTATGAAGGCAAACCCACTTTCCATTCAGTGTTTTGCTGCAATAGGCAGAAATCAGCTCATTTGGCCTGAAAATGCTTTTAAGCGAATAAAAACTTACACTTTTGATTTCTGGCTAAATAAAAGCTGTTGCAATGATATTTCCATGCTGAACTGAGTTGTTCTGGGTCAACTATGAAGGCAAACCCACTTTCCTTTCAGTATTTTGCTGCAATTGGCAGAAACAAGCATATTTGCTCATTCGGCCTGAAAATGCTTTTAAGCGCATAAAAACTTACACTCTTGATTTCTGGCTAAATAAAAGCTGTTGCAATGATATTTCCATGCTGAACTGAGTTGTTCTGGGTCAACTATGAAGGCAAACCCACTTTCCTTTCAGTATTTTGCTGCAATTTGCAGAAACAAGCATATTTGCTCATTCGGCCTGAAAATGCTTTTAAGCGAATAAAAACTTACACTCTTGATTTCTGGCTAAATAAAAGCTGTTGCAATGATATTTCCATGCTGAACTGAGTTGTTCTGGGTCAACTATGAAGGCAAACCCACTTTCCATTCAGTGTTTTGCTGCAATAGGCAGAAATCAGCTCATTTGGCCTGAAAATGCTTTTAAGCGAATAAAAACTTACACTCTTGATTTCTGGCTAAATAAAAGCTGTTGCAATGATATTTCCATGCTGAACTGAGTTGTTCTGGGTCAACTATGAAGGCAAACCCACTTTCCTTTCAGTATTTTGCTGCAATTGGCAGAAACAAGCATATTTGCTCATTCGGCTTGAAAATGCTTTTAAGCGCATAAAAACTTAGACTCTTGATTTCTGGCTAAATAAAAGCTGTTGCAATGATATTTCCATGCTGAACTGAGTTGTTCTGGGTCAACTATGAAGGCAAACCCACTTTCCTTTCAGTATTTTGCTGCAATTGGCAGAAACAAGCATATTTGCTCATTCGGCCTGAAAATGCTTTTAAGCGCATAAAAACTTACAGTCTTGATTTCTGGCTAAATAAAAGCTGTTGCAATGATATTTCCATTCTGAACTGAGTTGTTCTGGGTCAACTATGAAGGCAAACCCACTTTCCTTTCAGTATTTTGCTGCAATTGGCAGAAACAAGCATATTTGCTCATTCGGCCTGAAAATGCTTTTAAGCGCATAAAAACTTACACTCTTGATTTCTGGCTAAATAAAAGCTGTTGCAATGATATTTCCATGCTGAACTGAGTTGTTCTGGGTCAACTATGAAGGCAAACCCACTTTCCTTTCAGTATTTTGCTGCAATTGGCAGAAACAAGCATATTTGCTCATTCGGCCTGAAAATGCTTTTAAGCGCATAAAAACTTACACTCTTGATTTCTGGCTAAATAAAAGCTGTTGCAATGATATTTCCATGCTGAACTGAGTTGTTCTGGGTCAACTATGAAGGCAAACCCACTTTCCATTCAGTGTTTTGCTGCAATAGGCAGAAATCAGCTCATTTGGCCTGAAAATGCTTTTAAGCGAATAAAAACTTAGACTCTTGATTTCTGGCTAAATAAAAGCTGTTGCAATGATATTTCCATGCTGAACTGAATTGTTCTGGGTCAACTATCAAGGCAAACCCACTTTCCTTTCAGTATTTTGCTGCAATTTGCAGAAACAAGCATATTTGCTCATTCGGCCTGAAAATGCTTTTAAGCGCATAAAAACTTACACTCTTGATTTCTGGCTAAATAAAAGCTGTTGCAATGATATTTCCATGCTGAACTGAGTTGTTCTGGGTCAACTATGAAGGCAAACCCACTTTCCATTCAGTGTTTTGCTGCAATAGGCAGAAATCAGCTCATTTGGCCTGAAAATGCTTTTAAGCGAATAAAAACTTAGACTCTTGATTTCTGGCTAAATAAAAGCTGTTGCAATGATATTTCCATGCTGAACTGAATTGTTCTGTGTCAACTATCAAGGCAAACCCACTTTCCTTTCAGTATTTTGCTGCAATTTGCAGAAACAAGCATATTTGCTCATTCGGCCTGAAAATGCTTTTAAGCGCATAAAAACTTACACTCTTGATTTCTGGCTAAATAAAAGCTGTTGCAATGATATTTCCATGCTGAACTGAGTTGTTCTGGGTCAACTATGAAGGCAAACCCACTTTCCTTTCAGTATTTTGCTGCAATTGGCAGAAACAAGCATATTTGCTCATTCGGCCTGAAAATGCTTTTAAGCGCATAAAAACTTACACTCTTGATTTCTGGCTAAATAAAAGCTGTTGCAATGATATTTCCATGCTGAACTGAGTTGTTCTGGGTCAACTATGAAGGCAAACCCACTTTCCATTCAGTGTTTTGCTGCAATAGGCAGAAATCAGCTCATTTGGCCTGAAAATGCTTTTAAGCGAATAAAAACTTACACTCTTGATTTCTGGCTAAATAAAAGCTGTTGCAATGATATTTCCATGCTGAACTGAGTTGTTCTGGGTCAACTATGAAGGCAAACCCACTTTCCTTTCAGTATTTTGCTGCAATTGGCAGAAACAAGCATATTTGCTCATTCGGCCTGAAAATGCTTTTAAGCGCATAAAAACTTACACTCTTGATTTCTGGCTAAATAAAAGCTGTTGCAATGATATTTCCATGCTGAACTGAGTTGTTCTGGGTCAACTATGAAGGCAAACCCACTTTCCTTTCAGTATTTTGCTGCAATTGGCAGAAACAAGCATATTTGCTCATTCGGCCTGAAAATGCTTTTAAGTGCATAAAAACTTACACTCTTGATTTCTGGCTAAATAAAAGCTGTTGCAATGATATTTCCATGCTGAACTGAGTTGTTCTGGGTCAACTATGAAGGCAAACCCACTTTCCTTTCAGTATTTTGCTGCAATTGGCAGAAACAAGCATATTTGCTCATTTGGCCTGAAAATGCTTTTAAGCGAATAAAAACTTACACTCTTGATTTCTGGCTAAATAAAAGCTGTTGCAATGATATTTCCATGCTGAACTGAGTTGTTCTGGGTCAACTATGAAGGCAAACCCACTTTCCTTTCAGTATTTTGCTGCAATTGGCAGAAACAAGCATATTTGCTCATTCGGCCTGAAAATGCTTTTAAGCGCATAAAAACTTACACTCTTGATTTCTGGCTAAATAAAAGCTGTTGCAATGATATTTCCATGCTGAACTGAGTTGTTCTGGGTCAACTATGAAGGCAAACCCACTTTCCATTCAGTGTTTTGCTGCAATAGGCAGAAATCAGCTCATTTGGCCTGAAAATGCTTTTAAGCGAATAAAAACTTACACTCTTGATTTCTGGCTAAATAAAAGCTGTTGCAATGATATTTCCATGCTGAACTGAGTTGTTCTGGGTCAACTATGAAGGCAAACCCACTTTCCTTTCAGTATTTTGCTGCAATTGGCAGAAACAAGCATATTTGCTCATTCGGCCTGAAAATGCTTTTAAGCGCATAAAAACTTACACTCTTGATTTCTGGCTAAATAAAAGCTGTTGCAGTGATATTTCCATGCTGAACTGAGTTGTTCTGGGTCAACTATGAAGGCAAACCCACTTTCCATTCAGTGTTTTGCTGCAATAGGCAGAAATCAGCTCATTTGGCCTGAAAATGCTTTTAAGCGAATAAAAACTTACACTCTTGATTTCTGGCTAAATAAAAGCTGTTGCAATGATATTTCCATGCTTAACTGAGTTGTTCTGGGTCAACTATGAAGGCAAACCCACTTTCCTTTCAGTATTTTGCTGCAATTGGCAGAAACAAGCATATTTGCTCATTCGGCCTGAAAATGCTTTTAAGCGCATAAAAACTTACACTCTTGATTTCTGGCTAAATAAAAGCTGTTGCAATGATATTTCCATGCTGAACTGAGTTGTTCTGGGTCAACTATGAAGGCAAACACACTTTCCTTTCAGTATTTTGCTGCAATTGGCAGAAACAAGCATATTTGCTCATTCGGCCTGAAAATGCTTTTAAGCGCATAAAAACTTACACTCTTGATTTCTGGCTAAATAAAAGCTGTTGCAATGATATTTCCATGCTGAACTGAGTTGTTCTGGGTCAACTATGAAGGCAAACCCACTTTCCTTTCAGTATTTTGCTGCAATTGGCAGAAACAAGCATATTTGCTCATTCGGCCTGAAAATGCTTTTAAGCGCATAAAAACTTACATTCTTGATTTCTGGCTAAATAAAAGCTGTTGCAATGATATTTCCATGCTGAACTGAGTTGTTCTGGGTCAACTATGAAGGCAAACCCACTTTCCATTCAGTGTTTTGCTGCAATAGGCAGAAATCAGCTCATTTGGCCTGAAAATGCTTTTAAGCGAATAAAAACTTACACTCTTGATTTCTGGCTAAATAAAAGCTGTTGCAATGATATTTCCATGCTGAACTGAGTTGTTCTGGGTCAACTATGAAGGCAAACCCACTTTCCTTTCAGTATTTTGCTGCAATTGGCAGAAACAAGCATATTTGCTCATTCGGCCTGAAAATGCTTTTAAGCGCATAAAAACTTACACTCTTGATTTCTGGCTAAATAAAAGCTGTTGCAATGATATTTCCATGCTGAACTGAGTTGTTCTGGGTCAACTATGAAGGCAAACCCACTTTCCTTTCAGTATTTTGCTGCAATTGGCAGAAACAAGCATATTTGCTCATTCGGCCTGAAAATGCTTTTAAGCGCATAAAAACTTACACTCTTGATTTCTGGCTAAATAAAAGCTGTTGCAATGATATTTCCATGCTGAACTGAGTTGTTCTGGGTCAACTATGAAGGCAAACCCACTTTCCTTTCAGTATTTTGCTGCAATTGGCAGAAACAAGCATATTTGCTCATTCGGCCTGAAAATGCTTTTAAGCGCATAAAAACTTACAGTCTTGATTTCTGGCTAAATAAAAGCTGTTGCAATGATATTTCCATGCTGAACTGAGTTGTTCTGGGTCAACTATGAAGGCAAACCCACTTTCCATTCAGTGTTTTGCTGCAATAGGCAGAAATCAGCTCATTTGGCCTGAAAATGCTTTTAAGCGAATAAAAACTTACACTCTTGATTTCTGGCTAAATAAAAGCTGTTGCAATGAATGATATTTCCATGCTGAACTGAGTTGTTCTGGGTCAACTATGAAGGCAAACCCACTTTCCTTTCAGTATTTTGCTGCAATTGGCAGAAACAAGCATATTTGCTCATTCGGCCTGAAAATGCTTTTAAGCGCATAAAAACTTACACTCTTGATTTCTGGCTAAATAAAAGCTGTTGCAATGAATGATATTTCCATGCTGAACTGAGTTGTTCTGGGTCAACTATGAAGGCAAACCCACTTTCCTTTCAGTATTTTGCTGCAATTGGCAGAAACAAGCATATTTGCTCATTCGGCCTGAAAATGCTTTTAAGCGCATAAAAACTTACACTCTTGATTTCTGGCTAAATAAAAGCTGTTGCAATGATATTTCCATGCTGAAATGAGTTGTTCTGGGTCAACTATGAAGGCAAACCCACTTTCCTTTCAGTATTTTGCTGCAATTGGCAGAAACAAGCATATTTGCTAATTCGGCCTGAAAATGCTTTTAAGCGCATAAAAACTTACACTCTTGATTTCTGGCTAAATAAAAGCTGTTGCAATGATATTTCCATGCTGAACTGAGTTGTTCTGGGTCAACTATGAAGGCAAACCCACTTTCCATTCAGTGTTTTGCTGCAATAGGCAGAAATCAGCTCATTTGGCCTGAAAATGCTTTTAAGCGAATAAAAACTTACACTTTTGATTTCTGGCTAAATAAAAGCTGTTGCAATGATATTTCCATGCTGAACTGAGTTGTTCTGGGTCAACTATGAAGGCAAACCCACTTTCCTTTCAGTATTTTGCTGCAATTGGCAGAAACAAGCATATTTGCTCATTCGGCCTGAAAATGCTTTTAAGCGCATAAAAACTTACACTCTTGATTTCTGGCTAAATAAAAGCTGTTGCAATGATATTTCCATGCTGAACTGAGTTGTTCTGGGTCAACTATGAAGGCAAACCCACTTTCCTTTCAGTATTTTGCTGCAATTGGCAGAAACAAGCATATTTGCTCATTCGGCCTGAAAATGCTTTTAAGCGCATAAAAACTTACAGTCTTGATTTCTGGCTAAATAAAAGCTGTTGCAATGATATTTCCATGCTGAACTGAGTTGTTCTGGGTCAACTATGAAGGCAAACCCACTTTCATTTCAGTATTTTGCTGCAATTGGCAGAAACAAACATATTTGCTCATTCGGCCTGAAAATGCTTTTAAGCGCATAAAAACTTACACTCTTGATTTCTGGCTAAATAAAAGCTGTTGCAATGATATTTCCATGCTGAACTGAGTTGTTCTGGGTCAACTATGAAGGCAAACCCACTTTCCTTTCAGTATTTTGCTGCAATTGGCAGAAACAAGCATATTTGCTGATTCGGCCTGAAAATGCTTTTAAGCGCATAAAAACTTACACTCTTGATTTCTGGCTAAATAAAAGCTGTTGCAATGATATTTCCATGCTGAACTGAGTTGTTCTGGGTCAACTATGAAGGCAAACCCACTTTCCTTTCAGTATTTTGCTGCAATTGGCAGAAACAAGCATATTTGCTCATTCGGCCTGAAAATGCTTTTAAGCGCATAAAAACTTACACTCTTGATTTCTGGCTAAATAAAAGCTGTTGCAATGATATTTCCATGCTGAACTGAGTTGTTCTGGGTCAACTATGAAGGCAAACCCACTTTCCTTTCAGTATTTTGCTGCAATTGGCAGAAACAAGCATATTTGCTCATTCGGCCTGAAAATGCTTTTAAGCGCATAAAAACTTACAGTCTTGATTTCTGGCTAAATAAAAGCTGTTGCAATGATATTTCCATGCTGAACTGAGTTGTTCTGGGTCAACTATGAAGGCAAACCCACTTTCCTTTCAGTATTTTGCTGCAATTGGCAGAAACAAGCATATTTGCTCATTCGGCCTGAAAATGCTTTTAAGCGCATAAAAACTTACAGTCTTGACTTCTGGCTAAATAAAAGCTGTTGCAATGATATTTCCATGCTGAACTGAGTTGTTCTGGGTCAACTATGAAGGCAAACCCACTTTCCATTCAGTGTTTTGCTGCAATAGGCAGAAATCAGCTCATTTGGCCTGAAAATGCTTTTAAGCGAATAAAAACTTACACTCTTGATTTCTGGCTAAATAAAAGCTGTTGCAATGAATGATATTTCCATGCTGAACTGAGTTGTTCTGGGTCAACTATGAAGGCAAACCCACTTTCCTTTCAGTATTTTGCTGCAATTGGCAGAAACAAGCATATTTGCTCATTCGGCCTGAAAATGCTTTTAAGCGCATAAAAACTTACACTCTTGATTTCTGGCTAAATAAAAGCTGTTGCAATGAATGATATTTCCATGCTGAACTGAGTTGTTCTGGGTCAACTATGAAGGCAAACCCACTTTCCTTTCAGTATTTTGCTGCAATTGGCAGAAACAAGCATATTTGCTCATTCGGCCTGAAAATGCTTTTAAGCGCATAAAAACTTACACTCTTGATTTCTGGCTAAATAAAAGCTGTTGCAATGATATTTCCATGCTGAAATGAGTTGTTCTGGGTCAACTATGAAGGCAAACCCACTTTCCTTTCAGTATTTTGCTGCAATTGGCAGAAACAAGCATATTTGCTAATTCGGCCTGAAAATGCTTTTAAGCGCATAAAAACTTACACTCTTGATTTCTGGCTAAATAAAAGCTGTTGCAATGATATTTCCATGCTGAACTGAGTTGTTCTGGGTCAACTATGAAGGCAAACCCACTTTCCATTCAGTGTTTTGCTGCAATAGGCAGAAATCAGCTCATTTGGCCTGAAAATGCTTTTAAGCGCATAAAAACTTACAGTCTTGATTTCTGGCTAAATAAAAGCTGTTGCAATGATATTTCCATGCTGAACTGAGTTGTTCTGGGTCAACTATGAAGGCAAACCCACTTTCCTTTCAGTATTTTGCTGCAATTGGCAGAAACAAGCATATTTGCTCATTCGGCCTGAAAATGCTTTTAAGCGCATAAAAACTTACACTCTTGATTTCTGGCTAAATAAAAGCTGTTGCAATGATATTTCCATGCTGAACTGAGTTGTTCTGGGTCAACTATGAAGGCAAACCCACTTTCCTTTCAGTATTTTGCTGCAATTGGCAGAAACAAGCATATTTGCTCATTCGGCCTGAAAATGCTTTTAAGCGCATAAAAACTTACACTCTTGATTTCTGGCTAAATAAAAGCTGTTGCAATGATATTTCCATGCTGAACTGAGTTGTTCTGGGTCAACTATGAAGGCAAACCCACTTTCCTTTCAGTATTTTGCTGCAATTGGCAGAAACAAGCATATTTGCTCATTCGGCCTGAAAATGCTTTTAAGCGCATAAAAACTTACACTCTTGATTTCTGGCTAAATAAAAGCTGTTGCAATGATATTTCCATGCTGAACTGAGTTGTTCTGGGTCAACTATGAAGGCAAACCCACTTTCCTTTCAGTATTTTGCTGCAATTGGCAGAAACAAGCATATTTGCTCATTCGGCCTGAAAATGCTTTTAAGCGCATAAAAACTTACAGTCTTGATTTCTGGCTAAATAAAAGCTGTTGCAATGATATTTCCATGCTGAACTGAGTTGTTCTGGGTCAACTATGAAGGCAAACCCACTTTCCTTTCAGTATTTTGCTGCAATTGGCAGAAACAAGCATATTTGCTCATTCGGCCTGAAAATGCTTTTAGGCGCATAAAAACTTACAGTCTTGATTTCTGGCTAAATAAAAGCTGTTGCAATGATATTTCCATGCTGAACTGAGTTGTTCTGGGTCAACTATGAAGGCAAACCCACTTTCCATTCAGTGTTTTGCTGCAATAGGCAGAAATCAGCTCATTTGGCCTGAAAATGCTTTTAAGCGAATAAAAACTTACACTCTTGATTTCTGGCTAAATAAAAGCTGTTGCAATGAATGATATTTCCATGCTGAACTGAGTTGTTCTGGGTCAACTATGAAGGCAAACCCACTTTCCTTTCAGTATTTTGCTGCAATTGGCAGAAACAAGCATATTTGCTCATTCGGCCTGAAAATGCTTTTAAGCGCATAAAAACTTACACTCTTGATTTCTGGCTAAATAAAAGCTGTTGCAATGATATTTCCATGCTGAAATGAGTTGTTCTGGGTCAACTATGAAGGCAAACCCACTTTCCTTTCAGTATTTTGCTGCAATTGGCAGAAACAAGCATATTTGCTAATTCGGCCTGAAAATGCTTTTAAGCGCATAAAAACTTACACTCTTGATTTCTGGCTAAATAAAAGCTGTTGCAATGATATTTCCATGCTGAACTGAGTTGTTCTGGGTCAACTATGAAGGCAAACCCACTTTCCATTCAGTGTTTTGCTGCAATAGGCAGAAATCAGCTCATTTGGCCTGAAAATGCTTTTAAGCGCATAAAAACTTACACTCTTGATTTCTGGCTAAATAAAAGCTGTTGCAATGATATTTCCATGCTGAACTGAGTTGTTCTGGGTCAACTATGAAGGCAAACCCACTTTCCTTTCAGTATTTTGCTGCAATTGGCAGAAACAAGCATATTTGCTCATTCGGCCTGAAAATGCTTTTAAGCGCATAAAAACTTACACTCTTGATTTCTGGCTAAATAAAAGCTGCTGCAATGATATTTCCATGCTGAACTGAGTTGTTCTGGGTCAACTATGAAGGCAAACCCACTTTCCTTTCAGTATTTTGCTGCAATTGGCAGAAACAAGCATATTTGCTCATTCGGCCTGAAAATGCTTTTAAGCGCATAAAAACTTACACTCTTGATTTCTGGCTAAATAAAAGCTGTTGCAATGATATTTCCATGCTGAACTGAGTTGTTCTGGGTCAACTATGAAGGCAAACCCACTTTCCTTTCAGTATTTTGCTGCAATTGGCAGAAACAAGCATATTTGCTCATTCGGCCTGAAAATGCTTTTAAGCGCATAAAAACTTACACTCTTGATTTCTGGCTAAATAAAAGCTGTTGCAATGATATTTCCATGCTGAACTGAGTTGTTCTGGGTCAACTATGAAGGCAAACCCACTTTCCTTTCAGTATTTTGCTGCAATTGGCAGAAACAAGCATATTTGCTCATTCGGCCTGAAAATGCTTTTAAGCGCATAAAAACTTACACTCTTGATTTCTGGCTAAATAAAAGCTGTTGCAATGATATTTCCATGCTGAACTGAGTTGTTCTGGGTCAACTATGAAGGCAAACCCACTTTCCATTCAGTGTTTTGCTGCAATAGGCAGAAATCAGCTCATTTGGCCTGAAAATGCTTTTAAGCGAATAAAAACTTACACTCTTGATTTCTGGCTAAATAAAAGCTGTTGCAATGATATTTCCATGCTGAACTGAGTTGTTCTGGGTCAACTATGAAGGCAAACCCACTTTCCTTTCAGTATTTTGCTGCAATTGGCAGAAACAAGCATATTTGCTCATTTGGCCTGAAAATGCTTTTAAGCGCATAAAAACTTACACTCTTGATTTCTGGCTAAATAAAAGCTGTTGCAATGATATTTCCATGCTGAACTGAGTTGTTCTGGGTCAACTATGAAGGCAAACCCACTTTCCATTCAGTGTTTTGCTGCAATAGGCAGAAATCAGCTCATTTGGCCTGAAAATGCTTTTAAGCGAATAAAAACTTACACTCTTGATTTCTGGCTAAATAAAAGCTGTTGCAATGATATTTCCATGCTGAACTGAGTTGTTCTGGGTCAACTATGAAGGCAAACCCACTTTCCTTTCAGTATTTTGCTGCAATTGGCAGAAACAAGCATATTTGCTCATTCGGCCTGAAAATGCTTTTAAGCGAATAAAAACTTACACTCTTGATTTCTGGCTAAATAAAAGCTGTTGCAATGATATTTCCATGCTGAACTGAGTTGTTCTGGGTCAACTATGAAGGCAAACCCACTTTCCATTCAGTGTTTTGCTGCAATAGGCAGAAATCAGCTCATTTGGCCTGAAAATGCTTTTAAGCGAATAAAAACTTACACTCTTGATTTCTGGCTAAATAAAAGCTGTTGCAATGATATTTCCATGCTGAACTGAGTTGTTCTGGGTCAACTATGAAGGCAAACCCACTTTCCTTTCAGTATTTTGCTGCAATTGGCAGAAACAAGCATATTTGCTCATTCGGCCTGAAAATGCTTTTAAGCGCATAAAAACTTACACTCTTGATTTCTGGCTAAATAAAAGCTGTTGCAATGATATTTCCATGCTGAACTGAGTTGTTCTGGGTCAACTATGAAGGCAAACCCACTTTCCTTTCAGTATTTTGCTGCAATTGGCAGAAACAAGCATATTTGCTCATTCGGCCTGAAAATGCTTTTAAGCGCATAAAAACTTACACTCTTGATTTCTGGCTAAATAAAAGCTGCTGCAATGATATTTCCATGCTGAACTGAGTTGTTCTGGGTCAACTATGAAGGCAAACCCACTTTCCTTTCAGTATTTTGCTGCAATTGGCAGAAACAAGCATATTTGCTCATTCGGCCTGAAAATGCTTTTAAGCGCATAAAAACTTACACTCTTGATTTCTGGCTAAATAAAAGCTGTTGCAATGATATTTCCATGCTGAACTGAGTTGTTCTGGGTCAACTATGAAGGCAAACCCACTTTCCATTCAGTGTTTTGCTGCAATAGGCAGAAATCAGCTCATTTGGCCTGAAAATGCTTTTAAGCGAATAAAAACTTACACTCTTGATTTCTGGCTAAATAAAAGCTGTTGCAATGATATTTCCATGCTGAACTGAGTTGTTCTGGGTCAACTATGAAGGCAAACCCACTTTCCTTTCAGTATTTTGCTGCAATTGGCAGAAACAAGCATATTTGCTCATTCGGCCTGAAAATGCTTTTAAGCGCATAAAAACTTACACTCTTGATTTCTGGCTAAATAAAAGCTGTTGCAATGATATTTCCATGCTGAACTGAGTTGTTCTGGGTCAACTATGAAGGCAAACCCACTTTCCTTTCAGTATTTTGCTGCAATTGGCAGAAACAAGCATATTTGCTCATTTGGCCTGAAAATGCTTTTAAGCGAATAAAAACTTACACTCTTGATTTCTGGCTAAATAAAAGCTGTTGCAATGATATTTCCATGCTGAACTGAGTTGTTCTGGGTCAACTATGAAGGCAAACCCACTTTCCTTTCAGTATTTTGCTGCAATTGGCAGAAACAAGCATATTTGCTCATTCGGCCTGAAAATGCTTTTAAGCGCATAAAAACTTACACTCTTGATTTCTGGCTAAATAAAAGCTGTTGCAATGATATTTCCATGCTGAACTGAGTTGTTCTGGGTCAACTATGAAGGCAAACCCACTTTCCTTTCAGTATTTTGCTGCAATTGGCAGAAACAAGCATATTTGCTCATTTGGCCTGAAAATGCTTTTAAGCGCATAAAAACTTACACTCTTGATTTCTGGCTAAATAAAAGCTGTTGCAATGATATTTCCATGCTGAACTGAGTTGTTCTGGGTCAACTATGAAGGCAAACCCACTTTCCATTCAGTGTTTTGCTGCAATAGGCAGAAATCAGCTCATTTGGCCTGAAAATGCTTTTAAGCGAATAAAAACTTACACTCTTGATTTCTGGCTAAATAAAAGCTGTTGCAATGATATTTCCATGCTGAACTGAGTTGTTCTGGGTCAACTATGAAGGCAAACCCACTTTCCTTTCAGTATTTTGCTGCAATTGGCAGAAACAAACATATTTGCTCATTCGGCCTGAAAATGCTTTTAAGCGAATAAAAACTTACACTCTTGATTTCTGGCTAAATAAAAGCTGTTGCAATGATATTTCCATGCTGAACTGAGTTGTTCTGGGTCAACTATGAAGGCAAACCCACTTTCCTTTCAGTATTTTGCTGCAATTGGCAGAAACAAACATATTTGCTCATTCGGCCTGAAAATGCTTTTAAGCGCATAAAAACTTACACTCTTGATTTCTGGCTAAATAAAAGCTGTTGCAATGATATTTCCATGCTGAACTGAGTTGTTCTGGGTCAACTATGAAGGCAAACCCACTTTCCTTTCAGTATTTTGCTGCAATTGGCAGAAACAAGCATATTTGCTCATTCGGCCTGAAAATGCTTTTAAGCGCATAAAAACTTACACTCTTGATTTCTGGCTAAATAAAAGCTGTTGCAATGATATTTCCATGCTGAACTGAGTTGTTCTGGGTCAACTATGAAGGCAAACCCACTTTCCTTTCAGTATTTTGCTGCAATTGGCAGAAACAAGCATATTTGCTCATTCGGCCTGAAAATGCTTTTAAGCGCATAAAAACTTACACTCTTGATTTCTGGCTAAATAAAAGCTGTTGCAATGATATTTCCATGCTGAACTGAGTTGTTCTGGGTCAACTATGAAGGCAAACCCACTTTCCTTTCAGTATTTTGCTGCAATTGGCAGAAACAAGCATATTTGCTCATTCGACCTGAAAATGCTTTTAAGCGCATAAAAACTTACACTCTTGATTTCTGGCTAAATAAAAGCTGTTGCAATGATATTTCCATGCTGAACTGAGTTGTTCTGGGTCAACTATGAAGGCAAACCCACTGTCCTTTCAGTATTTTGCTGCAATTGGCAGAAACAAGCATATTTGTTCATTCGGCCTGAAAATGCTTTTAAGCGCATAAAAACTTACACTCTTGATTTCTGGCTAAATAAAAGCTGTTGCAATGATATTTCCATGCTGAACTGAGTTGTTCTGGGTCAACTATGAAGGCAAACCCACTTTCCTTTCAGTATTTTGCTGCAATTGGCAGAAACAAGCATATTTGCTCATTCGGCCTGAAAATGCTTTTAAGCGCATAAAAACTTACACTCTTGATTTCTGGCTAAATAAAAGCTGTTGCAATGATATTTCCATGCTGAACTGAGTTGTTCTGGGTCAACTATGAAGGCAAACCCACTTTCCATTCAGTGTTTTGCTGCAATAGGCAGAAATCAGCTCATTTGGCCTGAAAATGCTTTTAAGCGAATAAAAACTTACACTCTTGATTTCTGGCTAAATAAAAGCTGTTGCAATGATATTTCCATGCTGAACTGAGTTGTTCTGGGTCAACTATGAAGGCAAACCCACTTTCCTTTCAGTATTTTGCTGCAATTGGCAGAAACAAGCATATTTGCTCATTCGGCCTGAAAATGCTTTTAAGCGCATAAAAACTTACAGTCTTGATTTCTGGCTAAATAAAAGCTGTTGCAATGATATTTCCATGCTGAACTGAGTTGTTCTGGGTCAACTTTGAAGGCAAACCCACTTTCCTTTCAGTATTTTGCTGCAATTGGCAGAAACAAGCATATTTGCTCATTCGGCCTGAAAATGCTTTTAAGCGCATAAAAACTTACACTCTTGATTTCTGGCTAAATAAAAGCTGTTGCAATGATATTTCCATGCTTAACTGAGTTGTTCTGGGTCAACTATGAAGGCAAACCCACTTTCCTTTCAGTATTTTGCTGCAATTGGCAGAAACAAGCATATTTGCTCATTCGGCCTGAAAATGCTTTTAAGCGCATAAAAACTTACAGTCTTGATTTCTGGCTAAATAAAAGCTGTTGCAATGATATTTCCATGCTGAACTGAGTTGTTCTGGGTCAACTATGAAGGCAAACCCACTTTCCTTTCAGTATTTTGCTGCAATTGGCAGAAACAAGCATATTTGCTCATTCGGCCTGAAAATGCTTTTAAGCGCATAAAAACTTACAGTCTTGATTTCTGGCTAAATAAAAGCTGTTGCAATGATATTTCCATGCTGAACTGAGTTGTTCTGGGTCAACTATGAAGGCAAACCCACTTTCCATTCAGTGTTTTGCTGCAATAGGCAGAAATCAGCTCATTTGGCCTGAAAATGCTTTTAAGCGAATAAAAACTTACACTCTTGATTTCTGGCTAAATAAAAGCTGTTGCAATGATATTTCCATGCTGAACTGAGTTGTTCTGGGTCAACTATGAAGGCAAACCCACTTTCCTTTCAGTATTTTGCTGCAATTGGCAGAAACAAGCATATTTGCTCATTCGGCCTGAAAATGCTTTTAAGCGCATAAAAACTTACACTCTTGATTTCTGGCTAAATAAAAGCTGTTGCAATGATATTTCCATGCTGAACTGAGTTGTTCTGGGTCAACTATGAAGGCAAACCCACTTTCCTTTCAGTATTTTGCTGCAATTGGCAGAAACAAGCATATTTGCTCATTTGGCCTGAAAATGCTTTTAAGCGCATAAAAACTTACACTCTTGATTTCTGGCTAAATAAAAGCTGTTGCAATGATATTTCCATGCTGAACTGAGTTGTTCTGGGTCAACTATGAAGGCAAACCCACTTTCCATTCAGTGTTTTGCTGCAATAGGCAGAAATCAGCTCATTTGGCCTGAAAATGCTTTTAAGCGAATAAAAACTTACACTTTTGATTTCTGGCTAAATAAAAGCTGTTGCAATGATATTTCCATGCTGAACTGAGTTGTTCTGGGTCAACTATGAAGGCAAACCCACTTTCCTTTCAGTATTTTGCTGCAATTGGCAGAAACAAGCATATTTGCTCATTCGGCCTGAAAATGCTTTTAAGCGCATAAAAACTTACACTCTTGATTTCTGGCTAAATAAAAGCTGTTGCAATGATATTTCCATGCTGAACTGAGTTGTTCTGGGTCAACTATGAAGGCAAACCCACTTTCCATTCAGTATTTTGCTGCAATTGGCAGAAACAAGCATATTTGCTCATTCGGCCTGAAAATGCTTTTAAGCGCATAAAAACTTACACTCTTGATTTCTGGCTAAATAAAAGCTGTTGCAATGATATTTCCATGCTGAACTGAGTTGTTCTGGGTCAACTATGAAGGCAAACCCACTTTCCATTCAGTGTTTTGCTGCAATAGGCAGAAATCAGCACATTTGGCCTGAAAATGCTTTTAAGCGAATAAAAACTTACACTCTTGATTTCTGGCTAAATAAAAGCTGTTGCAATGATATTTCCATGCTGAACTGAGTTGTTCTGGGTCAACTATGAAGGCAAACCCACTTTCCTTTCAGTATTTTGCTGCAATTGGCAGAAACAAGCATATTTGCTCATTCGGCCTGAAAATGCTTTTAAGCGCATAAAAACTTACACTCTTGATTTCTGGCTAAATAAAAGCTGTTGCAATGATATTTCCATGCTGAACTGAGTTGTTCTGGGTCAACTATGAAGGCAAACCCACTTTCCTTTCAGTATTTTGCTGCAATTGGCAGAAACAAGCATATTTGCTCATTTGGCCTGAAAATGCTTTTAAGCGCATAAAAACTTACACTCTTGATTTCTGGCTAAATAAAAGCTGTTGCAATGATATTTCCATGCTGAACTGAGTTGTTCTGGGTCAACTATGAAGGCAAACCCACTTTCCATTCAGTGTTTTGCTGCAATAGGCAGAAATCAGCTCATTTGGCCTGAAAATGCTTTTAAGCGAATAAAAACTTACACTCTTGATTTCTGGCTAAATAAAAGCTGTTGCAATGATATTTCCATGCTGAACTGAGTTGTTCTGGGTCAACTATGAAGGCAAACCCACTTTCCTTTCAGTATTTTGCTGCAATTGGCAGAAACAAACATATTTGCTCATTCGGCCTGAAAATGCTTTTAAGCGCATAAAAACTTACACTCTTGATTTCTGGCTAAATAAAAGCTGTTGCAATGATATTTCCATGCTGAACTGAGTTGTTCTGGGTCAACTATGAAGGCAAACCCACTTTCCTTTCAGTATTTTGCTGCAATTGGCAGAAACAAACATATTTGCTCATTCGGCCTGAAAATGCTTTTAAGCGCATAAAAACTTACACTCTTGATTTCTGGCTAAATAAAAGCTGTTGCAATGATATTTCCATGCTGAACTGAGTTGTTCTGGGTCAACTATGAAGGCAAACCCACTTTCCTTTCAGTATTTTGCTGCAATTGGCAGAAACAAGCATATTTGCTCATTCGGCCTGAAAATGCTTTTAAGCGCATAAAAACTTACAGTCTTGATTTCTGGCTAAATAAAAGCTGTTGCAATGATATTTCCATGCTGAACTGAGTTGTTCTGGGTCAACTATGAAGGCAAACCCACTTTCCTTTCAGTATTTTGCTGCAATTGGCAGAAACAAGCATATTTGCTCATTCGGCCTGAAAATGCTTTTAAGCGCATAAAAACTTACAGTCTTGATTTCTGGCTAAATAAAAGCTGTTGCAATGATATTTCCATGCTGAACTGAGTTGTTCTGGGTCAACTATGAAGGCAAACCCACTTTCCTTTCAGTATTTTGCTGCAATTGGCAGAAACAAGCATATTTGCTCATTCGACCTGAAAATGCTTTTAAGCGCATAAAAACTTACACTCTTGATTTCTGGCTAAATAAAAGCTGTTGCAATGATATTTCCATGCTGAACTGAGTTGTTCTGGGTCAACTATGAAGGCAAACCCACTTTCCTTTCAGTATTTTGCTGCAATTGGCAGAAACAAGCATATTTGTTCATTCGGCCTGAAAATGCTTTTAAGCGCATAAAAACTTACACTCTTGATTTCTGGCTAAATAAAAGCTGTTGCAATGATATTTCCATGCTGAACTGAGTTGTTCTGGGTCAACTATGAAGGCAAACCCACTTTCCTTTCAGTATTTTGCTGCAATTGGCAGAAACAAGCATATTTGCTCATTCGGCCTGAAAATGCTTTTAAGCGCATAAAAACTTACACTCTTGATTTCTGGCTAAATAAAAGCTGTTGCAATGATATTTCCATGCTGAACTGAGTTGTTCTGGGTCAACTATGAAGGCAAACCCACTTTCCATTCAGTGTTTTGCTGCAATAGGCAGAAATCAGCTCATTTGGCCTGAAAATGCTTTTAAGCGCATAAAAACTTACACTCTTGATTTCTGGCTAAATAAAAGCTGTTGCAATGATATTTCCATGCTGAACTGAGTTGTTCTGGGTCAACTATGAAGGCAAACCCACTTTCCTTTCAGTATTTTGCTGCAATTGGCAGAAACAAGCATATTTGCTCATTTGGCCTGAAAATGCTTTTAAGCGCATAAAAACTTACACTCTTGATTTCTGGCTAAATAAAAGCTGTTGCAATGATATTTCCATGCTGAACTGAGTTGTTCTGGGTCAACTATGAAGGCAAACCCACTTTCCTTTCAGTATTTTGCTGCAATTGGCAGAAACAAGCATATTTGCTCATTCGGCCTGAAAATGCTTTTAAGCGCATAAAAACTTACACTCTTGATTTCTGGCTAAATAAAAGCTGTTGCAATGATATTTCCATGCTGAACTGAGTTGTTCTGGGTCAACTATGAAGGCAAACCCACTTTCCATTCAGTATTTTGCTGCAATTGGCAGAAACAAGCATATTTGCTCATTCGGCCTGAAAATGCTTTTAAGCGCATAAAAACTTACACTCTTGATTTCTGGCTAAATAAAAGCTGTTGCAATGATATTTCCATGCTGAACTGAGTTGTTCTGGGTCAACTATGAAGGCAAACCCACTTTCCATTCAGTGTTTTGCTGCAATAGGCAGAAATCAGCTCATTTGGCCTGAAAATGCTTTTAAGCGAATAAAAACTTACACTCTTGATTTCTGGCTAAATAAAAGCTGTTGCAATGATATTTCCATGCTGAACTGAGTTGTTCTGGGTCAACTATGAAGGCAAACCCACTTTCCTTTCAGTATTTTGCTGCAATTGGCAGAAACAAGCATATTTGCTCATTCGGCCTGAAAATGCTTTTAAGCGCATAAAAACTTACAGTCTTGATTTCTGGCTAAATAAAAGCTGTTGCAATGTTATTTCCATGCTGAACTGAGTTGTTCTGGGTCAACTATGAAGGCAAACCCACTTTCCTTTCAGTATTTTGCTGCAATTGGCAGAAACAAGCATATTTGTTCATTCGGCCTGAAAATGCTTTTAAGCGCATAAAAACTTACACTCTTGATTTCTGGCTAAATAAAAGCTGTTGCAATGATATTTCCATGCTGAACTGAGTTGTTCTGGGTCAACTATGAAGGCAAACCCACTTTCCTTTCAGTATTTTGCTGAAATTGGCAGAAACAAGCATATTTGCTCATTCGGCCTGAAAATACTTTTAAGCGCATAAAAACTTACACTCTTGATTTCTGGCTAAATAAAAGCTGTTGCAATGATATTTCCATGCTGAACTGAGTTGTTCTGGGTCAACTATGAAGGCAAACCCACTTTCCTTTCAGTATTTTGCTGCAATTGGCAGAAACAAGCATATTTGCTCATTCGGCCTGAAAATGCTTTTAAGCGCATAAAAACTTACACTCTTGATTTCTGGCTAAATAAAAGCTGTTGCAATGATATTTCCATGCTGAACTGAGTTGTTCTGGGTCAACTATGAAGGCAAACCCACTTTCCATTCAGTGTTTTGCTGCAATAGGCAGAAATCAGCACATTTGGCCTGAAAATGCTTTTAAGCGAATAAAAACTTACACTCTTAATTTCTGGCTAAATAAAAGCTGTTGCAATGATATTTCCATGCTGAACTGAGTTGTTCTGGGTCAACTATGAAGGCAAACCCACTTTCCTTTCAGTATTTTGCTGCAATTAGCAGAAACAAGCATATTTGCTCATTCGGCCTGAAAATGCTTTTAAGCGCATAAAAACTTACACTCTTGATTTCTGGCTAAATAAAAGCTGTTGCAATGATATTTCCATGCTGAACTGAGTTGTTCTGGGTCAACTATGAAGGCAAACCCACTTTCCATTCAGTGTTTTGCTGCAATAGGCAGAAATCAGCTCATTTGGCCTGAAAATGCTTTTAAGCGAATAAAAACTTAGACTCTTGATTTCTGGCTAAATAAAAGCTGTTGCAATGATATTTCCATGCTGAACTGAATTGTTCTGGGTCAACTATGAAGGCAAACCCACTTTCCTTTCAGTATTTTGCTGCAATTGGCAGAAACAAGCATATTTGCTCATTCGGCCTGAAAATGCTTTTAAGCGAATAAAAACTTACACTCTTGATTTCTGGCTAAATAAAAGCTGTTGCAATGATATTTCCATGCTGAACTGAGTTGTTCTGGGTCAACTATGAAGGCAAACCCACTTTCCATTCAGTGTTTTGCTGCAATAGGCAGAAATCAGCTCATTTGGCCTGAAAATGCTTTTAAGCGAATAAAAACTTACACTTTTGATTTCTGGCTAAATAAAAGCTGTTGCAATGATATTTCCATGCTGAACTGAGTTGTTCTGGGTCAACTATGAAGGCAAACCCACTTTCCTTTCAGTATTTTGCTGCAATTGGCAGAAACAAGCATATATGCTCATTCGGCCTGAAAATGCTTTTAAGCGCATAAAAACTTACACTCTTGATTTCTGGCTAAATAAAAGCTGTTGCAATGATATTTCCATGCTGAACTGAGTTGTTCTGGGTCAACTATGAAGGCAAACCCACATCCTTTCAGTATTTTGCTGCAATTGGCAGAAACAAGCATATTTGCTCATTCGGCCTGAAAATGCTTTTAAGCGCATAAAAACTTACACTCTTGATTTCTGGCTAAATAAAAGCTGTTGCAATGATATTTCCATGCTGAACTGAGTTGTTCTGGGTCAACTATGAAGGCAAACCCACTTTCCATTCAGTGTTTTGCTGCAATAGGCAGAAATCAGCACATTTGGCCTGAAAATGCTTTTAAGCGAATAAAAACTTACACTCTTAATTTCTGGCTAAATAAAAGCTGTTGCAATGATATTTCCATGCTGAACTGAGTTGTTCTGGGTCAACTATGAAGGCAAACCCACTTTCCTTTCAGTATTTTGCTGCAATTAGCAGAAACAAGCATATTTGCTCATTCGGCCTGAAAATGCTTTTAAGCGCATAAAAACTTACACTCTTGATTTCTGGCTAAATAAAAGCTGTTGCAATGATATTTCCATGCTGAACTGAGTTGTTCTGGGTCAACTATGAAGGCAAACCCACTTTCCATTCAGTGTTTTGCTGCAATAGGCAGAAATCAGCTCATTTGGCCTGAAAATGCTTTTAAGCGAATAAAAACTTAGACTCTTGATTTCTGGCTAAATAAAAGCTGTTGCAATGATATTTCCATGCTGAACTGAATTGTTCTGGGTCAACTATGAAGGCAAACCCACTTTCCTTTCAGTATTTTGCTGCAATTGGCAGAAACAAGCATATTTGCTCATTCGGCCTGAAAATGCTTTTAAGCGAATAAAAACTTACACTCTTGATTTCTGGCTAAATAAAAGCTGTTGCAATGATATTTCCATGCTGAACTGAGTTGTTCTGGGTCAACTATGAAGGCAAACCCACTTTCCATTCAGTGTTTTGCTGCAATAGGCAGAAATCAGCTCATTTGGCCTGAAAATGCTTTTAAGCGAATAAAAACTTACACTTTTGATTTCTGGCTAAATAAAAGCTGTTGCAATGATATTTCCATGCTGAACTGAGTTGTTCTGGGTCAACTATGAAGGCAAACCCACTTTCCTTTCAGTATTTTGCTGCAATTGGCAGAAACAAGCATATTTGCTCATTCGGCCTGAAAATGCTTTTAAGCGCATAAAAACTTACACTCTTGATTTCTGGCTAAATAAAAGCTGTTGCAATGATATTTCCATGCTGAACTGAGTTGTTCTGGGTCAACTATGAAGGCAAACCCACTTTCCTTTCAGTATTTTGCTGCAATTGGCAGAAACAAGCATATTTGCTCATTCGGCCTGAAAATGCTTTTAAGCGCATAAAAACTTACACTCTTGATTTCTGGCTAAATAAAAGCTGTTGCAATGATATTTCCATGCTGAACTGAGTTGTTCTGGGTCAACTATGAAGGCAAACCCACTTTCCATTCAGTGTTTTGCTGCAATAGGCAGAAATCAGCACATTTGGCCTGAAAATGCTTTTAAGCGAATAAAAACTTACACTCTTAATTTCTGGCTAAATAAAAGCTGTTGCAATGATATTTCCATGCTGAACTGAGTTGTTCTGGGTCAACTATGAAGGCAAACCCACTTTCCTTTCAGTATTTTGCTGCAATTAGCAGAAACAAGCATATTTGCTCATTCGGCCTGAAAATGCTTTTAAGCGCATAAAAACTTACACTCTTGATTTCTGGCTAAATAAAAGCTGTTGCAATGATATTTCCATGCTGAACTGAGTTGTTCTGGGTCAACTATGAAGGCAAACCCACTTTCCATTCAGTGTTTTGCTGCAATAGGCAGAAATCAGCTCATTTGGCCTGAAAATGCTTTTAAGCGAATAAAAACTTAGACTCTTGATTTCTGGCTAAATAAAAGCTGTTGCAATGATATTTCCATGCTGAACTGAATTGTTCTGGGTCAACTATGAAGGCAAACCCACTTTCCTTTCAGTATTTTGCTGCAATTGGCAGAAACAAGCATATTTGCTCATTCGGCCTGAAAATGCTTTTAAGCGAATAAAAACTTACACTCTTGATTTCTGGCTAAATAAAAGCTGTTGCAATGATATTTCCATGCTGAACTGAGTTGTTCTGGGTCAACTATGAAGGCAAACCCACTTTCCATTCAGTGTTTTGCTGCAATAGGCAGAAATCAGCTCATTTGGCCTGAAAATGCTTTTAAGCGAATAAAAACTTACACTTTTGATTTCTGGCTAAATAAAAGCTGTTGCAATGATATTTCCATGCTGAACTGAGTTGTTCTGGGTCAACTATGAAGGCAAACCCACTTTCCTTTCAGTATTTTGCTGCAATTGGCAGAAACAAGCATATTTGCTCATTCGGCCTGAAAATGCTTTTAAGCGCATAAAAACTTACACTCTTGATTTCTGGCTAAATAAAAGCTGTTGCAATGATATTTCCATGCTGAACTGAGTTGTTCTGGGTCAACTATGAAGGCAAACCCACTTTCCTTTCAGTATTTTGCTGCAATTGGCAGAAACAAGCATATTTGCTCATTCGGCCTGAAAATGCTTTTAAGCGCATAAAAACTTACACTCTTGATTTCTGGCTAAATAAAAGCTGTTGCAATGATATTTCCATGCTGAACTGAATTGTTCTGGGTCAACTATGAAGGCAAACCCACTTTCCTTTCAGTATTTTGCTGCAATTGGCAGAAACAAGCATATTTGCTCATTCGGCCTGAAAATGCTTTTAAGCGCATAAAAACGTACACTCTTGATTTCTGGCTAAATAAAAGCTGTTGCAATGATATTTCCATGCTGAACTGAGTTGTTCTGGGTCAACTATGAAGGCAAACCCACTTTTCTTTCAGTATTTTGCTGCAATTGGCAGAAACAAGCATATTTGCTCATTCGGCCTGAAAATGCTTTTAAGCGCATAAAAACTTACACTCTTGATTTCTGGCTAAATAAAAGCTGTTGCAATGATATTTCCATGCTGAACTGAGTTGTTCTGGGTCAACTATGAAGGCAAACCCACTTTCCATTCAGTGTTTTGCTGCAATAGGCAGAAATCAGCTCATTTGGCCTGAAAATGCTTTTAAGCGAATAAAAACTTACACTCTTGATTTCTGGCTAAATAAAAGCTGTTGCAATGATATTTCCATGCTGAACTGAGTTGTTCTGGGTCAACTATGAAGGCAAACCCACTTTCCATTCAGTGTTTTGCTGCAATAGGCAGAAATCAGCTCATTTGGCCTGAAAATGCTTTTAAGCGAATAAAAACTTACACTCTTGATTTCTGGCTAAATAAAAGCTGTTGCAATGATATTTCCATGCTGAACTGAGTTGTTCTGGGTCAACTATGAAGGCAAACCCACTTTCCTTTCAGTATTTTGCTGCAATTGGCAGAAACAAGCATATTTGCTCATTCGGCCTGAAAATGCTTTTAAGCGCATAAAAACTTACACTCTTGATTTCTGGCTAAATAAAAGCTGTTGCAATGATATTTCCATGCTGAACTGAGTTGTTCTGGGTCAACTATGAAGGCAAACCCACTTTCCTTTCAGTATTTTGCTGCAATTGGCAGAAACAAGCATATTTGCTCATTTGGCCTGAAAATGCTTTTAAGGGCATAAAAACTTACACTCTTGATTTCTGGCTAAATAAAAGCTGTTGCAATGATATTTCCATGCTGAACTGAGTTGTTCTGGGTCAACTATGAAGGCAAACCCACTTTCCTTTCAGTATTTTGCTGCAATTGGCAAAAACAAGCATATTTGCTCATTCGGCCTGAAAATGCTTTTAAGGGCATAAAAACTTACACTCTTGATTTCTGGCTAAATAAAAGCTGTTGCAATGATATTTCCATGCTGAACTGAGTTGTTCTGGGTCAACTATGAAGGCAAACCCACTTTCCTTTCAGTATTTTGCTGCAATTGGCAGAAACAAGCATATTTGCTCATTCGGCCTGAAAATGCTTTTAAGCGCATAAAAACTTACACTCTTGATTTCTGGCTAAATAAAAGCTGTTGCAATGATATTTCCATGCTGAACTGAGTTGTTCTGGGTCAACTATGAAGGCAAACCCACTTTCCTTTCAGTATTTTGCTGCAATTGGCAGAAACAAGCATATTTGCTCATTCGGCCTGAAAATGCTTTTAAGCGCATAAAAACTTACACTCTTGATTTCTGGCTAAATAAAAGCTGTTGCAATGATATTTCCATGCTGAACTGAGTTGTTCTGGGTCAACTATGAAGGCAAACCCACTTTCCATTCAGTGTTTTGCTGCAATAGGCAGAAATCAGCTCATTTGGCCTGAAAATGCTTTTAAGCGCATAAAAACTTACACTCTTGATTTCTGGCTAAATAAAAGCTGTTGCAATGATATTTCCATGCTGAACTGAGTTGTTCTGGGTCAACTATGAAGGCAAACCCACTTTCCTTTCAGTATTTTGCTGCAATTGGCAGAAACAAGCATATTTGCTCATTCGGCCTGAAAATGCTTTTAAGCGCATAAAAACTTACACTCTTGATTTCTGGCTAAATAAAAGCTGTTGCAATGATATTTCCATGCTGAACTGAGTTGTTCTGGGTCAACTATGAAGGCAAAACCACTTTCCATTCAGTGTTTTGCTGCAATAGGCAGAAATCAGCTCATTTGGCCTGAAAATGCTTTTAAGCAAATAAAAACTTACACTTTTGATTTCTGGCTAAATAAAAGCTGTTGCAATGATATTTCCATGCTGAACTGAGTTGTTCTGGGTCAACTATGAAGGCAAACCCACTTTCCTTTCAGTATTTTGCTGCAATTGGCAGAAACAAGCATATTTGCTCATTCGGCCTGAAAATGCTTTTAAGGGCATAAAAACTTACACTCTTGATTTCTGGCTAAATAAAAGCTGTTGCAATGATATTTCCATGCTGAACTGAGTTGTTCTGGGTCAACTATGAAGGCAAACCCACTTTCCTTTCAGTATTTTGCTGCAATTGGCAGAAACAAGCATATTTGCTCATTCGGCCTGAAAATGCTTTTAAGGGCATAAAAACTTACACTCTTGATTTCTGGCTAAATAAAAGCTGTTGCAATGATATTTCCATGCTGAACTGAGTTGTTCTGGGTCAACTATGAAGGCAAACCCACTTTCCTTTCAGTATTTTGCTGCAATTGGCAGAAACAAGCATATTTGCTCATTCGGCCTGAAAATGCTTTTAAGGGCATAAAAACTTACACTCTTGATTTCTGGCTAAATAAAAGCTGTTGCAATGATATTTCCATGCTGAACCGAGTTGTTCTGGGTCAACTATGAAGGCAAACCCACTTTCCTTTTAGTATTTTGCTGCAATTGGCAGAAACAAGCATATTTGCTCATTCGGCCTGAAAATGCTTTTAAGGGCATAAAAACTTACACTCTTGATTTCTGGCTAAATAAAAGCTGTTGCAATGATATTTCCATGCTGAACTGAGTTGTTCTGGGTCAACTATGAAGGCAAACCCACTTTCCATTCAGTGTTTTGCTGCAATAGGCAGAAATCAGCTCATTTGGCCTGAAAATGCTTTTAAGCGCATAAAAACTTACACTCTTGATTTCTGGCTAAATAAAAGCTGTTGCAATGATATTTCCATGCTGAACTGAGTTGTTCTGGGTCAACTATGAAGGCAAACCCACTTTCCTTTCAGTATTTTGCTGCAACTGGCAGAAACAAGCATATTTGCTCATTCGGCCTGAAAATGCTTTTAAGCGCATAAAAACTTAGACTCTTGATTTCAGGCTAAATAAAAGCTGTTGCAATGATATTTCCATGCTGAACTGAGTTGTTCTGGGTCAACTATGAAGGCAAACCCACTTTCCATTCAGTGTTTTGCTGCAATAGGCAGAAATCAGCTCATTTGGCCTGAAAATGCTTTTAAGCGAATAAAAACTTAGACTCTTGATTTCTGGCTAAATAAAAGCTGTTGCAATGATATTTCCATGCTGAACTGAATTGTTCTGGGTCAACTATGAAGGCAAACCCACTTTCCTTTCAGTATTTTGCTGCAATTGGCAGAAACAAGCATATTTGCTCATTCGGCCTGAAAATGCTTTTAAGCGCATAAAAACTTACACTCTTGATTTCTGGCTAAATAAAAGCTGTTGCAATGATATTTCCATGCTGAACTGAGTTGTTCTGGGTCAACTATGAAGGCAAACCCACTTTCCTTTCAGTATTTTGCTGCAATTGGCAGAAACAAGCATATTTGCTCATTCGGCCTGAAAATGCTTTTAAGCGCATAAAAACTTACACTCTTGATTTCTGGCTAAATAAAAGCTGTTGCAATGATATTTCCATGCTGAACTGAGTTGTTCTGGGTCAACTATGAAGGCAAACCCACTTTCCATTCAGTGTTTTGCTGCAATAGGCAGAAATCAGCTCATTTGGCCTGAAAATGCTTTTAAGCGAATAAAAACTTACACTCTTGATTTCTGGCTAAATAAAAGCTGTTGCAATGATATTTCCATGCTGAACTGAGTTGTTCTGGGTCAATTATGAAGGCAAACCCACTTTCCATTCAGTATGTTGCTGCAATTGGCAGAAACAAGCATATTTGCTCATTCGGCCTGAAAATGCTTTTAAGCGCATAAAAACTTACACTCTTGATTTCTGGCTAAATAAAAGCTGTTGCAATGATATTTCCATGCTGAACTGAGTTGTTCTGGGTCAACTATGAAGGCAAACCCACTTTCCTTTCAGTATTTTGCTGCAATTGGCAGAAACAAGCATATTTGCTCATTCGGCCTGAAAATGCTTTTAAGCGCATAAAAACTTACACTCTTGATTTCTGGCTAAATAAAAGCTGTTGCAATGATATTTCTATGCTGAACTGAGTTGTTCTGGGTCAACTATGAAGGCAAACCCACTTTCCATTCAGTGTTTTGCTGCAATAGGCAGAAATCAGCTCATTTGGCCTGAAAATGCTTTTAAGCGAATAAAAACTTACACTCTTGATTTCTGGCTAAATAAAAGCTGTTGCAATGATATTTCCATGCTGAACTGAGTTGTTCTGGGTCAACTATGAAGGCAAACCCACTTTCCATTCAGTGTTTTGCTGCAATAGGCAGAAATCAGCTCATTTGGCCTGAAAATGCTTTTAAGCGAATAAAAACTTACACTCTTGATTTCTGGCTAAATAAAAGCTGTTGCAATGATATTTCCATGCTGAACTGAGTTGTTCTGGGTCAACTATGAAGGCAAACCCACTTTCCTTTCAGTATTTTGCTGCAATTGGCAGAAACAAGCATATTTGCTCATTCGGCCTGAAAATGCTTTTAAGCGCATAAAAACTTACACTCTTGATTTCTGGCTAAATAAAAGCTTTTGCAATGATATTTCCATGCTGAACTGAGTTGTTCTGGGTCAACTATGAAGGCAAACCCACTTTCCATTCAGTGTTTTGCTGCAATAGGCAGAAATCAGCTCATTTGGCCTGAAAATGCTTTTAAGCGAATAAAAACTTACACTCTTGATTTCTGGCTAAATAAAAGCTGTTGCAATGATATTTCCATGCTGAACTGAGTTGTTCTGGGTCAATTATGAAGGCAAACCCACTTTCCTTTCAGTATGTTGCTGCAATTGGCAGAAACAAGCATATTTGCTCATTCGGCCTGAAAATGCTTTTAAGCGCATAAAAACTTACACTCTTGATTTCTGGCTAAATAAAAGCTGTTGCAATGATATTTCCATGCTGAACTGAGTTGTTCTGGGTCAACTATGAAGGCAAACCCACTTTCCTTTCAGTATTTTGCTGCAATTGGCAGAAACAAGCATATTTGCTCATTCGGCCTGAAAATGCTTTTAAGCGCATAAAAACTTACACTCTTGATTTCTGGCTAAATAAAAGCTGTTGCAATGATATTTCTATGCTGAACTGAGTTGTTCTGGGTCAACTATGAAGGCAAACCCACTTTCCATTCAGTGTTTTGCTGCAATAGGCAGAAATCAGCTCATTTGGCCTGAAAATGCTTTTAAGCGAATAAAAACTTACACTCTTGATTTCTGGCTAAATAAAAGCTGTTGCAATGATATTTCCATGCTGAACTGAGTTGTTCTGGGTCAACTATGAAGGCAAACCCACTTTCCATTCAGTGTTTTGCTGCAATAGGCAGAAATCAGCTCATTTGGCCTGAAAATGCTTTTAAGCGAATAAAAACTTACACTCTTGATTTCTGGCTAAATAAAAGCTGTTGCAATGATATTTCCATGCTGAACTGAGTTGTTCTGGGTCAACTATGAAGGCAAACCCCCTTTCCTTTCAGTATTTTGCTGCAATTGGCAGAAACAAGCATATTTGCTCATTCGGCCTGAAAATGCTTTTAAGCGCATAAAAACTTACACTCTTGATTTCTGGCTAAATAAAAGCTTTTGCAATGATATTTCCATGCTGAACTGAGTTGTTCTGGGTCAACTATGAAGGCAAACCCACTTTCCTTTCAGTATTTTGCTGCAATTGGCAGAAACAAGCATATTTGCTCATTCGGCCTGAAAATGCTTTTAAGCGCATAAAAACTTACACTCTTGATTTCTGGCTAAATAAAAGCTGTTGCAATGATATTTCCATGCTGAACTGAGTTGTTCTGGGTCAACTATGAAGGCAAACCCACTTTCCTTTCAGTATTTTGCTGCAATTGGCAGAAACAAGCATATTTGTTCATTCGGCCTGAAAATGCTTTTAAGCGCATAAAAACTTACACTCTTGATTTCTGGCTAAATAAAAGCTGTTACAATGATATTTCCATGCTGAACTGAGTTGTTCTGGGTCAACTATGAAGGCAAACCCACTTTCCTTTCAGTATTTTGCTGCAATTGGCAGAAACAAGCATATTTGCTCATTCGGCCTGAAAATGCTTTTAAGCGCATAAAAACTTACACTCTTGATTTCTGGCTAAATAAAAGCTGTTGCAATGATATTTCCATGCTGAACTGAGTTGTTCTGGGTCAACTATAAAGGCAAACCCACTTTCCATTCAGTGTTTTGCTGCAATAGGCAGAAATCAGCTCATCTGGCCTGAAAATGCTTTTAAGCGCATAAAAACTTACAGTCTTGATTTCTGGCTAAATAAAAGCTGTTGCAATGATATTTCCATGCTGAACTGAGTTGTTCTGGGTCAACTATGAAGGCAAACCCACTTTCCATTCAGTGTTTTGCTGCAATAGGCAGAAATCAGCTCATTTGGCCTGAAAATGCTTTTAAGCGCATAAAAACTTACACTCTTGATTTCTGGCTAAATAAAAGCTGTTGCAATGATATTTCCATGCTGAACTGAGTTGTTCTGGGTCAACTATGAAGGCAAACCCACTTTCCATTCAGTGTTTTGCTGCAATAGGCAGAAATCAGCTCATTTGGCCTGAAAATGCTTTTAAGCGAATAAAAACTTAGACTCTTGATTTCTGGCTAAATAAAAGCTGTTGCAATGATATTTCCATGCTGAACTGAATTGTTCTGGGTCAACTATGAAGGCAAACCCACTTTCCTTTCAGTATTTTGCTGCAATTGGCAGAAACAAGCATATTTGCTCATTCGGCCTGAAAATGCTTTTAAGCGAATAAAGACTTACACTCTTGATTTCTGGCTAAATAAAAGCTGTTGCAATGATATTTCCATGCTGAACTGAGTTGTTCTGGGTCAACTATGAAGGCAAACCCACTTTCCATTCAGTGTTTTGCTGCAATAGGCAGAAATCAGCTCATTTGGCCTGAAAATGCTTTTAAGCGAATAAAAACTTACACTTTTGATTTCTGGCTAAATAAAAGCTGTTGCAATGATATTTCCATGCTGAACTGAGTTGTTCTGGGTCAACTATGAAGGCAAACCCACTTTCCTTTCAGTATTTTGCTGCAATTGGCAGAAACAAGCATATTTGCTCATTCGGCCTGAAAATGCTTTTAAGCGCATAAAAACTTACACTCTTGATTTCTGGCTAAATAAAAGCTGTTGCAATGATATTTCCATGCTGAACTGAGTTGTTCTGGGTCAACTATGAAGGCAAACCCACTTTCCTTTCAGTATTTTGCTGCAATTGGCAGAAACAAGCATATTTGCTCATTCGGCCTGAAAATGCTTTTAAGCGCATAAAAACTTACACTCTTGATTTCTGGCTAAATAAAAGCTGTTGCAATGATATTTCCATGCTGAACTGAGTTGTTCTGGGTCAACTATGAAGGCAAACCCACTTTCCATTCAGTGTTTTGCTGCAATAGGCCGAAATCAGCTCATTTGGCCTGAAAATGCTTTTAAGCGAATAAAAACTTAGACTCTTGATTTCTGGCTAAATAAAAGCTGTTGCAATGATATTTCCATGCTGAACTGAATTGTTCTGGGTCAACTATGAAGGCAAACCCACTTTCCTTTCAGTATTTTGCTGCAATTGGCAGAAACAAGCATATTTGCTCATTCGGCCTGAAAATGCTTTTAAGCGCATAAAAACGTACACTCTTGATTTCTGGCTAAATAAAAGCTGTTGCAATGATATTTCCATGCTGAACTGAGTTGTTCTGGGTCAACTATGAAGGCAAACCCACTTTTCTTTCAGTATTTTGCTGCAATTGGCAGAAACAAGCATATTTGCTCATTCGGCCTGAAAATGCTTTTAAGCGCATAAAAACTTACACTCTTGATTTCTGGCTAAATAAAAGCTGTTGCAATGATATTTCCATGCTGAACTGAGTTGTTCTGGGTCAACTATGAAGGCAAACCCACTTTCCATTCAGTGTTTTGCTGCAATAGGCAGAAATCAGCTCATTTGGCCTGAAAATGCTTTTAAGCGAATAAAAACTTACACTCTTGATTTCTGGCTAAATAAAAGCTGTTGCAATGATATTTCCATGCTGAACTGAGTTGTTCTGGGTCAACTATGAAGGCAAACCCACTTTCCATTCAGTGTTTTGCTGCAATAGGCAGAAATCAGCTCATTTGGCCTGAAAATGCTTTTAAGCGAATAAAAACTTACACTCTTGATTTCTGGCTAAATAAAAGCTGTTGCAATGATATTTCCATGCTGAACTGAGTTGTTCTGGGTCAACTATGAAGGCAAACCCACTTTCCTTTCAGTATTTTGCTGCAATTGGCAGAAACAAGCATATTTGCTCATTCGGCCTGAAAATGCTTTTAAGCGCATAAAAACTTACACTCTTGATTTCTGGCTAAATAAAAGCTGTTGCAATGATATTTCCATGCTGAACTGAGTTGTTCTGGGTCAACTATGAAGGCAAACCCACTTTCCTTTCAGTATTTTGCTGCAATTGGCAGAAACAAGCATATTTGCTCATTTGGCCTGAAAATGCTTTTAAGGGCATAAAAACTTACACTCTTGATTTCTGGCTAAATAAAAGCTGTTGCAATGATATTTCCATGCTGAACTGAGTTGTTCTGGGTCAACTATGAAGGCAAACCCACTTTCCTTTCAGTATTTTGCTGCAATTGGCAAAAACAAGCATATTTGCTCATTCGGCCTGAAAATGCTTTTAAGGGCATAAAAACTTACACTCTTGATTTCTGGCTAAATAAAAGCTGTTGCAATGATATTTCCATGCTGAACTGAGTTGTTCTGGGTCAACTATGAAGGCAAACCCACTTTCCTTTCAGTATTTTGCTGCAATTGGCAGAAACAAGCATATTTGCTCATTCGGCCTGAAAATGCTTTTAAGCGCATAAAAACTTACACTCTTGATTTCTGGCTAAATAAAAGCTGTTGCAATGATATTTCCATGCTGAACTGAGTTGTTCTGGGTCAACTATGAAGGCAAACCCACTTTCCTTTCAGTATTTTGCTGCAATTGGCAGAAACAAGCATATTTGCTCATTCGGCCTGAAAATGCTTTTAAGCGCATAAAAACTTACACTCTTGATTTCTGGCTAAATAAAAGCTGTTGCAATGATATTTCCATGCTGAACTGAATTGTTCTGGGTCAACTATGAAGGCAAACCCACTTTCCATTCAGTGTTTTGCTGCAATAGGCAGAAATCAGCTCATTTGGCCTGAAAATGCTTTTAAGCGCATAAAAACTTACACTCTTGATTTCTGGCTAAATAAAAGCTGTTGCAATGATATTTCCATGCTGAACTGAGTTGTTCTGGGTCAACTATGAAGGCAAACCCACTTTCCTTTCAGTATTTTGCTGCAATTGGCAGAAACAAGCATATTTGCTCATTCGGCCTGAAAATGCTTTTAAGCGCATAAAAACTTACACTCTTGATTTCTGGCTAAATAAAAGCTGTTGCAATGATATTTCCATGCTGAACTGAGTTGTTCTGGGTCAACTATGAAGGCAAACCCACTTTCCATTCAGTGTTTTGCTGCAATAGGCAGAAATCAGCTCATTTGGCCTGAAAATGCTTTTAAGCAAATAAAAACTTACACTTTTGATTTCTGGCTAAATAAAAGCTGTTGCAATGATATTTCCATGCTGAACTGAGTTGTTCTGGGTCAACTATGAAGGCAAACCCACTTTCCTTTCAGTATTTTGCTGCAATTGGCAGAAACAAGCATATTTGCTCATTCGGCCTGAAAATGCTTTTAAGGGCATAAAAACTTACACTCTTGATTTCTGGCTAAATAAAAGCTGTTGCAATGATATTTCCATGCTGAACTGAGTTGTTCTGGGTCAACTATGAAGGCAAACCCACTTTCCTTTCAGTATTTTGCTGCAATTGGCAGAAACAAGCATATTTGCTCATTCGGCCTGAAAATGCTTTTAAGGGCATAAAAACTTACACTCTTGATTTCTGGCTAAATAAAAGCTGTTGCAATGATATTTCCATGCTGAACTGAGTTGTTCTGGGTCAACTATGAAGGCAAACCCACTTTCCTTTCAGTATTTTGCTGCAATTGGCAGAAACAAGCATATTTGCTCATTCGGCCTGAAAATGCTTTTAAGGGCATAAAAACTTACACTCTTGATTTCTGGCTAAATAAAAGCTGTTGCAATGATATTTCCATGCTGAACCGAGTTGTTCTGGGTCAACTATGAAGGCAAACCCACTTTCCTTTTAGTATTTTGCTGCAATTGGCAGAAACAAGCATATTTGCTCATTCGGCCTGAAAATGCTTTTAAGGGCATAAAAACTTACACTCTTGATTTCTGGCTAAATAAAAGCTGTTGCAATGATATTTCCATGCTGAACTGAGTTGTTCTGGGTCAACTATGAAGGCAAACCCACTTTCCATTCAGTGTTTTGCTGCAATAGGCAGAAATCAGCTCATTTGGCCTGAAAATGCTTTTAAGCGCATAAAAACTTACACTCTTGATTTCTGGCTAAATAAAAGCTGTTGCAATGATATTTCCATGCTGAACTGAGTTGTTCTGGGTCAACTATGAAGGCAAACCCACTTTCCTTTCAGTATTTTGCTGCAATTGGCAGAAACAAGCATATTTGCTCATTCGGCCTGAAAATGCTTTTAAGCGCATAAAAACTTAGACTCTTGATTTCTGGCTAAATAAAAGCTGTTGCAATGATATTTCCATGCTGAACTGAGTTGTTCTGGGTCAACTATGAAGGCAAACCCACTTTCCATTCAGTGTTTTGCTGCAATAGGCAGAAATCAGCTCATTTGGCCTGAAAATGCTTTTAAGCGAATAAAAACTTAGACTCTTGATTTCTGGCTAAATAAAAGCTGTTGCAATGATATTTCCATGCTGAACTGAATTGTTCTGGGTCAACTATGAAGGCAAACCCACTTTCCTTTCAGTATTTTGCTGCAATTGGCAGAAACAAGCATATTTGCTCATTCGGCCTGAAAATGCTTTTAAGCGCATAAAAACTTACACTCTTGATTTCTGGCTAAATAAAAGCTGTTGCAATGATATTTCCATGCTGAACTGAGTTGTTCTGGGTCAACTATGAAGGCAAACCCACTTTCCATTCAGTGTTTTGCTGCAATAGGCAGAAATCAGCTCATTTGGCCTGAAAATGCTTTTAAGCGAATAAAAACTTACACTCTTGATTTCTGGCTAAATAAAAGCTGTTGCAATGATATTTCCATGCTGAACTGAGTTGTTCTGGGTCAATTATGAAGGCAAACCCACTTTCCTTTCAGTATGTTGCTGCAATTGGCAGAAACAAGCATATTTGCTCATTCGGCCTGAAAATGCTTTTAAGCGCATAAAAACTTACACTCTTGATTTCTGGCTAAATAAAAGCTGTTGCAATGATATTTCCATGCTGAACTGAGTTGTTCTGGGTCAACTATGAAGGCAAACCCACTTTCCTTTCAGTATTTTGCTGCAATTGGCAGAAACAAGCATATTTGCTCATTCGGCCTGAAAATGCTTTTAAGCGCATAAAAACTTACACTCTTGATTTCTGGCTAAATAAAAGCTGTTGCAATGATATTTCTATGCTGAACTGAGTTGTTCTGGGTCAACTATGAAGGCAAACCCACTTTCCATTCAGTGTTTTGCTGCAATAGGCAGAAATCAGCTCATTTGGCCTGAAAATGCTTTTAAGCGAATAAAAACTTACACTCTTGATTTCTGGCTAAATAAAAGCTGTTGCAATGATATTTCCATGCTGAACTGAGTTGTTCTGGGTCAACTATGAAGGCAAACCCACTTTCCATTCAGTGTTTTGCTGCAATAGGCAGAAATCAGCTCATTTGGCCTGAAAATGCTTTTAAGCGAATAAAAACTTACACTCTTGATTTCTGGCTAAATAAAAGCTGTTGCAATGATATTTCCATGCTGAACTGAGTTGTTCTGGGTCAACTATGAAGGCAAACCCACTTTCCTTTCAGTATTTTGCTGCAATTGGCAGAAACAAGCATATTTGCTCATTCGGCCTGAAAATGCTTTTAAGCGCATAAAAACTTACACTCTTGATTTCTGGCTAAATAAAAGCTTTTGCAATGATATTTCCATGCTGAACTGAGTTGTTCTGGGTCAACTATGAAGGCAAACCCACTTTCCATTCAGTGTTTTGCTGCAATAGGCAGAAATCAGCTCATTTGGCCTGAAAATGCTTTTAAGCGAATAAAAACTTACACTCTTGATTTCTGGCTAAATAAAAGCTGTTGCAATGATATTTCCATGCTGAACTGAGTTGTTCTGGGTCAATTATGAAGGCAAACCCACTTTCCTTTCAGTATGTTGCTGCAATTGGCAGAAACAAGCATATTTGCTCATTCGGCCTGAAAATGCTTTTAAGCGCATAAAAACTTACACTCTTGATTTCTGGCTAAATAAAAGCTGTTGCAATGATATTTCCATGCTGAACTGAGTTGTTCTGGGTCAACTATGAAGGCAAACCCACTTTCCTTTCAGTATTTTGCTGCAATTGGCAGAAACAAGCATATTTGCTCATTCGGCCTGAAAATGCTTTTAAGCGCATAAAAACTTACACTCTTGATTTCTGGCTAAATAAAAGCTGTTGCAATGATATTTCTATGCTGTACTGAGTTGTTCTGGGTCAACTATGAAGGCAAACCCACTTTCCATTCAGTGTTTTGCTGCAATAGGCAGAAATCAGCTCATTTGGCCTGAAAATGCTTTTAAGCGAATAAAAACTTACACTCTTGATTTCTGGCTAAATAAAAGCTGTTGCAATGATATTTCCATGCTGAACTGAGTTGTTCTGGGTCAACTATGAAGGCAAACCCACTTTCCATTCAGTGTTTTGCTGCAATAGGCAGAAATCAGCTCATTTGGCCTGAAAATGCTTTTAAGCGAATAAAAACTTACACTCTTGATTTCTGGCTAAATAAAAGCTGTTGCAATGATATTTCCATGCTGAACTGAGTTGTTCTGGGTCAACTATGAAGGCAAACCCACTTTCCTTTCAGTATTTTGCTGCAATTGGCAGAAACAAGCATATTTGCTCATTCGGCCTGAAAATGCTTTTAAGCGCATAAAAACTTACACTCTTGATTTCTGGCTAAATAAAAGCTTTTGCAATGATATTTCCATGCTGAACTGAGTTGTTCTGGGTCAACTATGAAGGCAAACCCACTTTCCTTTCAGTATTTTGCTGCAATTGGCAGAAACAAGCATATTTGCTCATTCGGCCTGAAAATGCTTTTAAGCGCATAAAAACTTACACTCTTGATTTCTGGCTAAATAAAAGCTGTTGCAATGATATTTCCATGCTGAACTGAGTTGTTCTGGGTCAACTATGAAGGCAAACCCACTTTCCTTTCAGTATTTTGCTGCAATTGGCAGAAACAAGCATATTTGTTCATTCGGCCTGAAAATGCTTTTAAGCGCATAAAAACTTACACTCTTGATTTCTGGCTAAATAAAAGCTGTTACAATGATATTTCCATGCTGAACTGAGTTGTTCTGGGTCAACTATGAAGGCAAACCCACTTTCCTTTCAGTATTTTGCTGCAATTGGCAGAAACAAGCATATTTGCTCATTCGGCCTGAAAATGCTTTTAAGCGCATAAAAACTTACACTCTTGATTTCTGGCTAAATAAAAGCTGTTGCAATGATATTTCCATGCTGAACTGAGTTGTTCTGGGTCAACTATAAAGGCAAACCCACTTTCCATTCAGTGTTTTGCTGCAATAGGCAGAAATCAGCTCATCTGGCCTGAAAATGCTTTTAAGCGCATAAAAACTTACAGTCTTGATTTCTGGCTAAATAAAAGCTGTTGCAATGATATTTCCATGCTGAACTGAGTTGTTCTGGGTCAACTATGAAGGCAAACCCACTTTCCATTCAGTGTTTTGCTGCAATAGGCAGAAATCAGCTCATTTGGCCTGAAAATGCTTTTAAGCGAATAAAAACTTACACTTTTGATTTCTGGCTAAATAAAAGCTGTTGCAATGATATTTCCATGCTGAACTGAGTTGTTCTGGGTCAACTATGAAGGCAAACCCACTTTCCATTCAGTGTTTTGCTGCAATAGGCAGAAATCAGCTCATTTGGCCTGAAAATGCTTTTAAGCGAATAAAAACTTACACTTTTGATTTCTGGCTAAATAAAAGCTGTTGCAATGATATTTCCATGCTGAACTGAGTTGTTCTGGGTAAACTATGAAGGCAAACCCACTTTCCTTTCAGTATTTTGCTGCAATTGGCAGAAACAAGCATATTTGCTCATTCGGCCTGAAAATGCTTTTAAGCGCATAAAAACTTACAGTCTTGATTTCTGGCTAAATAAAAGCTGTTGCAATGATATTTCCATGCTGAACTGAGTTGTTCTGGGTCAACTATGAAGGCAAACCCACTTTCCTTTCAGTTTTTTGCTGCAATTGGCAGAAACAAGCATATTTGCTCATTCGGCCTGAAAATGCTTTTAAGCGCATAAAAACTTACACTCTTGATTTCTGGCTAAATAAAAGCTGTTGCAATGATATTTCCATGCTGAACTGAGTTGTTCTGGGTCAACTATGAAGGCAAACCCACTTTCCTTTCAGTATTTTGCTGCAATTGGCAGAAACAAGCATATTTGCTCATTCGGCCTGAAAATGCTTTTAAGCGCATAAAAACTTACACTCTTGATTTCTGGCTAATTAAAAGCTGTTGCAATGATATTTCCATGCTGAACTGAGTTGTTCTGGGTCAACTATGAAGGCAAACCCACTTTCCATTCAGTGTTTTGCTGCAATAGGCAGAAATCAGCTCATTTGGCCTGAAAATGCTTTTAAGCGAATAAAAACTTACACTCTTGATTTCTGGCTAAATAAAAGCTGTTGCAATGATATTTCCATGCTGAACTGAGTTGTTCTGGGTCAACTATGAAGGCAAACCCACTTTCCTTTCAGTATTTTGCTGCAATTGGCAGAAACAAGCATATTTGCTCATTCGGCCTGAAAATGCTTTTAAGCGCATAAAAACTTACACTCTTGATTTCTGGCTAAATAAAAGCTGTTGCAATGATATTTCCATGCTGAACTGAGTTGTTCTGGGTCAACTATGAAGGCAAACCCACTTTCCATTCAGTGTTTTGCTGCAATAGGCAGAAATCAGCTCATTTGGCCTGAAAATGCTTTTAAGCGAATAAAAACTTACACTCTTGATTTCTGGCTAAATAAAAGCTGTTGCAATGATATTTCCATGCTGAACTGAGTTGTTCTGGGTCAACTATGAAGGCAAACCCACTTTCCTTTCAGTATTTTGCTGCAATTGGCAGAAACAAGCATATTTGCTCATTCGGCCTGAAAATGCTTTTAAGCGCATAAAAACTTACACTCTTGATTTCTGGCTAAATAAAAGCTGTTGCAATGATATTTCCATGCTGAACTGAGTTGTTCTGGGTCAACTATGAAGGCAAACCCACTTTCCTTTCAGTATTTTGCTGCAATTGGCAGAAACAAGCATATTTGCTCATTCGGCCTGAAAATGCTTTTAAGCGCATAAAAACTTACACTCTTGATTTCTGGCTAAATAAAAGCTGTTGCAATGATATTTCCATGCTGAACTGAGTTGTTCTGGGTCAACTATGAAGGCAAACCCACTTTCCTTTCAGTATTTTGCTGCAATTGGCAGAAACAAGCATATTTGCTCATTCGGCCTGAAAATGCTTTTAAGCGCATAAAAACTTACACTCTTGATTTCTGGCTAAATAAAAGCTTTTGCAATGATATTTCCATGCTGAACTGAGTTGTTCTGGGTCAACTATGAAGGCAAACCCACTTTCCTTTCAGTATTTTGCTGCAATTGGCAGAAACAAGCATATTTGCTCATTCGGCCTGAAAATGCTTTTAAGCGCATAAAAACTTACACTCTTGATTTCTGGCTAAATAAAAGCTGTTGCAATGATATTTCCATGCTGAACTGAGTTGTTCTGGGTCAACTATGAAGGCAAACCCACTTTCCTTTCAGTTTTTTGCTGCAATTGGCAGAAACAAGCATATTTGCTCATTCGGCCTGAAAATGCTTTTAAGCGCATAAAAACTTACACTCTTGATTTCTGGCTAAATAAAAGCTGTTGCAATGATATTTCCATGCTGAACTGAGTTGTTCTGGGTCAACTATGAAGGCAAACCCACTTTCCTTTCAGTATTTTGCTGCAATTGGCAGAAACAAGCATATTTGCTCATTCGGCCTGAAAATGCTTTTAAGCGCATAAAAACTTACACTCTTGATTTCTGGCTAATTAAAAGCTGTTGCAATGATATTTCCATGCTGAACTGAGTTGTTCTGGGTCAACTATGAAGGCAAACCCACTTTCCATTCAGTGTTTTGCTGCAATAGGCAGAAATCAGCTCATTTGGCCTGAAAATGCTTTTAAGCGAATAAAAACTTACACTCTTGATTTCTGGCTAAATAAAAGCTGTTGCAATGATATTTCCATGCTGAACTGAGTTGTTCTGGGTCAACTATGAAGGCAAACCCACTTTCCTTTCAGTATTTTGCTGCAATTGGCAGAAACAAGCATATTTGCTCATTCGGCCTGAAAATGCTTTTAAGCGCATAAAAACTTACACTCTTGATTTCTGGCTAAATAAAAGCTGTTGCAATGATATTTCCATGCTGAACTGAGTTGTTCTGGGTCAACTATGAAGGCAAACCCACTTTCCATTCAGTGTTTTGCTGCAATAGGCAGAAATCAGCTCATTTGGCCTGAAAATGCTTTTAAGCGAATAAAAACTTACACTCTTGATTTCTGGCTAAATAAAAGCTGTTGCAATGATATTTCCATGCTGAACTGAGTTGTTCTGGGTCAACTATGAAGGCAAACCCACTTTCCTTTCAGTATTTTGCTGCAATTGGCAGAAACAAGCATATTTGCTCATTCGGCCTGAAAATGCTTTTAAGCGCATAAAAACTTACACTCTTGATTTCTGGCTAAATAAAAGCTGTTGCAATGATATTTCCATGCTGAACTGAGTTGTTCTGGGTCAACTATGAAGGCAAACCCACTTTCCTTTCAGTATTTTGCTGCAATTGGCAGAAACAAGCATATTTGCTCATTCGGCCTGAAAATGCTTTTAAGCGCATAAAAACTTACACTCTTGATTTCTGGCTAAATAAAAGCTGTTGCAATGATATTTCCATGCTGAACTGAGTTGTTCTGGGTCAACTATGAAGGCAAACCCACTTTCCTTTCAGTATTTTGCTGCAATTGGCAGAAACAAGCATATTTGCTCATTCGGCCTGAAAATGCTTTTAAGCGCATAAAAACTTACACTCTTGATTTCTGGCTAAATAAAAGCTTTTGCAATGATATTTCCATGCTGAACTGAGTTGTTCTGGGTCAACTATGAAGGCAAACCCACTTTCCTTTCAGTATTTTGCTGCAATTGGCAGAAACAAGCATATTTGCTCATTCGGCCTGAAAATGCTTTTAAGCGCATAAAAACTTACACTCTTGATTTCTGGCTAAATAAAAGCTGTTGCAATGATATTTCCATGCTGAACTGAGTTGTTCTGGGTCAACTATGAAGGCAAACCCACTTTCCTTTCAGTATTTTGCTGCAATTGGCAGAAACAAGCATATTTGCTCATTCGGCCTGAAAATGCTTTTAAGCGCATAAAAACTTACACTCTTGATTTCTGGCTAAATAAAAGCTGTTGCAATGATATTTCCATGCTGAACTGAGTTGTTCTGGGTCAACTATGAAGGCAAACCCACTTTCCATTCAGTGTTTTGCTGCAATAGGCAGAAATCAGCTCATTTGGCCTGAAAATGCTTTTAAGCGAATAAAAACTTACACTCTTGATTTCTGGCTAAATAAAAGCTGTTGCAATGATATTTCCATGCTGAACTGAGTTGTTCTGGGTCAACTATGAAGGCAAACCCACTTTCCTTTCAGTATTTTGCTGCAATTGGCAGAAACAAGCATATTTGCTCATTCGGCCTGAAAATGCTTTTAAGCGCATAAAAACTTACAGTCTTGATTTCTGGCTAAATAAAAGCTGTTGCAATGATATTTCCATGCTGAACTGAGTTGTTCTGGGTCAACTATGAAGGCAAACCCACTTTCCTTTCAGTATTTTGCTGCAATTGGCAGAAACAAGCATATTTGCTCATTCGGCCTGAAAATGCTTTTAAGCGAATAAAAACTTACACTCTTGATTTCTGGCTAAATAAAAGCTGTTGCAATGATATTTCCATGCTGAACTGAGTTGTTCTGGGTCAACTATGAAGGCAAACCCACTTTCCTTTCAGTATTTTGCTGCAATTGGCAGAAACAAGCATATTTGCTCATTCGGCCTGAAAATGCTTTTAAGCGCATAAAAACTTACAGTCTTGATTTCTGGCTAAATAAAAGCTGTTGCAATGATATTTCCATGCTGAACTGAGTTGTTCTGGGTCAACTATGAAGGCAAACCCACTTTCCTTTCAGTATTTTGCTGCAATTGGCAGAAACAAGCATATTTGCTCATTCGGCCTGAAAATGCTTTTAAGCGCATAAAAACTTACAGTCTTGATTTCTGGCTAAATAAAAGCTGTTGCAATGATATTTCCATGCTGAACTGAGTTGTTCTGGGTCAACTATGAAGGCAAACCCACTTTCCTTTCAGTATTTTGCTGCAATTGGCAGAAACAAGCATATTTGCTCATTCGGCCTGAAAATGCTTTTAAGCGCATAAAAACTTACACTCTTGATTTCTGGCTAAATAAAAGCTGTTGCAATGATATTTCCATGCTGAACTGAGTTGTTCTGGGTCAACTATGAAGGCAAACCCACTTTCCTTTCAGTATTTTGCTGCAATTGGCAGAAACAAGCATATTTGCTCATTCGGCCTGAAAATGCTTTTAAGCGCATAAAAACTTACACTCTTGATTTCTGGCTAAATAAAAGCTGTTGCAATGATATTTCCATGCTGAACTGAGTTGTTCTGGGTCAACTATGAAGGCAGACCCACTTTCCATTCAGTGTTTTGCTGCAATAGGCAGAAATCAGCTCATTTGGCCTGAAAATGCTTTTAAGCGAATAAAAACTTACACTCTTGATTTCTGGCTAAATAAAAGCTGTTGCAATGATATTTCCATGCTGAACTGAGTTGTTCTGGGTCAACTATGAAGGCAAACCCACTTTCCTTTCAGTATTTTGCTGCAATTGGCAGAAACAAACATATTTGCTCATTCGGCCTGAAAATGCTTTTAAGCGCATAAAAACTTACACTCTTGATTTCTGGCTAAATAAAAGCTGTTGCAATGATATTTCCATGCTGAACTGAGTTGTTCTGGGTCAACTATGAAGGCAAACCCACTTTCCTTTCAGTATTTTGCTGCAATTGGCAGAAACAAGCATATTTGCTCATTCGGCCTGAAAATGCTTTTAAGCGCATAAAAACTTACACTCTTGATTTCTGGCTAAATAAAAGCTGTTGCAATGATATTTCCATGCTGAACTGAGTTGTTCTGGGTCAACTATGAAGGCAAACCCACTTTCCATTCAGTGTTTTGCTGCAATAGGCAGAAATCAGCTCATTTGGCCTGAAAATGCTTTTAAGCGCATAAAAACTTACACTCTTGATTTCTGGCTAAATAAAAGCTGTTGCAATGATATTTCCATGCTGAACTGAGTTGTTCTGGGTCAACTATGAAGGCAAACCCACTTTCCTTTCAGTATTTTGCTGCAATTGGCAGAAACAAGCATATTTGCTCATTCGGCCTGAAAATGCTTTTAAGCGCATAAAAACTTACACTCTTGATTTCTGGCTAAATAAAAGCTGTTGCAATGATATTTCCATGCTGAACTGAGTTGTTCTGGGTCAACTATGAAGGCAAACCCACTTTCCATTCAGTGTTTTGCTGCAATAGGCAGAAATCAGCTCATTTGGCCTGAAAATGCTTTTAAGCGAATAAAAACTTACACTCTTGATTTCTGGCTAAATAAAAGCTGTTGCAATGATATTTCCATGCTGAACTGAGTTGTTCTGGGTCAACTATGAAGGCAAACCCACTTTCCTTTCAGTATTTTGCTGCAATTGGCAGAAACAAGCATATTTGCTCATTCGGCCTGAAAATGCTTTTAAGCGCATAAAAACTTACACTCTTGATTTCTGGCTAAATAAAAGCTGTTGCAATGATATTTCCATGCTGAACTGAGTTGTTCTGGGTCAACTATGAAGGCAAACCCACTTTCCTTTCAGTATTTTGCTGCAATTGGCAGAAACAAGCATATTTGCTCATTCGGCCTGAAAATGCTTTTAAGCGCATAAAAACTTACACTCTTGATTTCTGGCTAAATAAAAGCTGTTGCAATGATATTTCCATGCTGAACTGAGTTGTTCTGGGTCAACTATGAAGGCAAACCCACTTTCCTTTCAGTATTTTGCTGCAATTGGCAGAAACAAGCATATTTGCTCATTCGGCCTGAAAATGCTTTTAAGCGCATAAAAACTTACACTCTTGATTTCTGGCTAAATAAAAGCTGTTGCAATGATATTTCCATGCTGAACTGAGTTGTTCTGGGTCAACTATGAAGGCAAACCCACTTTCCATTCAGTGTTTTGCTGCAATAGGCAGAAATCAGCTCATTTGGCCTGAAAATGCTTTTAAGCGAATAAAAACTTACACTCTTGATTTCTGGCTAAATAAAAGCTGTTGCAATGATATTTCCATGCTGAACTGAGTTGTTCTGGGTCAACTATGAAGGCAAACCCACTTTCCTTTCAGTATTTTGCTGCAATTGGCAGAAACAAGCATATTTGCTCATTCGGCCTGAAAATGCTTTTAAGCGCATAAAAACTTACAGTCTTGATTTCTGGCTAAATAAAAGCTGTTGCAATGTTATTTCCATGCTGAACTGAGTTGTTCTGGGTCAACTATGAAGGCAAACCCACTTTCCTTTCAGTATTTTGCTGCAATTGGCAGAAACAAGCATATTTGTTCATTCGGCCTGAAAATGCTTTTAAGCGCATAAAAACTTACACTCTTGATTTCTGGCTAAATAAAAGCTGTTGCAATGATATTTCCATGCTGAACTGAGTTGTTCTGGGTCAACTATGAAGGCAAACCCACTTTCCTTTCAGTATTTTGCTGAAATTGGCAGAAACAAGCATATTTGCTCATTCGGCCTGAAAATGCTTTTAAGCGCATAAAAACTTACACTCTTGATTTCTGGCTAAATAAAAGCTGTTGCAATGATATTTCCATGCTGAACTGAGTTGTTCTGGGTCAACTATGAAGGCAAACCCACTTTCCTTTCAGTATTTTGCTGCAATTGGCAGAAACAAGCATATTTGCTCATTCGGCCTGAAAATGCTTTTAAGCGCATAAAAACTTACACTCTTGATTTCTGGCTAAATAAAAGCTGTTGCAATGATATTTCCATGCTGAACTGAGTTGTTCTGGGTCAACTATGAAGGCAAACCCACTTTCCATTCAGTGTTTTGCTGCAATAGGCAGAAATCAGCACATTTGGCCTGAAAATGCTTTTAAGCGAATAAAAACTTACACTCTTAATTTCTGGCTAAATAAAAGCTGTTGCAATGATATTTCCATGCTGAACTGAGTTGTTCTGGGTCAACTATGAAGGCAAACCCACTTTCCTTTCAGTATTTTGCTGCAATTAGCAGAAACAAGCATATTTGCTCATTCGGCCTGAAAATGCTTTTAAGCGCATAAAAACTTACACTCTTGATTTCTGGCTAAATAAAAGCTGTTGCAATGATATTTCCATGCTGAACTGAGTTGTTCTGGGTCAACTATGAAGGCAAACCCACTTTCCATTCAGTGTTTTGCTGCAATAGGCAGAAATCAGCTCATTTGGCCTGAAAATGCTTTTAAGCGAATAAAAACTTAGACTCTTGATTTCTGGCTAAATAAAAGCTGTTGCAATGATATTTCCATGCTGAACTGAATTGTTCTGGGTCAACTATGAAGGCAAACCCACTTTCCTTTCAGTATTTTGCTGCAATTGGCAGAAACAAGCATATTTGCTCATTCGGCCTGAAAATGCTTTTAAGCGAATAAAAACTTACACTCTTGATTTCTGGCTAAATAAAAGCTGTTGCAATGATATTTCCATGCTGAACTGAGTTGTTCTGGGTCAACTATGAAGGCAAACCCACTTTCCATTCAGTGTTTTGCTGCAATAGGCAGAAATCAGCTCATTTGGCCTGAAAATGCTTTTAAGCGAATAAAAACTTACACTTTTGATTTCTGGCTAAATAAAAGCTGTTGCAATGATATTTCCATGCTGAACTGAGTTGTTCTGGGTCAACTATGAAGGCAAACCCACTTTCCTTTCAGTATTTTGCTGCAATTGGCAGAAACAAGCATATTTGCTCATTCGGCCTGAAAATGCTTTTAAGCGCATAAAAACTTACACTCTTGATTTCTGGCTAAATAAAAGCTGTTGCAATGATATTTCCATGCTGAACTGAGTTGTTCTGGGTCAACTATGAAGGCAAACCCACTTTCCTTTCAGTATTTTGCTGCAATTGGCAGAAACAAGCATATTTGCTCATTCGGCCTGAAAATGCTTTTAAGCGCATAAAAACTTACACTCTTGATTTCTGGCTAAATAAAAGCTGTTGCAATGATATTTCCATGCTGAACTGAGTTGTTCTGGGTCAACTATGAAGGCAAACCCACTTTCCATTCAGTGTTTTGCTGCAATAGGCCGAAATCAGCTCATTTGGCCTGAAAATGCTTTTAAGCGAATAAAAACTTAGACTCTTGATTTCTGGCTAAATAAAAGCTGTTGCAATGATATTTCCATGCTGAACTGAATTGTTCCGGGTCAACTATGAAGGCAAACCCACTTTCCTTTCAGTATTTTGCTGCAATTGGCAGAAACAAGCATATTTGCTCATTCGGCCTGAAAATGCTTTTAAGCGCATAAAAACGTACACTCTTGATTTCTGGCTAAATAAAAGCTGTTGCAATGATATTTCCATGCTGAACTGAGTTGTTCTGGGTCAACTATGAAGGCAAACCCACTTTCCTTTCAGTATTTTGCTGCAATTGGCAGAAACAAGCATATTTGCTCATTCGGCCTGAAAATGCTTTTAAGCGCATAAAAACTTACACTCTTGTTTTCTGGCTAAATAAAAGCTGTTGCAATGATATTTCCATGCTGAACTGAGTTGTTCTGGGTCAACTATGAAGGCAAACCCACTTTCCATTCAGTGTTTTGCTGCAATAGGCAGAAATCAGCTCATTTGGCCTGAAAATGCTTTTAAGCGCATAAAAACTTACACTCTTGATTTCTGGCTAAATAAAAGCTGTTGCAATGATATTTCCATGCTGAACTGAGTTGTTCTGGGTCAACTATGAAGGCAAACCCACTTTCCATTCAGTGTTTTGCTGCAATAGGCAGAAATCAGCTCATTTGGCCTGAAAATGCTTTTAAGCGAATAAAAACTTACACTCTTGATTTCTGGCTAAATAAAAGCTGTTGCAATGATATTTCCATGCTGAACTGAGTTGTTCTGGGTCAACTATGAAGGCAAACCCACTTTCCTTTCAGTATTTTGCTGCAATTGGCAGAAACAAGCATATTTGCTCATTCGGCCTGAAAATGCTTTTAAGCGCATAAAAACTTACAGTCTTGATTTCTGGCTAAATAAAAGCTGTTGCAATGTTATTTCCATGCTGAACTGAGTTGTTCTGGGTCAACTATGAAGGCAAACCCACTTTCCTTTCAGTATTTTGCTGCAATTGGCAGAAACAAGCATATTTGCTCATTCGGCCTGAAAATGCTTTTAAGCGCATAAAAACTTACACTCTTGATTTCTGGCTAAATAAAAGCTGTTGCAATGATATTTCCATGCTGAACTGAGTTGTTCTGGGTCAACTATGAGGGCAAACCCACTTTCCATTCAGTGTTTTGCTGCAATAGGCAGAAATCAGCTCATTTGGCCTGAAAATGCTTTTAAGCGAATAAAAGCTTATACTCTTGATTTCTGGCTAAATAAAAGCTGTTGCAATGATATTTCCATGCTGAACTGAGTTGTTCTGGGTCAACTATGAAGGCAAACCCACTTTCCTTTCAGTATTTTGCTGAAATTGGCAGAAACAAGCATATTTGCTCATTCGGCCTGAAAATGCTTTTAAGGGCATAAAAACTTACACTCTTGATTTCTGGCTAAATAAAAGCTGTTGCAATGATATTTCCATGCTGAACTGAGTTGTTCTGGGTCAACTATGAAGGCAAACCCACTTTCCTTTCAGTATTTTGCTGCAATTGGCAGAAACAAGCATATTTGCTCATTCGGCCTGAAAATGCTTTTAAGGGCATAAAAACTTACACTCTTGATTTCTGGCTAAATAAAAGCTGTTGCAATGATATTTCCATGCTGAACTGAGTTGTTCTGGGTCAACTATGAAGGCAAACCCACTTTCCTTTCAGTATTTTGCTGCAATTGGCAGAAACAAGCATATTTGCTCATTCGGCCTGAAAATGCTTTTAAGGGCATAAAAACTTACACTCTTGATTTCTGGCTAAATAAAAGCTGTTGCAATGATATTTCCATGATGAACTGAGTAGTTCTGGGTCAACTATGAAGGCAAACCCACTTTCCTTTCAGTATTTTGCTGCAATTGGCAGAAACAAGCATATTTGCTCATTCGGCCTGAAAATGCTTTTAAGCGCATAAAAACTTACACTCTTGATTTCTGGCTAAATAAAAGCTGTTGCAATGATATTTCCATGCTGAACTGAGTTGTTCTGGGTCAACTATGAAGGCAAACCCACTTTCCTTTCAGTATTTTGCTGCAATTGGCAGAAACAAGCATATTTGCTCATTCGGCCTGAAAATGCTTTTAAGCGCATAAAAACTTACACTCTTGATTTCTGGCTAAATAAAAGCTGTTGCAATGATATTTCCATGCTGAACTGAGTTGTTCTGGGTCAACTATGAAGGCAAACCCACTTTCCTTTCAGTATTTTGCTGCAATTGGCAGAAACAAGCATATTTGCTCATTCGGCCTGAAAATGCTTTTAAGCGCATAAAAACTTACACTCTTGATTTCTGGCTAAATAAAAGCTGTTGCAATGATATTTCCATGCTGAACTGAGTTGTTCTGGGTCAACTATGAAGGCAAACCCACTTTCCATTCAGTATTTTGCTGCAATTGGCAGAAACAAGCATATTTGCTCATTCGGCCTGAAAATGCTTTTAAGCGCATAAGAACTTACACTCTTGATTTCTGGCTAAATAAAAGCTGTTGCAATGATATTTCCATGCTGAACTGAGTTGTTCTGGGTCAACTATGAAGGCAAACCCACTTTCCTTTCAGTATTTTGCTGCAATTGGCAGAAACAAGCATATTTGCTCATTCGGCCTGAAAATGCTTTTAAGGGCATAAAAACTTACACTCTTGATTTCTGGCTAAATAAAAGCTGTTGCAATGATATTTCCATGCTGAACTGAGTTGTTCTGGGTCAACTATGAAGGCAAACCCACTTTCCTTTCAGTATTTTGCTGCAATTGGCAGAAACAAGCATATTTGCTCATTCGGCCTGAAAATGCTTTTAAGGGCATAAAAACTTACACTCTTGATTTCTGGCTAAATAAAAGCTGTTGCAATGATATTTCCATGCTGAACTGAGTTGTTCTGGGTCAACTATGAAGGCAAACCCACTTTCCTTTCAGTATTTTGCTGCAATTGGCAGAAACAAGCATATTTGCTCATTCGGCCTGAAAATGCTTTTAAGCGAATAAAAACTTACACTCTTGATTTCTGGCTAAATAAAAGCTGTTGCAATGATATTTCCATGCTGAACTGAGTTGTTCTGGGTCAACTATGAAGGCAAACCCACTTTCCATTCAGTGTTTTGCTGCAATAGGCAGAAATCAGCTCATTTGGCCTGAAAATGCTTTTAAGCGAATAAAAACTTAGACTCTTGATTTCTGGCTAAATAAAAGCTGTTGCAATGATATTTCCATGCTGAACTGAGTTGTTCTGGGTCAACTATGAAGGCAAACCCACTTTCCTTTCAGTATTTTGCTGCAATTGGCAGAAACAAGCATATTTGCTCATTCGGCCTGAAAATGCTTTTAAGCGCATAAAAACTTACACTCTTGATTTCTGGCTAAATAAAAGCTGTTGCAATGATATTTCCATGCTGAACTGAGTTGTTCTGGGTCAACTATGAAGGCAAACCCACTTTCCATTCAGTGTTTTGCTGCAATAGGCAGAAATCAGCTCATTTGGCCTGAAAATGCTTTTAAGCGAATAAAAACTTACACTCTTGATTTCTGGCTAAATAAAAGCTGTTGCAATGATATTTCCATGCTGAACTGAGTTGTTCTGGGTCAACTATGAAGGCAAACCCACTTTCCTTTCAGTATTTTGCTGCAATTGGCAGAAACAAGCATATTTGCTCATTCGGCCTGAAAATGCTTTTAAGCGCATAAAAACTTACACTCTTGATTTCTGGCTAAATAAAAGCTGTTGCAATGATATTTCTATGCTGAACTGAGTTGTTCTGGGTCAACTATGAAGGCAAACCCACTTTCCATTCAGTGTTTTGCTGCAATAGGCAGAAATCAGCTCATTTGGCCTGAAAATGCTTTTAAGCGAATAAAAACTTACACTCTTGATTTCTGGCTAAATAAAAGCTGTTGCAATGATATTTCCATGCTGAACTGAGTTGTTCTGGGTCAACTATGAAGGCAAACCCACTTTCCATTCAGTGTTTTGCTGCAATAGGCAGAAATCAGCTCATTTGGCCTGAAAATGCTTTTAAGCGAATAAAAACTTACACTCTTGATTTCTGGCTAAATAAAAGCTGTTGCAATGATATTTCCATGCTGAACTGAGTTGTTCTGGGTCAACTATGAAGGCAAACCCACTTTCCTTTCAGTATTTTGCTGCAATTGGCAGAAACAAGCATATTTGCTCATTCGGCCTGAAAATGCTTTTAAGCGCATAAAAACTTACAGTCTTGATTTCTGGCTAAATAAAAGCTGTTGCAATGTTATTTCCATGCTGAACTGAGTTGTTCTGGGTCAACTATGAAGGCAAACCCACTTTCCTTTCAGTATTTTGCTGCAATTGGCAGAAACAAGCATATTTGCTCATTCGGCCTGAAAATGCTTTTAAGCGCATAAAAACTTACACTCTTGATTTCTGGCTAAATAAAAGCTGTTGCAATGATATTTCCATGCTGAACTGAGTTGTTCTGGGTCAACTATGAAGGCAAACCCACTTTCCTTTCAGTATTTTGCTGCAATTGGCAGAAACAAGCATATTTGCTCATTCGGCCTGAAAATGCTTTTAAGGGCATAAAAACTTACACTCTTGATTTCTGGCTAAATAAAAGCTGTTGCAATGATATTTCCATGCTGAACTGAGTTGTTCTGGGTCAACTATGAAGGCAAACCCACTTTCCTTTCAGTATTTTGCTGCAATTGGCAGAAACAAGCATATTTGCTCATTCGGCCTGAAAATGCTTTTAAGCGCATAAAAACTTACACTCTTGATTTCTGGCTAAATAAAAGCTGTTGCAATGATATTTCCATGCTGAACTGAGTTGTTCTGGGTCAACTATGAAGGCAAACCCACTTTCCTTTCAGTATTTTGCTGCAATTGGCAGAAACAAGCATATTTGCTCATTCGGCCTGAAAATGCTTTTAAGCGCATAAAAACTTACACTCTTGATTTCTGGCTAAATAAAAGCTGTTGCAATGATATTTCCATGCTGAACTGAGTTGTTCTGGGTCAACTATGAAGGCAAACCCACTTTCCATTCAGTGTTTTGCTGCAATTGGCAGAAATCAGCTTATTTGGCCTGAAAATGCTTTTAAGCGCATAAAAACTTACACTCTTGATTTCTGGCTAAATAAAAGCTGTTGCAATGATATTTCCATGCTGAACTGAGTTGTTCTGGGTCAACTATGAAGGCAAACCCACTTTCCATTCAGTGTTTTGCTGCAATAGGCAGAAATCAGCTCATTTGGCCTGAAAATGCTTTTAAGCGAATAAAAACTTAGACTCTTGATTTCTGGCTAAATAAAAGCTGTTGCAATGATATTTCCATGCTGAACTGAATTGTTCTGGGTCAACTATGAAGGCAAACCCACTTTCCTTTCAGTATTTTGCTGCAATTGGCAGAAACAAGCATATTTGCTCATTCGGCCTGAAAATGCTTTTAAGCGCATAAAAACTTACACTCTTGATTTCTGGCTAAATAAAAGCTGTTGCAATGATATTTCCATGCTGAACTGAGTTGTTCTGGGTCAACTATGAAGGCAAACCCACTTTCCTTTCAGTATTTTGCTGCAATTGGCAGAAACAAGCATATTTGCTCATTCGGCCTGAAAATGCTTTTAAGCGCATAAAAACTTACACTCTTGATTTCTGGCTAAATAAAAGCTGTTGCAATGATATTTCCATGCTGAACTGAGTTGTTCTGGGTCAACTATGAAGGCAAACCCACTTTCCATTCAGTGTTTTGCTGCAATAGGCAGAAATCAGCTCATTTGGCCTGAAAATGCTTTTAAGCGAATAAAAACTTACACTCTTGATTTCTGGCTAAATAAAAGCTGTTGCAATGATATTTCCATGCTGAACTGAGTTGTTCTGGGTCAACTATGAAGGCAAACCCACTTTCCTTTCAGTATTTTGCTGCAATTGGCAGAAACAAGCATATTTGCTCATTCGGCCTGAAAATGCTTTTAAGCGCATAAAAACTTACACTCTTGATTTCTGGCTAAATAAAAGCTGTTGCAATGATATTTCCATGCTGAACTGAGTTGTTCTGGGTCAACTATGAAGGCAAACCCACTTTCCTTTCAGTATTTTGCTGCAATTGGCAGAAACAAGCATATTTGCTCATTCGGCCTGAAAATGCTTTTAAGCGCATAAAAACTTACACTCTTGATTTCTGGCTAAATAAAAGCTGTTGCAATGATATTTCCATGCTGAACTGAGTTGTTCTGGGTCAACTATGAAGGCAAACCCACTTTCCTTTCAGTATTTTGCTGCAATTGGCAGAAACAAGCATATTTGCTCATTCGGCCTGAAAATGCTTTTAAGCGCATAAAAACTTACACTCTTGATTTCTGGCTAAATAAAAGCTGTTGCAATGATATTTCCATGCTGAACTGAGTTGTTCTGGGTCAACTATGAAGGCAAACCCACTTTCCATTCAGTGTTTTGCTGCAATAGGCAGAAATCAGCTCATTTGGCCTGAAAATGCTTTTAAGCGAATAAAAACTTACACTCTTGATTTCTGGCTAAATAAAAGCTGTTGCAATGATATTTCCATGCTGAACTGAGTTGTTCTGGGTCAACTATGAAGGCAAACCCACTTTCCTTTCAGTATTTTGCTGCAATTGGCAGAAACAAGCATATTTGCTCATTCGGCCTGAAAATGCTTTTAAGCGCATAAAAACTTACAGTCTTGATTTCTGGCTAAATAAAAGCTGTTGCAATGTTATTTCCATGCTGAACTGAGTTGTTCTGGGTCAACTATGAAGGCAAACCCACTTTCCTTTCAGTATTTTGCTGCAATTGGCAGAAACAAGCATATTTGTTCATTCGGCCTGAAAATGCTTTTAAGCGCATAAAAACTTACACTCTTGATTTCTGGCTAAATAAAAGCTGTTGCAATGATATTTCCATGCTGAACTGAGTTGTTCTGGGTCAACTATGAAGGCAAACCCACTTTCCTTTCAGTATTTTGCTGAAATTGGCAGAAACAAGCATATTTGCTCATTCGGCCTGAAAATGCTTTTAAGCGCATAAAAACTTACACTCTTGATTTCTGGCTAAATAAAAGCTGTTGCAATGATATTTCCATGCTGAACTGAGTTGTTCTGGGTCAACTATGAAGGCAAACCCACTTTCCTTTCAGTATTTTGCTGCAATTGGCAGAAACAAGCATATTTGCTCATTCGGCCTGAAAATGCTTTTAAGCGCATAAAAACTTACACTCTTGATTTCTGGCTAAATAAAAGCTGTTGCAATGATATTTCCATGCTGAACTGAGTTGTTCTGGGTCAACTATGAAGGCAAACCCACTTTCCATTCAGTGTTTTGCTGCAATAGGCAGAAATCAGCACATTTGGCCTGAAAATGCTTTTAAGCGAATAAAAACTTACACTCTTAATTTCTGGCTAAATAAAAGCTGTTGCAATGATATTTCCATGCTGAACTGAGTTGTTCTGGGTCAACTATGAAGGCAAACCCACTTTCCTTTCAGTATTTTGCTGCAATTAGCAGAAACAAGCATATTTGCTCATTCGGCCTGAAAATGCTTTTAAGCGCATAAAAACTTACACTCTTGATTTCTGGCTAAATAAAAGCTGTTGCAATGATATTTCCATGCTGAACTGAGTTGTTCTGGGTCAACTATGAAGGCAAACCCACTTTCCATTCAGTGTTTTGCTGCAATAGGCAGAAATCAGCTCATTTGGCCTGAAAATGCTTTTAAGCGAATAAAAACTTAGACTCTTGATTTCTGGCTAAATAAAAGCTGTTGCAATGATATTTCCATGCTGAACTGAATTGTTCTGGGTCAACTATGAAGGCAAACCCACTTTCCTTTCAGTATTTTGCTGCAATTGGCAGAAACAAGCATATTTGCTCATTCGGCCTGAAAATGCTTTTAAGCGAATAAAAACTTACACTCTTGATTTCTGGCTAAATAAAAGCTGTTGCAATGATATTTCCATGCTGAACTGAGTTGTTCTGGGTCAACTATGAAGGCAAACCCACTTTCCATTCAGTGTTTTGCTGCAATAGGCAGAAATCAGCTCATTTGGCCTGAAAATGCTTTTAAGCGAATAAAAACTTACACTTTTGATTTCTGGCTAAATAAAAGCTGTTGCAATGATATTTCCATGCTGAACTGAGTTGTTCTGGGTCAACTATGAAGGCAAACCCACTTTCCTTTCAGTATTTTGCTGCAATTGGCAGAAACAAGCATATTTGCTCATTCGGCCTGAAAATGCTTTTAAGCGCATAAAAACTTACACTCTTGATTTCTGGCTAAATAAAAGCTGTTGCAATGATATTTCCATGCTGAACTGAGTTGTTCTGGGTCAACTATGAAGGCAAACCCACTTTCCTTTCAGTATTTTGCTGCAATTGGCAGAAACAAGCATATTTGCTCATTCGGCCTGAAAATGCTTTTAAGCGCATAAAAACTTACACTCTTGATTTCTGGCTAAATAAAAGCTGTTGCAATGATATTTCCATGCTGAACTGAGTTGTTCTGGGTCAACTATGAAGGCAAACCCACTTTCCATTCAGTGTTTTGCTGCAATAGGCCGAAATCAGCTCATTTGGCCTGAAAATGCTTTTAAGCGAATAAAAACTTAGACTCTTGATTTCTGGCTAAATAAAAGCTGTTGCAATGATATTTCCATGCTGAACTGAATTGTTCCGGGTCAACTATGAAGGCAAACCCACTTTCCTTTCAGTATTTTGCTGCAATTGGCAGAAACAAGCATATTTGCTCATTCGGCCTGAAAATGCTTTTAAGCGCATAAAAACGTACACTCTTGATTTCTGGCTAAATAAAAGCTGTTGCAATGATATTTCCATGCTGAACTGAGTTGTTCTGGGTCAACTATGAAGGCAAACCCACTTTCCTTTCAGTATTTTGCTGCAATTGGCAGAAACAAGCATATTTGCTCATTCGGCCTGAAAATGCTTTTAAGCGCATAAAAACTTACACTCTTGTTTTCTGGCTAAATAAAAGCTGTTGCAATGATATTTCCATGCTGAACTGAGTTGTTCTGGGTCAACTATGAAGGCAAACCCACTTTCCATTCAGTGTTTTGCTGCAATAGGCAGAAATCAGCTCATTTGGCCTGAAAATGCTTTTAAGCGCATAAAAACTTACACTCTTGATTTCTGGCTAAATAAAAGCTGTTGCAATGATATTTCCATGCTGAACTGAGTTGTTCTGGGTCAACTATGAAGGCAAACCCACTTTCCATTCAGTGTTTTGCTGCAATAGGCAGAAATCAGCTCATTTGGCCTGAAAATGCTTTTAAGCGAATAAAAACTTACACTCTTGATTTCTGGCTAAATAAAAGCTGTTGCAATGATATTTCCATGCTGAACTGAGTTGTTCTGGGTCAACTATGAAGGCAAACCCACTTTCCTTTCAGTATTTTGCTGCAATTGGCAGAAACAAGCATATTTGCTCATTCGGCCTGAAAATGCTTTTAAGCGCATAAAAACTTACAGTCTTGATTTCTGGCTAAATAAAAGCTGTTGCAATGTTATTTCCATGCTGAACTGAGTTGTTCTGGGTCAACTATGAAGGCAAACCCACTTTCCTTTCAGTATTTTGCTGCAATTGGCAGAAACAAGCATATTTGCTCATTCGGCCTGAAAATGCTTTTAAGCGCATAAAAACTTACACTCTTGATTTCTGGCTAAATAAAAGCTGTTGCAATGATATTTCCATGCTGAACTGAGTTGTTCTGGGTCAACTATGAGGGCAAACCCACTTTCCATTCAGTGTTTTGCTGCAATAGGCAGAAATCAGCTCATTTGGCCTGAAAATGCTTTTAAGCGAATAAAAGCTTATACTCTTGATTTCTGGCTAAATAAAAGCTGTTGCAATGATATTTCCATGCTGAACTGAGTTGTTCTGGGTCAACTATGAAGGCAAACCCACTTTCCTTTCAGTATTTTGCTGAAATTGGCAGAAACAAGCATATTTGCTCATTCGGCCTGAAAATGCTTTTAAGGGCATAAAAACTTACACTCTTGATTTCTGGCTAAATAAAAGCTGTTGCAATGATATTTCCATGCTGAACTGAGTTGTTCTGGGTCAACTATGAAGGCAAACCCACTTTCCTTTCAGTATTTTGCTGCAATTGGCAGAAACAAGCATATTTGCTCATTCGGCCTGAAAATGCTTTTAAGGGCATAAAAACTTACACTCTTGATTTCTGGCTAAATAAAAGCTGTTGCAATGATATTTCCATGCTGAACTGAGTTGTTCTGGGTCAACTATGAAGGCAAACCCACTTTCCTTTCAGTATTTTGCTGCAATTGGCAGAAACAAGCATATTTGCTCATTCGGCCTGAAAATGCTTTTAAGGGCATAAAAACTTACACTCTTGATTTCTGGCTAAATAAAAGCTGTTGCAATGATATTTCCATGATGAACTGAGTAGTTCTGGGTCAACTATGAAGGCAAACCCACTTTCCTTTCAGTATTTTGCTGCAATTGGCAGAAACAAGCATATTTGCTCATTCGGCCTGAAAATGCTTTTAAGCGCATAAAAACTTACACTCTTGATTTCTGGCTAAATAAAAGCTGTTGCAATGATATTTCCATGCTGAACTGAGTTGTTCTGGGTCAACTATGAAGGCAAACCCACTTTCCTTTCAGTATTTTGCTGCAATTGGCAGAAACAAGCATATTTGCTCATTCGGCCTGAAAATGCTTTTAAGCGCATAAAAACTTACACTCTTGATTTCTGGCTAAATAAAAGCTGTTGCAATGATATTTCCATGCTGAACTGAGTTGTTCTGGGTCAACTATGAAGGCAAACCCACTTTCCATTCAGTGTTTTGCTGCAATAGGCAGAAATCAGCTCATTTGGCCTGAAAATGCTTTTAAGCGCATAAAAACTTACACTCTTGATTTCTGGCTAAATAAAAGCTGTTGCAATGATATTTCCATGCTGAACTGAGTTGTTCTGGGTCAACTATGAAGGCAAACCCACTTTCCTTTCAGTATTTTGCTGCAATTGGCAGAAACAAGCATATTTGCTCATTCGGCCTGAAAATGCTTTTAAGCGCATAAAAACTTACACTCTTGATTTCTGGCTAAATAAAAGCTGTTGCAATGATATTTCCATGCTGAACTGAGTTGTTCTGGGTCAACTATGAAGGCAAACCCACTTTCCATTCAGTATTTTGCTGCAATTGGCAGAAACAAGCATATTTGCTCATTCGGCCTGAAAATGCTTTTAAGCGCATAAGAACTTACACTCTTGATTTCTGGCTAAATAAAAGCTGTTGCAATGATATTTCCATGCTGAACTGAGTTGTTCTGGGTCAACTATGAAGGCAAACCCACTTTCCTTTCAGTATTTTGCTGCAATTGGCAGAAACAAGCATATTTGCTCATTCGGCCTGAAAATGCTTTTAAGGGCATAAAAACTTACACTCTTGATTTCTGGCTAAATAAAAGCTGTTGCAATGATATTTCCATGCTGAACTGAGTTGTTCTGGGTCAACTATGAAGGCAAACCCACTTTCCTTTCAGTATTTTGCTGCAATTGGCAGAAACAAGCATATTTGCTCATTCGGCCTGAAAATGCTTTTAAGGGCATAAAAACTTACACTCTTGATTTCTGGCTAAATAAAAGCTGTTGCAATGATATTTCCATGCTGAACTGAGTTGTTCTGGGTCAACTATGAAGGCAAACCCACTTTCCTTTCAGTATTTTGCTGCAATTGGCAGAAACAAGCATATTTGCTCATTCGGCCTGAAAATGCTTTTAAGCGCATAAAAACTTACACTCTTGATTTCTGGCTAAATAAAAGCTGTTGCAATGATATTTCCATGCTGAACTGAGTTGTTCTGGGTCAACTATGAAGGCAAACCCACTTTCCTTTCAGTATTTTGCTGCAATTGGCAGAAACAAGCATATTTGCTCATTCGGCCTGAAAATGCTTTTAAGCGCATAAAAACTTACACTCTTGATTTCTGGCTAAATAAAAGCTGTTGCAATGATATTTCCATGCTGAACTGAGTTGTTCTGGGTCAACTATGAAGGCAAACCCACTTTCCATTCAGTGTTTTGCTGCAATTGGCAGAAATCAGCTTATTTGGCCTGAAAATGCTTTTAAGCGCATAAAAACTTACACTCTTGATTTCTGGCTAAATAAAAGCTGTTGCAATGATATTTCCATGCTGAACTGAGTTGTTCTGGGTCAACTATGAAGGCAAACCCACTTTCCATTCAGTGTTTTGCTGCAATAGGCAGAAATCAGCTCATTTGGCCTGAAAATGCTTTTAAGCGAATAAAAACTTAGACTCTTGATTTCTGGCTAAATAAAAGCTGTTGCAATGATATTTCCATGCTGAACTGAATTGTTCTGGGTCAACTATGAAGGCAAACCCACTTTCCTTTCAGTATTTTGCTGCAATTGGCAGAAACAAGCATATTTGCTCATTCGGCCTGAAAATGCTTTTAAGCGCATAAAAACTTACACTCTTGATTTCTGGCTAAATAAAAGCTGTTGCAATGATATTTCCATGCTGAACTGAGTTGTTCTGGGTCAACTATGAAGGCAAACCCACTTTCCTTTCAGTATTTTGCTGCAATTGGCAGAAACAAGCATATTTGCTCATTCGGCCTGAAAATGCTTTTAAGCGCATAAAAACTTACACTCTTGATTTCTGGCTAAATAAAAGCTGTTGCAATGATATTTCCATGCTGAACTGAGTTGTTCTGGGTCAACTATGAAGGCAAACCCACTTTCCATTCAGTGTTTTGCTGCAATAGGCAGAAATCAGCTCATTTGGCCTGAAAATGCTTTTAAGCGAATAAAAACTTACACTCTTGATTTCTGGCTAAATAAAAGCTGTTGCAATGATATTTCCATGCTGAACTGAGTTGTTCTGGGTCAACTATGAAGGCAAACCCACTTTCCTTTCAGTATGTTGCTGCAATTGGCAGAAACAAGCATATTTGCTCATTCGGCCTGAAAATGCTTTTAAGCGCATAAAAACTTACACTCTTGATTTCTGGCTAAATAAAAGCTGTTGCAATGATATTTCCATGCTGAACTGAGTTGTTCTGGGTCAACTATGAAGGCAAACCCACTTTCCATTCAGTGTTTTGCTGCAAAAGGCAGAAATCAGCTCATTTGGCCTGAAAATGCTTTTAAGCGAATAAAAGCTTATACTCTTGATTTCTGGCTAAATAAAAGCTGTTGCAATGATATTTCCATGCTGAACTGAGTTGTTCTGGGTCAACTATGAAGGCAAACCCACTTTCCTTTCAGTATTTTGCTGCAATTGGCAGAAACAAGCATATTTGCTCATTCGGCCTGAAAATGCTTTTAAGGGCATAAAAACTTACACTCTTGATTTCTGGCTAAATAAAAGCTGTTGCAATGATATTTCCATGCTGAACTGAGTTGTTCTGGGTCAACTATGAAGGCAAACCCACTTTCCTTTCAGTATTTTGCTGTAATTGGCAGAAACAAGCATATTTGCTCATTCGGCCTGAAAATGCTTTTAAGGGCATAAAAACTTACACTCTTGATTTCTGGCTAAATAAAAGCTGTTGCAATGATATTTCCATGCTGAACTGAGTTGTTCTGGGTCAACTATGAAGGCAAACCCACTTTCTTTTCAGTATTTTGCTGCAATTGGCAGAAACAAGCATATTTGCTCATTCGGCCTGAAAATGCTTTTAAGCGCATAAAAACTTACACTCTTGATTTCTGGCTAAATAAAAGCTGTTGCAATGATATTTCCATGCTGAACTGAGATGTTCTGGGTCAACTATGAAGGCAAACCCACTTTCCTTTCAGTATTTTGCTGCAATTGGCAGAAACAAGCATATTTGCTCATTCGGCCTGAAAATGCTTTTAAGCGCATAAAAACTTACACTCTTGATTTCTGGCTAAATAAAAGCTGTTGCAATGATATTTCCATGCTGAACTGAGTTGTTCTGGGTAAACTATGAAGGCAAACCCACTTTCCATTCATTGTTTTGCTGCAATAGGCAGAAATCAGCTCATTTGGCCTGAAAATGCTTTTAAGCGAATAAAAACTTACACTTTTAATTTCTGGCTAAATAAAAGCTGTTGCAATGATATTTCCATGCTGAACTTAGTTGTTCTGGGTCAACTATGAAGGCAAACCCACTTTCCTTTCTGTATTTTGCTGCAATTGGCAGAAACAAGCATATTTGCTCATTCGGCCTGAAAATGCTTTTAAGCGCATAAAAACTTACACTCTTGATTTCTGGCAAAATAAAAGCTGTTGCAATGATATTTCCATGCTGAACTGAGTTGTTCTGGGTCAACTATGAAGGCAAACCCACTTTCCTTTCAGTATTTTGCTGCAATTGGCAGAAACAAGCATATTTGCTCATTCGGCCTGAAAATGCTTTTAAGCGCATAAAAACTTACACTCTTGATTTCTGGCTAAATAAAAGCTGTTGCAATGATATTTCCATGCTGAACTGAGTTGTTCTGGGTCAACTATGAAGGCAAACCCACTTTCCATTCAGTGTTTTGCTGCAATAGGCAGAAATCAGCACATTTGGCCTGAAAATGCTTTTAAGCGCATAAAAACTTACACTCTTGATTTCTGGCTAAATAAAAGCTGTTGCAATGATATTTCCATGCTGAACTGAGTTGTTCTGGGTCAACTATGAAGGCAAACCCACTTTCCTTTCAGTATTTTGCTGCAATTGGCAGAAACAAGCATATTTGCTCATTCGGCCTGAAAATGCTTTTAAGCGCATAAAAACTTACACTCTTGATTTCTGGCTAAATAAAAGCTGTTGCAATGATATTTCCATGCTGAACTGAGTTGTTCTGGGTCAACTATGAAGGCAAACCCACTTTCCATTCAGTGTTTTGCTGCAATAGGCAGAAATCAGCTCATTTGGCCTGAAAATGCTTTTAAAGCGAATAAAAACTTAGACTCTTGATTTCTGGCTAAATAAAAGCTGTTGCAATGATATTTCCATGCTGAACTGAATTGTTCTGGGTCAACTATGAAGGCAAACCCACTTTCCTTTCAGTATTTTGCTGCAATTGGCAGAAACAAGCATATTTGCTCATTCGGCCTGAAAATGCTTTTAAGCGCATAAAAACTTACACTCTTGATTTCTGGCTAAATAAAAGCTGTTGCAATGATATTTCCATGCTGAACTGAGTTGTTCTGGGTCAACTATGAAGGCAAACCCACTTTCCTTTCAGTATTTTGCTGCAATTGGCAGAAACAAGCATATTTGCTCATTCGGCCTGAAAATGCTTTTAAGCGCATAAAAACTTACACTCTTGATTTCTGGCTAAATAAAAGCTGTTGCAATGATATTTCCATGCTGAACTGAGTTGTTCTGGGTCAACTATGAAGGCAAACCCACTTTCCATTCAGTGTTTTGCTGCAATAGGCAGAAATCAGCTCATTTGGCCTGAAAATGCTTTTAAGCGAATAAAAACTTACACTCTTGATTTCTGGCTAAATAAAAGCTGTTGCAATGATATTTCCATGCTGAACTGAGTTGTTCTGGGTCAACTATGAAGGCAAACCCACTTTCCTTTCAGTATTTTGCTGCAATTGGCAGAAACAAGCATATTTGCTCATTCGGCCTGAAAATGCTTTTAAGCGCATAAAAACTTACACTCTTGATTTCTGGCAAAATAAAAGCTTTTGCAATGATATTTCCATGCTGAACTGAGTTGTTCTGGGTCAACTATGAAGGCAAACCCACTTTCCTTTCAGTATTTTGCTGCAATTGGCAGAAACAAGCATATTTGCTCATTCGGCCTGAAAATGCTTTTAAGGGCATAAAAACTTACACTCTTGATTTCTGGCTAAATAAAAGCTGTTGCAATGATATTTCCATGCTGAACTGAGTTGTTCTGGGTCAACTATGAAGGCAAACCCACTTTCCATTCAGTGTTTTGCTGCAATAGGCAGAAATCAGCTCATTTGGCCTGAAAATGCTTTTAAGCGAATAAAAACTTACACTTTTGATATCTGGCTAAATAAAAGCTGTTGCAATGATATTTCCATGCTGAACTTAGTTGTTCTGGGTCAACTATGAAGGCAAACCCACTTTCCTTTCAGTATTTTGCTGCAATTGGCAGAAACAAGCATATTTGCTCATTCGGCCTGAAAATGCTTTTAAGCGCATAAAAACTTACACTCTTGATTTCTGGCTAAATAAAAGCTGTTGCAATGATATTTCCATGCTGAACTGAGTTGTTCTGGGTCAACTATGAAGGCAAACCCACTTTCCTTTCAGTATTTTGCTGCAATTGGCAGAAACAAGCATATTTGCTCATTCGGCCTGAAAATGCTTTTAAGCGCATAAAAACTTACACTCTGGATTTCTGGCTAAATAAAAGCTGTTGCAATGATATTTCCATGCTGAACTGAGTTGTTCTGGGTCAACTATGAAGGCAAACCCACTTTCCATTCAGTGTTTTGCTGCAATAGGCAGAAATCAGCTCATTTGGCCTGAAAATGCTTTTAAGCGAATAAAAACTTACACTCTTGATTTCTGGCTAAATAAAAGCTGTTGCAATGATATTTCCATGCTGAACTGAGTTGTTCTGGGTCAACTATGAAGGCAAACCCACTTTCCTTTCATTATTTTGCTGCAATTGGCAGAAACAAGCATATTTGCTCATTCGGCCTGAAAATGCTTTTAAGCGCATAAAAACTTACACTCTTGATTTCTGGCAAAATAAAAGCTTTTGCAATGATATTTCCATGCTGAACTGAGTTGTTCTGGGTCAACTATGAAGGCAAACCCACTTTCCTTTCAGTATTTTGCTGCAATTGGCAGAAACAAGCATATTTGCTCATTCGGCCTGAAAATGCTTTTAAGGGCATAAAAACTTACACTCTTGATTTCTGGCTAAATAAAAGCTGTTGCAATGATATTTCCATGCTGAACTGAGTTGTTCTGGGTCTACTATGAAGGCAAACCCACTTTCCTTTCAGTATTTTGCTGCAATTGGCAGAAACAAGCATATTTGCTCATTCGGCCTGAAAATGCTTTTAAGGGCATAAAAACTTACACTCTTGATTTCTGGCTAAATAAAAGCTGTTGCAATGATATTTCCATGCTGAACTGAGTTGTTCTGGGTCAACTATGAAGGCAAACCCACTTTCCTTTCAGTATTTTGCTGCAATTGGCAGAAACAAGCATATTTGCTCATTCGGCCTGAAAATGCTTTTAAGCGCATAAAAACTTACACTCTTGATTTCTGGCTAAATAAAAGCTGTTGCAATGATATTTCCATGCTGAACTGAGTTGTTCTGGGTCAACTATGAAGGCAAACCCACTTTCCTTTCAGTATTTTGCTGCAATTGGCAGAAACAAGCATATTTGCTCATTCGGCCTGAAAATGCTTTTAAGCGCATAAAAACTTACACTCTTGATTTCTGGCTAAATAAAAGCTGTTGCAATGATATTTCCATGCTGAACTGAGTTGTTCTGGGTCAACTATGAAGGCAAACCCACTTTCCATTCAGTGTTTTGCTGCAATAGGCAGAAATCAGCTCATTTGGCCTGAAAATGCTTTTAAGCGCATAAAAACTTACACTCTTGATTTCTGGCTAAATAAAAGCTGTTGCAATGATATTTCCATGCTGAACTGAGTTGTTCTGGGTCAACTATGAAGGCAAACCCACTTTCCATTCAGTGTTTTGCTGCAATAGGCAGAAATCAGCTCATTTGGCCTGAAAATGCTTTTAAGCGCATAAAAACTTACACTCTTGATTTCTGGCTAAATAAAAGCTGTTGCAATGATATTTCCATGCTGAACTGAGTTGTTCTGGGTCAACTATGAAGGCAAACCCACTTTCCTTTCAGTATTTTGCTGCAATTGGCAGAAACAAGCATATTTGCTCATTCGGCCTGAAAATGCTTTTAAGGGCATAAAAACTTACACTCTTGATTTCTGGCTAAATAAAAGCTGTTGCAATGATATTTCCATGCTGAACTGAGTTGTTCTGGGTCAACTATGAAGGCAAACCCACTTTCCTTTCAGTATTTTGCTGCAATTGGCAGAAACAAGCATATTTGCTCATTCGGCCTGAAAATGCTTTTAAGGGCATAAAAACTTACACTCTTGATTTCTGGCTAAATAAAAGCTGTTGCAATGATATTTCCATGCTGAACTGAGTTGTTCTGGGTCAACTATGAAGGCAAACCCACTTTCCTTTCAGTGTTTTGCTGCAATAGGCAGAAATCAGCTCATTTGGCCTGAAAATGCTTTTAAGCGCATAAAAACTTACACTCTTGATTTCTGGCTAAATAAAAGCTGTTGCAATGATATTTCCATGCTGAACTGAGTTGTTCTGGGTCAACTATGAAGGCAAACCCACTTTCCTTTCAGTATTTTGCTGCAATTGGCAGAAACAAGCATATTTGCTCATTCGGCCTGAAAATGCTTTTAAGCGCATAAAAACTTACACTCTTGATTTCTGGCTAAATAAAAGCTGTTGCAATGATATTTCCATGCTGAACTGAGTTGTTCTGGGTCAACTATGAAGGCAAACCCACTTTCCTTTCAGTATTTTGCTGCAATTGGCAGAAACAAGCATATTTGCTCATTCGGCCTGAAAATGCTTTTAAGCGCATAAAAACTTACACTCTTGATTTCTGGCTAAATAAAAGCTGTTGCAATGATATTTCCATGCTGAACTGAGTTGTTCTGGGTCAACTATGAAGGCAAACCCACTTTCCATTCAGTGTTTTGCTGCAATAGGCAGAAATCAGCTCATTTGGCCTGAAAATGCTTTTAAGCGAATAAAAACTTACACTCTTGATTTCTGGCTAAATAAAAGCTGTTGCAATGATATTTCCATGCTGAACTGAGTTGTTCTGGGTCAATTATGAAGGCAAACCCACTTTCCTTTCAGTATGTTGCTGCAATTGGCAGAAACAAGCATATTTGCTCATTCGGCCTGAAAATGCTTTTAAGCGCATAAAAACTTACACTCTTGATTTCTGGCTAAATAAAAGCTGTTGCAATGATATTTCCATGCTGAACTGAGTTGTTCTGGGTCAACTATGAAGGCAAACCCACTTTCCTTTCAGTATTTTGCTGCAATTGGCAGAAACAAGCATATTTGCTCATTCGGCCTGAAAATGCTTTTAAGCGCATAAAAACTTACACTCTTGATTTCTGGCAAAATAAAAGCTTTTGCAATGATATTTCCATGCTGAACTGAGTTGTTCTGGGTCAACTATGAAGGCAAACCCACTTTCCTTTCAGTATTTTGCTGCAATTGGCAGAAACAAGCATATTTGCTCATTCGGCCTGAAAATGCTTTTAAGGGCATAAAAACTTACACTCTTGATTTCTGGCTAAATAAAAGCTGTTGCAATGATATTTCCATGCTGAACTGAGTTGTTCTGGGTCAACTATGAAGGCAAACCCACTTTCCTTTCAGTATTTTGCTGCAATTGGCAGAAACAAGCATATTTGCTCATTCGGCCTGAAAATGCTTTTAAGCGCATAAAAACTTACACTCTTGATTTCTGGCTAAATAAAAGCTGTTGCAATGATATTTCCATGCTGAACTGAGTTGTTCTGGGTCAACTATGAAGGCAAACCCACTTTCCTTTCAGTATTTTGCTGCAATTGGCAGAAACAAGCATATTTGCTCATTCGGCCTGAAAATGCTTTTAAGCGCATAAAAACTTACACTCTTGATTTCTGGCTAAATAAAAGCTGTTGCAATGATATTTCCATGCTGAACTGAGTTGTTCTGGGTCAACTATGAAGGCAAACCCACTTTCCATTCAGTGTTTTGCTGCAATAGGCAGAAATCAGCTCATTTGGCCTGAAAATGCTTTTAAGCGCATAAAAACTTACACTCTTGATTTCTGGCTAAATAAAAGCTGTTGCAATGATATTTCCATGCTGAACTGAGTTGTTCTGGGTCAACTATGAAGGCAAACCCACTTTCCATTCAGTGATTTGCTGCAATAGGCAGAAATCAGCTCATTTGGCCTGAAAATGCTTTTAAGCGCATAAAAACTTACACTCTTGATTTCTGGCTAAATAAAAGCTGTTGCAATGATATTTCCATGCTGAACTGAGTTGTTCTGGGTCAACTATGAAGGCAAACCCACTTTCCTTTCAGTATTTTGCTGCAATTGGCAGAAACAAGCATATTTGCTCATTCGGCCTGAAAATGCTTTTAAGCGCATAAAAACTTACACTCTTGATTTCTGGCTAAATAAAAGCTGTTGCAATGATATTTCCATGCTGAACTGAGTTGTTCTGGGTCAACTATGAAGGCAAACCCACTTTCCTTTCAGTATTTTGCTGCAATTGGCAGAAACAAGCATATTTGCTCATTCGGCCTGAAAATGCTTTTAAGGGCATAAAAACTTACACTCTTGATTTCTGGCTAAATAAAAGCTGTTGCAATGATATTTCCATGCTGAACTGAGTTGTTCTGGGTCAACTATGAAGGCAAACCCACTTTCCTTTCAGTATTTTGCTGCAATTGGCAGAAACAAGCATATTTGCTCATTCGGCCTGAAAATGCTTTTAAGGGCATAAAAACTTACACTCTTGATTTCTGGCTAAATAAAAGCTGTTGCAATGATATTTCCATGCTGAACTGAGTTGTTCTGGGTCAACTATGAAGGCAAACCCACTTTCCATTCAGTGTTTTGCTGCAATAGGCAGAAATCAGCTCATTTGGCCTGAAAATGCTTTTAAGCGCATAAAAACTTACACTCTTGATTTATGGCTAAATAAAAGCTGTTGCAATGATATTTCCATGCTGAACTGAGTTGTTCTGGGTCAACTATGAAGGCAAACCCACTTTCCTTTCAGTATTTTGCTGCAATTGGCAGAAACAAGCATATTTGCTCATTCGGCCTGAAAATGCTTTTAAGCGCATAAAAACTTACACTCTTGATTTCTGGCTAAATAAAAGCTGTTGCAATGATATTTCCATGCTGAACTGAGTTGTTCTGGGTCAACTATGAAGGCAAACCCACTTTCCATTCAGTGTTTTGCTGCAATAGGCAGAAATCAGCTCATTTGGCCTGAAAATGCTTTTAAGCGAATAAAAACTTAGACTCTTGATTTCTGGCTAAATAAAAGCTGTTGCAATGATATTTCCATGCTGAACTGAATTGTTCTGGGTCAACTATGAAGGCAAACCCACTTTCCTTTCAGTATTTTGCTGCAATTGGCAGAAACAAGCATATTTGCTCATTCGGCCTGAAAATGCTTTTAAGCGCATAAAAACTTACACTCTTGATTTCTGGCTAAATAAAAGCTGTTGCAATGATATTTCCATGCTGAACTGAGTTGTTCTGGGTCAACTATGAAGGCAAACCCACTTTCCTTTCAGTATTTTGCTGCAATTGGCAGAAACAAGCATATTTGCTCATTCGGCCTGAAAATGCTTTTAAGCGCATAAAAACTTACACTCTTGATTTCTGGCTAAATAAAAGCTGTTGCAATGATATTTCCATGCTGAACTGAGTTGTTCTGGGTCAACTATGAAGGCAAACCCACTTTCCATTCATTGTTTTGCTGCAATAGGCAGAAATCAGCTCATTTGGCCTGAAAATGCTTTTAAGCGAATAAAAACTTACACTCTTGATTTCTGGCTAAATAAAAGCTGTTGCAATGATATTTCCATGCTGAACTGAGTTGTTCTGGGTCAATTATGAAGGCAAACCCACTTTCCTTTCAGTATGTTGCTGCAATTGGCAGAAACAAGCATATTTGCTCATTCGGCCTGAAAATGCTTTTAAGCGCATAAAAACTTACACTCTTGATTTCTGGCTAAATAAAAGCTGTTGCAATGATATTTCCATGCTGAACTGAGTTGTTCTGGGTCAACTATGAAGGCAAACCCACTTTCCTTTCAGTATTTTGCTGCAATTGGCAGAAACAAGCATATTTGCTCATTCGGCCTGAAAATGCTTTTAAGCGCATAAAAACTTACACTCTTGATTTCTGGCTAAATAAAAGCTGTTGCAATGATATTTCTATGCTGAACTGAGTTGTTCTGGGTCAACTATGAAGGCAAACCCACTTTCCATTCAGTGTTTTGCTGCAATAGGCAGAAATCAGCTCATTTGGCCTGAAAATGCTTTTAAGCGAATAAAAACTTACACTCTTGATTTCTGGCTAAATAAAAGCTGTTGCAATGATATTTCCATGCTGAACTGAGTTGTTCTGGGTCAACTATGAAGGCAAACCCACTTTCCATTCAGTGTTTTGCTGCAATAGGCAGAAATCAGCTCATTTGGCCTGAAAATGCTTTTAAGCGAATAAAAACTTACACTCTTGATTTCTGGCTAAATAAAAGCTGTTGCAATGATATTTCCATGCTGAACTGAGTTGTTCTGGGTCAACTATGAAGGCAAACCCACTTTCCTTTCAGTATTTTGCTGCAATTGGCAGAAACAAGCATATTTGCTCATTCGGCCTGAAAATGCTTTTAAGCGCATAAAAACTTACAGTCTTGATTTCTGGCTAAATAAAAGCTGTTGCAATGTTATTTCCATGCTGAACTGAGTTGTTCTGGGTCAACTATGAAGGCAAACCCACTTTCCTTTCAGTATTTTGCTGCAATTGGCAGAAACAAGCATATTTGCTCATTCGGCCTGAAAATGCTTTTAAGCGCATAAAAACTTACACTCTTGATTTCTGGCTAAATAAAAGCTGTTGCAATGATATTTCCATGCTGAACTGAGTTGTTCTGGGTCAACTATGAAGGCAAACCCACTTTCCATTCAGTGTTTTGCTGCAAAAGGCAGAAATCAGCTCATTTGGCCTGAAAATGCTTTTAAGCGAATAAAAGCTTATACTCTTGATTTCTGGCTAAATAAAAGCTGTTGCAATGATATTTCCATGCTGAACTGAGTTGTTCTGGGTCAACTATGAAGGCAAACCCACTTTCCTTTCAGTATTTTGCTGCAATTGGCAGAAACAAGCATATTTGCTCATTCGGCCTGAAAATGCTTTTAAGCGCATAAAAACTTACACTCTTGATTTCTGGCTAAATAAAAGCTGTTGCAATGATATTTCCATGCTGAACTGAGTTGTTCTGGGTCAACTATGAAGGCAAACCCACTTTCCTTTCAGTATTTTGCTGCAATTGGCAGAAACAAGCATATTTGCTCATTCGGCCTGAAAATGCTTTTAAGCGCATAAAAACTTACACTCTTGATTTCTGGCTAAATAAAAGCTGTTGCAATGATATTTCCATGCTGAACTGAGTTGTTCTGGGTCAACTATGAAGGCAAACCCACTTTCCATTCAGTGTTTTGCTGCAATAGGCAGAAATCAGCTCATTTGGCCTGAAAATGCTTTTAAGCGAATAAAAACTTACACTCTTGATTTCTGGCTAAATAAAAGCTGTTGCAATGATATTTCCATGCTGAACTGAGTTGTTCTGGGTCAATTATGAAGGCAAACCCACTTTCCTTTCAGTATGTTGCTGCAATTGGCAGAAACAAGCATATTTGCTCATTCGGCCTGAAAATGCTTTTAAGCGCATAAAAACTTACACTCTTGATTTCTGGCTAAATAAAAGCTGTTGCAATGATATTTCCATGCTGAACTGAGTTGTTCTGGGTCAACTATGAAGGCAAACCCACTTTCCTTTCAGTATTTTGCTGCAATTGGCAGAAACAAGCATATTTGCTCATTCGGCCTGAAAATGCTTTTAAGCGCATAAAAACTTACACTCTTGATTTCTGGCAAAATAAAAGCTTTTGCAATGATATTTCCATGCTGAACTGAGTTGTTCTGGGTCAACTATGAAGGCAAACCCACTTTCCTTTCAGTATTTTGCTGCAATTGGCAGAAACAAGCATATTTGCTCATTCGGCCTGAAAATGCTTTTAAGGGCATAAAAACTTACACTCTTGATTTCTGGCTAAATAAAAGCTGTTGCAATGATATTTCCATGCTGAACTGAGTTGTTCTGGGTCAACTATGAAGGCAAACCCACTTTCCTTTCAGTATTTTGCTGCAATTGGCAGAAACAAGCATATTTGCTCATTCGGCCTGAAAATGCTTTTAAGGGCATAAAAACTTACACTCTTGATTTCTGGCTAAATAAAAGCTGTTGCAATGATATTTCCATGCTGAACTGAGTTGTTCTGGGTCAACTATGAAGGCAAACCCACTTTCCTTTCAGTATTTTGCTGCAATTGGCAGAAACAAGCATATTTGCTCATTCGGCCTGAAAATGCTTTTAAGCGCATAAAAACTTACACTCTTGATTTCTGGCTAAATAAAAGCTGTTGCAATGATATTTCCATGCTGAACTGAGTTGTTCTGGGTCAACTATGAAGGCAAACCCACTTTCCTTTCAGTATTTTGCTGCAATTGGCAGAAACAAGCATATTTGCTCATTCGGCCTGAAAATGCTTTTAAGCGCATAAAAACTTACACTCTTGATTTCTGGCTAAATAAAAGCTGTTGCAATGATATTTCCATGCTGAACTGAGTTGTTCTGGGTCAACTATGAAGGCAAACCCACTTTCCATTCAGTGTTTTGCTGCAATAGGCAGAAATCAGCTCATTTGGCCTGAAAATGCTTTTAAGCGCATAAAAACTTACACTCTTGATTTCTGGCTAAATAAAAGCTGTTGCAATGATATTTCCATGCTGAACTGAGTTGTTCTGGGTCAACTATGAAGGCAAACCCACTTTCCATTCAGTGATTTGCTGCAATAGGCAGAAATCAGCTCATTTGGCCTGAAAATGCTTTTAAGCGCATAAAAACTTACACTCTTGATTTCTGGCTAAATAAAAGCTGTTGCAATGATATTTCCATGCTGAACTGAGTTGTTCTGGGTCAACTATGAAGGCAAACCCACTTTCCTTTCAGTATTTTGCTGCAATTGGCAGAAACAAGCATATTTGCTCATTCGGCCTGAAAATGCTTTTAAGCGCATAAAAACTTACACTCTTGATTTCTGGCTAAATAAAAGCTGTTGCAATGATATTTCCATGCTGAACTGAGTTGTTCTGGGTCAACTATGAAGGCAAACCCACTTTCCTTTCAGTATTTTGCTGCAATTGGCAGAAACAAGCATATTTGCTCATTCGGCCTGAAAATGCTTTTAAGGGCATAAAAACTTACACTCTTGATTTCTGGCTAAATAAAAGCTGTTGCAATGATATTTCCATGCTGAACTGAGTTGTTCTGGGTCAACTATGAAGGCAAACCCACTTTCCTTTCAGTATTTTGCTGCAATTGGCAGAAACAAGCATATTTGCTCATTCGGCCTGAAAATGCTTTTAAGGGCATAAAAACTTACACTCTTGATTTCTGGCTAAATAAAAGCTGTTGCAATGATATTTCCATGCTGAACTGAGTTGTTCTGGGTCAACTATGAAGGCAAACCCACTTTCCATTCAGTGTTTTGCTGCAATAGGCAGAAATCAGCTCATTTGGCCTGAAAATGCTTTTAAGCGCATAAAAACTTACACTCTTGATTTATGGCTAAATAAAAGCTGTTGCAATGATATTTCCATGCTGAACTGAGTTGTTCTGGGTCAACTATGAAGGCAAACCCACTTTCCTTTCAGTATTTTGCTGCAATTGGCAGAAACAAGCATATTTGCTCATTCGGCCTGAAAATGCTTTTAAGCGCATAAAAACTTACACTCTTGATTTCTGGCTAAATAAAAGCTGTTGCAATGATATTTCCATGCTGAACTGAGTTGTTCTGGGTCAACTATGAAGGCAAACCCACTTTCCATTCAGTGTTTTGCTGCAATAGGCAGAAATCAGCTCATTTGGCCTGAAAATGCTTTTAAGCGAATAAAAACTTAGACTCTTGATTTCTGGCTAAATAAAAGCTGTTGCAATGATATTTCCATGCTGAACTGAATTGTTCTGGGTCAACTATGAAGGCAAACCCACTTTCCTTTCAGTATTTTGCTGCAATTGGCAGAAACAAGCATATTTGCTCATTCGGCCTGAAAATGCTTTTAAGCGCATAAAAACTTACACTCTTGATTTCTGGCTAAATAAAAGCTGTTGCAATGATATTTCCATGCTGAACTGAGTTGTTCTGGGTCAACTATGAAGGCAAACCCACTTTCCTTTCAGTATTTTGCTGCAATTGGCAGAAACAAGCATATTTGCTCATTCGGCCTGAAAATGCTTTTAAGCGCATAAAAACTTACACTCTTGATTTCTGGCTAAATAAAAGCTGTTGCAATGATATTTCCATGCTGAACTGAGTTGTTCTGGGTCAACTATGAAGGCAAACCCACTTTCCATTCATTGTTTTGCTGCAATAGGCAGAAATCAGCTCATTTGGCCTGAAAATGCTTTTAAGCGAATAAAAACTTACACTCTTGATTTCTGGCTAAATAAAAGCTGTTGCAATGATATTTCCATGCTGAACTGAGTTGTTCTGGGTCAATTATGAAGGCAAACCCACTTTCCTTTCAGTATGTTGCTGCAATTGGCAGAAACAAGCATATTTGCTCATTCGGCCTGAAAATGCTTTTAAGCGCATAAAAACTTACACTCTTGATTTCTGGCTAAATAAAAGCTGTTGCAATGATATTTCCATGCTGAACTGAGTTGTTCTGGGTCAACTATGAAGGCAAACCCACTTTCCTTTCAGTATTTTGCTGCAATTGGCAGAAACAAGCATATTTGCTCATTCGGCCTGAAAATGCTTTTAAGCGCATAAAAACTTACACTCTTGATTTCTGGCTAAATAAAAGCTGTTGCAATGATATTTCTATGCTGAACTGAGTTGTTCTGGGTCAACTATGAAGGCAAACCCACTTTCCATTCAGTGTTTTGCTGCAATAGGCAGAAATCAGCTCATTTGGCCTGAAAATGCTTTTAAGCGAATAAAAACTTACACTCTTGATTTCTGGCTAAATAAAAGCTGTTGCAATGATATTTCCATGCTGAACTGAGTTGTTCTGGGTCAACTATGAAGGCAAACCCACTTTCCATTCAGTGTTTTGCTGCAATAGGCAGAAATCAGCTCATTTGGCCTGAAAATGCTTTTAAGCGAATAAAAACTTACACTCTTGATTTCTGGCTAAATAAAAGCTGTTGCAATGATATTTCCATGCTGAACTGAGTTGTTCTGGGTCAACTATGAAGGCAAACCCACTTTCCTTTCAGTATTTTGCTGCAATTGGCAGAAACAAGCATATTTGCTCATTCGGCCTGAAAATGCTTTTAAGCGCATAAAAACTTACAGTCTTGATTTCTGGCTAAATAAAAGCTGTTGCAATGTTATTTCCATGCTGAACTGAGTTGTTCTGGGTCAACTATGAAGGCAAACCCACTTTCCTTTCAGTATTTTGCTGCAATTGGCAGAAACAAGCATATTTGCTCATTCGGCCTGAAAATGCTTTTAAGCGCATAAAAACTTACACTCTTGATTTCTGGCTAAATAAAAGCTGTTGCAATGATATTTCCATGCTGAACTGAGTTGTTCTGGGTCAACTATGAAGGCAAACCCACTTTCCATTCAGTGTTTTGCTGCAAAAGGCAGAAATCAGCTCATTTGGCCTGAAAATGCTTTTAAGCGAATAAAAGCTTATACTCTTGATTTCTGGCTAAATAAAAGCTGTTGCAATGATATTTCCATGCTGAACTGAGTTGTTCTGGGTCAACTATGAAGGCAAACCCACTTTCCTTTCAGTATTTTGCTGCAATTGGCAGAAACAAGCATATTTGCTCATTCGGCCTGAAAATGCTTTTAAGGGCATAAAAACTTACACTCTTGATTTCTGGCTAAATAAAAGCTGTTGCAATGATATTTCCATGCTGAACTGAGTTGTTCTGGGTCAACTATGAAGGCAAACCCACTTTCCTTTCAGTATTTTGCTGCAATTGGCAGAAACAAGCATATTTGCTCATTCGGCCTGAAAATGCTTTTAAGCGCATAAAAACTTACACTCTTGATTTCTGGCTAAATAAAAGCTGTTGCAATGATATTTCCATGCTGAACTGAGTTGTTCTGGGTCAACTATGAAGGCAAACCCACTTTCCTTTCAGTATTTTGCTGCAATTGGCAGAAACAAGCATATTTGCTCATTCGGCCTGAAAATGCTTTTAAGCGCATAAAAACTTACACTCTTGATTTCTGGCTAAATAAAAGCTGTTGCAATGATATTTCCATGCTGAACTGAGTTGTTCTGGGTCAACTATGAAGGCAAACCCACTTTCCATTCAGTGTTTTGCTGCAATTGGCAGAAATCAGCTTATTTGGCCTGAAAATGCTTTTAAGCGCATAAAAACTTACACTCTTGATTTCTGGCTAAATAAAAGCTGTTGCAATGATATTTCCATGCTGAACTGAGATGTTCTGGGTCAACTATGAAGGCAAACCCACTTTCCTTTCAGTATTTTGCTGCAATTGGCAGAAACAAGCATATTTGCTCATTCGGCCTGAAAATGCTTTTAAGCGCATAAAAACTTACACTCTTGATTTCTGGCTAAATAAAAGCTGTTGCAATGATATTTCCATGCTGAACTGAGTTGTTCTGGGTCAACTATGAAGGCAAACCCACTTTCCATTCAGTGTTTTGCTGCAATAGGCAGAAATCAGCTCATTTGGCCTGAAAATGCTTTTAAGCGAATAAAAACTTACACTTTTGATTTCTGGCTAAATAAAAGCTGTTGCAATGATATTTCCATGCTGAACTTAGTTGTTCTGGGTCAACTATGAAGGCAAACCCACTTTCCTTTCAGTATTTTGCTGCAATTGGCAGAAACAAGCATATTTGCTCATTCGGCCTGAAAATGCTTTTAAGCGCATAAAAACTTACACTCTTGATTTCTGGCAAAATAAAAGCTGTTGCAATGATATTTCCATGCTGAACTGAGTTGTTCTGGGTCAACTATGAAGGCAAACCCACTTTCCTTTCAGTATTTTGCTGCAATTGGCAGAAACAAGCATATTTGCTCATTCGGCCTGAAAATGCTTTTAAGCGCATAAAAACTTACACTCTTGATTTCTGGCTAAATAAAAGCTGTTGCAATGATATTTCCATGCTGAACTGAGTTGTTCTGGGTCAACTATGAAGGCAAACCCACTTTCCATTCAGTGTTTTGCTGCAATAGGCAGAAATCAGCTCATTTGGCCTGAAAATGCTTTTAAGCGAATAAAAACTTAGACTCTTGATTTCTGGCTAAATAAAAGCTGTTGCAATGATATTTCCATGCTGAACTGAATTGTTCTGGGTCAACTATGAAGGCAAACCCACTTTCCTTTCAGTATTTTGCTGCAATTGGCAGAAACAAGCATATTTGCTCATTCGGCCTGAAAATGCTTTTAAGCGCATAAAAACTTACACTCTTGATTTCTGGCTAAATAAAAGCTGTTGCAATGATATTTCCATGCTGAACTGAGTTGTTCTGGGTCAACTATGAAGGCAAACCCACTTTCCTTTCAGTATTTTGCTGCAATTGGCAGAAACAAGCATATTTGCTCATTCGGCCTGAAAATGCTTTTAAGCGCATAAAAACTTACACTCTTGATTTCTGGCTAAATAAAAGCTGTTGCAATGATATTTCCATGCTGAACTGAGTTGTTCTGGGTCAACTATGAAGGCAAACCCACTTTCCATTCAGTGTTTTGCTGCAATAGGCAGAAATCAGCTCATTTGGCCTGAAAATGCTTTTAAGCGAATAAAAACTTACACTCTTGATTTCTGGCTAAATAAAAGCTGTTGCAATGATATTTCCATGCTGAACTGAGTTGTTCTGGGTCAATTATGAAGGCAAACCCACTTTCCTTTCAGTATGTTGCTGCAATTGGCAGAAACAAGCATATTTGCTCATTCGGCCTGAAAATGCTTTTAAGCGCATAAAAACTTACACTCTTGATTTCTGGCTAAATAAAAGCTGTTGCAATGATATTTCCATGCTGAACTGAGTTGTTCTGGGTCAACTATGAAGGCAAACCCACTTTCCTTTCAGTATTTTGCTGCAATTGGCAGAAACAAGCATATTTGCTCATTCGGCCTGAAAATGCTTTTAAGCGCATAAAAACTTACACTCTTGATTTCTGGCTAAATAAAAGCTGTTGCAATGATATTTCTATGCTGAACTGAGTTGTTCTGGGTCAACTATGAAGGCAAACCCACTTTCCATTCAGTGTTTTGCTGCAATAGGCAGAAATCAGCTCATTTGGCCTGAAAATGCTTTTAAGCGAATAAAAACTTACACTCTTGATTTCTGGCTAAATAAAAGCTGTTGCAATGATATTTCCATGCTGAACTGAGTTGTTCTGGGTCAACTATGAAGGCAAACCCACTTTCCATTCAGTGTTTTGCTGCAATAGGCAGAAATCAGCTCATTTGGCCTGAAAATGCTTTTAAGCGAATAAAAACTTACACTCTTGATTTCTGGCTAAATAAAAGCTGTTGCAATGATATTTCCATGCTGAACTGAGTTGTTCTGGGTCAACTATGAAGGCAAACCCACTTTCCTTTCAGTATTTTGCTGCAATTGGCAGAAACAAGCATATTTGCTCATTCGGCCTGAAAATGCTTTTAAGCGCATAAAAACTTACAGTCTTGATTTCTGGCTAAATAAAAGCTGTTGCAATGTTATTTCCATGCTGAACTGAGTTGTTCTGGGTCAACTATGAAGGCAAACCCACTTTCCTTTCAGTATTTTGCTGCAATTGCCAGAAACAAGCATATTTGCTCATTCGGCCTGAAAATGCTTTTAAGCGCATAAAAACTTACACTCTTGATTTCTGGCTAAATAAAAGCTGTTGCAATGATATTTCCATGCTGAACTGAGTTGTTCTGGGTCAACTATGAAGGCAAACCCACTTTCCATTCAGTGTTTTGCTGCAAAAGGCAGAAATCAGCTCATTTGGCCTGAAAATGCTTTTAAGCGAATAAAAGCTTATACTCTTGATTTCTGGCTAAATAAAAGCTGTTGCAATGATATTTCCATGCTGAACTGAGTTGTTCTGGGTCAACTATGAAGGCAAACCCACTTTCCTTTCAGTATTTTGCTGCAATTGGCAGAAACAAGCATATTTGCTCATTCGGCCTGAAAATGCTTTTAAGGGCATAAAAACTTACACTCTTGATTTCTGGCTAAATAAAAGCTGTTGCAATGATATTTCCATGCTGAACTGAGTTGTTCTGGGTCAACTATGAAGGCAAACCCACTTTCCTTTCAGTATTTTGCTGCAATTGGCAGAAACAAGCATATTTGCTCATTCGGCCTGAAAATGCTTTTAAGGGCATAAAAACTTACACTCTTGATTTCTGGCTAAATAAAAGCTGTTGCAATGATATTTCCATGCTGAACTGAGTTGTTCTGGGTCAACTATGAAGGCAAACCCACTTTCTTTTCAGTATTTTGCTGCAATTGGCAGAAACAAGCATATTTGCTCATTCGGCCTGAAAATGCTTTTAAGCGCATAAAAACTTACACTCTTGATTTCTGGCTAAATAAAAGCTGTTGCAATGATATTTCCATGCTGAACTGAGTTGTTCTGGGTCAACTATGAAGGCAAACCCACTTTCCATTCAGTGTTTTGCTGCAATTGGCAGAAATCAGCTTATTTGGCCTGAAAATGCTTTTAAGCGCATAAAAACTTACACTCTTGATTTCTGGCTAAATAAAAGCTGTTGCAATGATATTTCCATGCTGAACTGAGATGTTCTGGGTCAACTATGAAGGCAAACCCACTTTCCTTTCAGTATTTTGCTGCAATTGGCAGAAACAAGCATATTTGCTCATTCGGCCTGAAAATGCTTTTAAGCGCATAAAAACTTACACTCTTGATTTCTGGCTAAATAAAAGCTGTTGCAATGATATTTCCATGCTGAACTGAGTTGTTCTGGGTCAACTATGAAGGCAAACCCACTTTCCATTCAGTGTTTTGCTGCAATAGGGAGAAATCAGCTCATTTGGCCTGAAAATGCTTTTAAGCGAATAAAAACTTACACTTTTAATTTCTGGCTAAATAAAAGCTGTTGCAATGATATTTCCATGCTGAACTTAGTTGTTCTGGGTCAACTATGAAGGCAAACCCACTTTCCTTTCTGTATTTTGCTGCAATTGGCAGAAACAAGCATATTTGCTCATTCGGCCTGAAAATGCTTTTAAGCGCATAAAAACTTACACTCTTGATTTCTGGCAAAATAAAAGCTGTTGCAATGATATTTCCATGCTGAACTGAGTTGTTCTGGGTCAACTATGAAGGCAAACCCACTTTCCTTTCAGTATTTTGCTGCAATTGGCAGAAACAAGCATATTTGCTCATTCGGCCTGAAAATGCTTTTAAGCGCATAAAAACTTACACTCTTGATTTCTGGCTAAATAAAAGCTGTTGCAATGATATTTCCATGCTGAACTGAGTTGTTCTGGGTCAACTATGAAGGCAAACCCACTTTCCATTCAGTGTTTTGCTGCAATAGGCAGAAATCAGCACATTTGGCCTGAAAATGCTTTTAAGCGCATAAAAACTTACACTCTTGATTTCTGGCTAAATAAAAGCTGTTGCAATGATATTTCCATGCTGAACTGAGTTGTTCTGGGTCAACTATGAAGGCAAACCCACTTTCCTTTCAGTATTTTGCTGCAATTGGCAGAAACAAGCATATTTGCTCATTCGGCCTGAAAATGCTTTTAAGCGCATAAAAACTTACACTCTTGATTTCTGGCTAAATAAAAGCTGTTGCAATGATATTTCCATGCTGAACTGAGTTGTTCTGGGTCAACTATGAAGGCAAACCCACTTTCCATTCAGTGTTTTGCTGCAATAGGCAGAAATCAGCTCATTTGGCCTGAAAATGCTTTTAAAGCGAATAAAAACTTACACTCTTGATTTCTGGCTAAATAAAAGCTGTTGCAATGATATTTCCATGCTGAACTGAATTGTTCTGGGTCAACTATGAAGGCAAACCCACTTTCCTTTCAGTATTTTGCTGCAATTGGCAGAAACAAGCATATTTGCTCATTCGGCCTGAAAATGCTTTTAAGCGCATAAAAACTTACACTCTTGATTTCTGGCTAAATAAAAGCTGTTGCAATGATATTTCCATGCTGAACTGAGTTGTTCTGGGTCAACTATGAAGGCAAACCCACTTTCCTTTCAGTATTTTGCTGCAATTGGCAGAAACAAGCATATTTGCTCATTCGGCCTGAAAATGCTTTTAAGCGCATAAAAACTTACACTCTTGATTTCTGGCTAAATAAAAGCTGTTGCAATGATATTTCCATGCTGAACTGAGTTGTTCTGGGTCAACTATGAAGGCAAACCCACTTTCCATTCAGTGTTTTGCTGCAATAGGCAGAAATCAGCTCATTTGGCCTGAAAATGCTTTTAAGCGAATAAAAACTTACACTCTTGATTTCTGGCTAAATAAAAGCTGTTGCAATGATATTTCCATGCTGAACTGAGTTGTTCTGGGTCAACTATGAAGGCAAACCCACTTTCCTTTCAGTATTTTGCTGCAATTGGCAGAAACAAGCATATTTGCTCATTCGGCCTGAAAATGCTTTTAAGCGCATAAAAACTTACACTCTTGATTTCTGGCAAAATAAAAGCTTTTGCAATGATATTTCCATGCTGAACTGAGTTGTTCTGGGTCAACTATGAAGGCAAACCCACTTTCCTTTCAGTATTTTGCTGCAATTGGCAGAAACAAGCATATTTGCTCATTCGGCCTGAAAATGCTTTTAAGGGCATAAAAACTTACACTCTTGATTTCTGGCTAAATAAAAGCTGTTGCAATGATATTTCCATGCTGAACTGAGTTGTTCTGGGTCAACTATGAAGGCAAACCCACTTTCCATTCAGTGTTTTGCTGCAATAGGCAGAAATCAGCTCATTTGGCCTGAAAATGCTTTTAAGCGAATAAAAACTTACACTTTTGATATCTGGCTAAATAAAAGCTGTTGCAATGATATTTCCATGCTGAACTTAGTTGTTCTGGGTCAACTATGAAGGCAAACCCACTTTCCTTTCAGTATTTTGCTGCAATTGGCAGAAACAAGCATATTTGCTCATTCGGCCTGAAAATGCTTTTAAGCGCATAAAAACTTACACTCTTGATTTCTGGCTAAATAAAAGCTGTTGCAATGATATTTCCATGCTGAACTGAGTTGTTCTGGGTCAACTATGAAGGCAAACCCACTTTCCTTTCAGTATTTTGCTGCAATTGGCAGAAACAAGCATATTTGCTCATTCGGCCTGAAAATGCTTTTAAGCGCATAAAAACTTACACTCTTGATTTCTGGCTAAATAAAAGCTGTTGCAATGATATTTCCATGCTGAACTGAGTTGTTCTGGGTCAACTATGAAGGCAAACCCACTTTCCATTCAGTGTTTTGCTGCAATAGGCAGAAATCAGCTCATTTGGCCTGAAAATGCTTTTAAGCGAATAAAAACTTACACTCTTGATTTCTGGCTAAATAAAAGCTGTTGCAATGATATTTCCATGCTGAACTGAGTTGTTCTGGGTCAACTATGAAGGCAAACCCACTTTCCTTTCAGTATTTTGCTGCAATTGGCAGAAACAAGCATATTTGCTCATTCGGCCTGAAAATGCTTTTAAGCGCATAAAAACTTACACTCTTGATTTCTGGCAAAATAAAAGCTTTTGCAATGATATTTCCATGCTGAACTGAGTTGTTCTGGGTCAACTATGAAGGCAAACCCACTTTCCTTTCAGTATTTTGCTGCAATTGGCAGAAACAAGCATATTTGCTCATTCGGCCTGAAAATGCTTTTAAGGGCATAAAAACTTACACTCTTGATTTCTGGCTAAATAAAAGCTGTTGCAATGATATTTCCATGCTGAACTGAGTTGTTCTGGGTCAACTATGAAGGCAAACCCACTTTCCTTTCAGTATTTTGCTGCAATTGGCAGAAACAAGCATATTTGCTCATTCGGCCTGAAAATGCTTTTAAGGGCATAAAAACTTACACTCTTGATTTCTGGCTAAATAAAAGCTGTTGCAATGATATTTCCATGCTGAACTGAGTTGTTCTGGGTCAACTATGAAGGCAAACCCACTTTCCTTTCAGTATTTTGCTGCAATTGGCAGAAACAAGCATATTTGCTCATTCGGCCTGAAAATGCTTTTAAGCGCATAAAAACTTACACTCTTGATTTCTGGCTAAATAAAAGCTGTTGCAATGATATTTCCATGCTGAACTGAGTTGTTCTGGGTCAACTATGAAGGCAAACCCACTTTCCTTTCAGTATTTTGCTGCAATTGGCAGAAACAAGCATATTTGCTCATTCGGCCTGAAAATGCTTTTAAGCGCATAAAAACTTACACTCTTGATTTCTGGCTAAATAAAAGCTGTTGCAATGATATTTCCATGCTGAACTGAGTTGTTCTGGGTCAACTATGAAGGCAAACCCACTTTCCTTTCAGTATTTTGCTGCAATTGGCAGAAACAAGCATATTTGCTCATTCGGCCTGAAAATGCTTTTAAGCGCATAAAAACTTACACTCTTGATTTCTGGCTAAATAAAAGCTGTTGCAATGATATTTCCATGCTGAACTGAGTTGTTCTGGGTCAACTATGAAGGCAAACCCACTTTCCTTTCAGTATTTTGCTGCAATTGGCAGAAACAAGCATATTTGCTCATTCGGCCTGAAAATGCTTTTAAGCGCATAAAAACTTACACTCTGGATTTCTGGCTAAATAAAAGCTGTTGCAATGATATTTCCATGCTGAACTGAGTTGTTCTGGGTCAACTATGAAGGCAAACCCACTTTCCATTCAGTGTTTTGCTGCAATAGGCAGAAATCAGCACATTTGGCCTGAAAATGCTTTTAAGCGAATAAAAACTTACACTCTTAATTTCTGGCTAAATAAAAGCTGTTGCAATGATATTTCCATGCTGAACTGAGTTGTTCTGGGTCAACTATGAAGGCAAACCCACTTTCCTTTCAGTATTTTGCTGCAATTGGCAGAAACAAGCATATTTGCTCATTCGGCCTGAAAATGCTTTTAAGCGCATAAAAACTTACACTCTTGATTTCTGGCTAAATAAAAGCTGTTGCAATGATATTTCCATGCTGAACTGAGTTGTTCTGGGTCAACTATGAAGGCAAACCCACTTTCCTTTCAGTATTTTGCTGCAATTGGCAGAAACAAGCATAATTGCTCATTCGGCCTGAAAATGCTTTTAAGCGCATAAAAACTTACACTCTTGATTTCTGGCTAAATAAAAGCTGTTGCAATGATATTTCCATGCTGAACTGAATTGTTTTGGGTCAACTATGAAGGCAAACCCACTTTCCTTTCAGTATTTTGCTGCAATTGGCAGAAACAAGCATATTTGCTCATTCGGCATGAAAATGCTTTTAAGGGCATAAAAACTTACACTCTTGATTTCTGGCTAAATAAAAGCTGTTGCAATGATATTTCCATGCTGAACTGAGTTGTTCTGGGTCAACTATGAAGGCAAACCCACTTTCCTTTCAGTATTTTGCTGCAATTGGCAGAAACAAGCATATTTGCTCATTCGGCCTGAAAATGCTTTTAAGCGCATAAAAACTTACACTCTTGATTTCTGGCTAAATAAAAGCTGTTGCAATGATATTTCCATGCTGAACTGAGTTGTTCTGGGTCAACTATGAAGGCAAACCCACTTTCCTTTCAGTATTTTGCTGCAATTGGCAGAAACAAGCATATTTGCTCATTCGGCCTGAAAATGCTTTTAAGCGCATAAAAACTTACACTCTTGATTTCTGGCTAAATAAAAGCTGTTGCAATGATATTTCCATGCTGAACTGAGTTGTTCTGGGTCAACTATGAAGGCAAACCCACTTTCCATTCAGTGTTTTGCTGCAATTGGCAGAAATCAGCTCATTCGGCCTGAAAATGCTTTTAAGCGCATAAAAACTTACACTCTTGATTTCTGGCTAAATAAAAGCTGTTGCAATGATATTTCCATGCTGAACTGAGTTGTTCTGGGTCAACTATGAAGGCAAACCCACTTTCCTTTCAGTATTTTGCTGCAATTGGCAGAAACAAGCATATTTGCTCATTCGGCCTGAAAATGCTTTTAAGCGCATAAAAACTTACACTCTTGATTTCTGGCTAAATAAAAGCTGTTGCAATGATATTTCCATGCTGAACTGAGTTGTTCTGGGTCAACTATGAAGGCAAACCCACTTTCCTTTCAGTATTTTGCTGCAATTGGCAGAAACAAGCATATTTGCTCATTCGGCCTGAAAATGCTTTTAAGCGCATAAAAACTTACACTCTTGATTTCTGGCTAAATAAAAGCTGTTGCAATGATATTTCCATGCTGAACTGAGTTGTTCTGGGTCAACTATGAAGGCAAACCCACTTTCCTTTCAGTATTTTGCTGCAATTGGCAGAAACAAGCATATTTGCTCCTTCGGCCTGAAAATGCTTTTAAGCGCATAAAAACTTACACTCTTGATTTCTGGCTAAATAAAAGCTGTTGCAATGATATTTCCATGCTGAACTGAGTTGTTCTGGGTCAACTATGAAGGCAAACCCACTTTCCTTTCAGTATTTTGCTGCAATTGGCAGAAACAAGCATATTTGCTCATTCGGCCTGAAAATGCTTTTAAGCGCATAAAAACTTACACTCTTGATTTCTGGCTAAATAAAAGCTGTTGCAATGATATTTCCATGCTGAACTGAGTTGTTCTGGGTCAACTATGAAGGCAAACCCACTTTCCTTTCAGTATTTTGCTGCAATTGGCAGAAACAAGCATATTTGCTCATTCGGCATGAAAATGCTTTTAAGCGAATAAAAACTTACACTCTTGATTTCTGGCTAAATAAAAGCTGTTGCAATGATATTTCCATGCTGAACTGAGTTGTTCTGGGTCAACTATGAAGGCAAACCCACTTTCCATTCAGTGTTTTGCTGCAATAGGCAGAAATCAGCTCATTTGGCCTGAAAATGCTTTTAAGCGAATAAAAACTTAGACTCTTGATTTCTGGCTAAATAAAAGCTGTTGCAATGATATTTCCATGCTGAACTGAATTGTTCTGGGTCAACTATGAAGGCAAACCCACTTTCCTTTCAGTATTTTGCTGCAATTGGCAGAAACAAGCATATTTGCTCATTCGGCCTGAAAATGCTTTTAAGCGCATAAAAACTTACACTCTTGATTTCTGGCTAAATAAAAGCTGTTGCAATGATATTTCCATGCTGAACTGAGTTGTTCTGGGTCAACTATGAAGGCAAACCCACTTTCCATTCAGTGTTTTGCTGAAATAGGCAGAAATCAGCTCATTTGGCCTGAAAATGCTTTTAAGCGAATAAAAACTTACACTCTTGATTTCTGGCTAAATAAAAGCTGTTGCAATGATATTTCCATGCTGAACTGAGTTGTTCTGGGTCAACTATGAAGGCAAACCCACTTTCCTTTCAGTATTTTGCTGCAATTGGCAGAAACAAGCATATTTGCTCATTCGGCCTGAAAATGCTTTTAAGGGCATAAAAACTTACACTCTTGATTTCTGGCTAAATAAAAGCTGTTGCAATGATATTTCCATGCTGAACTGAGTTGTTCTGGGTCAACTATGAAGGCAAACCCACTTTCCTTTCAGTATTTTGCTGCAATTGGCAGAAACAAGCATATTTGCTCATTCGGCCTGAAAATGCTTTTAAGGGCATAAAAACTTACACTCTTGATTTCTGGCTAAATAAAAGCTGTTGCAATGATATTTCCATGCTGAACTGAGTTGTTCTGGGTCAACTATGAAGGCAAACCCACTTTCCTTTCAGTATTTTGCTGCAATTGGCAGAAACAAGCATATTTGCTCATTCGGCCTGAAAATGCTTTTAAGGGCATAAAAACTTACACTCTTGATTTCTGGCTAAATAAAAGCTGTTGCAATGATATTTCCATGCTGAACTGACTTGTTCTGGGTCAACTATGAAGGCAAACCCACTTTCCTTTCAGTATTTTGCTGCAATTGGCAGAAACAAGCATATTTGCTCATTCGGCCTGAAAATGCTTTTAAGCGCATAAAAACTTACACTCTTGATTTCTGGCTAAATAAAAGCTGTTGCAATGATATTTCCATGCTGAACTGAGTTGTTCTGGGTCAACTATGAAGGCAAACCCACTTTCCTTTCAGTATTTTGCTGCAATTGGCAGAAACAAGCATATTTGCTCATTCGGCCTGAAAATGCTTTTAAGCGAATAAAAACTTACACTCTTGATTTCTGGCTAAATAAAAGCTGTTGCAATAATATTTCCATGCTGAACTGAGTTGTTCTGGGTCAACTATGAAGGCAAACCCACTTTCCTTTCAGTATTTTGCTGCAATTGGCAGAAACAAGCATATTTGCTCATTCGGCCTGAAAATGCTTTTAAGCGCATAAAAACTTACACTCTTGATTTCTGGCTAAATAAAAGCTGTTGCAATGATATTTCCATGCTGAACTGAGTTGTTCTGGGTCAACTATGAAGGCAAACCCACTTTCCTTTCAGTATTTTGCTGCAATTGGCAGAAACAAGCATATTTGCTCATTCGGCCTGAAAATGCTTTTAAGCGCATAAAAACTTACACTCTGGATTTCTGGCTAAATAAAAGCTGTTGCAATGATATTTCCATGCTGAACTGAGTTGTTCTGGGTCAACTATGAAGGCAAACCCACTTTCCATTCAGTGTTTTGCTGCAATAGGCAGAAATCAGCACATTTGGCCTGAAAATGCTTTTAAGCGAATAAAAACTTACACTCTTAATTTCTGGCTAAATAAAAGCTGTTGCAATGATATTTCCATGCTGAACTGAGTTGTTCTGGGTCAACTATGAAGGCAAACCCACTTTCCTTTCAGTATTTTGCTGCAATTGGCAGAAACAAGCATATTTGCTCATTCGGCCTGAAAATGCTTTTAAGCGCATAAAAACTTACACTCTTGATTTCTGGCTAAATAAAAGCTGTTGCAATGATATTTCCATGCTGAACTGAGTTGTTCTGGGTCAACTATGAAGGCAAAACCACTTTCCTTTCAGTATTTTGCTGCAATTGGCAGAAACAAGCATATTTGCTCATTCGGCCTGAAAATGCTTTTAAGCGAATAAAAACTTACACTCTTGATTTCTGGCTAAATAAAAGCTGTTGCAATAATATTTCCATGCTGAACTGAGTTGTTCTGGGTCAACTATGAAGGCAAACCCACTTTCCTTTCAGTATTTTGCTGCAATTGGCAGAAACAAGCATATTTGCTCATTCGGCCTGAAAATGCTTTTAAGCGAATAAAAACTTACACTCTTGATTTCTGGCTAAATAAAAGCTGTTGCAATGATATTTCCATGCTGAACTGAGTTGTTCTGGGTCAACTATGAAGGCAAACCCACTTTCCTTTCAGTATTTTGCTGCAATTGGCAGAAACAAGCATATTTGCTCATTCGGCCTGAAAATGCTTTTAAGCGCATAAAAACTTACACTCTTGATTTCTGGCTAAATAAAAGCTGTTGCAATGATATTTCCATGCTGAACTGAGTTGTTCTGGGTCAACTATGAAGGCAAACCCACTTTCCATTCAGTGTTTTGCTGCAATAGGCAGAAATCAGCTCATTTGGCCTGAAAATGCTTTTAAGCGCATAAAAACTTACACTCTTGATTTCTGGCTAAATAAAAGCTGTTGCAATGATATTTCCATGCTGAACTGAGTTGTTCTGGGTCAACTATGAAGGCAAACCCACTTTCCATTCAGTGTTTTGCTGCAATAGGCAGAAATCAGCTCATTTGGCCTGAAAATGCTTTTAAGCGCATAAAAACTTACACTCTTGATTTCTGGCTAAATAAAAGCTGTTGCAATGATATTTCCATGCTGAACTGAGTTGTTCTGGGTCAACTATGAAGGCAAACCCACTTTCCTTTCAGTATTTTGCTGCAATTGGCAGAAACAAGCATATTTGCTCATTCGGCCTGAAAATGCTTTTAAGCGCATAAAAACTTACACTCTTGATTTCTGGCTAAATAAAAGCTGTTGCAATGATATTTCCATGCTGAACTGAGTTGTTCTGGGTCAACTATGAAGGCAAACCCACTTTCCTTTCAGTATTTTGCTGCAATTGGCAGAAACAAGCATAATTGCTCATTCGGCCTGAAAATGCTTTTAAGCGCATAAAAACTTACACTCTTGATTTCTGGCTAAATAAAAGCTGTTGCAATGATATTTCCATGCTGAACTGAATTGTTTTGGGTCAACTATGAAGGCAAACCCACTTTCCTTTCAGTATTTTGCTGCAATTGGCAGAAACAAGCATATTTGCTCATTCGGCATGAAAATGCTTTTAAGGGCATAAAAACTTACACTCTTGATTTCTGGCTAAATAAAAGCTGTTGCAATGATATTTCCATGCTGAACTGAGTTGTTCTGGGTCAACTATGAAGGCAAACCCACTTTCCTTTCAGTATTTTGCTGCAATTGGCAGAAACAAGCATATTTGCTCATTCGGCCTGAAAATGCTTTTAAGCGCATAAAAACTTACACTCTTGATTTCTGGCTAAATAAAAGCTGTTGCAATGATATTTCCATGCTGAACTGAGTTGTTCTGGGTCAACTATGAAGGCAAACCCACTTTCCTTTCAGTATTTTGCTGCAATTGGCAGAAACAAGCATATTTGCTCATTCGGCCTGAAAATGCTTTTAAGCGCATAAAAACTTACACTCTTGATTTCTGGCTAAATAAAAGCTGTTGCAATGATATTTCCATGCTGAACTGAGTTGTTCTGGGTCAACTATGAAGGCAAACCCACTTTCCATTCAGTGTTTTGCTGCAATTGGCAGAAATCAGCTCATTCGGCCTGAAAATGCTTTTAAGCGCATAAAAACTTACACTCTTGATTTCTGGCTAAATAAAAGCTGTTGCAATGATATTTCCATGCTGAACTGAGTTGTTCTGGGTCAACTATGAAGGCAAACCCACTTTCCTTTCAGTATTTTGCTGCAATTGGCAGAAACAAGCATATTTGCTCATTCGGCCTGAAAATGCTTTTAAGCGCATAAAAACTTACACTCTTGATTTCTGGCTAAATAAAAGCTGTTGCAATGATATTTCCATGCTGAACTGAGTTGTTCTGGGTCAACTATGAAGGCAAACCCACTTTCCTTTCAGTATTTTGCTGCAATTGGCAGAAACAAGCATATTTGCTCATTCGGCCTGAAAATGCTTTTAAGCGCATAAAAACTTACACTCTTGATTTCTGGCTAAATAAAAGCTGTTGCAATGATATTTCCATGCTGAACTGAGTTGTTCTGGGTCAACTATGAAGGCAAACCCACTTTCCTTTCAGTATTTTGCTGCAATTGGCAGAAACAAGCATATTTGCTCCTTCGGCCTGAAAATGCTTTTAAGCGCATAAAAACTTACACTCTTGATTTCTGGCTAAATAAAAGCTGTTGCAATGATATTTCCATGCTGAACTGAGTTGTTCTGGGTCAACTATGAAGGCAAACCCACTTTCCTTTCAGTATTTTGCTGCAATTGGCAGAAACAAGCATATTTGCTCATTCGGCCTGAAAATGCTTTTAAGCGCATAAAAACTTACACTCTTGATTTCTGGCTAAATAAAAGCTGTTGCAATGATATTTCCATGCTGAACTGAGTTGTTCTGGGTCAACTATGAAGGCAAACCCACTTTCCTTTCAGTATTTTGCTGCAATTGGCAGAAACAAGCATATTTGCTCATTCGGCATGAAAATGCTTTTAAGCGAATAAAAACTTACACTCTTGATTTCTGGCTAAATAAAAGCTGTTGCAATGATATTTCCATGCTGAACTGAGTTGTTCTGGGTCAACTATGAAGGCAAACCCACTTTCCATTCAGTGTTTTGCTGCAATAGGCAGAAATCAGCTCATTTGGCCTGAAAATGCTTTTAAGCGAATAAAAACTTAGACTCTTGATTTCTGGCTAAATAAAAGCTGTTGCAATGATATTTCCATGCTGAACTGAATTGTTCTGGGTCAACTATGAAGGCAAACCCACTTTCCTTTCAGTATTTTGCTGCAATTGGCAGAAACAAGCATATTTGCTCATTCGGCCTGAAAATGCTTTTAAGCGCATAAAAACTTACACTCTTGATTTCTGGCTAAATAAAAGCTGTTGCAATGATATTTCCATGCTGAACTGAGTTGTTCTGGGTCAACTATGAAGGCAAACCCACTTTCCATTCAGTGTTTTGCTGAAATAGGCAGAAATCAGCTCATTTGGCCTGAAAATGCTTTTAAGCGAATAAAAACTTACACTCTTGATTTCTGGCTAAATAAAAGCTGTTGCAATGATATTTCCATGCTGAACTGAGTTGTTCTGGGTCAACTATGAAGGCAAACCCACTTTCCTTTCAGTATTTTGCTGCAATTGGCAGAAACAAGCATATTTGCTCATTCGGCCTGAAAATGCTTTTAAGGGCATAAAAACTTACACTCTTGATTTCTGGCTAAATAAAAGCTGTTGCAATGATATTTCCATGCTGAACTGAGTTGTTCTGGGTCAACTATGAAGGCAAACCCACTTTCCTTTCAGTATTTTGCTGCAATTGGCAGAAACAAGCATATTTGCTCATTCGGCCTGAAAATGCTTTTAAGGGCATAAAAACTTACACTCTTGATTTCTGGCTAAATAAAAGCTGTTGCAATGATATTTCCATGCTGAACTGAGTTGTTCTGGGTCAACTATGAAGGCAAACCCACTTTCCTTTCAGTATTTTGCTGCAATTGGCAGAAACAAGCATATTTGCTCATTCGGCCTGAAAATGCTTTTAAGGGCATAAAAACTTACACTCTTGATTTCTGGCTAAATAAAAGCTGTTGCAATGATATTTCCATGCTGAACTGACTTGTTCTGGGTCAACTATGAAGGCAAACCCACTTTCCTTTCAGTATTTTGCTGCAATTGGCAGAAACAAGCATATTTGCTCATTCGGCCTGAAAATGCTTTTAAGCGCATAAAAACTTACACTCTTGATTTCTGGCTAAATAAAAGCTGTTGCAATGATATTTCCATGCTGAACTGAGTTGTTCTGGGTCAACTATGAAGGCAAACCCACTTTCCTTTCAGTATTTTGCTGCAATTGGCAGAAACAAGCATATTTGCTCATTCGGCCTGAAAATGCTTTTAAGCGAATAAAAACTTACACTCTTGATTTCTGGCTAAATAAAAGCTGTTGCAATAATATTTCCATGCTGAACTGAGTTGTTCTGGGTCAACTATGAAGGCAAACCCACTTTCCTTTCAGTATTTTGCTGCAATTGGCAGAAACAAGCATATTTGCTCATTCGGCCTGAAAATGCTTTTAAGCGCATAAAAACTTACACTCTTGATTTCTGGCTAAATAAAAGCTGTTGCAATGATATTTCCATGCTGAACTGAGTTGTTCTGGGTCAACTATGAAGGCAAACCCACTTTCCTTTCAGTATTTTGCTGCAATTGGCAGAAACAAGCATATTTGCTCATTCGGCCTGAAAATGCTTTTAAGCGCATAAAAACTTACACTCTGGATTTCTGGCTAAATAAAAGCTGTTGCAATGATATTTCCATGCTGAACTGAGTTGTTCTGGGTCAACTATGAAGGCAAACCCACTTTCCATTCAGTGTTTTGCTGCAATAGGCAGAAATCAGCACATTTGGCCTGAAAATGCTTTTAAGCGAATAAAAACTTACACTCTTAATTTCTGGCTAAATAAAAGCTGTTGCAATGATATTTCCATGCTGAACTGAGTTGTTCTGGGTCAACTATGAAGGCAAACCCACTTTCCTTTCAGTATTTTGCTGCAATTGGCAGAAACAAGCATATTTGCTCATTCGGCCTGAAAATGCTTTTAAGCGCATAAAAACTTACACTCTTGATTTCTGGCTAAATAAAAGCTGTTGCAATGATATTTCCATGCTGAACTGAGTTGTTCTGGGTCAACTATGAAGGCAAAACCACTTTCCTTTCAGTATTTTGCTGCAATTGGCAGAAACAAGCATATTTGCTCATTCGGCCTGAAAATGCTTTTAAGCGAATAAAAACTTACACTCTTGATTTCTGGCTAAATAAAAGCTGTTGCAATAATATTTCCATGCTGAACTGAGTTGTTCTGGGTCAACTATGAAGGCAAACCCACTTTCCTTTCAGTATTTTGCTGCAATTGGCAGAAACAAGCATATTTGCTCATTCGGCCTGAAAATGCTTTTAAGCGAATAAAAACTTACACTCTTGATTTCTGGCTAAATAAAAGCTGTTGCAATGATATTTCCATGCTGAACTGAGTTGTTCTGGGTCAACTATGAAGGCAAACCCACTTTCCTTTCAGTATTTTGCTGCAATTGGCAGAAACAAGCATATTTGCTCATTCGGCCTGAAAATGCTTTTAAGCGCATAAAAACTTACACTCTTGATTTCTGGCTAAATAAAAGCTGTTGCAATGATATTTCCATGCTGAACTGAGTTGTTCTGGGTCAACTATGAAGGCAAACCCACTTTCCATTCAGTGTTTTGCTGCAATAGGCAGAAATCAGCTCATTTGGCCTGAAAATGCTTTTAAGCGCATAAAAACTTACACTCTTGATTTCTGGCTAAATAAAAGCTGTTGCAATGATATTTCCATGCTGAACTGAGTTGTTCTGGGTCAACTATGAAGGCAAACCCACTTTCCATTCAGTGTTTTGCTGCAATAGGCAGAAATCAGCTCATTTGGCCTGAAAATGCTTTTAAGCGCATAAAAACTTACACTCTTGATTTCTGGCTAAATAAAAGCTGTTGCAATGATATTTCCATGCTGAACTGAGTTGTTCTGGGTCAACTATGAAGGCAAACCCACTTTCCTTTCAGTATTTTGCTGCAATTGGCAGAAACAAGCATATTTGCTCATTCGGCCTGAAAATGCTTTTAAGCGCATAAAAACTTACACTCTTGATTTCTGGCTAAATAAAAGCTGTTGCAATGATATTTCCATGCTGAACTGAGTTGTTCTGGGTCAACTATGAAGGCAAACCCACTTTCCTTTCAGTATTTTGCTGCAATTGGCAGAAACAAGCATATTTGCTCATTCGGCCTGAAAATGCTTTTAAGGGCATAAAAACTTACACTCTTGATTTCTGGCTAAATAAAAGCTGTTGCAATGATATTTCCATGCTGAACTGAGTTGTTCTGGGTCAACTATGAAGGCAAACCCACTTTCCTTTCAGTATTTTGCTGCAATTGGCAGAAACAAGCATATTTGCTCATTCGGCCTGAAAATGCTTTTAAGGGCATAAAAACTTACACTCTTGATTTCTGGCTAAATAAAAGCTGTTGCAATGATATTTCCATGCTGAACTGAGTTGTTCTGGGTCAACTATGAAGGCAAACCCACTTTCCATTCAGTGTTTTGCTGCAATAGGCAGAAATCAGCTCACTTGGCCTGAAAATGCTTTTAAGCGCATAAAAACTTACACTCTTGATTTCTGGCTAAATAAAAGCTGTTGCAATGATATTTCCATGCTGAACTGAGTTGTTCTGGGTCAACTATGAAGGCAAACCCACTTTCCTTTCAGTATTTTGCTGCAATTGGCAGAAACAAGCATATTTGCTCATTCGGCCTGAAAATGCTTTTAAGCGCATAAAAACTTACACTCTTGATTTCTGGCTAAATAAAAGCTGTTGCAATGATATTTCCATGCTGAACTGAGTTGTTCTGGGTCAACTATGAAGGCAAACCCACTTTCCATTCAGTGTTTTGCTGCAATAGGCAGAAATCAGCTCATTTGGCCTGAAAATGCTTTTAAGCGAATAAAAACTTAGACTCTTGATTTCTGGCTAAATAAAAGCTGTTGCAATGATATTTCCATGCTGAACTGAATTGTTCTGGGTCAACTATGAAGGCAACCCCACTTTCCTTTCAGTATTTTGCTGCAATTGGCAGAAACAAGCATATTTGCTCATTCGGCCTGAAAATGCTTTTAAGCGCATAAAAACTTACACTCTTGATTTCTGGCTAAATAAAAGCTGTTGCAATGATATTTCCATGCTGAACTGAGTTGTTCTGGGTCAACTATGAAGGCAAACCCACTTTCCTTTCAGTATTTTGCTGCAATTGGCAGAAACAAGCATATTTGCTCATTCGGCCTGAAAATGCTTTTAAGCGCATAAAAACTTACACTCTTGATTTCTGGCTAAATAAAAGCTGTTGCAATGATATTTCCATGCTGAACTGAGTTGTTCTGGGTCAACTATGAAGGCAAACCCACTTTCCATTCAGTGTTTTGCTGCAATAGGCAGAAATCAGCTCATTTGGCCTGAAAATGCTTTTAAGCGAATAAAAACTTACACTCTTGATTTCTGGCTAAATAAAAGCTGTTGCAATGATATTTCCATGCTGAACTGAGTTGTTCTGGGTCAATTATGAAGGCAAACCCACTTTCCTTTCAGTATGTTGCTGCAATTGGCAGAAACAAGCATATTTGCTCATTCGGCCTGAAAATGCTTTTAAGCGCATAAAAACTTACACTCTTGATTTCTGGCTAAATAAAAGCTGTTGCAATGATATTTCCATGCTGAACTGAGTTGTTCTGGGTCAACTATGAAGGCAAACCCACTTTCCTTTCAGTATTTTGCTGCAATTGGCAGAAACAAGCATATTTGCTCATTCGGCCTGAAAATGCTTTTAAGCGCATAAAAACTTACACTCTTGATTTCTGGCTAAATAAAAGCTGTTGCAATGATATTTCTATGCTGAACTGAGTTGTTCTGGGTCAACTATGAAGGCAAACCCACTTTCCATTCAGTGTTTTGCTGCAATAGGCAGAAATCAGCTCATTTGGCCTGAAAATGCTTTTAAGCGAATAAAAACTTACACTCTTGATTTCTGGCTAAATAAAAGCTGTTGCAATGATATTTCCATGCTGAACTGAGTTGTTCTGGGTCAACTATGAAGGCAAACCCACTTTCCATTCAGTGTTTTGCTGCAATAGGCAGAAATCAGCTCATTTGGCCTGAAAATGCTTTTAAGCGAATAAAAACTTACACTCTTGATTTCTGGCTAAATAAAAGCTGTTGCAATGATATTTCCATGCTGAACTGAGTTGTTCTGGGTCAACTATGAAGGCAAACCCACTTTCCTTTCAGTATTTTGCTGCAATTGGCAGAAACAAGCATATTTGCTCATTCGGCCTGAAAATGCTTTTAAGCGCATAAAAACTTACAGTCTTGATTTCTGGCTAAATAAAAGCTGTTGCAATGTTATTTCCATGCTGAACTGAGTTGTTCTGGGTCAACTATGAAGGCAAACCCACTTTCCTTTCAGTATTTTGCTGCAATTGGCAGAAACAAGCATATTTGCTCATTCGGCCTGAAAATGCTTTTAAGCGCATAAAAACTTACACTCTTGATTTCTGGCTAAATAAAAGCTGTTGCAATGATATTTCCATGCTGAACTGAGTTGTTCTGGGTCAACTATGAAGGCAAACCCACTTTCCATTCAGTGTTTTGCTGCAAAAGGCAGAAATCAGCTCATTTGGCCTGAAAATGCTTTTAAGCGAATAAAAACTTATACTCTTGATTTCTGGCTAAATAAAAGCTGTTGCAATGATATTTCCATGCTGAACTGAGTTGTTCTGGGTCAACTATGAAGGCAAACCCACTTTCCTTTCAGTATTTTGCTGCAATTGGCAGAAACAAGCATATTTGCTCATTCGGCCTGAAAATGCTTTTAAGCGCATAAAAACTTACACTCTTGATTTCTGGCTAAATAAAAGCTGTTGCAATGATATTTCCATGCTGAACTGAGTTGTTCTGGGTCAACTATGAAGGCAAACCCACTTTCCTTTCAGTATTTTGCTGCAATTGGCAGAAACAAGCATATTTGCTCATTCGGCCTGAAAATGCTTTTAAGCGCATAAAAACTTACACTCTTGATTTCTGGCTAAATAAAAGCTGTTGCAATGATATTTCCATGCTGAACTGAGTTGTTCTGGGTCAACTATGAAGGCAAACCCACTTTCCTTTCAGTATTTTGCTGCAATTGGCAGAAACAAGCATATTTGCTCCTTCGGCCTGAAAATGCTTTTAAGCGCATAAAAACTTACACTCTTGATTTCTGGCTAAATAAAAGCTGTTGCAATGATATTTCCATGCTGAACTGAGTTGTTCTGGGTCAACTATGAAGGCAAACCCACTTTCCTTTCAGTATTTTGCTGCAATTGGCAGAAACAAGCATATTTGCTCATTCGGCCTGAAAATGCTTTTAAGCGCATAAAAACTTACACTCTTGATTTCTGGCTAAATAAAAGCTGTTGCAATGATATTTCCATGCTGAACTGAGTTGTTCTGGGTCAACTATGAAGGCAAACCCACTTTCCTTTCAGTATTTTGCTGCAATTGGCAGAAACAAGCATATTTGCTCATTCGGCATGAAAATGCTTTTAAGCGAATAAAAACTTACACTCTTGATTTCTGGCTAAATAAAAGCTGTTGCAATGATATTTCCATGCTGAACTGAGTTGTTCTGGGTCAACTATGAAGGCAAACCCACTTTCCATTCAGTGTTTTGCTGCAATAGGCAGAAATCAGCTCATTTGGCCTGAAAATGCTTTTAAGCGAATAAAAACTTAGACTCTTGATTTCTGGCTAAATAAAAGCTGTTGCAATGATATTTCCATGCTGAACTGAATTGTTCTGGGTCAACTATGAAGGCAAACCCACTTTCCTTTCAGTATTTTGCTGCAATTGGCAGAAACAAGCATATTTGCTCATTCGGCCTGAAAATGCTTTTAAGCGCATAAAAACTTACACTCTTGATTTCTGGCTAAATAAAAGCTGTTGCAATGATATTTCCATGCTGAACTGAGTTGTTCTGGGTCAACTATGAAGGCAAACCCACTTTCCATTCAGTGTTTTGCTGAAATAGGCAGAAATCAGCTCATTTGGCCTGAAAATGCTTTTAAGCGAATAAAAACTTACACTCTTGATTTCTGGCTAAATAAAAGCTGTTGCAATGATATTTCCATGCTGAACTGAGTTGTTCTGGGTCAACTATGAAGGCAAACCCACTTTCCTTTCAGTATTTTGCTGCAATTGGCAGAAACAAGCATATTTGCTCATTCGGCCTGAAAATGCTTTTAAGGGCATAAAAACTTACACTCTTGATTTCTGGCTAAATAAAAGCTGTTGCAATGATATTTCCATGCTGAACTGAGTTGTTCTGGGTCAACTATGAAGGCAAACCCACTTTCCTTTCAGTATTTTGCTGCAATTGGCAGAAACAAGCATATTTGCTCATTCGGCCTGAAAATGCTTTTAAGGGCATAAAAACTTACACTCTTGATTTCTGGCTAAATAAAAGCTGTTGCAATGATATTTCCATGCTGAACTGAGTTGTTCTGGGTCAACTATGAAGGCAAACCCACTTTCCTTTCAGTATTTTGCTGCAATTGGCAGAAACAAGCATATTTGCTCATTCGGCCTGAAAATGCTTTTAAGGGCATAAAAACTTACACTCTTGATTTCTGGCTAAATAAAAGCTGTTGCAATGATATTTCCATGCTGAACTGACTTGTTCTGGGTCAACTATGAAGGCAAACCCACTTTCCTTTCAGTATTTTGCTGCAATTGGCAGAAACAAGCATATTTGCTCATTCGGCCTGAAAATGCTTTTAAGCGCATAAAAACTTACACTCTTGATTTCTGGCTAAATAAAAGCTGTTGCAATGATATTTCCATGCTGAACTGAGTTGTTCTGGGTCAACTATGAAGGCAAACCCACTTTCCTTTCAGTATTTTGCTGCAATTGGCAGAAACAAGCATATTTGCTCATTCGGCCTGAAAATGCTTTTAAGCGAATAAAAACTTACACTCTTGATTTCTGGCTAAATAAAAGCTGTTGCAATAATATTTCCATGCTGAACTGAGTTGTTCTGGGTCAACTATGAAGGCAAACCCACTTTCCTTTCAGTATTTTGCTGCAATTGGCAGAAACAAGCATATTTGCTCATTCGGCCTGAAAATGCTTTTAAGCGCATAAAAACTTACACTCTTGATTTCTGGCTAAATAAAAGCTGTTGCAATGATATTTCCATGCTGAACTGAGTTGTTCTGGGTCAACTATGAAGGCAAACCCACTTTCCTTTCAGTATTTTGCTGCAATTGGCAGAAACAAGCATATTTGCTCATTCGGCCTGAAAATGCTTTTAAGCGCATAAAAACTTACACTCTGGATTTCTGGCTAAATAAAAGCTGTTGCAATGATATTTCCATGCTGAACTGAGTTGTTCTGGGTCAACTATGAAGGCAAACCCACTTTCCATTCAGTGTTTTGCTGCAATAGGCAGAAATCAGCACATTTGGCCTGAAAATGCTTTTAAGCGAATAAAAACTTACACTCTTAATTTCTGGCTAAATAAAAGCTGTTGCAATGATATTTCCATGCTGAACTGAGTTGTTCTGGGTCAACTATGAAGGCAAACCCACTTTCCTTTCAGTATTTTGCTGCAATTGGCAGAAACAAGCATATTTGCTCATTCGGCCTGAAAATGCTTTTAAGCGCATAAAAACTTACACTCTTGATTTCTGGCTAAATAAAAGCTGTTGCAATGATATTTCCATGCTGAACTGAGTTGTTCTGGGTCAACTATGAAGGCAAAACCACTTTCCTTTCAGTATTTTGCTGCAATTGGCAGAAACAAGCATATTTGCTCATTCGGCCTGAAAATGCTTTTAAGCGAATAAAAACTTACACTCTTGATTTCTGGCTAAATAAAAGCTGTTGCAATAATATTTCCATGCTGAACTGAGTTGTTCTGGGTCAACTATGAAGGCAAACCCACTTTCCTTTCAGTATTTTGCTGCAATTGGCAGAAACAAGCATATTTGCTCATTCGGCCTGAAAATGCTTTTAAGCGAATAAAAACTTACACTCTTGATTTCTGGCTAAATAAAAGCTGTTGCAATGATATTTCCATGCTGAACTGAGTTGTTCTGGGTCAACTATGAAGGCAAACCCACTTTCCTTTCAGTATTTTGCTGCAATTGGCAGAAACAAGCATATTTGCTCATTCGGCCTGAAAATGCTTTTAAGCGCATAAAAACTTACACTCTTGATTTCTGGCTAAATAAAAGCTGTTGCAATGATATTTCCATGCTGAACTGAGTTGTTCTGGGTCAACTATGAAGGCAAACCCACTTTCCATTCAGTGTTTTGCTGCAATAGGCAGAAATCAGCTCATTTGGCCTGAAAATGCTTTTAAGCGCATAAAAACTTACACTCTTGATTTCTGGCTAAATAAAAGCTGTTGCAATGATATTTCCATGCTGAACTGAGTTGTTCTGGGTCAACTATGAAGGCAAACCCACTTTCCATTCAGTGTTTTGCTGCAATAGGCAGAAATCAGCTCATTTGGCCTGAAAATGCTTTTAAGCGCATAAAAACTTACACTCTTGATTTCTGGCTAAATAAAAGCTGTTGCAATGATATTTCCATGCTGAACTGAGTTGTTCTGGGTCAACTATGAAGGCAAACCCACTTTCCTTTCAGTATTTTGCTGCAATTGGCAGAAACAAGCATATTTGCTCATTCGGCCTGAAAATGCTTTTAAGCGCATAAAAACTTACACTCTTGATTTCTGGCTAAATAAAAGCTGTTGCAATGATATTTCCATGCTGAACTGAGTTGTTCTGGGTCAACTATGAAGGCAAACCCACTTTCCTTTCAGTATTTTGCTGCAATTGGCAGAAACAAGCATAATTGCTCATTCGGCCTGAAAATGCTTTTAAGCGCATAAAAACTTACACTCTTGATTTCTGGCTAAATAAAAGCTGTTGCAATGATATTTCCATGCTGAACTGAATTGTTTTGGGTCAACTATGAAGGCAAACCCACTTTCCTTTCAGTATTTTGCTGCAATTGGCAGAAACAAGCATATTTGCTCATTCGGCATGAAAATGCTTTTAAGGGCATAAAAACTTACACTCTTGATTTCTGGCTAAATAAAAGCTGTTGCAATGATATTTCCATGCTGAACTGAGTTGTTCTGGGTCAACTATGAAGGCAAACCCACTTTCCTTTCAGTATTTTGCTGCAATTGGCAGAAACAAGCATATTTGCTCATTCGGCCTGAAAATGCTTTTAAGCGCATAAAAACTTACACTCTTGATTTCTGGCTAAATAAAAGCTGTTGCAATGATATTTCCATGCTGAACTGAGTTGTTCTGGGTCAACTATGAAGGCAAACCCACTTTCCTTTCAGTATTTTGCTGCAATTGGCAGAAACAAGCATATTTGCTCATTCGGCCTGAAAATGCTTTTAAGCGCATAAAAACTTACACTCTTGATTTCTGGCTAAATAAAAGCTGTTGCAATGATATTTCCATGCTGAACTGAGTTGTTCTGGGTCAACTATGAAGGCAAACCCACTTTCCATTCAGTGTTTTGCTGCAATTGGCAGAAATCAGCTCATTCGGCCTGAAAATGCTTTTAAGCGCATAAAAACTTACACTCTTGATTTCTGGCTAAATAAAAGCTGTTGCAATGATATTTCCATGCTGAACTGAGTTGTTCTGGGTCAACTATGAAGGCAAACCCACTTTCCTTTCAGTATTTTGCTGCAATTGGCAGAAACAAGCATATTTGCTCATTCGGCCTGAAAATGCTTTTAAGCGCATAAAAACTTACACTCTTGATTTCTGGCTAAATAAAAGCTGTTGCAATGATATTTCCATGCTGAACTGAGTTGTTCTGGGTCAACTATGAAGGCAAACCCACTTTCCTTTCAGTATTTTGCTGCAATTGGCAGAAACAAGCATATTTGCTCATTCGGCCTGAAAATGCTTTTAAGCGCATAAAAACTTACACTCTTGATTTCTGGCTAAATAAAAGCTGTTGCAATGATATTTCCATGCTGAACTGAGTTGTTCTGGGTCAACTATGAAGGCAAACCCACTTTCCTTTCAGTATTTTGCTGCAATTGGCAGAAACAAGCATATTTGCTCCTTCGGCCTGAAAATGCTTTTAAGCGCATAAAAACTTACACTCTTGATTTCTGGCTAAATAAAAGCTGTTGCAATGATATTTCCATGCTGAACTGAGTTGTTCTGGGTCAACTATGAAGGCAAACCCACTTTCCTTTCAGTATTTTGCTGCAATTGGCAGAAACAAGCATATTTGCTCATTCGGCCTGAAAATGCTTTTAAGCGCATAAAAACTTACACTCTTGATTTCTGGCTAAATAAAAGCTGTTGCAATGATATTTCCATGCTGAACTGAGTTGTTCTGGGTCAACTATGAAGGCAAACCCACTTTCCTTTCAGTATTTTGCTGCAATTGGCAGAAACAAGCATATTTGCTCATTCGGCATGAAAATGCTTTTAAGCGAATAAAAACTTACACTCTTGATTTCTGGCTAAATAAAAGCTGTTGCAATGATATTTCCATGCTGAACTGAGTTGTTCTGGGTCAACTATGAAGGCAAACCCACTTTCCATTCAGTGTTTTGCTGCAATAGGCAGAAATCAGCTCATTTGGCCTGAAAATGCTTTTAAGCGAATAAAAACTTAGACTCTTGATTTCTGGCTAAATAAAAGCTGTTGCAATGATATTTCCATGCTGAACTGAATTGTTCTGGGTCAACTATGAAGGCAAACCCACTTTCCTTTCAGTATTTTGCTGCAATTGGCAGAAACAAGCATATTTGCTCATTCGGCCTGAAAATGCTTTTAAGCGCATAAAAACTTACACTCTTGATTTCTGGCTAAATAAAAGCTGTTGCAATGATATTTCCATGCTGAACTGAGTTGTTCTGGGTCAACTATGAAGGCAAACCCACTTTCCATTCAGTGTTTTGCTGAAATAGGCAGAAATCAGCTCATTTGGCCTGAAAATGCTTTTAAGCGAATAAAAACTTACACTCTTGATTTCTGGCTAAATAAAAGCTGTTGCAATGATATTTCCATGCTGAACTGAGTTGTTCTGGGTCAACTATGAAGGCAAACCCACTTTCCTTTCAGTATTTTGCTGCAATTGGCAGAAACAAGCATATTTGCTCATTCGGCCTGAAAATGCTTTTAAGGGCATAAAAACTTACACTCTTGATTTCTGGCTAAATAAAAGCTGTTGCAATGATATTTCCATGCTGAACTGAGTTGTTCTGGGTCAACTATGAAGGCAAACCCACTTTCCTTTCAGTATTTTGCTGCAATTGGCAGAAACAAGCATATTTGCTCATTCGGCCTGAAAATGCTTTTAAGGGCATAAAAACTTACACTCTTGATTTCTGGCTAAATAAAAGCTGTTGCAATGATATTTCCATGCTGAACTGAGTTGTTCTGGGTCAACTATGAAGGCAAACCCACTTTCCTTTCAGTATTTTGCTGCAATTGGCAGAAACAAGCATATTTGCTCATTCGGCCTGAAAATGCTTTTAAGGGCATAAAAACTTACACTCTTGATTTCTGGCTAAATAAAAGCTGTTGCAATGATATTTCCATGCTGAACTGACTTGTTCTGGGTCAACTATGAAGGCAAACCCACTTTCCTTTCAGTATTTTGCTGCAATTGGCAGAAACAAGCATATTTGCTCATTCGGCCTGAAAATGCTTTTAAGCGCATAAAAACTTACACTCTTGATTTCTGGCTAAATAAAAGCTGTTGCAATGATATTTCCATGCTGAACTGAGTTGTTCTGGGTCAACTATGAAGGCAAACCCACTTTCCTTTCAGTATTTTGCTGCAATTGGCAGAAACAAGCATATTTGCTCATTCGGCCTGAAAATGCTTTTAAGCGAATAAAAACTTACACTCTTGATTTCTGGCTAAATAAAAGCTGTTGCAATAATATTTCCATGCTGAACTGAGTTGTTCTGGGTCAACTATGAAGGCAAACCCACTTTCCTTTCAGTATTTTGCTGCAATTGGCAGAAACAAGCATATTTGCTCATTCGGCCTGAAAATGCTTTTAAGCGCATAAAAACTTACACTCTTGATTTCTGGCTAAATAAAAGCTGTTGCAATGATATTTCCATGCTGAACTGAGTTGTTCTGGGTCAACTATGAAGGCAAACCCACTTTCCTTTCAGTATTTTGCTGCAATTGGCAGAAACAAGCATATTTGCTCATTCGGCCTGAAAATGCTTTTAAGCGCATAAAAACTTACACTCTGGATTTCTGGCTAAATAAAAGCTGTTGCAATGATATTTCCATGCTGAACTGAGTTGTTCTGGGTCAACTATGAAGGCAAACCCACTTTCCATTCAGTGTTTTGCTGCAATAGGCAGAAATCAGCACATTTGGCCTGAAAATGCTTTTAAGCGAATAAAAACTTACACTCTTAATTTCTGGCTAAATAAAAGCTGTTGCAATGATATTTCCATGCTGAACTGAGTTGTTCTGGGTCAACTATGAAGGCAAACCCACTTTCCTTTCAGTATTTTGCTGCAATTGGCAGAAACAAGCATATTTGCTCATTCGGCCTGAAAATGCTTTTAAGCGCATAAAAACTTACACTCTTGATTTCTGGCTAAATAAAAGCTGTTGCAATGATATTTCCATGCTGAACTGAGTTGTTCTGGGTCAACTATGAAGGCAAAACCACTTTCCTTTCAGTATTTTGCTGCAATTGGCAGAAACAAGCATATTTGCTCATTCGGCCTGAAAATGCTTTTAAGCGAATAAAAACTTACACTCTTGATTTCTGGCTAAATAAAAGCTGTTGCAATAATATTTCCATGCTGAACTGAGTTGTTCTGGGTCAACTATGAAGGCAAACCCACTTTCCTTTCAGTATTTTGCTGCAATTGGCAGAAACAAGCATATTTGCTCATTCGGCCTGAAAATGCTTTTAAGCGAATAAAAACTTACACTCTTGATTTCTGGCTAAATAAAAGCTGTTGCAATGATATTTCCATGCTGAACTGAGTTGTTCTGGGTCAACTATGAAGGCAAACCCACTTTCCTTTCAGTATTTTGCTGCAATTGGCAGAAACAAGCATATTTGCTCATTCGGCCTGAAAATGCTTTTAAGCGCATAAAAACTTACACTCTTGATTTCTGGCTAAATAAAAGCTGTTGCAATGATATTTCCATGCTGAACTGAGTTGTTCTGGGTCAACTATGAAGGCAAACCCACTTTCCATTCAGTGTTTTGCTGCAATAGGCAGAAATCAGCTCATTTGGCCTGAAAATGCTTTTAAGCGCATAAAAACTTACACTCTTGATTTCTGGCTAAATAAAAGCTGTTGCAATGATATTTCCATGCTGAACTGAGTTGTTCTGGGTCAACTATGAAGGCAAACCCACTTTCCATTCAGTGTTTTGCTGCAATAGGCAGAAATCAGCTCATTTGGCCTGAAAATGCTTTTAAGCGCATAAAAACTTACACTCTTGATTTCTGGCTAAATAAAAGCTGTTGCAATGATATTTCCATGCTGAACTGAGTTGTTCTGGGTCAACTATGAAGGCAAACCCACTTTCCTTTCAGTATTTTGCTGCAATTGGCAGAAACAAGCATATTTGCTCATTCGGCCTGAAAATGCTTTTAAGCGCATAAAAACTTACACTCTTGATTTCTGGCTAAATAAAAGCTGTTGCAATGATATTTCCATGCTGAACTGAGTTGTTCTGGGTCAACTATGAAGGCAAACCCACTTTCCTTTCAGTATTTTGCTGCAATTGGCAGAAACAAGCATATTTGCTCATTCGGCCTGAAAATGCTTTTAAGGGCATAAAAACTTACACTCTTGATTTCTGGCTAAATAAAAGCTGTTGCAATGATATTTCCATGCTGAACTGAGTTGTTCTGGGTCAACTATGAAGGCAAACCCACTTTCCTTTCAGTATTTTGCTGCAATTGGCAGAAACAAGCATATTTGCTCATTCGGCCTGAAAATGCTTTTAAGGGCATAAAAACTTACACTCTTGATTTCTGGCTAAATAAAAGCTGTTGCAATGATATTTCCATGCTGAACTGAGTTGTTCTGGGTCAACTATGAAGGCAAACCCACTTTCCATTCAGTGTTTTGCTGCAATAGGCAGAAATCAGCTCACTTGGCCTGAAAATGCTTTTAAGCGCATAAAAACTTACACTCTTGATTTCTGGCTAAATAAAAGCTGTTGCAATGATATTTCCATGCTGAACTGAGTTGTTCTGGGTCAACTATGAAGGCAAACCCACTTTCCTTTCAGTATTTTGCTGCAATTGGCAGAAACAAGCATATTTGCTCATTCGGCCTGAAAATGCTTTTAAGCGCATAAAAACTTACACTCTTGATTTCTGGCTAAATAAAAGCTGTTGCAATGATATTTCCATGCTGAACTGAGTTGTTCTGGGTCAACTATGAAGGCAAACCCACTTTCCATTCAGTGTTTTGCTGCAATAGGCAGAAATCAGCTCATTTGGCCTGAAAATGCTTTTAAGCGAATAAAAACTTAGACTCTTGATTTCTGGCTAAATAAAAGCTGTTGCAATGATATTTCCATGCTGAACTGAATTGTTCTGGGTCAACTATGAAGGCAAACCCACTTTCCTTTCAGTATTTTGCTGCAATTGGCAGAAACAAGCATATTTGCTCATTCGGCCTGAAAATGCTTTTAAGCGCATAAAAACTTACACTCTTGATTTCTGGCTAAATAAAAGCTGTTGCAATGATATTTCCATGCTGAACTGAGTTGTTCTGGGTCAACTATGAAGGCAAACCCACTTTCCTTTCAGTATTTTGCTGCAATTGGCAGAAACAAGCATATTTGCTCATTCGGCCTGAAAATGCTTTTAAGCGCATAAAAACTTACACTCTTGATTTCTGGCTAAATAAAAGCTGTTGCAATGATATTTCCATGCTGAACTGAGTTGTTCTGGGTCAACTATGAAGGCAAACCCACTTTCCATTCAGTGTTTTGCTGCAATAGGCAGAAATCAGCTCATTTGGCCTGAAAATGCTTTTAAGCGAATAAAAACTTACACTCTTGATTTCTGGCTAAATAAAAGCTGTTGCAATGATATTTCCATGCTGAACTGAGTTGTTCTGGGTCAATTATGAAGGCAAACCCACTTTCCTTTCAGTATGTTGCTGCAATTGGCAGAAACAAGCATATTTGCTCATTCGGCCTGAAAATGCTTTTAAGCGCATAAAAACTTACACTCTTGATTTCTGGCTAAATAAAAGCTGTTGCAATGATATTTCCATGCTGAACTGAGTTGTTCTGGGTCAACTATGAAGGCAAACCCACTTTCCTTTCAGTATTTTGCTGCAATTGGCAGAAACAAGCATATTTGCTCATTCGGCCTGAAAATGCTTTTAAGCGCATAAAAACTTACACTCTTGATTTCTGGCTAAATAAAAGCTGTTGCAATGATATTTCTATGCTGAACTGAGTTGTTCTGGGTCAACTATGAAGGCAAACCCACTTTCCATTCAGTGTTTTGCTGCAATAGGCAGAAATCAGCTCATTTGGCCTGAAAATGCTTTTAAGCGAATAAAAACTTACACTCTTGATTTCTGGCTAAATAAAAGCTGTTGCAATGATATTTCCATGCTGAACTGAGTTGTTCTGGGTCAACTATGAAGGCAAACCCACTTTCCATTCAGTGTTTTGCTGCAATAGGCAGAAATCAGCTCATTTGGCCTGAAAATGCTTTTAAGCGAATAAAAACTTACACTCTTGATTTCTGGCTAAATAAAAGCTGTTGCAATGATATTTCCATGCTGAACTGAGTTGTTCTGGGTCAACTATGAAGGCAAACCCACTTTCCTTTCAGTATTTTGCTGCAATTGGCAGAAACAAGCATATTTGCTCATTCGGCCTGAAAATGCTTTTAAGCGCATAAAAACTTACAGTCTTGATTTCTGGCTAAATAAAAGCTGTTGCAATGTTATTTCCATGCTGAACTGAGTTGTTCTGGGTCAACTATGAAGGCAAACCCACTTTCCTTTCAGTATTTTGCTGCAATTGGCAGAAACAAGCATATTTGCTCATTCGGCCTGAAAATGCTTTTAAGCGCATAAAAACTTACACTCTTGATTTCTGGCTAAATAAAAGCTGTTGCAATGATATTTCCATGCTGAACTGAGTTGTTCTGGGTCAACTATGAAGGCAAACCCACTTTCCATTCAGTGTTTTGCTGCAAAAGGCAGAAATCAGCTCATTTGGCCTGAAAATGCTTTTAAGCGAATAAAAACTTATACTCTTGATTTCTGGCTAAATAAAAGCTGTTGCAATGATATTTCCATGCTGAACTGAGTTGTTCTGGGTCAACTATGAAGGCAAACCCACTTTCCTTTCAGTATTTTGCTGCAATTGGCAGAAACAAGCATATTTGCTCATTCGGCCTGAAAATGCTTTTAAGGGCATAAAAACTTACACTCTTGATTTCTGGCTAAATAAAAGCTGTTGCAATGATATTTCCATGCTGAACTGAGTTGTTCTGGGTCAACTATGAAGGCAAACCCACTTTCCTTTCAGTATTTTGCTGCAATTGGCAGAAACAAGCATATTTGCTCATTCGGCCTGAAAATGCTTTTAAGCGCATAAAAACTTACACTCTTGATTTCTGGCTAAATAAAAGCTGTTGCAATGATATTTCCATGCTGAACTGAGTTGTTCTGGGTCAACTATGAAGGCAAACCCACTTTCCTTTCAGTATTTTGCTGCAATTGGCAGAAACAAGCATATTTGCTCATTCGGCCTGAAAATGCTTTTAAGCGCATAAAAACTTACACTCTTGATTTCTGGCTAAATAAAAGCTGTTGCAATGATATTTCCATGCTGAACTGAGTTGTTCTGGGTCAACTATGAAGGCAAACCCACTTTCCATTCAGTGTTTTGCTGCAATTGGCAGAAATCAGCTTATTTGGCCTGAAAATGCTTTTAAGCGCATAAAAACTTACACTCTTGATTTCTGGCTAAATAAAAGCTGTTGCAATGATATTTCCATGCTGAACTGAGATGTTCTGGGTCAACTATGAAGGCAAACCCACTTTCCTTTCAGTATTTTGCTGCAATTGGCAGAAACAAGCATATTTGCTCATTCGGCCTGAAAATGCTTTTAAGCGCATAAAAACTTACACTCTTGATTTCTGGCAAAATAAAAGCTGTTGCAATGATATTTCCATGCTGAACTGAGTTGTTCTGGGTCAACTATGAAGGCAAACCCACTTTCCTTTCAGTATTTTGCTGCAATTGGCAGAAACAAGCATATTTGCTCATTCGGCCTGAAAATGCTTTTAAGCGCATAAAAACTTACACTCTTGATTTCTGGCTAAATAAAAGCTGTTGCAATGATATTTCCATGCTGAACTGAGTTGTTCTGGGTCAACTATGAAGGCAAACCCACTTTCCATTCAGTGTTTTGCTGCAATAGGCAGAAATCAGCTCATTTGGCCTGAAAATGCTTTTAAGCGAATAAAAACTTAGACTCTTGATTTCTGGCTAAATAAAAGCTGTTGCAATGATATTTCCATGCTGAACTGAATTGTTCTGGGTCAACTATGAAGGCAAACCCACTTTCCTTTCAGTATTTTGCTGCAATTGGCAGAAACAAGCATATTTGCTCATTCGGCCTGAAAATGCTTTTAAGCGCATAAAAACTTACACTCTTGATTTCTGGCTAAATAAAAGCTGTTGCAATGATATTTCCATGCTGAACTGAGTTGTTCTGGGTCAACTATGAAGGCAAACCCACTTTCCTTTCAGTATTTTGCTGCAATTGGCAGAAACAAGCATATTTGCTCATTCGGCCTGAAAATGCTTTTAAGCGCATAAAAACTTACACTCTTGATTTCTGGCTAAATAAAAGCTGTTGCAATGATATTTCCATGCTGAACTGAGTTGTTCTGGGTCAACTATGAAGGCAAACCCACTTTCCATTCAGTGTTTTGCTGCAATAGGCAGAAATCAGCTCATTTGGCCTGAAAATGCTTTTAAGCGAATAAAAACTTACACTCTTGATTTCTGGCTAAATAAAAGCTGTTGCAATGATATTTCCATGCTGAACTGAGTTGTTCTGGGTCAATTATGTAGGCAAACCCACTTTCCTTTCAGTATGTTGCTGCAATTGGCAGAAACAAGCATATTTGCTCATTCGGCCTGAAAATGCTTTTAAGCGCATAAAAACTTACACTCTTGATTTCTGGCTAAATAAAAGCTGTTGCAATGATATTTCCATGCTGAACTGAGTTGTTCTGGGTCAACTATGAAGGCAAACCCACTTTCCTTTCAGTATTTTGCTGCAATTGGCAGAAACAAGCATATTTGCTCATTCGGCCTGAAAATGCTTTTAAGCGCATAAAAACTTACACTCTTGATTTCTGGCTAAATAAAAGCTGTTGCAATGATATTTCTATGCTGAACTGAGTTGTTCTGGGTCAACTATGAAGGCAAACCCACTTTCCATTCAGTGTTTTGCTGCAATAGGCAGAAATCAGCTCATTTGGCCTGAAAATGCTTTTAAGCGAATAAAAACTTACACTCTTGATTTCTGGCTAAATAAAAGCTGTTGCAATGATATTTCCATGCTGAACTGAGTTGTTCTGGGTCAACTATGAAGGCAAACCCACTTTCCATTCAGTGTTTTGCTGCAATAGGCAGAAATCAGCTCATTTGGCCTGAAAATGCTTTTAAGCGAATAAAAACTTACACTCTTGATTTCTGGCTAAATAAAAGCTGTTGCAATGATATTTCCATGCTGAACTGAGTTGTTCTGGGTCAACTATGAAGGCAAACCCACTTTCCTTTCAGTATTTTGCTGCAATTGGCAGAAACAAGCATATTTGCTCATTCGGCCTGAAAATGCTTTTAAGCGCATAAAAACTTACAGTCTTGATTTCTGGCTAAATAAAAGCTGTTGCAATGTTATTTCCATGCTGAACTGAGTTGTTCTGGGTCAACTATGAAGGCAAACCCACTTTCCTTTCAGTATTTTGCTGCAATTGGCAGAAACAAGCATATTTGCTCATTCGGCCTGAAAATGCTTTTAAGCGCATAAAAACTTACACTCTTGATTTCTGGCTAAATAAAAGCTGTTGCAATGATATTTCCATGCTGAACTGAGTTGTTCTGGGTCAACTATGAAGGCAAACCCACTTTCCATTCAGTGTTTTGCTGCAAAAGGCAGAAATCAGCTCATTTGGCCTGAAAATGCTTTTAAGCGAATAAAAGCTTACACTTTTAATTTCTGGCTAAATAAAAGCTGTTGCAATGATATTTCCATGCTGAACTTAGTTGTTCTGGGTCAACTATGAAGGCAAACCCACTTTCCTTTCTGTATTTTGCTGCAATTGGCAGAAACAAGCATATTTGCTCATTCGGCCTGAAAATGCTTTTAAGCGCATAAAAACTTACACTCTTGATTTCTGGCAAAATAAAAGCTGTTGCAATGATATTTCCATGCTGAACTGAGTTGTTCTGGGTCAACTATGAAGGCAAACCCACTTTCCTTTCAGTATTTTGCTGCAATTGGCAGAAACAAGCATATTTGCTCATTCGGCCTGAAAATGCTTTTAAGCGCATAAAAACTTACACTCTTGATTTCTGGCTAAATAAAAGCTGTTGCAATGATATTTCCATGCTGAACTGAGTTGTTCTGGGTCAACTATGAAGGCAAACCCACTTTCCATTCAGTGTTTTGCTGCAATAGGCAGAAATCAGCACATTTGGCCTGAAAATGCTTTTAAGCGCATAAAAACTTACACTCTTGATTTCTGGCTAAATAAAAGCTGTTGCAATGATATTTCCATGCTGAACTGAGTTGTTCTGGGTCAACTATGAAGGCAAACCCACTTTCCTTTCAGTATTTTGCTGCAATTGGCAGAAACAAGCATATTTGCTCATTTGGCCTGAAAATGCTTTTAAGCGCATAAAAACTTACACTCTTGATTTCTGGCTAAATAAAAGCTGTTGCAATGATATTTCCATGCTGAACTGAGTTGTTCTGGGTCAACTATGAAGGCAAACCCACTTTCCATTCAGTGTTTTGCTGCAATAGGCAGAAATCAGCTCATTTGGCCTGAAAATGCTTTTAAAGCGAATAAAAACTTAGACTCTTGATTTCTGGCTAAATAAAAGCTGTTGCAATGATATTTCCATGCTGAACTGAATTGTTCTGGGTCAACTATGAAGGCAAACCCACTTTCCTTTCAGTATTTTGCTGCAATTGGCAGAAACAAGCATATTTGCTCATTCGGCCTGAAAATGCTTTTAAGCGCATAAAAACTTACACTCTTGATTTCTGGCTAAATAAAAGCTGTTGCAATGATATTTCCATGCTGAACTGAGTTGTTCTGGGTCAACTATGAAGGCAAACCCACTTTCCTTTCAGTATTTTGCTGCAATTGGCAGAAACAAGCATATTTGCTCATTCGGCCTGAAAATGCTTTTAAGCGCATAAAAACTTACACTCTTGATTTCTGGCTAAATAAAAGCTGTTGCAATGATATTTCCATGCTGAACTGAGTTGTTCTGGGTCAACTATGAAGGCAAACCCACTTTCCATTCAGTGTTTTGCTGCAATAGGCAGAAATCAGCTCATTTGGCCTGAAAATGCTTTTAAGCGAATAAAAACTTACACTCTTGATTTCTGGCTAAATAAAAGCTGTTGCAATGATATTTCCATGCTGAACTGAGTTGTTCTGGGTCAACTATGAAGGCAAACCCACTTTCCTTTCAGTATTTTGCTGCAATTGGCAGAAACAAGCATATTTGCTCATTCGGCCTGAAAATGCTTTTAAGCGCATAAAAACTTACACTCTTGATTTCTGGCAAAATAAAAGCTTTTGCAATGATATTTCCATGCTGAACTGAGTTGTTCTGGGTCAACTATGAAGGCAAACCCACTTTCCTTTCAGTATTTTGCTGCAATTGGCAGAAACAAGCATATTTGCTCATTCGGCCTGAAAATGCTTTTAAGGGCATAAAAACTTACACTCTTGATTTCTGGCTAAATAAAAGCTGTTGCAATGATATTTCCATGCTGAACTGAGTTGTTCTGGGTCAACTATGAAGGCAAACCCACTTTCCATTCAGTGTTTTGCTGCAATAGGCAGAAATCAGCTCATTTGGCCTGAAAATGCTTTTAAGCGAATAAAAACTTACACTTTTGATATCTGGCTAAATAAAAGCTGTTGCAATGATATTTCCATGCTGAACTGAGTTGTTCTGGGTCAACTATGAAGGCAAACCCACTTTCCTTTCAGTATTTTGCTGCAATTGGCAGAAACAAGCATATTTGCTCATTCGGCCTGAAAATGCTTTTAAGCGCATAAAAACTTACACTCTTGATTTCTGGCTAAATAAAAGCTGTTGCAATGATATTTCCATGCTGAACTGAGTTGTTCTGGGTCAACTATGAAGGCAAACCCACTTTCCTTTCAGTATTTTGCTGCAATTGGCAGAAACAAGCATATTTGCTCATTCGGCCTGAAAATGCTTTTAAGCGCATAAAAACTTACACTCTTGATTTCTGGCTAAATAAAAGCTGTTGCAATGATATTTCCATGCTGAACTGAGTTGTTCTGGGTCAACTATGAAGGCAAACCCACTTTCCATTCAGTGTTTTGCTGCAATAGGCAGAAATCAGCTCATTTGGCCTGAAAATGCTTTTAAGCGAATAAAAACTTACACTCTTGATTTCTGGCTAAATAAAAGCTGTTGCAATGATATTTCCATGCTGAACTGAGTTGTTCTGGGTCAACTATGAAGGCAAACCCACTTTCCTTTCAGTATTTTGCTGCAATTGGCAGAAACAAGCATATTTGCTCATTCGGCCTGAAAATGCTTTTAAGCGCATAAAAACTTACACTCTTGATTTCTGGCAAAATAAAAGCTTTTGCAATGATATTTCCATGCTGAACTGAGTTGTTCTGGGTCAACTATGAAGGCAAACCCACTTTCCTTTCAGTATTTTGCTGCAATTGGCAGAAACAAGCATATTTGCTCATTCGGCCTGAAAATGCTTTTAAGGGCATAAAAACTTACACTCTTGATTTCTGGCTAAATAAAAGCTGTTGCAATGATATTTCCATGCTGAACTGAGTTGTTCTGGGTCAACTATGAAGGCAAACCCACTTTCCTTTCAGTATTTTGCTGCAATTGGCAGAAACAAGCATATTTGCTCATTCGGCCTGAAAATGCTTTTAAGGGCATAAAAACTTACACTCTTGATTTCTGGCTAAATAAAAGCTGTTGCAATGATATTTCCATGCTGAACTGAGTTGTTCTGGGTCAACTATGAAGGCAAACCCACTTTCCTTTCAGTATTTTGCTGCAATTGGCAGAAACAAGCATATTTGCTCATTCGGCCTGAAAATGCTTTTAAGCGCATAAAAACTTACACTCTTGATTTCTGGCTAAATAAAAGCTGTTGCAATGATATTTCCATGCTGAACTGAGTTGTTCTGGGTCAACTATGAAGGCAAACCCACTTTCCTTTCAGTATTTTGCTGCAATTGGCAGAAACAAGCATATTTGATCATTCGGCCTGAAAATGCTTTTAAGCGCATAAAAACTTACACTCTTGATTTCTGGCTAAATAAAAGCTGTTGCAATGATATTTCCATGCTGAACTGAGATGTTCTGGGTCAACTATGAAGGCAAACCCACTTTCCTTTCAGTATTTTGCTGCAATTGGCAGAAACAAGCATATTTGCTCATTCGGCCTGAAAATGCTTTTAAGCGCATAAAAACTTACACTCTTGATTTCTGGCTAAATAAAAGCTGTTGCAATGATATTTCCATGCTGAACTGAGTTGTTCTGGGTCAACTATGAAGGCAAACCCACTTTCCTTTCAGTATTTTGCTGCAATTGGCAGAAACAAGCATATTTGCTCATTCGGCCTGAAAATGCTTTTAAGCGCATAAAAACTTACACTCTGGATTTCTGGCTAAATAAAAGCTGTTGCAATGATATTTCCATGCTGAACTGAGTTGTTCTGGGTCAACTATGAAGGCAAACCCACTTTCCATTCAGTGTTTTGCTGCAATAGGCAGAAATCAGCACATTTGGCCTGAAAATGCTTTTAAGCGAATAAAAACTTACACTCTTAATTTCTGGCTAAATAAAAGCTGTTGCAATGATATTTCCATGCTGAACTGAGTTGTTCTGGGTCAACTATGAAGGCAAACCCACTTTCCTTTCAGTATTTTGCTGCAATTGGCAGAAACAAGCATATTTGCTCATTCGGCCTGAAAATGCTTTTAAGCGCATAAAAACTTACACTCTTGATTTCTGGCTAAATAAAAGCTGTTGCAATGATATTTCCATGCTGAACTGAGTTGTTCTGGGTCAACTATGAAGGCAAACCCACTTTCCTTTCAGTATTTTGCTGCAATTGGCAGAAACAAGCATAATTGCTCATTCGGCCTGAAAATGCTTTTAAGCGCATAAAAACTTACACTCTTGATTTCTGGCTAAATAAAAGCTGTTGCAATGATATTTCCATGCTGAACTGAATTGTTCTGGGTCAACTATGAAGGCAAACCCACTTTCCTTTCAGTATTTTGCTGCAATTGGCAGAAACAAGCATATTTGCTCATTCGGCATGAAAATGCTTTTAAGGGCATAAAAACTTACACTCTTGATTTCTGGCTAAATAAAAGCTGTTGCAATGATATTTCCATGCTGAACTGAGTTGTTCTGGGTCAACTATGAAGGCAAACCCACTTTCCTTTCAGTATTTTGCTGCAATTGGCAGAAACAAGCATATTTGCTCATTCGGCCTGAAAATGCTTTTAAGCGCATAAAAACTTACACTCTTGATTTCTGGCTAAATAAAAGCTGTTGCAATGATATTTCCATGCTGAACTGAGTTGTTCTGGGTCAACTATGAAGGCAAACCCACTTTCCTTTCAGTATTTTGCTGCAATTGGCAGAAACAAGCATATTTGCTCATTCGGCCTGAAAATGCTTTTAAGCGCATAAAAACTTACACTCTTGATTTCTGGCTAAATAAAAGCTGTTGCAATGATATTTCCATGCTGAACTGAGTTGTTCTGGGTCAACTATGAAGGCAAACCCACTTTCCATTCAGTGTTTTGCTGCAATTGGCAGAAATCAGCTCATTCGGCCTGAAAATGCTTTTAAGCGCATAAAAACTTACACTCTTGATTTCTGGCTAAATAAAAGCTGTTGCAATGATATTTCCATGCTGAACTGAGTTGTTCTGGGTCAACTATGAAGGCAAACCCACTTTCCTTTCAGTATTTTGCTGCAATTGGCAGAAACAAGCATATTTGCTCATTCGGCCTGAAAATGCTTTTAAGCGCATAAAAACTTACACTCTTGATTTCTGGCTAAATAAAAGCTGTTGCAATGATATTTCCATGCTGAACTGAGTTGTTCTGGGTCAACTATGAAGGCAAACCCACTTTCCTTTCAGTATTTTGCTGCAATTGGCAGAAACAAGCATATTTGCTCATTCGGCATGAAAATGCTTTTAAGGGCATAAAAACTTACACTCTTGATTTCTGGCTAAATAAAAGCTGTTGCAATGATATTTCCATGCTGAACTGAGTTGTTCTGGGTCAACTATGAAGGCAAACCCACTTTCCTTTCAGTATTTTGCTGCAATTGGCAGAAACAAGCATATTTGCTCATTCGGCCTGAAAATGCTTTTAAGCGCATAAAAACTTACACTCTTGATTTCTGGCTAAATAAAAGCTGTTGCAATGATATTTCCATGCTGAACTGAGTTGTTCTGGGTCAACTATGAAGGCAAACCCACTTTCCTTTCAGTATTTTGCTGCAATTGGCAGAAACAAGCATATTTGCTCATTCGGCCTGAAAATGCTTTTAAGCGCATAAAAACTTACACTCTTGATTTCTGGCTAAATAAAAGCTGTTGCAATGATATTTCCATGCTGAACTGAGTTGTTCTGGGTCAACTATGAAGGCAAACCCACTTTCCATTCAGTGTTTTGCTGCAATTGGCAGAAATCAGCTCATTCGGCCTGAAAATGCTTTTAAGCGCATAAAAACTTACACTCTTGATTTCTGGCTAAATAAAAGCTGTTGCAATGATATTTCCATGCTGAACTGAGTTGTTCTGGGTCAACTATGAAGGCAAACCCACTTTCCTTTCAGTATTTTGCTGCAATTGGCAGAAACAAGCATATTTGCTCATTCGGCCTGAAAATGCTTTTAAGCGCATAAAAACTTACACTCTTGATTTCTGGCTAAATAAAAGCTGTTGCAATGATATTTCCATGCTGAACTGAGTTGTTCTGGGTCAACTATGAAGGCAAACCCACTTTCCTTTCAGTATTTTGCTGCAATTGGCAGAAACAAGCATATTTGCTCATTCGGCCTGAAAATGCTTTTAAGCGCATAAAAACTTACACTCTTGATTTCTGGCTAAATAAAAGCTGTTGCAATGATATTTCCATGCTGAACTGAGTTGTTCTGGGTCAACTATGAAGGCAAACCCACTTTCCTTTCAGTATTTTGCTGCAATTGGCAGAAACAAGCATATTTGCTCATTCGGCCTGAAAATGCTTTTAAGCGCATAAAAACTTACACTCTTGATTTCTGGCTAAATAAAAGCTGTTGCAATGATATTTCCATGCTGAACTGAGTTGTTCTGGGTCAACTATGAAGGCAAACCCACTTTCCTTTCAGTATTTTGCTGCAATTGGCAGAAACAAGCATATTTGCTCATTCGGCCTGAAAATGCTTTTAAGCGCATAAAAACTTACACTCTTGATTTCTGGCTAAATAAAAGCTGTTGCAATGATATTTCCATGCTGAACTGAGTTGTTCTGGGTCAACTATGAAGGCAAACCCACTTTCCTTTCAGTATTTTGCTGCAATTGGCAGAAACAAGCATATTTGCTCATTCGGCCTGAAAATGCTTTTAAGCGCATAAAAACTTACACTCTTGATTTCTGGCTAAATAAAAGCTGTTGCAATGATATTTCCATGCTGAACTGAGTTGTTCTGGGTCAACTATGAAGGCAAACCCACTTTCCTTTCAGTATTTTGCTGCAATTGGCAGAAACAAGCATATTTGCTCATTCGGCATGAAAATGCTTTTAAGCGAATAAAAACTTACACTCTTGATTTCTGGCAAAATAAAAGCTGTTGCAATGATATTTCCATGCTGAACTGAGTTGTTCTGGGTCAACTATGAAGGCAAACCCACTTTCCATTCAGTGTTTTGCTGCAATAGGCAGAAATCAGCTCATTTGGCCTGAAAATGCTTTTAAGCGAATAAAAACTTAGACTCTTGATTTCTGGCTAAATAAAAGCTGTTGCAATGATATTTCCATGCTGAACTGAATTGTTCTGGGTCAACTATGAAGGCAAACCCACTTTCCTTTCAGTATTTTGCTGCAATTGGCAGAAACAAGCATATTTGCTCATTCGGCCTGAAAATGCTTTTAAGCGCATAAAAACTTACACTCTTGATTTCTGGCTAAATAAAAGCTGTTGCAATGATATTTCCATGCTGAACTGAGTTGTTCTGGGTCAACTATGAAGGCAAACCCACTTTCCATTCAGTGTTTTGCTGAAATAGGCAGAAATCAGCTCATTTGGCCTGAAAATGCTTTTAAGCGAATAAAAACTTACACTCTTGATTTCTGGCTAAATAAAAGCTGTTGCAATGATATTTCCATGCTGAACTGAGTTGTTCTGGGTCAACTATGAAGGCAAACCCACTTTCCTTTCAGTATTTTGCTGCAATTGGCAGAAACAAGCATATTTGCTCATTCGGCCTGAAAATGCTTTTAAGGGCATAAAAACTTACACTCTTGATTTCTGGCTAAATAAAAGCTGTTGCAATGATATTTCCATGCTGAACTGAGTTGTTCTGGGTCAACTATGAAGGCAAACCCACTTTCCTTTCAGTATTTTGCTGCAATTGGCAGAAACAAGCATATTTGCTCATTCGGCCTGAAAATGCTTTTAAGGGCATAAAAACTTACACTCTTGATTTCTGGCTAAATAAAAGCTGTTGCAATGATATTTCCATGCTGAACTGAGTTGTTCTGGGTCAACTATGAAGGCAAACCCACTTTCCTTTCAGTATTTTGCTGCAATTGGCAGAAACAAGCATATTTGCTCATTCGGCCTGAAAATGCTTTTAAGCGCATAAAAACTTACACTCTTGATTTCTGGCTAAATAAAAGCTGTTGCAATGATATTTCCATGCTGAACTGAGTTGTTCTGGGTCAACTATGAAGGCAAACCCACTTTCCTTTCAGTATTTTGCTGCAATTGGCAGAAACAAGCATATTTGCTCATTCGGCCTGAAAATGCTTTTAAGCGCATAAAAACTTACACTCTTGATTTCTGGCTAAATAAAAGCTGTTGCAATAATATTTCCATGCTGAACTGAGTTGTTCTGGGTCAACTATGAAGGCAAACCCACTTTCCATTCAGTGTTTTGCTGCAATTGGCAGAAATCAGCTCATTTGGCCTGAAAATGCTTTTAAGCGCATAAAAACTTACACTCTTGATTTCTGGCTAAATAAAAGCTGTTGCAATGATATTTCCATGCTGAACTGAGTTGTTCTGGGTCAACTATGAAGGCAAACCCACTTTCCTTTCAGTATTTTGCTGCAATTGGCAGAAACAAGCATATTTGCTCATTCGGCCTGAAAATGCTTTTAAGCGCATAAAAACTTACACTCTTGATTTCTGGCTAAATAAAAGCTGTTGCAATGATATTTCCATGCTGAACTGAGTTGTTCTGGGTCAACTATGAAGGCAAACCCACTTTCCTTTCAGTATTTTGCTGCAATTGGCAGAAACAAGCATATTTGCTCATTCGGCCTGAAAATGCTTTTAAGCGCATAAAAACTTACACTCTTGATTTCTGGCTAAATAAAAGCTGTTGCAATGATATTTCCATGCTGAACTGACTTGTTCTGGGTCAACTATGAAGGCAAACCCACTTTCCTTTCAGTATTTTGCTGCAATTGGCAGAAACAAGCATATTTGCTCATTCGGCCTGAAAATGCTTTTAAGCGCATAAAAACTTACACTCTTGATTTCTGGCTAAATAAAAGCTGTTGCAATGATATTTCCATGCTGAACTGAGTTGTTCTGGGTCAACTATGAAGGCAAACCCACTTTCCTTTCAGTATTTTGCTGCAATTGGCAGAAACAAGCATATTTGCTCATTCGGCCTGAAAATGCTTTTAAGCGAATAAAAACTTACACTCTTGATTTCTGGCTAAATAAAAGCTGTTGCAATAATATTTCCATGCTGAACTGAGTTGTTCTGGGTCAACTATGAAGGCAAACCCACTTTCCTTTCAGTATTTTGCTGCAATTGGCAGAAACAAGCATATTTGCTCATTCGGCCTGAAAATGCTTTTAAGCGCATAAAAACTTACACTCTTGATTTCTGGCTAAATAAAAGCTGTTGCAATGATATTTCCATGCTGAACTGAGTTGTTCTGGGTCAACTATGAAGGCAAACCCACTTTCCTTTCAGTATTTTGCTGCAATTGGCAGAAACAAGCATATTTGCTCATTCGGCCTGAAAATGCTTTTAAGCGCATAAAAACTTACACTCTGGATTTCTGGCTAAATAAAAGCTGTTGCAATGATATTTCCATGCTGAACTGAGTTGTTCTGGGTCAACTATGAAGGCAAACCCACTTTCCATTCAGTGTTTTGCTGCAATAGGCAGAAATCAGCACATTTGGCCTGAAAATGCTTTTAAGCGAATAAAAACTTACACTCTTAATTTCTGGCTAAATAAAAGCTGTTGCAATGATATTTCCATGCTGAACTGAGTTGTTCTGGGTCAACTATGAAGGCAAACCCACTTTCCTTTCAGTATTTTGCTGCAATTGGCAGAAACAAGCATATTTGCTCATTCGGCCTGAAAATGCTTTTAAGCGCATAAAAACTTACACTCTTGATTTCTGGCTAAATAAAAGCTGTTGCAATGATATTTCCATGCTGAACTGAGTTGTTCTGGGTCAACTATGAAGGCAAACCCACTTTCCTTTCAGTATTTTGCTGCAATTGGCAGAAACAAGCATATTTGCTCATTCGGCCTGAAAATGCTTTTAAGCGAATAAAAACTTACACTCTTGATTTCTGGCTAAATAAAAGCTGTTGCAATAATATTTCCATGCTGAACTGAGTTGTTCTGGGTCAACTATGAAGGCAAACCCACTTTCCTTTCAGTATTTTGCTGCAATTGGCAGAAACAAGCATATTTGCTCATTCGGCCTGAAAATGCTTTTAAGCGAATAAAAACTTACACTCTTGATTTCTGGCTAAATAAAAGCTGTTGCAATGATATTTCCATGCTGAACTGAGTTGTTCTGGGTCAACTATGAAGGCAAACCCACTTTCCTTTCAGTATTTTGCTGCAATTGGCAGAAACAAGCATATTTGCTCATTCGGCCTGAAAATGCTTTTAAGGGCATAAAAACTTACACTCTTGATTTCTGGCTAAATAAAAGCTGTTGCAATGATATTTCCATGCTGAACTGAGTTGTTCTGGGTCAACTATGAAGGCAAACCCACTTTCCTTTCAGTATTTTGCTGCAATTGGCAGAAACAAGCATATTTGCTCATTCGGCCTGAAAATGCTTTTAAGCGCATAAAAACTTACACTCTTGATTTCTGGCTAAATAAAAGCTGTTGCAATGATATTTCCATGCTGAACTGAGTTGTTCTGGGTCAACTATGAAGGCAAACCCACTTTCCTTTCAGTATTTTGCTGCAATTGGCAGAAACAAGCATATTTGCTCATTCGGCCTGAAAATGCTTTTAAGCGCATAAAAACTTACACTCTTGATTTCTGGCTAAATAAAAGCTGTTGCAATAATATTTCCATGCTGAACTGAGTTGTTCTGGGTCAACTATGAAGGCAAACCCACTTTCCATTCAGTGTTTTGCTGCAATTGGCAGAAATCAGCTCATTTGGCCTGAAAATGCTTTTAAGCGCATAAAAACTTACACTCTTGATTTCTGGCTAAATAAAAGCTGTTGCAATGATATTTCCATGCTGAACTGAGTTGTTCTGGGTCAACTATGAAGGCAAACCCACTTTCCTTTCAGTATTTTGCTGCAATTGGCAGAAACAAGCATATTTGCTCATTCGGCCTGAAAATGCTTTTAAGCGCATAAAAACTTACACTCTTGATTTCTGGCTAAATAAAAGCTGTTGCAATGATATTTCCATGCTGAACTGAGTTGTTCTGGGTCAACTATGAAGGCAAACCCACTTTCCTTTCAGTATTTTGCTGCAATTGGCAGAAACAAGCATATTTGCTCATTCGGCCTGAAAATGCTTTTAAGCGCATAAAAACTTACACTCTTGATTTCTGGCTAAATAAAAGCTGTTGCAATGATATTTCCATGCTGAACTGACTTGTTCTGGGTCAACTATGAAGGCAAACCCACTTTCCTTTCAGTATTTTGCTGCAATTGGCAGAAACAAGCATATTTGCTCATTCGGCCTGAAAATGCTTTTAAGCGCATAAAAACTTACACTCTTGATTTCTGGCTAAATAAAAGCTGTTGCAATGATATTTCCATGCTGAACTGAGTTGTTCTGGGTCAACTATGAAGGCAAACCCACTTTCCTTTCAGTATTTTGCTGCAATTGGCAGAAACAAGCATATTTGCTCATTCGGCCTGAAAATGCTTTTAAGCGAATAAAAACTTACACTCTTGATTTCTGGCTAAATAAAAGCTGTTGCAATAATATTTCCATGCTGAACTGAGTTGTTCTGGGTCAACTATGAAGGCAAACCCACTTTCCTTTCAGTATTTTGCTGCAATTGGCAGAAACAAGCATATTTGCTCATTCGGCCTGAAAATGCTTTTAAGCGCATAAAAACTTACACTCTTGATTTCTGGCTAAATAAAAGCTGTTGCAATGATATTTCCATGCTGAACTGAGTTGTTCTGGGTCAACTATGAAGGCAAACCCACTTTCCTTTCAGTATTTTGCTGCAATTGGCAGAAACAAGCATATTTGCTCATTCGGCCTGAAAATGCTTTTAAGCGCATAAAAACTTACACTCTGGATTTCTGGCTAAATAAAAGCTGTTGCAATGATATTTCCATGCTGAACTGAGTTGTTCTGGGTCAACTATGAAGGCAAACCCACTTTCCATTCAGTGTTTTGCTGCAATAGGCAGAAATCAGCACATTTGGCCTGAAAATGCTTTTAAGCGAATAAAAACTTACACTCTTAATTTCTGGCTAAATAAAAGCTGTTGCAATGATATTTCCATGCTGAACTGAGTTGTTCTGGGTCAACTATGAAGGCAAACCCACTTTCCTTTCAGTATTTTGCTGCAATTGGCAGAAACAAGCATATTTGCTCATTCGGCCTGAAAATGCTTTTAAGCGCATAAAAACTTACACTCTTGATTTCTGGCTAAATAAAAGCTGTTGCAATGATATTTCCATGCTGAACTGAGTTGTTCTGGGTCAACTATGAAGGCAAACCCACTTTCCTTTCAGTATTTTGCTGCAATTGGCAGAAACAAGCATATTTGCTCATTCGGCCTGAAAATGCTTTTAAGCGCATAAAAACTTACACTCTTGATTTCTGGCTAAATAAAAGCTGTTGCAATGATATTTCCATGCTGAACTGAGTTGTTCTGGGTCAACTATGAAGGCAAACCCACTTTCCATTCAGTGTTTTGCTGCAATAGGCAGAAATCAGCTCATTTGGCCTGAAAATGCTTTTAAGCGAATAAAAACTTAGACTCTTGATTTCTGGCTAAATAAAAGCTGTTGCAATGATATTTCCATGCTGAACTGAATTGTTCTGGGTCAACTATGAAGGCAAACCCACTTTCCTTTCAGTATTTTGCTGCAATTGGCAGAAACAAGCATATTTGCTCATTCGGCCTGAAAATGCTTTTAAGCGCATAAAAACTTACACTCTTGATTTCTGGCTAAATAAAAGCTGTTGCAATGATATTTCCATGCTGAACTGAGTTGTTCTGGGTCAACTATGAAGGCAAACCCACTTTCCATTCAGTGTTTTGCTGCAATAGGCAGAAATCAGCTCATTTGGCCTGAAAATGCTTTTAAGCGAATAAAAACTTACACTCTTGATTTCTGGCTAAATAAAAGCTGTTGCAATGATATTTCCATGCTGAACTGAGTTGTTCTGGGTCAACTATGAAGGCAAACCCACTTTCCTTTCAGTATTTTGCTGCAATTGGCAGAAACAAGCATATTTGCTCATTCGGCCTGAAAATGCTTTTAAGCGCATAAAAACTTACACTCTTGATTTCTGGCTAAATAAAAGCTGTTGCAATGATATTTCCATGCTGAACTGAGTTGTTCTGGGTCAACTATGAAGGCAAACCCACTTTCCTTTCAGTATTTTGCTGCAATTGGCAGAAACAAGCATATTTGCTCATTCGGCCTGAAAATGCTTTTAAGCGCATAAAAACTTACACTCTTGATTTCTGGCTAAATAAAAGCTGTTGCAATGATATTTCCATGCTGAACTGAGTTGTTCTGGGTCAACTATGAAGGAAAACCCACTTTCCTTTCAGTATTTTGCTGCAATTGGCAGAAACAAGCATATTTGCTCATTCGGCCTGAAAATGCTTTTAGGGGAATAAAAACTTACACTCTTGATTTCTGGCTAAATAAAAGCTGTTGCAATGATATTTCCATGCTGAACTGAGTTGTTCTGGGTCAACTATGAAGGCAAACCCACTTTCCATTCAGTGTTTTGCTGCAATAGGCAAAAATCAGCTCATTTGGCCTGAAAATGCTTTTAAGCGAATAAAAACTTACACTTTTGATTTCTGGCTAAATAAAAGCTGTTGCAATGATATTTCCATGCTGAACTTAGTTGTTCTGGGTCAACTATGAAGGCAAACCCACTTTCCTTTCAGTATTTTACTGCAATTGGCAGAAACAAGCATATTTGCTCATTCGGCCTGAAAATGCTTTTAAGCGCATAAAAACTTACACTCTTGATTTCTGGCTAAATAAAAGCTGTTGCAATGATATTTCCATGCTGAACTGAGTTGTTCTGGGTCAACTATGAAGGCAAACCCACTTTCCTTTCAGTATTTTGCTGCAATTGGCAGAAACAAGCATATTTGCTCATTCGGCCTGAAAATGCTTTTAAGCGCATAAAAACTTACACTCTTGATTTCTGGCTAAATAAAAGCTGTTGCAATGATATTTCCATGCTGAACTGAGTTGTTCTGGGTCAACTATGAAGGCAAACCCACTTTCCTTTCAGTATTTTGCTGCAATTGGCAGAAACAAGCATATTTGCTCATTCGGCCTGAAAATGCTTTTAAGCGCATAAAAACTTACACTCTTGATTTCTGGCTAAATAAAAGCTGTTGCAATGATATTTCCATGCTGAACTGAGTTGTTCTGGGTCAACTATGAAGGCAAACCCACTTTCCATTCAGTGTTTTGCTGCAATAGGCAGAAATCAGCTCATTTGGCCTGAAAATGCTTTTAAGCGCATAAAAACTTACACTCTTGATTTCTGGCTAAATAAAAGCTGTTGCAATGATATTTCCATGCTGAACTGAATTGTTCTGGGTCAACTATGAAGGCAAACCCACTTTCCTTTCAGTATTTTGCTGCAATTGGCAGAAACAAGCATATTTGCTCATTCGGCCTGAAAATGCTTTTAAGCGCATAAAAACTTACACTCTTGATTTCTGGCAAAATAAAAGCTGTTGCAATGATATTTCCATGCTGAACTGAGTTGTTCTGGGTAAACTATGAAGGCAAACCCACTTTCCTTTCAGTATTTTGCTGCAATTGGCAGAAACAAGCATATTTGCTCATTCGGCCTGAAAATGCTTTTAAGCGCATAAAAACTTACACTCTTGATTTCTGGCTAAATAAAAGCTGTTGCAATGATATTTCCATGCTGAACTGAGTTGTTCTGGGTCAACTATGAAGGCAAACCCACTTTCCTTTCAGTATTTTGCTGCAATTGGCAGAAACAAGCATATTTGCTCATTCGGCCTGAAAATGCTTTTAAGCGCATAAAAACTTACACTCTTGATTTCTGGCTAAATAAAAGCTGTTGTAATGATATTTCCATGCTGAACTGAGTTGTTCTGGGTCAACTATGAAGGCAAACCCACTTTCCTTTCAGTATTTTGCTGCAATTGGCAGAAACAAGCATATTTGCTCATTCGGCCTGAAAATGCTTTTAAGCGCATAAAAACTTACACTCTGGATTTCTGGCTAAATAAAAGCTGTTGCAATGATATTTCCATGCTGAACTGAGTTGTTCTGGGTCAACTATGAAGGCAAACCCACTTTCCTTTCAGTATTTTGCTGCAATTGGCAGAAACAAGCATATTTGCTCATTCGGCCTGAAAATGCTTTTAAGCGCATAAAAACTTACACTCTTGATTTCTGGCTAAATAAAAGCTGTTGCAATGATATTTCCATGCTGAACTGAGTTGTTCTGGGTCAACTATGAAGGCAAACCCACTTTCCATTCAGTGTTTTGCTGCAATAGGCAGAAATCAGCTCATTTGGCCTGAAAATGCTTTTAAGCGAATAAAAACTTACACTCTTGATTTCTGGCTAAATAAAAGCTGTTGCAATGATATTTCCATGCTGAACTGAGTTGTTCTGGGTCAACTATGAAGGCAAACCCACTTTCCTTTCAGTATTTTGCTGCAATTGGCAGAAACAAGCATATTTGCTCATTCGGCCTGAAAATGCTTTTAAGCGCATAAAAACTTACACTCTTGATTTCTGGCTAAATAAAAGCTGTTGCAATGATATTTCCATGCTGAACTGAGTTGTTCTGGGTCAACTATGAAGGCAAACCCACTTTCCTTTCAGTATTTTGCTGCAATTGGCAGAAACAAGCATATTTGCTCATTCCGCCTGAAAATGCTTTTAAGCGCATAAAAACTTACACTCTTGATTTCTGGCTAAATAAAAGCTGTTGCAATGATATTTCCATGCTGAACTGAGTTGTTCTGGGTCAACTATGAAGGCAAACCCACTTTCCTTTCAGTATTTTGCTGCAATTGGCAGAAACAAGCATATTTGCTCATTCGGCCTGAAAATGCTTTTAAGCGAATAAAAACTTACACTCTTGATTTCTGGCTAAATAAAAGCTGTTGCAATGATATTTCCATGCTGAACTGAGTTGTTCTGGGTCAACTATGAAGGCAAACCCACTTTCCATTCAGTGTTTTGCTGCAATAGGCAAAAATCAGCTCATTTGGCCTGAAAATGCTTTTAAGCGAATAAAAACTTACACTTTTGATTTCTGGCTAAATAAAAGCTGTTGCAATGATATTTCCATGCTGAACTTAGTTGTTCTGGGTCAACTATGAAGGCAAACCCACTTTCCTTTCAGTATTTTACTGCAATTGGCAGAAACAAGCATATTTGCTCATTCGGCCTGAAATTGCTTTTAAGCGCATAAAAACTTACACTCTTGATTTCTGGCTAAATAAAAGCTGTTGCAATGATATTTCCATGCTGAACTGAGTTGTTCTGGGTCAACTATGAAGGCAAACCCACTTTCCTTTCAGTATTTTGCTGCAATTGGCAGAAACAAGCATATTTGCTCATTCGGCCTGAAAATGCTTTTAAGCGCATAAAAACTTACACTCTTGATTTCTGGCTAAATAAAAGCTGTTGCAATGATATTTCCATGCTGAACTGAGTTGTTCTGGGTCAACTATGAAGGCAAACCCACTTTCCATTCAGTGTTTTGCTGCAATAGGCAGAAATCAGCTCATTTGGCCTGAAAATGCTTTTAAGCGAATAAAAACTTACACTCTTGATTTCTGGCTAAATAAAAGCTGTTGCAATGATATTTCCATGCTGAACTGAGTTGTTCTGGGTCAATTATGAAGGCAAACCCACTTTCCTTTCAGTATGTTGCTGCAATTGGCAGAAACAAGCATATTTGCTCATTCGGCCTGAAAATGCTTTTAAGCGCATAAAAACTTACACTCTTGATTTCTGGCTAAATAAAAGCTGTTGCAATGATATTTCCATGCTGAACTGAGTTGTTCTGGGTCAACTATGAAGGCAAACCCACTTTCCTTTCAGTATTTTGCTGCAATTGGCAGAAACAAGCATATTTGCTCATTCGGCCTGAAAATGCTTTTAAGCGCATAAAAACTTACACTCTTGATTTCTGGCTAAATAAAAGCTGTTGCAATGATATTTCTATGCTGAACTGAGTTGTTCTGGGTCAACTATGAAGGCAAACCCACTTTCCATTCAGTGTTTTGCTGCAATAGGCAGAAATCAGCTCATTTGGCCTGAAAATGCTTTTAAGCGAATAAAAACTTACACTCTTGATTTCTGGCTAAATAAAAGCTGTTGCAATGATATTTCCATGCTGAACTGAGTTGTTCTGGGTCAACTATGAAGGCAAACCCACTTTCCATTCAGTGTTTTGCTGCAATAGGCAGAAATCAGCTCATTTGGCCTGAAAATGCTTTTAAGCGAATAAAAACTTACACTCTTGATTTCTGGCTAAATAAAAGCTGTTGCAATGATATTTCCATGCTGAACTGAGTTGTTCTGGGTCAACTATGAAGGCAAACCCACTTTCCTTTCAGTATTTTGCTGCAATTGGCAGAAACAAGCATATTTGCTCATTCGGCCTGAAAATGCTTTTAAGCGCATAAAAACTTACACTCTTGATTTATGGCTAAATAAAAGCTGTTGCAATGATATTTCCATGCTGAACTGAGTTGTTCTGGGTCAACTATGAAGGCAAACCCACTTTCCATTCAGTGTTTTGCTGCAATAGGCAGAAATCAGCCCATTTTGCCTGAAAATGCTTTTAAGCGAATAAAAACTTATACTCTTGATTTCTGGCTAAATAAAAGCTGTTGCAATGATATTTCCATGCTGAACTGAGTTGTTCTGGGTCAACTATGAAGGCAAACCCACTTTCCATTCAGTGTTTTGCTGCAATAGGCAGAAATCAGCTCATTTGGCCTGAAAATGCTTTTAAGCAAATAAAAACTTATACTCTTGATTTCTGGCTAAATAAAAGCTGTTGCAATGATATTTCCATGCTGAACTGAGTTGTTCTGGGTCAACTATGAAGGCAAACCCACTTTCCTTTCAGTATTTTGCTGCAATTGGCAGAAACAAGCATATTTGCTCATTCGGCCTGAAAATGCTTTTAAGGGCATAAAAACTTACACTCTTGATTTCTGGCTAAATAAAAGCTGTTGCAATGATATTTCCATGCTGAACTGAGTTGTTCTGGGTCAACTATGAAGGCAAACCCACTTTCCTTTCAGTATTTTGCTGCAATTGGCAGAAACAAGCATATTTGCTCATTTGGCCTGAAAATGCTTTTAAGCGCATAAAAACTTACACTCTTGATTTCTGGCTAAATAAAAGCTGTTGCAATGATATTTCCATGCTGAACTGAGTTGTTCTGGGTCAACTATGAAGGCAAACCCACTTTCCTTTCAGTATTTTGCTGCAATTGGCAGAAACAAGCATATTTGCTCATTTGGCCTGAAAATGCTTTTAAGCGCATAAAAACTTACACTCTTGATTTCTGGCTAAATAAAAGCTGTTGCAATGATATTTCCATGCTGAACTGAGTTGTTCTGGGTCAACTATGAAGGCAAACCCACTTTCCATTCAGTGTTTTGCTGCAATAGGCAGAAATCAGCACATTTGGCCTGAAAATGCTTTTAAGCGAATAAAAACTTACACTCTTGATTTCTGGCTAAATAAAAGCTGTTGCAATGATATTTCCATGCTGAACTGAGTTGTTCTGGGTCAACTATGAAGGCAAACCCACTTTCCTTTCAGTATTTTGCTGCAATTGACAGAAACAAGCATATTTGCTCATTCGGCCTGAAAATGCTTTTAAGCGAATAAAAACTTACACTCTTGATTCCTGGCTAAATAAAAGCTGTTGCAATGATATTTCCATGCTGAACTGAGTTGTTCTGGGTCAACTATGAAGGCAAACACACTTTCCATTCAGTCTTTTGCTGCAATAGGCAGAAATCAGCTCATTTGGCCTGAAAATGCTTTTAAGCGAATAAAAACTTACACTCTTGATTTCTGGCTAAATAAAAGCTGTTGCAATGATATTTCCATGCTGAACTGAGTTGTTCTGGGTCAACTATGAAGGCAAACCCACTTTCCTTTCTGTATTTTGCTGCAATTGGCAGAAACAAGCATATTTGCTCATTCGGCCTGAAAATGCTTTTAAGCGCATAAAAACTTACACTCTTGATTTCTGGCTAAATAAAAGCTGTTGCAATGATATTTCCATGCTGAACTGAGTTGTTCTGGGTCAACTATGAAGGCAAACCCACTTTCCTTTCAGTATTTTGCTGCAATTGGCAGAAACAAGCATATTTGCTCATTCGGCCTGAAAATGCTTTTAAGCGCATAAAAACTTACACTCTTGATTTCTGGCTAAATAAAAGCTGTTGCAATGATATTTCCATGCTGAACTGAGTTGTTCTGGGTCAACTATGAAGGCAAACCCACTTTCCATTCAGTGTTTTGCTGCAATTGGCAGAAATCAGCACATTTGGCCTGAAAATGCTTTTAAGCGAATAAAAACTTACACTCTTAATTTCTGGCTAAATAAAAGCTGTTGCAATGATATTTCCATGCTGAACTGAGTTGTTCTGGGTCAACTATGAAGGCAAACCCACTTTCCTTTCAGTATTTTGCTGCAATTGGCAGAAACAAGCATATTTGCTCATTCGGCCTGAAAATGCTTTTAAGCGCATAAAAACTTACACTCTTGATTTCTGGCTAAATAAAAGCTGTTGCAATGATATTTCCATGCTGAACTGAGTTGTTCTGGGTCAACTATGAAGGCAAACCCACTTTCCTGTCAGTATTTTGCTCTAATTGGCAGAAACAAGCATATTTGCTCATTCGGCCTGAAAATGCTTTTAAGCGCATAAAAACTTACACTCTTGATTTCTGGCTAAATAAAAGCTGTTGCAATGATATTTCCATGCTGAACTGAGTTGTTCTGGGTCAACTATGAAGGCAAACCCACTTTCCATTCAGTGTTTTGCTGCAATAGGCAGAAATCAGCTCATTTGGCCTGAAAATGCTTTTAAGCGAATAAAAACTTACACTTTTGATTTCTGGCTAAATAAAAGCTGTTGCAATGATATTTCCATGCTGAACTTAGTTGTTCTGGGTCAACTATGAAGGCAAACCCACTTTCCTTTCAGTATTTTGCTGCAATTGGCAGAAACAAGCATATTTGCTCATTCGGCCTGAAAATGCTTTTAAGCGCATAAAAACTTACACTCTTGATTTCTGGCTAAATAAAAGCTGTTGCAATGATATTTCCATGCTGAACTGAGTTGTTCTGGGTCAACTATGAAGGCAAACCCACTTTCCTTTCAGTATTTTGCTGCAATTGGCAGAAACAAGCATATTTGCTCATTCGGCCTGAAAATGCTTTTAAGCGCATAAAAACTTACACTCTTGATTTCTGGCTAAATAAAAGCTGTTGCAATGATATTTCCATGCTGAACTGAGTTGTTCTGGGTCAACTATGAAGGCAAACCCACTTTCCATTCAGTGTTTTGCTGCAATAGGCAGAAATCAGCTCATTTGGCCTGAAAATGCTTTTAAGCGAATAAAAACTTACACTTTTGATTTCTGGCTAAATAAAAGCTGTTGCAATGATATTTCCATGCTGAACTTAGTTGTTCTGGGTCAACTATGAAGGCAAACCCACTTTCCTTTCAGTATTTTGCTGCAATTGGCAGAAACAAGCATATTTGCTCGTTCGGCCTGAAAATGCTTTTAAGCGCATAAAAACTTACACTCTTGATTTCTGGCTAAATAAAAGCTGTTGCAATGATATTTCCATGCTGAACTGAGTTGTTCTGGGTCAACTATGAAGGCAAACCCACTTTCCTTTCAGTATTTTGCTGCAATTGGCACAAACAAGCATATTTGCTCATTCGGCCTGAAAATGCTTTTAAGCGCATAAAAACTTACACTCTTGATTTCTGGCTAAATAAAAGCTGTTGCAATGATATTTCCATGCTGAACTGAGTTGTTCTGGGTCAACTATGAAGGCAAACCCACTTTCCTTTCAGTATTTTGCTGCAATTGGCAGAAACAAGCATATTTGCTCATTCGGCCTGAAAATGTTTTTAAGCGCATAAAAACTTACACTCTTGATTTCTGGCTAAATAAAAGCTGTTGCAATGATATTTCCATGCTGAACTGAGTTGTTCTGGTTCAACTATGAAGGCAAACCCACTTTCCATTCAGTGTTTTGCTGCAATAGGCAGAAATCAGCTCATTTGGCCTGAAAATGCTTTTAAGCGAATAAAAACTTACACTTTTGATTTCTGGCTAAATAAAAGCTGTTGCAATGATATTTCCATGCTGAACTGAGTTGTTCTGGGTCAACTATGAAGGCAAACCCACTTTCCTTTCAGTATTTTGCTGCAATTGGCAGAAACAAGCATATTTGCTCATTCGGCCTGAAAATGCTTTTAAGCGCATAAAAACTTACACTCTTGATTTCTGGCTAAATAAAAGCTGTTGCAATGATATTTCCATGCTGAACTGAGTTGTTCTGGGTCAACTATGAAGGCAAACCCACTTTCCATTCAGTGTTTTGCTGCAATAGGCAGAAATCAGCTCATTTGGCCTGAAAATGCTTTTAAGCGAATAAAAACTTAGACTCTTGATTTCTGGCTAAATAAAAGCTGTTGCAATGATATTTCCATGCTGAACTGAGTTGTTCTGGGTCAACTATGAAGGCAAACCCACTTTCCATTCAGTGTTTTGCTGCAATAGGCAGAAACAAGCATATTTGCTCATTCGGCCTGAAAATGCTTTTAAGCGCATAAAAACTTACACTCTTGATTTCTGGCTAAATAAAAGCTGTTGCAATGATATTTCCATGCTGAACTGAGTTGTTCTGGGTCAACTATGAAGGCAAACCCACTTTCCATTCAGTGTTTTGCTGCAATAGGCAGAAATCAGCTCATTTGGCCTGAAAATGCTTTTAAGCGAATAAAAACTTACACTCTTGATTTCTGGCTAAATAAAAGCTGTTGCAATGATATTTCCATGCTGAACTGAGTTGTTCTGGGTCAACTATGAAGGCAAACCCACTTTCCATTCAGTGTTTTGCTGCAATAGGCAGAAATCAGCACATTTGGCCTGAAAATGCTTTTAAGCGAATAAAAACTTACACTCTTGATTTCTGGCTAAATAAAAGCTGTTGCAATGATATTTCCATGCTGAACTGAGTTGTTCTGGGTCAACTATGAAGGCAAACCCACTTTCCTTTCAGTATTTTGCTGCAATTGACAGAAACAAGCATATTTGCTCATTCGGCCTGAAAATGCTTTTAAGCGAATAAAAACTTACACTCTTGATTCCTGGCTAAATAAAAGCTGTTGCAATGATATTTCCATGCTGAACTGAGTTGTTCTGGGTCAACTATGAAGGCAAACACACTTTCCATTCAGTCTTTTGCTGCAATAGGCAGAAATCAGCTCATTTGGCCTGAAAATGCTTTTAAGCGAATAAAAACTTACACTCTTGATTTCTGGCTAAATAAAAGCTGTTGCAATGATATTTCCATGCTGAACTGAGTTGTTCTGGGTCAACTATGAAGGCAAACCCACTTTCCTTTCTGTATTTTGCTGCAATTGGCAGAAACAAGCATATTTGCTCATTCGGCCTGAAAATGCTTTTAAGCGCATAAAAACTTACACTCTTGATTTCTGGCTAAATAAAAGCTGTTGCAATGATATTTCCATGCTGAACTGAGTTGTTCTGGGTCAACTATGAAGGCAAACCCACTTTCCTTTCAGTATTTTGCTGCAATTGGCAGAAACAAGCATATTTGCTCATTCGGCCTGAAAATGCTTTTAAGCGCATAAAAACTTACACTCTTGATTTCTGGCTAAATAAAAGCTGTTGCAATGATATTTCCATGCTGAACTGAGTTGTTCTGGGTCAACTATGAAGGCAAACCCACTTTCCATTCAGTGTTTTGCTGCAATTGGCAGAAATCAGCACATTTGGCCTGAAAATGCTTTTAAGCGAATAAAAACTTACACTCTTAATTTCTGGCTAAATAAAAGCTGTTGCAATGATATTTCCATGCTGAACTGAGTTGTTCTGGGTCAACTATGAAGGCAAACCCACTTTCCTTTCAGTATTTTGCTGCAATTGGCAGAAACAAGCATATTTGCTCATTCGGCCTGAAAATGCTTTTAAGCGCATAAAAACTTACACTCTTGATTTCTGGCTAAATAAAAGCTGTTGCAATGATATTTCCATGCTGAACTGAGTTGTTCTGGGTCAACTATGAAGGCAAACCCACTTTCCTGTCAGTATTTTGCTCTAATTGGCAGAAACAAGCATATTTGCTCATTCGGCCTGAAAATGCTTTTAAGCGCATAAAAACTTACACTCTTGATTTCTGGCTAAATAAAAGCTGTTGCAATGATATTTCCATGCTGAACTGAGTTGTTCTGGGTCAACTATGAAGGCAAACCCACTTTCCATTCAGTGTTTTGCTGCAATAGGCAGAAATCAGCTCATTTGGCCTGAAAATGCTTTTAAGCGAATAAAAACTTACACTTTTGATTTCTGGCTAAATAAAAGCTGTTGCAATGATATTTCCATGCTGAACTTAGTTGTTCTGGGTCAACTATGAAGGCAAACCCACTTTCCTTTCAGTATTTTGCTGCAATTGGCAGAAACAAGCATATTTGCTCATTCGGCCTGAAAATGCTTTTAAGCGCATAAAAACTTACACTCTTGATTTCTGGCTAAATAAAAGCTGTTGCAATGATATTTCCATGCTGAACTGAGTTGTTCTGGGTCAACTATGAAGGCAAACCCACTTTCCTTTCAGTATTTTGCTGCAATTGGCAGAAACAAGCATATTTGCTCATTCGGCCTGAAAATGCTTTTAAGCGCATAAAAACTTACACTCTTGATTTCTGGCTAAATAAAAGCTGTTGCAATGATATTTCCATGCTGAACTGAGTTGTTCTGGGTCAACTATGAAGGCAAACCCACTTTCCATTCAGTGTTTTGCTGCAATAGGCAGAAATCAGCTCATTTGGCCTGAAAATGCTTTTAAGCGAATAAAAACTTACACTTTTGATTTCTGGCTAAATAAAAGCTGTTGCAATGATATTTCCATGCTGAACTTAGTTGTTCTGGGTCAACTATGAAGGCAAACCCACTTTCCTTTCAGTATTTTGCTGCAATTGGCAGAAACAAGCATATTTGCTCGTTCGGCCTGAAAATGCTTTTAAGCGCATAAAAACTTACACTCTTGATTTCTGGCTAAATAAAAGCTGTTGCAATGATATTTCCATGCTGAACTGAGTTGTTCTGGGTCAACTATGAAGGCAAACCCACTTTCCTTTCAGTATTTTGCTGCAATTGGCACAAACAAGCATATTTGCTCATTCGGCCTGAAAATGCTTTTAAGCGCATAAAAACTTACACTCTTGATTTCTGGCTAAATAAAAGCTGTTGCAATGATATTTCCATGCTGAACTGAGTTGTTCTGGGTCAACTATGAAGGCAAACCCACTTTCCTTTCAGTATTTTGCTGCAATTGGCAGAAACAAGCATATTTGCTCATTCGGCCTGAAAATGTTTTTAAGCGCATAAAAACTTACACTCTTGATTTCTGGCTAAATAAAAGCTGTTGCAATGATATTTCCATGCTGAACTGAGTTGTTCTGGTTCAACTATGAAGGCAAACCCACTTTCCATTCAGTGTTTTGCTGCAATAGGCAGAAATCAGCTCATTTGGCCTGAAAATGCTTTTAAGCGAATAAAAACTTACACTTTTGATTTCTGGCTAAATAAAAGCTGTTGCAATGATATTTCCATGCTGAACTGAGTTGTTCTGGGTCAACTATGAAGGCAAACCCACTTTCCTTTCAGTATTTTGCTGCAATTGGCAGAAACAAGCATATTTGCTCATTCGGCCTGAAAATGCTTTTAAGCGCATAAAAACTTACACTCTTGATTTCTGGCTAAATAAAAGCTGTTGCAATGATATTTCCATGCTGAACTGAGTTGTTCTGGGTCAACTATGAAGGCAAACCCACTTTCCATTCAGTGTTTTGCTGCAATAGGCAGAAATCAGCTCATTTGGCCTGAAAATGCTTTTAAGCGAATAAAAACTTAGACTCTTGATTTCTGGCTAAATAAAAGCTGTTGCAATGATATTTCCATGCTGAACTGAATTGTTCTGGGTCAACTATGAAGGCAAACCCACTTTCCTTTCAGTATTTTGCTGCAATTGGCAGAAACAAGCATATTTGCTCATTCGGCCTGAAAATGCTTTTAAGCGCATAAAAACTTACACTCTTGATTTCTGGCTAAATAAAAGCTGTTGCAATGATATTTCCATGCTGAACTGAGTTGTTCTGGGTCAACTATGAAGGCAAACCCACTTTCCATTCAGTGTTTTGCTGCAATAGGCAGAAATCAGCTCATTTGGCCTGAAAATGCTTTTAAGTGAATAAAAACTTACACTCTTGATTTCTGGCTAAATAAAAGCTGTTGCAATGATATTTCCATGCTGAACTGAGTTGTTCTGGGTCAACTATGAAGGCAAACCCACTTTCCTTTCAGTATTTTGCTGCAATTGGCAGAAACAAGCATATTTGCTCATTCGGCCTGAAAATGTTTTTAAGCGCATAAAAACTTACACTCTTGATTTCTGGCTAAATTAAAGCTGTTGCAATGATATTTCCATGCTGAACTGAGTTGTTCTGGGTCAACTATGAAGGCAAACCCACTTTCCATTCAGTGTTTTGCTGCAATAGGCAGAAATCAGCTCATTTGGCCTGAAAATGCTTTTAAGCGAATAAAAACTTACACTCTTGTTTTCTGGCTAAATAAAAGCTGTTGCAATGATATTTCCATGCTGAACTGAGTTGTTCTGGGTCAACTATGAAGGCAAACCCACTTTCCTTTCAGTATTTTGCTGCAATTGGCAGAAACAAGCATATTTGCTCATTCGGCCTGAAAATGCTTTTAAGCGCATAAAAACTTACACTCTTTATTTCTGGCAAAATAAAAGCTGTTGCAATGATATTTCCATGCTGAACTGAGTTGTTCTGGGTCAACTATGAAGGCAAACCCACTTTCCTTTCAGTATTTTGCTGCAATTGGCAGAAACAAGCATATTTGCTCGTTCGGCCTGAAAATGCTTTTAAGCGCATAAAAACTTACACTCTTTATTTCTGGCAAAATAAAAGCTGTTGCAATGATATTTCCATGCTGAACTGAGTTGTTCTGGGTCAACTATGAAGGCAAACCCACTTTCCATTCAGTGTTTTGCTGCAATAGGCAGAAATCAGCTCATTTGGCCTGAAAATGCTTTTAAGCGAATAAAAACTTACACTTTTGATTTCTGGCTAAATAAACGCTGTTGCAATGATATTTCCATGCTGAACTGAGTTGTTCTGGGTCAACTATGAAGGCAAACCCACTTTCCTTTCAGTATTTTGCTGCAATTGGCAGAAACAAGCATATTTGCTCATTCGGCCTGAAAATGCTTTTAAGCGCATAAAAACTTACACTCTTGATTTCTGGCTAAATAAAAGCTGTTGCAATGATATTTCCATGCTGAACTGAGTTGTTCTGGGTCAACTATGAAGGCAAACCCACTTTCCATTCAGTGTTTTGCTGCAATAGGCAGAAATCAGCTCATTTGGCCTGAAAATGCTTTTAAGCGAATAAAAACTTACACTCTTGATTTCTGGCTAAATAAAAGCTGTTGCAATGATATTTCCATGCTGAACTGAATTGTTCTGGGTCAACTATGAAGGCAAACCCACTTTCCTTTCAGTATTTTGCTGCAATTGGCAGAAACAAGCATATTTGCTCATTCGGCCTGAAAATGCTTTTAAGCGCATAAAAACATACACTCTTGATTTCTGGCTAAATAAAAGCTGTTGCAATGATATTTCCATGCTGAACTGAGTTGTTCTGGGTCAACTATGAAGGCAAACCCACTTTCCTTTCAGTATTTTGCTGCAATTGGCAGAAACAAGCATATTTGCTCATTCGGCCTGAAAATGCTTTTAAGCGCATAAAAACTTACACTCTTGATTTCTGGCTAAATAAAAGCTGTTGCAATGATATTTCCATGCTGAACTGAGTTGTTCTGGGTCAACTATGAAGGCAAACCCACTTTCCATTCAGTGTTTTGCTGCAATAGGCAGAAATCAGCTCATTTGGCCTGAAAATGCTTTTAAGCGAATAAAAACTTACACTCTTGATTTCTGGCTAAATAAAAGCTGTTGCAATGATATTTCCATGCTGAACTGAGTTGTTCTGGGTCAACTATGAAGGCAAACCCACTTTCCTTTCTGTATTTTGCTGCAATTGGCAGAAACAAGCATATTTGCTCATTCGGCCTGAAAATGCTTTTAAGCGCATAAAAACTTACACTCTTGATTTCTGGCTAAATAAAAGCTGTTGCAATGATATTTCCATGCTGAACTGAGTTGTTCTGGGTCAACTATGAAGGCAAACCCACTTTCCTTTCAGTATTTTGCTGCAATTGGCAGAAACAAGCATATTTGCTCATTCGGCCTGAAAATGCTTTTAAGCGCATAAAAACTTACACTCTTGATTTCTGGCTAAATAAAAGCTGTTGCAATGATATTTCCATGCTGAACTGAGTTGTTCTGGGTCAACTATGAAGGCAAACCCACTTTCCTTTCAGTATTTTGCTGCAATTGGCAGAAACAAGCATATTTGCTCATTCGGCCTGAAAATGCTTTTAAGCGCATAAAAACTTACACTCTTGATTTCTGGCTAAATAAAAGCTGTTGCAATGATATTTCCATGCTGAACTGAGTTGTTCTGGGTCAACTATGAAGGCAAACCCACTTTCCATTCAGTGTTTTGCTGCAATAGGCAGAAATCAGCTCATTTGGCCTGAAAATGCTTTTAAGCGAATAAAAACGTACACTCTTGTTTTCTGGCTAAATAAAAGCTGTTGCAATGATATTTCCATGCTGAACTGAGTTGTTCTGGGTCAACTATGAAGGCAAACCCACTTTCCTTTCAGTATTTTGCTGCAATTGGCACAAACAAGCATATTTGCTCATTCGGCCTGAAAATGCTTTTAAGCGCATAAAAACTTACACTCTTTATTTCTGGCAAAATAAAAGCTGTTGCAATGATATTTCCATGCTGAACTGAGTTGTTCTGGGTCAACTATGAAGGCAAACCCACTTTCCATTCAGTGTTTTGCTGCAATAGGCAGAAATCAGCACATTTGGCCTGAAAATGCTTTTAAGCGCATAAAAACTTACACTCTTGATTTCTGGCTAAATAAAAGCTGTTGCAATGATATTTCCATGCTGAACTGAGTTGTTCTGGGTCAACAATGAAGGCAAACCCACTTTCCTTTCAGTATTTTGCTGCAATTGGCAGAAACAAGCATATTTGCTCATTCGGCCTGAAAATGCTTTTAAGCGCATAAAAACTTACACTCTTGATTTCTGGCTAAATAAAAGCTGTTGCAAATATATTTCCATGCTGAACTGAGTTGTTCTGGGTCAACTATGAAGGCAAACCCACTTTCCTTTCAGTATTTTGCTGCAATTGGCAGAAACAAGCATATTTGCTCATTCGGCCTGAAAATGCTTTTAAGCGCATAAAAACTTACACTCTTTATTTCTGGCAAAATAAAAGCTGTTGCAATGATATTTCCATGCTGAACTGAGTTGTTCTGGGTCAACTATGAAGGCAAACCCACTTTCCATTCAGTGTTTTGCTGCAATAGGCAGAAATCAGCTCATTTGGCCTGAAAATGCTTTTAAGCGAATAAAAACTTACACTTTTGATTTCTGGCTAAATAAAAGCTGTTGCAATGATATTTCCATGCTGAACTGAGTTGTTCTGGGTCAACTATGAAGGCAAACCCACTTTCCTTTCAGTATTTTGCTGCAATTGGCAGAAACAAGCATATTTGCTCATTCGGCCTGAAAATGCTTTTAAGCGCATAAAAACTTACACTCTTGATTTCTGGCTAAATAAAAGCTGTTGCAATGATATTTCCATGCTGAACTGAGTTGTTCTGGGTCAACTATGAAGGCAAACCCACTTTCCTTTCAGTATTTTGCTGCAATTGGCAGAAACAAGCATATTTGCTCATTCGGCCTGAAAATGCTTTTAAGCGCATAAAAACTTACACTCTTGATTTCTGGCTAAATAAAAGCTGTTGCAATGATATTTCCATGCTGAACTGAGTTGTTCTGGGTCAACTATGAAGGCAAACCCACTTTCCTTTCAGTATTTTGCTGCAATTGGCAGAAACAAGCATATTTGCTCATTCGGCCTGAAAATGCTTTTAAGCGCATAAAAACTTACACTCTTGATTTCTGGCTAAATAAAAGCTGTTGCAATGATATTTCCATGCTGAACTGAGTTGTTCTGGGTCAACAATGAAGGCAAACCCACTTTCCTTTCAGTATTTTGCTGCAATTGGCAGAAACAAGCATATTTGCTCATTCGGCCTGAAAATGCTTTTAAGCGAATAAAAACTTACACTCTTGATTTCTGGCTAAATAAAAGCTGTTGCAATGATATTTCCATGCTGAACTGAGTTGTTCTGGGTCAACTATGAAGGCAAACCCACTTTCCTTTCAGTATTTTGCTGCAATTGGCAGAAACAAGCATATTTGCTCATTCGGCCTGAAAATGCTTTTAAGCGCATAAAAACTTACACTCTTGATTTCTGGCTAAATAAAAGCTGTTGCAATGATATTTCCATGCTGAACTGAGTTGTTCTGGGTCAACTATGAAGGCAAACCCACTTTCCATTCAGTGTTTTGCTGCAATAGGCAGAAATCAGCACATTTGGCCTGAAAATGCTTTTAAGCGCATAAAAACTTACACTCTTGATTTCTGGCTAAATAAAAGCTGTTGCAATGATATTTCCATGCTGAACTGAGTTGTTCTGGGTCAACTATGAAGGCAAACCCACTTTCCTTTCAGTATTTTGCTGCAATTGGCAGAAACAAGCATATTTGCTCATTCGGCCTGAAAATGCTTTTAAGCGCATAAAAACTTACACTCTTGATTTCTGGCTAAATAAAAGCTGTTGCAATGATATTTCCATGCTGAACTGAGTTGTTCTGGGTCAACTATGAAGGCAAACCCACTTTCCATTCAGTGTTTTGCTGCAATAGGCAGAAATCAGCTCATTTGGCCTGAAAATGCTTTTAAGCGAATAAAAACTTAGACTCTTGATTTCTGGCTAAATAAAAGCTGTTGCAATGATATTTCCATGCTGAACTGAATTGTTCTGGGTCAACTATGAAGGCAAACCCACTTTCCTTTCAGTATTTTGCTGCAATTGGCAGAAACAAGCATATTTGCTCATTCGGCATGAAAATGCTTTTAAGGGCATAAAAACTTACACTCTTGATTTCTGGCTAAATAAAAGCTGTTGCAATGATATTTCCATGCTGAACTGAGTTGTTCTGGGTCAACTATGAAGGCAAACCCACTTTCCTTTCAGTATTTTGCTGCAATTGGCAGAAACAAGCATATTTGCTCATTCGGCCTGAAAATGCTTTTAAGCGCATAAAAACTTACACTCTTGATTTCTGGCTAAATAAAAGCTGTTGCAATGATATTTCCATGCTGAACTGAGTTGTTCTGGGTCAACTATGAAGGCAAACCCACTTTCCTTTCAGTATTTTGCTGCAATTGGCAGAAACAAGCATATTTGCTCATTCGGCCTGAAAATGCTTTTAAGCGCATAAAAACTTACACTCTTGATTTCTGGCTAAATAAAAGCTGTTGCAATGATATTTCCATGCTGAACTGAGTTGTTCTGGGTCAACTATGAAGGCAAACCCACTTTCCATTCAGTGTTTTGCTGCAATTGGCAGAAATCAGCTCATTCGGCCTGAAAATGCTTTTAAGCGCATAAAAACTTACACTCTTGATTTCTGGCTAAATAAAAGCTGTTGCAATGATATTTCCATGCTGAACTGAGTTGTTCTGGGTCAACTATGAAGGCAAACCCACTTTCCTTTCAGTATTTTGCTGCAATTGGCAGAAACAAGCATATTTGCTCATTCGGCCTGAAAATGCTTTTAAGCGCATAAAAACTTACACTCTTGATTTCTGGCTAAATAAAAGCTGTTGCAATGATATTTCCATGCTGAACTGAGTTGTTCTGGGTCAACTATGAAGGCAAACCCACTTTCCTTTCAGTATTTTGCTGCAATTGGCAGAAACAAGCATATTTGCTCATTCGGCCTGAAAATGCTTTTAAGCGCATAAAAACTTACACTCTTGATTTCTGGCTAAATAAAAGCTGTTGCAATGATATTTCCATGCTGAACTGAGTTGTTCTGGGTCAACTATGAAGGCAAACCCACTTTCCTTTCAGTATTTTGCTGCAATTGGCAGAAACAAGCATATTTGCTCATTCGGCCTGAAAATGCTTTTAAGCGCATAAAAACTTACACTCTTGATTTCTGGCTAAATAAAAGCTGTTGCAATGATATTTCCATGCTGAACTGAGTTGTTCTGGGTCAACTATGAAGGCAAACCCACTTTCCTTTCAGTATTTTGCTGCAATTGGCAGAAACAAGCATATTTGCTCATTCGGCCTGAAAATGCTTTTAAGCGCATAAAAACTTACACTCTTGATTTCTGGCTAAATAAAAGCTGTTGCAATGATATTTCCATGCTGAACTGAGTTGTTCTGGGTCAACTATGAAGGCAAACCCACTTTCCTTTCAGTATTTTGCTGCAATTGGCAGAAACAAGCATATTTGCTCATTCGGCCTGAAAATGCTTTTAAGCGAATAAAAACTTACACTCTTGATTTCTGGCTAAATAAAAGCTGTTGCAATGATATTTCCATGCTGAACTGAGTTGTTCTGGGTCAACTATGAAGGCAAACCCACTTTCCATTCAGTGTTTTGCTGCAATAGGCAGAAATCAGCACATTTGGCCTGAAAATGCTTTTAAGCGAATAAAAACTTACACTCTTAATTTCTGGCTAAATAAAAGCTGTTGCAATGATATTTCCATGCTGAACTGAGTTGTTCTGGGTCAACTATGAAGGCAAACCCACTTTCCTTTCAGTCTTTTGCTGCAATTGGCAGAAACAAGCATATTTGCTCATTCGGCCTGAAAATGCTTTTAAGCGCATAAAAACTTACACTCTTGATTTCTGGCTAAATAAAAGCTGTTGCAATGATATTTCCATGCTGAACTGAGTTGTTCTGGGTCAACTATGAAGGCAAACCCACTTTCCTTTCAGTATTTTGCTGCAATTGGCAGAAACAAGCATATTTGCTCATTCGGCCTGAAAATGCTTTTAAGCGCATAAAAACTTACACTCTTGATTTCTGGCTAAATAAAAGCTGTTGCAATGATATTTCCATGCTGAACTGAGTTGTTCTGGGTCAACTATGAAGGCAAACCCACTTTCCATTCAGTGTTTTGCTGCAATAGGCAGAAATCAGCTCATTTGGCCTGAAAATGCTTTTAAGCGAATAAAAACTTAGACTCTTGATTTCTGGCTAAATAAAAGCTGTTGCAATGATATTTCCATGCTGAACTGAATTGTTCTGGGTCAACTATGAAGGCAAACCCACTTTCCTTTCAGTATTTTGCTGCAATTGGCAGAAACAAGCATATTTGCTCATTCGGCCTGAAAATGCTTTTAAGCGCATAAAAACTTACACTCTTGATTTCTGGCTAAATAAAAGCTGTTGCAATGATATTTCCATGCTGAACTGAGTTGTTCTGGGTCAACTATGAAGGCAAACCCACTTTCCTTTCAGTATTTTGCTGCAATTGGCAGAAACAAGCATATTTGATCATTCGGCCTGAAAATGCTTTTAAGCGCATAAAAACTTACACTCTTGATTTCTGGCTAAATAAAAGCTGTTGCAATGATATTTCCATGCTGAACTGAGTTGTTCTGGGTCAACTATGAAGGCAAACCCACTTTCCATTCAATGTTTTGCTGCAATAGGCAGAAATCAGCTCATTTGGCCTGAAAATGCTTTTAAGCGCATAAAAACTTACACTCTTGATTTCTGGCTAAATAAAAGCTGTTGCAATGATATTTCCATGCTGAACTGAGTTGTTCTGGGTCAACTATGAAGGCAAACCCACTTTCCTTTCAGTATTTTGCTGCAATTGGCAGAAACAAGCATATTTGCTCATTCGGCCTGAAAATGCTTTTAAGCGCATAAAAACTTACACTCTTGATTTCTGGCTAAATAAAAGCTGTTGCAATGATATTTCCATGCTGAACTGAGTTGTTCTGGGTCAACTATGAAGGCAAACCCACTTTCCTTTCAGTATTTTGCTGCAATTGGCAGAAACAAGCATATTTGCTCATTCGGCCTGAAAATGCTTTTAAGCGAATAAAAACTTACACTCTTGATTTCTGGCTAAATAAAAGCTGTTGCAATGATATTTCCATGCTGAACTGAGTTGTTCTGGGTCAACTATGAAGGCAAACCCACTTTCCATTCAGTGTTTTGCTGCAATAGGCAAAAATCAGCTCATTTGGCCTGAAAATGCTTTTAAGCGAATAAAAACTTACACTTTTGATTTCTGGCTAAATAAAAGCTGTTGCAATGATATTTCCATGCTGAACTTAGTTGTTCTGGGTCAACTATGAAGGCAAACCCACTTTCCTTTCAGTATTTTACTGCAATTGGCAGAAACAAGCATATTTGCTCATTCGGCCTGAAAATGCTTTTAAGCGCATAAAAACTTACACTCTTGATTTCTGGCTAAATAAAAGCTGTTGCAATGATATTTCCATGCTGAACTGAGTTGTTCTGGGTCAACTATGAAGGCAAACCCACTTTCCTTTCAGTATTTTGCTGCAATTGGCAGAAACAAGCATATTTGCTCATTCGGCCTGAAAATGCTTTTAAGCGCATAAAAACTTACACTCTTGATTTCTGGCTAAATAAAAGCTGTTGCAATGATATTTCCATGCTGAACTGAGTTGTTCTGGGTCAACTATGAAGGCAAACCCACTTTCCATTCAGTGTTTTGCTGCAATAGGCAGAAATCAGCACATTTGGCCTGAAAATGCTTTTAAGCGCATAAAAACTTACACTCTTGATTTCTGGCTAAATAAAAGCTGTTGCAATGATATTTCCATGCTGAACTGAGTTGTTCTGGGTCAACTATGAAGGCAAACCCACTTTCCTTTCAGTATTTTGCTGCAATTGGCAGAAACAAGCATATTTGCTCATTCGGCCTGAAAATGCTTTTAAGCGCATAAAAACTTACACTCTTGATTTCTGGCTAAATAAAAGCTGTTGCAATGATATTTCCATGCTGAACTGAGTTGTTCTGGGTCAACTATGAAGGCAAACCCACTTTCCATTCAGTGTTTTGCTGCAATAGGCAGAAATCAGCTCATTTGGCCTGAAAATGCTTTTAAGCGAATAAAAACTTACACTCTTGATTTCTGGCTAAATAAAAGCTGTTGCAATGATATTTCCATGCTGAACTGAATTGTTCTGGGTCAACTATGAAGGCAAACCCACTTTCCTTTCAGTATTTTGCTGCAATTGGCAGAAACAAGCATATTTGCTCATTCGGCCTGAAAATGCTTTTAAGCGCATAAAAACTTACACTCTTGATTTCTGGCTAAATAAAAGCTGTTGCAATGATATTTCCATGCTGAACTGAGTTGTTCTGGGTCAACTATGAAGGCAAACCCACTTTCCTTTCAGTATTTTGCTGCAATTGGCAGAAACAAGCATATTTGCTCATTCGGCCTGAAAATGCTTTTAAGCGCATAAAAACTTACACTCTTGATTTCTGGCTAAATAAAAGCTGTTGCAATGATATTTCCATGCTGAACTGAGTTGTTCTGGGTCAACTATGAAGGCAAACCCACTTTCCATTCAGTGTTTTGCTGCAATAGGCAGAAATCAGCTCATTTGGCCTGAAAATGCTTTTAAGCGAATAAAAACTTACACTCTTGATTTCTGGCTAAATAAAAGCTGTTGCAATGATATTTCCATGCTGAACTGAGTTGTTCTGGGTCAATTATGAAGGCAAACCCACTTTCCTTTCAGTATGTTGCTGCAATTGGCAGAAACAAGCATATTTGCTCATTCGGCCTGAAAATGCTTTTAAGCGCATAAAAACTTACACTCTTGATTTCTGGCTAAATAAAAGCTGTTGCAATGATATTTCCATGCTGAACTGAGTTGTTCTGGGTCAACTATGAAGGCAAACCCACTTTCCTTTCAGTATTTTGCTGCAATTGGCAGAAACAAGCATATTTGCTCATTCGGCCTGAAAATGCTTTTAAGCGCCTAAAAACTTACACTCTTGATTTCTGGCTAAATAAAAGCTGTTGCAATGATATTTCTATTCTGAACTGAGTTGTTCTGGGTCAACTATGAAGGCAAACCCACTTTCCATTCAGTGTTTTGCTGCAATAGGCAGAAATCAGCTCATTTGGCCTGAAAATGCTTTTAAGCGAATAAAAACTTACACTCTTGATTTCTGGCTAAATAAAAGCTGTTGCAATGATATTTCCATGCTGAACTGAGTTGTTCTGGGTCAACTATGAAGGCAAACCCACTTTCCATTCAGTGTTTTGCTGCAATAGGCAGAAATCAGCTCATTTGGCCTGAAAATGCTTTTAAGCGAATAAAAACTTACACTCTTGATTTCTGGCTAAATAAAAGCTGTTGCAATGATATTTCCATGCTGAACTGAGTTGTTCTGGGTCAACTATGAAGGCAAACCCACTTTCCTTTCAGTATTTTGCTGCAATTGGCAGAAACAAGCATATTTGCTCATTCGGCCTGAAAATGCTTTTAAGCGCATAAAAACTTACACTCTTGATTTCTGGCTAAATAAAAGCTGTTGCAATGATATTTCCATGCTGAACTGAGTTGTTCTGGGTCAACTATGAAGGCAAACCCACTTTCCATTCAGTGTTTTGCTGCAAAAGGCAGATACAGCTCATTTGGCCTGAAAATGCTTTTAAGCGAATAAAAGCTTATACTCTTGATTTCTGGCTAAATAAAAGCTGTTGCAATGATATTTCCATGCTGAACTGAGTTGTTCTGGGTCAACTATGAAGGCAAACCCACTTTCCTTTCAGTATTTTGCTGCAATTGGCAGAAACAAGCATATTTGCTCATTCGGCCTGAAAATGCTTTTAAGCGCATAAAAACTTACACTCTTGATTTCTGGCTAAATAAAAGCTGTTGCAATGATATTTCCATGCTGAACTGAGTTGTTCTGGGTCAACTATGAAGGCAAACCCACTTTCCATTCAGTGTTTTGCTGCAATTGGCAGAAATCAGCTTATTTGGCCTGAAAATGCTTTTAAGCGCATAAAAACTTACACTCTTGATTTCTGGCTAAATAAAAGCTGTTGCAATGATATTTCCATGCTGAACTGAGATGTTCTGGGTCAACTATGAAGGCAAACCCACTTTCCTTTCAGTATTTTGCTGCAATTGGCAGAAACAAGCATATTTGCTCATTCGGCCTGAAAATGCTTTTAAGCGCATAAAAACTTACACTCTTGATTTCTGGCTAAATAAAAGCTGTTGCAATGATATTTCCATGCTGAACTGAGTTGTTCTGGGTCAACTATGAAGGCAAACCCACTTTCCATTCAGTGTTTTGCTGCAATAGGCAGAAATCAGCTCATTTGGCCTGAAAATGCTTTTAAGCGAATAAAAACTTACACTTTTGATTTCTGGCTAAATAAAAGCTGTTGCAATGATATTTCCATGCTGAACTTAGTTGTTCTGGGTCAACTATGAAGGCAAACCCACTTTCCTTTCTGTATTTTGCTGCAATTGGCAGAAACAAGCATATTTGCTCATTCGGCCTGAAAATGCTTTTAAGCGCATAAAAACTTACACTCTTGATTTCTGGCAAAATAAAAGCTGTTGCAATGATATTTCCATGCTGAACTGAGTTGTTCTGGGTCAACTATGAAGGCAAACCCACTTTCCTTTCAGTATTTTGCTGCAATTGGCAGAAACAAGCATATTTGCTCATTCGGCCTGAAAATGCTTTTAAGCGCATAAAAACTTACACTCTTGATTTCTGGCTAAATAAAAGCTGTTGCAATGATATTTCCATGCTGAACTGAGTTGTTCTGGGTCAACTATGAAGGCAAACCCACTTTCCATTCAGTGTTTTGCTGCAATAGGCAGAAATCAGCTCATTTGGCCTGAAAATGCTTTTAAGCGCATAAAAACTTAGACTCTTGATTTCTGGCTAAATAAAAGCTGTTGCAATGATATTTCCATGCTGAACTGAATTGTTCTGGGTCAACTATGAAGGCAAACCCACTTTCCTTTCAGTATTTTGCTGCAATTGGCAGAAACAAGCATATTTGCTCATTCGGCCTGAAAATGCTTTTAAGCGCATAAAAACTTACACTCTTGATTTCTGGCTAAATAAAAGCTGTTGCAATGATATTTCCATGCTGAACTGAGTTGTTCTGGGTCAACTATGAAGGCAAACCCACTTTCCTTTCAGTATTTTGCTGCAATTGGCAGAAACAAGCATATTTGCTCATTCGGCCTGAAAATGCTTTTAAGCGCATAAAAACTTACACTCTTGATTTCTGGCTAAATAAAAGCTGTTGCAATGATATTTCCATGCTGAACTGAGTTGTTCTGGGTCAACTATGAAGGCAAACCCACTTTCCATTCAGTGTTTTGCTGCAATAGGCAGAAATCAGCTCATTTGGCCTGAAAATGCTTTTAAGCGAATAAAAACTTACACTCTTGATTTCTGGCTAAATAAAAGCTGTTGCAATGATATTTCCATGCTGAACTGAGTTGTTCTGGGTCAACTATGAAGGCAAACCCACTTTCCTTTCAGTATGTTGCTGCAATTGGCAGAAACAAGCATATTTGCTCATTCGGCCTGAAAATGCTTTTAAGCGCATAAAAACTTACACTCTTGATTTCTGGCTAAATAAAAGCTGTTGCAATGATATTTCCATGCTGAACTGAGTTGTTCTGGGTCAACTATGAAGGCAAACCCACTTTCCTTTCAGTATTTTGCTGCAATTGGCAGAAACAAGCATATTTGCTCATTCGGCCTGAAAATGCTTTTAAGCGCATAAAAACTTACACTCTTGATTTCTGGCAAAATAAAAGCTGTTGCAATGATATTTCCATGCTGAACTGAGTTGTTCTGGGTCAACTATGAAGGCAAACCCACTTTCCTTTCAGTATTTTGCTGCAATTGGCAGAAACAAGCATATTTGCTCATTCGGCCTGAAAATGCTTTTAAGCGCATAAAAACTTACACTCTTGATTTCTGGCTAAATAAAAGCTGTTGCAATGATATTTCCATGCTGAACTGAGTTGTTCTGGGTCAACTATGAAGGCAAACCCACTTTCCATTCAGTGTTTTGCTGCAATAGGCAGAAATCAGCTCATTTGGCCTGAAAATGCTTTTAAGCGAATAAAAACTTACACTCTTGATTTCTGGCTAATTAAAAGCTGTTGCAATGATATTTCCATGCTGAACTGAATTGTTCTGGGTCAACTATGAAGGCAAACCCACTTTCCTTTCAGTATTTTGCTGCAATTGGCAGAAACAAGCATATTTGCTCATTCGGCCTGAAAATGCTTTTAAGCGCATAAAAACTTACACTCTTGATTTCTGGCTAAATAAAAGCTGTTGCAATGATATTTCCATGCTGAACTGAGTTGTTCTGGGTCAACTATGAAGGCAAACCCACTTTCCTTTCAGTATTTTGCTGCAATTGGCAGAAACAAGCATATTTGCTCATTCGGCCTGAAAATGCTTTTAAGCGCATAAAAACTTACACTCTTGATTTCTGGCTAAATAAAAGCTGTTGCAATGATATTTCCATGCTGAACTGAGTTGTTCTGGGTCAACTATGAAGGCAAACCCACTTTCCATTCAGTGTTTTGCTGCAATAGGCAGAAATCAGCTCATTTGGCCTGAAAATGCTTTTAAGCGAATAAAAACTTACACTCTTGATTTCTGGCTAAATAAAAGCTGTTGCAATGATATTTCCATGCTGAACTGAGTTGTTCTGGGTCAACTATGAAGGCAAACCCACTTTCCTTTCAGTATGTTGCTGCAATTGGCAGAAACAAGCATATTTGCTCATTCGGCCTGAAAATGCTTTTAAGCGCATAAAAACTTACACTCTTGATTTCTGGCTAAATAAAAGCTGTTGCAATGATATTTCCATGCTGAACTGAGTTGTTCTGGGTCAACTATGAAGGCAAACCCACTTTCCTTTCAGTATTTTGCTGCAATTGGCAGAAACAAGCATATTTGCTCATTCGGCCTGAAAATGCTTTTAAGCGCATAAAAACTTACACTCTTGATTTCTGGCTAAATAAAAGCTGTTGCAATGATATTTCTATGCTGAACTGAGTTGTTCTGGGTCAACTATGAAGGCAAACCCACTTTCCATTCAGTGTTTTGCTGCAATAGGCAGAAATCAGCTCATTTGGCCTGAAAATGCTTTTAAGCGAATAAAAACTTACACTCTTGATTTCTGGCTAAATAAAAGCTGTTGCAATGATATTTCCATGCTGAACTGAGTTGTTCTGGGTCAACTATGAAGGCAAACCCACTTTCCATTCAGTGTTTTGCTGCAATAGGCAGAAATCAGCTCATTTGGCCTGAAAATGCTTTTAAGCGAATAAAAACTTACACTCTTGATTTCTGGCTAAATAAAAGCTGTTGCAATGATATTTCCATGCTGAACTGAGTTGTTCTGGGTCAACTATGAAGGCAAACCCACTTTCCTTTCAGTATTTTGCTGCAATTGGCAGAAACAAGCATATTTGCTCATTCGGCCTGAAAATGCTTTTAAGCGCATAAAAACTTACAGTCTTGATTTCTGGCTAAATAAAAGCTGTTGCAATGTTATTTCCATGCTGAACTGAGTTGTTCTGGGTCAACTATGAAGGCAAACCCACTTTCCTTTCAGTATTTTGCTGCAATTGGCAGAAACAAGCATATTTGCTCATTCGGCCTGAAAATGCTTTTAAGCGCATAAAAACTTACACTCTTGATTTCTGGCTAAATAAAAGCTGTTGCAATGATATTTCCATGCTGAACTGAGTTGTTCTGGGTCAACTATGAAGGCAAACCCACTTTCCATTCAGTGTTTTGCTGCAAAAGGCAGAAATCAGCTCATTTGGCCTGAAAATGCTTTTAAGCGAATAAAAGCTTATACTCTTGATTTCTGGCTAAATAAAAGCTGTTGCAATGATATTTCCATGCTGAACTGAGTTGTTCTGGGTCAACTATGAAGGCAAACCCACTTTCCTTTCAGTATTTTGCTGCAATTGGCAGAAACAAGCATATTTGCTCATTCGGCCTGAAAATGCTTTTAAGGGCATAAAAACTTACACTCTTGATTTCTGGCTAAATAAAAGCTGTTGCAATGATATTTCCATGCTGAACTGAGTTGTTCTGGGTCAACTATGAAGGCAAACCCACTTTCCTTTCAGTATTTTGCTGCAATTGGCAGAAACAAGCATATTTGCTCATTCGGCCTGAAAATGCTTTTAAGGGCATAAAAACTTACACTCTTGATTTCTGGCTAAATAAAAGCTGTTGCAATGATATTTCCATGCTGAACTGAGTTGTTCTGGGTCAACTATGAAGGCAAACCCACTTTCTTTTCAGTATTTTGCTGCAATTGGCAGAAACAAGCATATTTGCTCATTCGGCCTGAAAATGCTTTTAAGCGCATAAAAACTTACACTCTTGATTTCTGGCTAAATAAAAGCTGTTGCAATGATATTTCCATGCTGAACTGAGTTGTTCTGGGTCAACTATGAAGGCAAACCCACTTTCCATTCAGTGTTTTGCTGCAATTGGCAGAAATCAGCTTATTTGGCCTGAAAATGCTTTTAAGCGCATAAAAACTTACACTCTTGATTTCTGGCTAAATAAAAGCTGTTGCAATGATATTTCCATGCTGAACTGAGATGTTCTGGGTCAACTATGAAGGCAAACCCACTTTCCTTTCAGTATTTTGCTGCAATTGGCAGAAACAAGCATATTTGCTCATTCGGCCTGAAAATGCTTTTAAGCGCATAAAAACTTACACTCTTGATTTCTGGCTAAATAAAAGCTGTTGCAATGATATTTCCATGCTGAACTGAGTTGTTCTGGGTCAACTATGAAGGCAAACCCACTTTCCATTCAGTGTTTTGCTGCAATAGGCAGAAATCAGCTCATTTGGCCTGAAAATGCTTTTAAGCGAATAAAAACTTACACTTTTGATTTCTGGCTAAATAAAAGCTGTTGCAATGATATTTCCATGCTGAACTGAGTTGTTCTGGGTCAACTATGAAGGCAAACCCACTTTCCTTTCTGTATTTTGCTGCAATTGGCAGAAACAAGCATATTTGCTCATTCGGCCTGAAAATGCTTTTAAGCGCATAAAAACTTACACTCTTGATTTCTGGCAAAATAAAAGCTGTTGCAATGATATTTCCATGCTGAACTGAGTTGTTCTGGGTCAACTATGAAGGCAAACCCACTTTCCTTTCAGTATTTTGCTGCAATTGGCAGAAACAAGCATATTTGCTCATTCGGCCTGAAAATGCTTTTAAGCGCATAAAAACTTACACTCTTGATTTCTGGCTAAATAAAAGCTGTTGCAATGATATTTCCATGCTGAACTGAGTTGTTCTGGGTCAACTATGAAGGCAAACCCACTTTCCTTTCAGTATTTTGCTGCAATTGGCAGAAACAAGCATATTTGCTCATTCGGCCTGAAAATGCTTTTAAGCGCATAAAAACTTACACTCTTGATTTCTGGCTAAATAAAAGCTGTTGCAATGATATTTCCATGCTGAACTGAGTTGTTCTGGGTCAACTATGAAGGCAAACCCACTTTCCTTTCAGTATTTTGCTGCAATTGGCAGAAACAAGCATATTTGCTCATTCGGCCTGAAAATGCTTTTAAGGGCATAAAAACTTACACTCTTGATTTCTGGCTAAATAAAAGCTGTTGCAATGATATTTCCATGCTGAACTGAGTTGTTCTGGGTCAACTATGAAGGCAAACCCACTTTCCTTTCAGTATTTTGCTGCAATTGGCAGAAACAAGCATATTTGCTCATTCGGCCTGAAAATGCTTTTAAGCGAATAAAAACTTACACTCTTGATTTCTGGCTAAATAAAAGCTGTTGCAATAATATTTCCATGCTGAACTGAGTTGTTCTGGGTCAACTATGAAGGCAAACCCACTTTCCTTTCAGTATTTTGCTGCAATTGGCAGAAACAAGCATATTTGCTCATTCGGCCTGAAAATGCTTTTAAGCGCATAAAAACTTACACTCTTGATTTCTGGCTAAATAAAAGCTGTTGCAATGATATTTCCATGCTGAACTGAGTTGTTCTGGGTCAACTATGAAGGCAAACCCACTTTCCTTTCAGTATTTTGCTGCAATTGGCAGAAACAAGCATATTTGCTCATTCGGCCTGAAAATGCTTTTAAGCGCATAAAAACTTACACTCTGGATTTCTGGCTAAATAAAAGCTGTTGCAATGATATTTCCATGCTGAACTGAGTTGTTCTGGGTCAACTATGAAGGCAAACCCACTTTCCATTCAGTGTTTTGCTGCAATAGGCAGAAATCAGCACATTTGGCCTGAAAATGCTTTTAAGCGAATAAAAACTTACACTCTTAATTTCTGGCTAAATAAAAGCTGTTGCAATGATATTTCCATGCTGAACTGAGTTGTTCTGGGTCAACTATGAAGGCAAACCCACTTTCCTTTCAGTATTTTGCTGCAATTGGCAGAAACAAGCATATTTGCTCATTCGGCCTGAAAATGCTTTTAAGCGCATAAAAACTTACACTCTTGATTTCTGGCTAAATAAAAGCTGTTGCAATGATATTTCCATGCTGAACTGAGTTGTTCTGGGTCAACTATGAAGGCAAACCCACTTTCCTTTCAGTATTTTGCTGCAATTGGCAGAAACAAGCATATTTGCTCATTCGGCCTGAAAATGCTTTTAAGCGCATAAAAACTTACACTCTTGATTTCTGGCTAAATAAAAGCTGTTGCAATGATATTTCCATGCTGAACTGAGTTGTTCTGGGTCAACTATGAAGGCAAACCCACTTTCCATTCAGTGTTTTGCTGCAATAGGCAGAAATCAGCTCATTTGGCCTGAAAATGCTTTTAAGCGAATAAAAACTTACACTCTTGATTTCTGGCTAAATAAAAGCTGTTGCAATGATATTTCCATGCTGAACTGAGTTGTTCTGGGTCAACTATGAAGGCAAACCCACTTTCCTTTCAGTTTTTTGCTGCAATTGGCAGAAACAAGCATATTTGCTCATTCGGCCTGAAAATGCTTTTAAGCGAATAAAAACTTACACTCTTGATTTCTGGCTAAATAAAAGCTGTTGCAATGATAATTCCATGCTGAACTGAGTTGTTCTGGGTCAACTATGAAGGCAAACCCACTTTCCATTCAGTGTTTTGCTGCAATAGGCAAAAATCAGCTCATTTGGCCTGAAAATGCTTTTAAGCGAATAAAAACTTACACTTTTGATTTCTGGCTAAATAAAAGCTGTTGCAATGATATTTCCATGCTGAACTTAGTTGTTCTGGGTCAACTATGAAGGCAAACCCACTTTCCTTTCAGTATTTTACTGCAATTGGCAGAAACAAGCATATTTGCTCATTCGGCCTGAAAATGCTTTTAAGCGCATAAAAACTTACACTCTTGATTTCTGGCTAAATAAAAGCTGTTGCAATGATATTTCCATGCTGAACTGAGTTGTTCTGGGTCAACTATGAAGGCAAACCCACTTTCCTTTCAGTATTTTGCTGCAATTGGCAGAAACAAGCATATTTGCTCATTCGGCCTGAAAATGCTTTTAAGCGCATAAAAACTTACACTCTTGATTTCTGGCTAAATAAAAGCTGTTGCAATGATATTTCCATGCTGAACTGAGTTGTTCTGGGTCAACTATGAAGGCAAACCCACTTTCCATTCAGTGTTTTGCTGCAATAGGCAGAAATCAGCTCATTTGGCCTGAAAATGCTTTTAAGCAAATAAAAACTTATACTCTTGATTTCTGGCTAAATAAAAGCTGTTGCAATGATATTTCCATGTTGAACTGAGTTGTTCTGGGTCAACTATGAAGGCAAACCCACTTTCCTTTCAGTATTTTGCTGCAATTTGCAGAAACAAGCATATTTGCTCATTCGGCCTGAAAATGCTTTTAAGCGCATAAAAACTTACACTCTTGATTTCTGGCTAAATAAAAGCTGTTGCAATGATATTTCCATGCTGAACTGAGTTGTTCTGGGTCAACTATGAAGGCAAACCCACTTTCCTTTCAGTATTTTGCTGCAATTGGCAGAAACAAGCATATTTGCTCATTCGGCCTGAAAATGCTTTTAAGGGCATAAAAACTTACACTCTTGATTTCTGGCTAAATAAAAGCTGTTGCAATGATATTTCCATGCTGAACTGAGTTGTTCTGGGTCAACTATGAAGGCAAACCCACTTTCCTTTCAGTATTTTGCTGCAATTGGCAGAAAAAAGCATATTTGCTCATTCGGCCTGAAAATGCTTTTAAGCGCATAAAAACTTACACTCTTGATTTCTGGCTAAATAAAAGCTGTTGCAATGATATTTCCATGCTGAACTGAGTTGTTCTGGGTCAACTATGAAGGCAAACCCACTTTCCATTCAGTGTTTTGCTGCAATAGGCAGAAATCAGCTCATTTGGCCTGAAAATGCTTTTAAGCGAATAAAAACTTACACTTTTGATTTCTGGCTAAATAAAAGCTGTTGCAATGATATTTCCATGCTGAACTGAGTTGTTCTGGGTCAACTATGAAGGCAAACCCACTTTCCTTTCTGTATTTTGCTGCAATTGGCAGAAACAAGCATATTTGCTCATTCGGCCTGAAAATGCTTTTAAGCGCATAAAAACTTACACTCTTGATTTCTGGCAAAATAAAAGCTGTTGCAATGATATTTCCATGCTGAACTGAGTTGTTCTGGGTCAACTATGAAGGCAAACCCACTTTCCTTTCAGTATTTTGCTGCAATTGGCAGAAACAAGCATATTTGCTCATTCGGCCTGAAAATGCTTTTAAGCGCATAAAAACTTACACTCTTGATTTCTGGCTAAATAAAAGCTGTTGCAATGATATTTCCATGCTGAACTGAGTTGTTCTGGGTCAACTATGAAGGCAAACCCACTTTCCTTTCAGTATTTTGCTGCAATTGGCAGAAACAAGCATATTTGCTCATTCGGCCTGAAAATGCTTTTAAGCGCATAAAAACTTACACTCTTGATTTCTGGCTAAATAAAAGCTGTTGCAATGATATTTCCATGCTGAACTGAGTTGTTCAGGGTCAACTATGAAGGCAAACCCACTTTACTTTCAGTATTTTGCTGCAATTGGCAGAAACAAGCATATTTGCTCATTCGGCCTGAAAATGCTTTTAAGGGCATAAAAACTTACACTCTTGATTTCTGGCTAAATAAAAGCTGTTGCAATGATATTTCCATGCTGAACTGAGTTGTTCTGGGTCAACTATGAAGGCAAACCCACTTTCCTTTCAGTATTTTGCTGCAATTGGCAGAAACAAGCATATTTGCTCATTCGGCCTGAAAATGCTTTTAAGCGAATAAAAACTTACACTCTTGATTTCTGGCTAAATAAAAGCTGTTGCAATAATATTTCCATGCTGAACTGAGTTGTTCTGGGTCAACTATGAAGGCAAACCCACTTTCCTTTCAGTATTTTGCTGCAATTGGCAGAAACAAGCATATTTGCTCATTCGGCCTGAAAATGCTTTTAAGCGCATAAAAACTTACACTCTTGATTTCTGGCTAAATAAAAGCTGTTGCAATGATATTTCCATGCTGAACTGAGTTGTTCTGGGTCAACTATGAAGGCAAACCCACTTTCCTTTCAGTATTTTGCTGCAATTGGCAGAAACAAGCATATTTGCTCATTCGGCCTGAAAATGCTTTTAAGCGCATAAAAACTTACACTCTGGATTTCTGGCTAAATAAAAGCTGTTGCAATGATATTTCCATGCTGAACTGAGTTGTTCTGGGTCAACTATGAAGGCAAACCCACTTTCCATTCAGTGTTTTGCTGCAATAGGCAGAAATCAGCACATTTGGCCTGAAAATGCTTTTAAGCGAATAAAAACTTACACTCTTAATTTCTGGCTAAATAAAAGCTGTTGCAATGATATTTCCATGCTGAACTGAGTTGTTCTGGGTCAACTATGAAGGCAAACCCACTTTCCTTTCAGTATTTTGCTGCAATTGGCAGAAACAAGCATATTTGCTCATTCGGCCTGAAAATGCTTTTAAGCGCATAAAAACTTACACTCTTGATTTCTGGCTAAATAAAAGCTGTTGCAATGATATTTCCATGCTGAACTGAGTTGTTCTGGGTCAACTATGAAGGCAAACCCACTTTCCTTTCAGTATTTTGCTGCAATTGGCAGAAACAAGCATATTTGCTCATTCGGCCTGAAAATGCTTTTAAGCGCATAAAAACTTACACTCTTGATTTCTGGCTAAATAAAAGCTGTTGCAATGATATTTCCATGCTGAACTGAGTTGTTCTGGGTCAACTATGAAGGCAAACCCACTTTCCATTCAGTGTTTTGCTGCAATAGGCAGAAATCAGCTCATTTGGCCTGAAAATGCTTTTAAGCGAATAAAAACTTAGACTCTTGATTTCTGGCTAAATAAAAGCTGTTGCAATGATATTTCCATGCTGAACTGAATTGTTCTGGGTCAACTATGAAGGCAAACCCACTTTCCTTTCAGTATTTTGCTGCAATTGGCAGAAACAAGCATATTTGCTCATTCGGCCTGAAAATGCTTTTAAGCGCATAAAAACTTACACTCTTGATTTCTGGCTAAATAAAAGCTGTTGCAATGATATTTCCATGCTGAACTGAGTTGTTCTGGGTCAACTATGAAGGCAAACCCACTTTCCATTCAGTGTTTTGCTGCAATAGGCAGAAATCAGCTCATTTGGCCTGAAAATGCTTTTAAGCGAATAAAAACTTACACTCTTGATTTCTGGCTAAATAAAAGCTGTTGCAATGATATTTCCATGCTGAACTGAGTTGTTCTGGGTCAACTATGAAGGCAAACCCACTTTCCTTTCAGTATTTTGCTGCAATTGGCAGAAACAAGCATATTTGCTCATTCGGCCTGAAAATGCTTTTAAGCGCATAAAAACTTACACTCTTGATTTCTGGCTAAATAAAAGCTGTTGCAATGATATTTCCATGCTGAACTGAGTTGTTCTGGGTCAACTATGAAGGCAAACCCACTTTCCTTTCAGTATTTCGCTGCAATTGGCAGAAACAAGCATATTTGCTCATTCGGCCTGAAAATGCTTTTAAGCGCATAAAAACTTACACTCTTGATTTCTGGCTAAATAAAAGCTGTTGCAATGATATTTCCATGCTGAACTGAGTTGTTCTGGGTCAACTATGAAGGCAAACCCACTTTCCTTTCAGTATTTTGCTGCAATTGGCAGAAACAAGCATATTTGCTCATTCGGCCTGAAAATGCTTTTAAGCGAATAAAAACTTACACTCTTGATTTCTGGCTAAATAAAAGCTGTTGCAATGATAATTCCATGCTGAACTGAGTTGTTCTGGGTCAACTATGAAGGCAAACCCACTTTCCATTCAGTGTTTTGCTGCAATAGGCAAAAATCAGCTCATTTGGCCTGAAAATGCTTTTAAGCGAATAAAAACTTACACTTTTGATTTCTGGCTAAATAAAAGCTGTTGCAATGATATTTCCATGCTGAACTTAGTTGTTCTGGGTCAACTATGAAGGCAAACCCACTTTCCTTTCAGTATTTTACTGCAATTGGCAGAAACAAGCATATTTGCTCATTCGGCCTGAAAATGCTTTTAAGCGCATAAAAACTTACACTCTTGATTTCTGGCTAAATAAAAGCTGTTGCAATGATATTTCCATGCTGAACTAAGTTGTTCTGGGTCAACTATGAAGGCAAACCCACTTTCCTTTCAGTATTTTGCTGCAATTGGCAGAAACAAGCATATTTGCTCATTCGGCCTGAAAATGCTTTTAAGGGCATAAAAACTTACACTCTTGATTTCTGGCTAAATAAAAGCTGTTGCAATGATATTTCCATGCTGAACTGAGTTGTTCTGGGTCAACTATGAAGGCAAACCCACTTTCCATTCAGTGTTTTGCTGCAATAGGCAGAAATCAGCTCATTTGGCCTGAAAATGCTTTTAAGCAAATAAAAACTTATACTCTTGATTTCTGGCTAAATAAAAGCTGTTGCAATGATATTTCCATGTTGAACTGAGTTGTTCTGGGTCAACTATGAAGGCAAACCCACTTTCCTTTCAGTATTTTGCTGCAATTTGCAGAAACAAGCATATTTGCTCATTCGGCCTGAAAATGCTTTTAAGCGCATTAAAACTTACACTCTTGATTTCTGGCTAAATAAAAGCTGTTGCAATGATATTTCCATGCTGAACTGAGTTGTTCTGGGTCAACTATGAAGGCAAACCCACTTTCCTTTCAGTATTTTGCTGCAATTGGCAGAAACAAGCATATTTGCTCATTCGGCCTGAAAATGCTTTTAAGGGCATAAAAACTTACACTCTTGATTTCTGGCTAAATAAAAGCTGTTGCAATGATATTTCCATGCTGAACTGAGTTGTTCTGGGTCAACTATGAAGGCAAACCCACTTTCCTTTCAGTATTTTGCTGCAATTGGCAGAAACAAGCATATTTGCTCATTCGGCCTGAAAATGCTTTTAAGCGCATAAAAACTTACACTCTTGATTTCTGGCTAAATAAAAGCTGTTGCAATGATATTTCCATGCTGAACTGAGTTGTTCTGGGTCAACTATGAAGGCAAACCCACTTTCCTTTCAGTATTTTGCTGCAATTGGCAGAAACAAGCATATTTGCTCATTCGGCCTGAAAATGCTTTTAAGCGCATAAAAACTTACACTCTTGATTTCTGGCTAAATAAAAGCTGTTGCAATGATATTTCCATGCTGAACTGAGTTGTTCTGGGTCAACTATGAAGGCAAACCCACTTTCCATTCAGTGTTTTGCTGCAATAGGCAGAAATCAGCTCATTTGGCCTGAAAATGCTTTTAAGCGAATAAAAACTTACACTTTTGATTTCTGGCTAAATAAAAGCTGTTGCAATGATATTTCCATGCTGAACTTAGTTGTTCTGGGTCAACTATGAAGGCAAACCCACTTTCCTTTCAGTATTTTGCTGCAATTGGCAGAAACAAGCATATTTGCTCATTCGGCCTGAAAATGCTTTTAAGCGCATAAAAACTTACACTCTTGATTTCTGGCTAAATAAAAGCTGTTGCAATGATATTTCCATGCTGAACTGAGTTGTTCTGGGTCAACTATGAAGGCAAACCCACTTTCCATTCAGTGTTTTGCTGCAATAGGCAGAAATCAGCTCATTTTGCCTGAAAATGCTTTTAAGCGAATAAAAACTTATACTCTTGATTTCTGGCTAAATAAAAGCTGTTGCAATGATATTTCCATGCTGAACTGAGTTGTTCTGGGTCAACTATGAAGGCAAACCCACTTTCCATTCAGTGTTTTGCTGCAATAGGCAGAAATCAGCTCATTTGGCCTGAAAATGCTTTTAAGCAAATAAAAACTTATACTCTTGATTTCTGGCTAAATAAAAGCTGTTGCAATGATATTTCCATGTTGAACTGAGTTGTTCTGGGTCAACTATGAAGGCAAAACCCACTTTCCTTTCAGTATTTTGCTGCAATTTGCAGAAACAAGCATATTTGCTCATTCGGCCTGAAAATGCTTTTAAGCGCATAAAAACTTACACTCTTGATTTCTGGCTAAATAAAAGCTGTTGCAATGATATTTCCATGCTGAACTGAGTTGTTCTGGGTCAACTATGAAGGCAAACCCACTTTCCTTTCAGTATTTTGCTGCAATTGGCAGAAACAAGCATATTTGCTCATTCGGCCTGAAAATGCTTTTAAGGGCATAAAAACTTACACTCTTGATTTCTGGCTAAATAAAAGCTGTTGCAATGATATTTCCATGCTGAACTGAGTTGTTCTGGGTCAACTATGAAGGCAAACCCACTTTCCTTTCAGTATTTTGCTGCAATTGGCAGAAACAAGCATATTTGCTCATTCGGCCTGAAAATGCTTTTAAGCGCATAAAAACTTACACTCTTGATTTCTGGCTAAATAAAAGCTGTTGCAATGATATTTCCATGCTGAACTGAGTTGTTCTGGGTCAACTATGAAGGCAAACCCACTTTCCTTTCAGTATTTTGCTGCAATTGGCAGAAACAAGCATATTTGCTCATTCGGCCTGAAAATGCTTTTAAGCGCATAAAAACTTACACTCTTGATTTCTGGCTAAATAAAAGCTGTTGCAATGATATTTCCATGCTGAACTGAGTTGTTCTGGGTCAACTATGAAGGCAAACCCACTTTCCATTCAGTGTTTTGCTGCAATAGGCAGAAATCAGCTCATTTGGCCTGAAAATGCTTTTAAGCGCATAAAAACTTACACTCTTGATTTCTGGCTAAATAAAAGCTGTTGCAATGATATTTCCATGCTGAACTGAGTTGTTCTGGGTCAACTATGAAGGCAAACCCACTTTCCATTCAGTGTTTTGCTGCAATAGGCAGAAATCAGCTCATTTGGCCTGAAAATGCTTTTAAGCGAATAAAAACTTACACTTTTGATTTCTGGCTAAATAAAAGCTGTTGCAATGATATTTCCATGCTGAACTGAGTTGTTCTGGGTCAACTATGAAGGCAAACCCACTTTCCTTTCAGTATTTTGCTGCAATTGGCAGAAACAAGCATATTTGCTCATTCGGCCTGAAAATGCTTTTAAGCGCATAAAAACTTACACTCTTGATTTCTGGCTAAATAAAAGCTGTTGCAATGATATTTCCATGCTGAACTGAGTTGTTCTGGGTCAACTATGAAGGCAAACCCACTTTCCATTCAGTGTTTTGCTGCAATAGGCAGAAATCAGCTCATTTTGCCTGAAAATGCTTTTAAGCGAATAAAAACTTATACTCTTGATTTCTGGCTAAATAAAAGCTGTTGCAATGATATTTCCATGCTGAACTGAGTTGTTCTGGGTCAACTATGAAGGCAAACCCACTTTCCATTCAGTGTTTTGCTGCAATAGGCAGAAATCAGCTCATTTGGCCTGAAAATGCTTTTAAGCAAATAAAAACTTATACTCTTGATTTCTGGCTAAATAAAAGCTGTTGCAATGATATTTCCATGCTGAACTGAGTTGTTCTGGGTCAACTATGAAGGCAAACCCACTTTCCTTTCAGTATTTTGCTGCAATTGGCAGAAACAAGCATATTTGCTCATTCGGCCTGAAAATGCTTTTAAGGGCATAAAAACTTACACTCTTGATTTCTGGCTAAATAAAAGCTGTTGCAATGATATTTCCATGCTGAACTGAGTTGTTCTGGGTCAACTATGAAGGCAAACCCACTTTCCTTTCAGTATTTTGCTGCAATTGGCAGAAACAAGCATATTTGCTCATTCGGCCTGAAAATGCTTTTAAGCGCATAAAAACTTACACTCTTGATTTCTGGCTAAATAAAAGCTGTTGCAATGATATTTCCATGCTGAACTGAGTTGTTCTGGGTCAACTATGAAGGCAAACCCACTTTCCATTCAGTGTTTTGCTGCAATAGGCAGAAATCAGCACATTTGGCCTGAAAATGCTTTTAAGCGCATAAAAACTTACACTCTTGATTTCTGGCTAAATAAAAGCTGTTGCAATGATATTTCCATGCTGAACTGAGTTGTTCTGGGTCAACTATGAAGGCAAACCCACTTTCCTTTCAGTATTTTGCTGCAATTGGCAGAAACAAGCATATTTGCTCATTCGGCCTGAAAATGCTTTTAAGCGCATAAAAACTTACACTCTTGATTTCTGGCTAAATAAAAGCTGTTGCAATGATATTTCCATGCTGAACTGAGTTGTTCTGGGTCAACTATGAAGGCAAACCCACTTTCCATTCAGTGTTTTGCTGCAATAGGCAGAAATCAGCTCATTTGGCCTGAAAATGCTTTTAAGCGAATAAAAACTTAGACTCTTGATTTCTGGCTAAATAAAAGCTGTTGCAATGATATTTCCATGCTGAACTGAGTTGTTCTGGGTCAACTATGAAGGCAAACCCACTTTCCTTTCAGTATTTTGCTGCAATTGGCAGAAACAAGCATATTTGCTCATTCGGCCTGAAAATGCTTTTAAGCGCATAAAAACATACACTCTTGATTTCTGGCTAAATAAAAGCTGTTGCAATGATATTTCCATGCTGAACTGAGTTGTTCTGGGTCAACTATGAAGGCAAACCCACTTTCCTTTCAGTATTTTGCTGCAATTGGCAGAAACAAGCATATTTGCTCATTCGGCCTGAAAATGCTTTTAAGCGAATAAAAACTTACACTCTTGATTTCTGGCTAAATAAAATCTGTTGCAATGATATTTCCATGCTGAACTGAGTTGTTCTGGGTCAACTATGAAGGCAAACCCACTTTCCATTCAGTGTTTTGCTGCAATAGGCAGAAATCAGCTCATTTGGCCTGAAAATGCTTTTAAGCGAATAAAAACTTACACTTTTGATTTCTGGCTAAATAAAAGCTGTTGCAATGATATTTCCATGCTGAACTGAGTTGTTCTGGGTCAACTATGAAGGCAAACCCACTTTCCTATCTGTATTTTGCTGCAATTGGCAGAAACAAGCATATTTGCTCATTCGGCCTGAAAATGCTTTTAAGCGAATAAAAACTTACACTCTGGATTTCTGGCTAAAGAAAAAAGCTGTTGCAATGATATTTCCATGCTGAACTGAGTTGTTCTGGGTCAACTATGAAGGCAAACCCACTTTCCATTCAGTGTTTTGCTGCAATAGGCAGAAATCAGCACATTTGGCCTGAAAATGCTTTTAAGCGAATAAAAACTTACACTCTTGATTTCTGGCTAAATAAAAGCTGTTGCAATGATATTTCCATGCTGAACTGAGTTGTTCTGGGTCAACTATGAAGGCAAACCCACTTTCCTTTCAGTATTTTGCTGCAATTGGCAGAAACAAGCATATTTGCTCATTCGGCCTGAAAATGCTTTTAAGCGCATAAAAACTTACACTCTTGATTTCTGGCTAAATAAAAGCTGTTGCAATGATATTTCCATGCTGAACTGAGTTGTTCTGGGTCAACTATGAAGGCAAACCCACTTTCCTTTCAGTATTTTGCTGCAATTGGCAGAAACAAGCATATTTGCTCATTCGGCCTGAAAATGCTTTTAAGCGCATAAAAACTTACACTCTTGATTTCTGGCTAAATAAAAGCTGTTGCAAATATATTTCCATGCTGAACTGAGTTGTTCTGGGTCAACTATGAAGGCAAACCCACTTTCCTTTCAGTATTTTGCTGCAATTGGCAGAAACAAGCATATTTGCTCATTCGGCCTGAAAATGCTTTTAAGCGCATAAAAACTTACACTCTTGATTTCTGGCTAAATAAAAGCTGTTGCAATGATATTTCCATGCTGAACTGAGTTGTTCTGGGTCAACTATGAAGGCAAACCCACTTTCCTTTCAGTATTTTGCTGCAATTGGCAGAAACAAGCATATTTGCTCATTCGGCCTGAAAATGCTTTTAAGCGCATAAAAACTTACACTCTTGATTTCTGGCTAAATAAAAGCTGTTGCAATGATATTTCCATGCTGAACTGAGTTGTTCTGGGTCAACTATGAAGGCAAACCCACTTTCCATTCAGTGTTTTGCTGCAATTGGCAGAAATCAGCACATTTGGCCTGAAAATGCTTTTAAGCGAATAAAAACTTACACTCTTAATTTCTGGCTAAATAAAAGCTGTTGCAATGATATTTCCATGCTGAACTGAGTTGTTCTGGGTCAACTATGAAGGCAAACCCACTTTCCTTTCAGTATTTTGCTGCAATTGGCAGAAACAAGCATATTTGCTCATTCGGCCTGAAAATGCTTTTAAGCGCATAAAAACTTACACTCTTGATTTCTGGCTAAATAAAAGCTGTTGCAATGATATTTCCATGCTGAACTGAGTTGTTCTGGGTCAACTATGAAGGCAAACCCACTTTCCTTTCAGTATTTTGCTGCAATTGGCAGAAACAAGCATATTTGCTCATTCGGCCTGAAAATGCTTTTAAGCGCATAAAAACTTACACTCTTGATTTCTGGCTAAATAAAAGCTGTTGCAATGATATTTCCATGCTGAACTGAGTTGTTCTGGGTCAACTATGAAGGCAAACCCACTTTCCATTCAGTGTTTTGCTGCAATAGGCAGAAATCAGCTCATTTGGCCTGAAAATGCTTTTAAGCGAATAAAAACTTAGACTCTTGATTTCTGGCTAAATAAAAGCTGTTGCAATGATATTTCCATGCTGAACTGAATTGTTCTGGTTCAACTATGAAGGCAAACCCACTTTCCTTTCAGTATTTTGCTGCAATTGGCAGAAACAAGCATATTTGCTCATTCGGCCTGAAAAAGCTTTTAAGCGCATAAAAACTTACACTCTTGATTTCTGGCTAAATAAAAGCTGTTGCAATGATATTTCCATGCTGAACTGAGTTGTTCTGGGTCAACTATGAAGGCAAACCCACTTTCCTTTCAGTATTTTGCTGCAATTGGCAGAAACAAGCATATTTGCTCATTCGGCCTGAAAATGCTTTTAAGCGCATAAAAACTTACACTCTTGATTTCTGGCTAAATAAAAGCTGTTGCAATGATATTTCCATGCTGAACTGAGTTGTTCTGGGTCAACTATGAAGGCAAACCCACTTTCCATTCAGTGTTTTGCTGCAATAGGCAGAAATCAGCTCATTTGGCCTGAAAATGCTTTTAAGCGAATAAAAACTTAGACTCTTGATTTCTGGCTAAATAAAAGCTGTTGCAATGATATTTCCATGCTGAACTGAATTGTTCTGGGTCAACTATGAAGGCAAACCCACTTTCCTTTCAGTATTTTGCTGCAATTGGCAGAAACAAGCATATTTGCTCATTCGGCCTGAAAATGCTTTTAAGCGCATAAAAACATACACTCTTGATTTCTGGCTAAATAAAAGCTGTTGCAATGATATTTCCATGCTGAACTGAGTTGTTCTGGGTCAACTATGAAGGCAAACCCACTTTCCTTTCAGTATTTTGCTGCAATTGGCAGAAACAAGCATATTTGCTCATTCGGCCTGAAAATGCTTTTAAGCGCATAAAAACTTACACTCTTGATTTCTGGCAAAATAAAAGCTGTTGCAATGATATTTCCATGCTGAACTGAGTTGTTCTGGGTCAACTATGAAGGCAAACCCACTTTCCATTCAGTGTTTTGCTGCAATAGGCAGAAATCAGCTCATTTGGCCTGAAAATGCTTTTAAGCGAATAAAAACTTACACTCTTGATTTCTGGCTAAATAAAAGCTGTTGCAATGATATTTCCATGCTGAACTGAGTTGTTCTGGGTCAACTATGAAGGCAAACCCACTTTCCTGTCAGTATTTTGCTCTAATTGGCAGAAACAAGCATATTTGCTCATTCGGCCTGAAAATGCTTTTAAGCGCATAAAAACTTACACTCTTGATTTCTGGCTAAATAAAAGCTGTTGCAATGATATTTCCATGCTGAACTGAGTTGTTCTGGGTCAACTATGAAGGCAAACCCACTTTCCATTCAGTGTTTTGCTGCAATAGGCAGAAATCAGCTCATTTGGCCTGAAAATGCTTTTAAGCGAATAAAAACTTAGACTCTTGATTTCTGGCTAAATAAAAGCTGTTGCAATGATATTTCCATGCTGAACTGAATTGTTCTGGGTCAACTATGAAGGCAAACCCACTTTCCTTTCAGTATTTTGCTGCAATTGGCAGAAACAAGCATATTTGCTCATTCGGCCTGAAAATGCTTTTAAGCGCATAAAAACTTACACTCTTGATTTCTGGCTAAATAAAAGCTGTTGCAATGATATTTCCATGCTGAACTGAGTTGTTCTGGGTCAACTATGAAGGCAAACCCACTTTCCATTCAGTGTTTTGCTGCAATAGGCAGAAATCAGCTCATTTGGCCTGAAAATGCTTTTAAGCGAATAAAAACTTACACTTTTGATTTCTGGCTAAATAAAAGCTGTTGCAATGATATTTCCATGCTGAACTTAGTTGTTCTGGGTCAACTATGAAGGCAAACCCACTTTCCTTTCAGTATTTTGCTGCAATTGGCAGAAACAAGCATATTTGCTCGTTCGGCCTGAAAATGCTTTTAAGCGCATAAAAACTTACACTCTTGATTTCTGGCTAAATAAAAGCTGTTGCAATGATATTTCCATGCTGAACTGAGTTGTTCTGGGTCAACTATGAAGGCAAACCCACTTTCCTTTCAGTATTTTGCTGCAATTGGCACAAACAAGCATATTTGCTCATTCGGCCTGAAAATGCTTTTAAGCGCATAAAAACTTACACTCTTGATTTCTGGCTAAATAAAAGCTGTTGCAATGATATTTCCATGCTGAACTGAGTTGTTCTGGGTCAACTATGAAGGCAAACCCACTTTCCTTTCAGTATTTTGCTGCAATTGGCAGAAACAAGCATATTTGCTCATTCGGCCTGAAAATGTTTTTAAGCGCATAAAAACTTACACTCTTGATTTCTGGCTAAATAAAAGCTGTTGCAATGATATTTCCATGCTGAACTGAGTTGTTCTGGTTCAACTATGAAGGCAAACCCACTTTCCATTCAGTGTTTTGCTGCAATAGGCAGAAATCAGCTCATTTGGCCTGAAAATGCTTTTAAGCGAATAAAAACTTACACTTTTGATTTCTGGCTAAATAAAAGCTGTTGCAATGATATTTCCATGCTGAACTGAGTTGTTCTGGGTCAACTATGAAGGCAAACCCACTTTCCTTTCAGTATTTTGCTGCAATTGGCAGAAACAAGCATATTTGCTCATTCGGCCTGAAAATGCTTTTAAGCGCATAAAAACTTACACTCTTGATTTCTGGCTAAATAAAAGCTGTTGCAATGATATTTCCATGCTGAACTGAGTTGTTCTGGGTCAACTATGAAGGCAAACCCACTTTCCATTCAGTGTTTTGCTGCAATAGGCAGAAATCAGCTCATTTGGCCTGAAAATGCTTTTAAGCGAATAAAAACTTAGACTCTTGATTTCTGGCTAAATAAAAGCTGTTGCAATGATATTTCCATGCTGAACTGAATTGTTCTGGGTCAACTATGAAGGCAAACCCACTTTCCTTTCAGTATTTTGCTGCAATTGGCAGAAACAAGCATATTTGCTCATTCGGCCTGAAAATGCTTTTAAGCGCATAAAAACTTACACTCTTGATTTCTGGCTAAATAAAAGCTGTTGCAATGATATTTCCATGCTGAACTGAGTTGTTCTGGGTCAACTATGAAGGCAAACCCACTTTCCTTTCAGTATTTTGCTGCAATTGGCAGAAACAAGCATATTTGCTCATTCGGCCTGAAAATGCTTTTAAGCGCATAAAAACTTACACTCTTGATTTCTGACTAAATAAAAGCTGTTGCAATGATATTTCCATGCTGAACTGAGTTGTTCTGGGTCAACTATGAAGGCAAACCCACTTTCCATTCAGTGTTTTGCTGCAATAGGCAGAAATCAGCTCATTTGGCCTGAAAATGCTTTTAAGTGAATAAAAACTTACACTCTTGATTTCTGGCTAAATAAAAGCTGTTGCAATGATATTTCCATGCTGAACTGAGTTGTTCTGGGTCAACTATGAAGGCAAACCCACTTTCCTTTCAGTATTTTGCTGCAATTGGCAGAAACAAGCATATTTGCTCATTCGGCCTGAAAATGCTTTTAAGCGCATAAAAACTTACACTCTTGATTTCTGGCTAAATAAAAGCTGTTGCAATGATATTTCCATGCTGAACTGAGTTGTTCTGGGTCAACTATGAAGGCAAACCCACTTTCCATTCAGTGTTTTGCTGCAATAGGCAGAAATCAGCTCATTTGGCCTGAAAATGCTTTTAAGCGAATAAAAACTTAGACTCTTGATTTCTGGCTAAATAAAAGCTGTTGCAATGATATTTCCATGCTGAACTGAATTGTTCTGGGTCAACTATGAAGGCAAACCCACTTTCCTTTCAGTATTTTGCTGCAATTGGCAGAAACAAGCATATTTGCTCATTCGGCCTGAAAATGCTTTTAAGCGCATAAAAACTTACACTCTTGATTTCTGGCTAAATAAAAGCTGTTGCAATGATATTTCCATGCTGAACTGAGTTGTTCTGGGTCAACTATGAAGGCAAACCCACTTTCCTTTCAGTATTTTGCTGCAATTGGCAGAAACAAGCATATTTGCTCATTCGGCCTGAAAATGCTTTTAAGCGCATAAAAACTTACACTCTTGATTTCTGACTAAATAAAAGCTGTTGCAATGATATTTCCATGCTGAACTGAGTTGTTCTGGGTCAACTATGAAGGCAAACCCACTTTCCATTCAGTGTTTTGCTGCAATAGGCAGAAATCAGCTCATTTGGCCTGAAAATGCTTTTAAGTGAATAAAAACTTACACTCTTGATTTCTGGCTAAATAAAAGCTGTTGCAATGATATTTCCATGCTGAACTGAGTTGTTCTGGGTCAACTATGAAGGCAAACCCACTTTCCTTTCAGTATTTTGCTGCAATTGGCAGAAACAAGCATATTTGCTCATTCGGCCTGAAAATGTTTTTAAGCGCATAAAAACTTACACTCTTGATTTCTGGCTAAATTAAAGCTGTTGCAATGATATTTCCATGCTGAACTGAGTTGTTCTGGGTCAACTATGAAGGCAAACCCACTTTCCATTCAGTGTTTTGCTGCAATAGGCAGAAATCAGCTCATTTGGCCTGAAAATGCTTTTAAGCGCATAAAAACTTACACTCTTTATTTCTGGCAAAATAAAAGCTGTTGCAATGATATTTCCATGCTGAACTGAGTTGTTCTGGGTCAACTATGAAGGCAAACCCACTTTCCTTTCAGTATTTTGCTGCAATTGGCAGAAACAAGCATATTTGCTCGTTCGGCCTGAAAATGCTTTTAAGCGCATAAAAACTTACACTCTTTATTTCTGGCAAAATAAAAGCTGTTGCAATGATATTTCCATGCTGAACTGAGTTGTTCTGGGTCAACTATGAAGGCAAACCCACTTTCCATTCAGTGTTTTGCTGCAATAGGCAGAAATCAGCTCATTTGGCCTGAAAATGCTTTTAAGCGAATAAAAACTTACACTTTTGATTTCTGGCTAAATAAAAGCTGTTGCAATGATATTTCCATGCTGAACTGAGTTGTTCTGGGTCAACTATGAAGGCAAACCCACTTTCCTTTCAGTATTTTGCTGCAATTGGCAGAAACAAGCATATTTGCTCATTCGGCCTGAAAATGCTTTTAAGCGCATAAAAACTTACACTCTTGATTTCTGGCTAAATAAAAGCTGTTGCAATGATATTTCCATGCTGAACTGAGTTGTTCTGGGTCAACTATGAAGGCAAACCCACTTTCCATTCAGTGTTTTGCTGCAATAGGCAGAAATCAGCTCATTTGGCCTGAAAATGCTTTTAAGCGAATAAAAACTTACACTCTTGATTTCTGGCTAAATAAAAGCTGTTGCAATGATATTTCCATGCTGAACTGAATTGTTCTGGGTCAACTATGAAGGCAAACCCACTTTCCTTTCAGTATTTTGCTGCAATTGGCAGAAACAAGCATATTTGCTCGTTCGGCCTGAAAATGCTTTTAAGCGCATAAAAACTTACACTCTTTATTTCTGGCAAAATAAAAGCTGTTGCAATGATATTTCCATGCTGAACTGAGTTGTTCTGGGTCAACTATGAAGGCAAACCCACTTTCCATTCAGTGTTTTGCTGCAATAGGCAGAAATCAGGTCATTTGGCCTGAAAATGCTTTTAAGCGAATAAAAACTTACACTTTTCATTTCTGGCTAAATAAAAGCTGTTGCAATGATATTTCCATGCTGAACTGAGTTGTTCTGGGTCAACTATGAAGGCAAACCGACTTTCCTTTCAGTATTTTGCTGCAATTGGCAGAAACAAGCATATTTGCTCATTCGGCCTGAAAATGCTTTTAAGCGCATAAAAACATACACTCTTGATTTCTGGCTAAATAAAAGCTGTTGCAATGATATTTCCATGCTGAACTGAGTTGTTCTGGGTCAACTATGAAGGCAAACCCACTTTCCTTTCAGTATTTTGCTGCAATTGGCAGAAACAAGCATATTTGCTCATTCGGCCTGAAAATGCTTTTAAGCGCATAAAAACTTACACTCTTGATTTCTGGCTAAATAAAAGCTGTTGCAATGATATTTCCATGCTGAACTGAGTTGTTCTGGGTCAACTATGAAGGCAAACCCACTTTCCATTCAGTGTTTTGCTGCAATAGGCAGAAATCAGCTCATTTGGCCTGAAAATGCTTTTAAGCGAATAAAAACTTACACTCTTGATTTCTGGCTAAATAAAAGCTGTTGCAATGATATTTCCATGCTGAACTGAGTTGTTCTGGGTCAACTATGAAGGCAAACCCACTTTCCTTTCTGTATTTTGCTGCAATTGGCAGAAACAAGCATATTTGCTCATTCGGCCTGAAAATGCTTTTAAGCGCATAAAAACTTACACTCTTGATTTCTGGCTAAATAAAAGCTGTTGCAATGATATTTCCATGCTGAACTGAGTTGTTCTGGGTCAACTATGAAGGCAAACCCACTTTCCTTTCAGTATTTTGCTGCAATTGGCAGAAACAAGCATATTTGCTCATTCGGCCTGAAAATGCTTTTAAGCGCATAAAAACTTACACTCTTGATTTCTGGCTAAATAAAAGCTGTTGCAATGATATTTCCATGCTGAACTGAGTTGTTCTGGGTCAACTATGAAGGCAAACCCACTTTCCTTTCAGTATTTTGCTGCAATTGGCAGAAACAAGCATATTTGCTCATTCGGCCTGAAAATGCTTTTAAGCGCATAAAAACTTACACTCTTGATTTCTGGCTAAATAAAAGCTGTTGCAATGATATTTCCATGCTGAACTGAGTTGTTCTGGGTCAACTATGAAGGCAAACCCACTTTCCATTCAGTGTTTTGCTGCAATAGGCAGAAATCAGCTCATTTGGCCTGAAAATGCTTTTAAGCGAATAAAAACTTACACTCTTGTTTTCTGGCTAAATAAAAGCTGTTGCAATGATATTTCCATGCTGAACTGAGTTGTTCTGGGTCAACTATGAAGGCAAACCCACTTTCCTTTCAGTATTTTGCTGCAATTGGCACAAACAAGCATATTTGCTCATTCGGCCTGAAAATGCTTTTAAGCGCATAAAAACTTACACTCTTTATTTCTGGCAAAATAAAAGCTGTTGCAATGATATTTCCATGCTGAACTGAGTTGTTCTGGGTCAACTATGAAGGCAAACCCACTTTCCTTTCAGTATTTTGCTGCAATTGGCAGAAACAAGCATATTTGCTCATTCGGCCTGAAAATGCTTTTAAGCGCATAAAAACTTACACTCTTGATTTCTGGCTAAATAAAAGCTGTTGCAATGATATTTCCATGCTGAACTGAGTTGTTCTGGGTCAACTATGAAGGCAAACCCACTTTCCATTCAGTGTTTTGCTGCAATAGGCAGAAATCAGCTCATTTGGCCTGAAAATGCTTTTAAGCGAATAAAAACTTAGACTCTTGATTTCTGGCTAAATAAAAGCTGTTGCAATGATATTTCCATGCTGAACTGAATTGTTCTGGGTCAACTATGAAGGCAAACCCACTTTCCTTTCAGTATTTTGCTGCAATTGGCAGAAACAAGCATATTTGCTCATTCGGCCTGAAAATGCTTTTAAGCGCATAAAAACTTACACTCTTGATTTCTGGCTAAATAAAAGCTGTTGCAATGATATTTCCATGCTGAACTGAGTTGTTCTGGGTCAACTATGAAGGCAAACCCACTTTCCATTCAGTGTTTTGCTGCAATAGGCAGAAATCAGCTCATTTGGCCTGAAAATGCTTTTAAGCGAATAAAAACTTACACTTTTGATTTCTGGCTAAATAAAAGCTGTTGCAATGATATTTCCATGCTGAACTTAGTTGTTCTGGGTCAACTATGAAGGCAAACCCACTTTCCTTTCAGTATTTTGCTGCAATTGGCAGAAACAAGCATATTTGCTCGTTCGGCCTGAAAATGCTTTTAAGCGCATAAAAACTTACACTCTTGATTTCTGGCTAAATAAAAGCTGTTGCAATGATATTTCCATGCTGAACTGAGTTGTTCTGGGTCAACTATGAAGGCAAACCCACTTTCCTTTCAGTATTTTGCTGCAATTGGCACAAACAAGCATATTTGCTCATTCGGCCTGAAAATGCTTTTAAGCGCATAAAAACTTACACTCTTGATTTCTGGCTAAATAAAAGCTGTTGCAATGATATTTCCATGCTGAACTGAGTTGTTCTGGGTCAACTATGAAGGCAAACCCACTTTCCTTTCAGTATTTTGCTGCAATTGGCAGAAACAAGCATATTTGCTCATTCGGCCTGAAAATGTTTTTAAGCGCATAAAAACTTACACTCTTGATTTCTGGCTAAATAAAAGCTGTTGCAATGATATTTCCATGCTGAACTGAGTTGTTCTGGTTCAACTATGAAGGCAAACCCACTTTCCATTCAGTGTTTTGCTGCAATAGGCAGAAATCAGCTCATTTGGCCTGAAAATGCTTTTAAGCGAATAAAAACTTACACTTTTGATTTCTGGCTAAATAAAAGCTGTTGCAATGATATTTCCATGCTGAACTGAGTTGTTCTGGGTCAACTATGAAGGCAAACCCACTTTCCTTTCAGTATTTTGCTGCAATTGGCAGAAACAAGCATATTTGCTCATTCGGCCTGAAAATGCTTTTAAGCGCATAAAAACTTACACTCTTGATTTCTGGCTAAATAAAAGCTGTTGCAATGATATTTCCATGCTGAACTGAGTTGTTCTGGGTCAACTATGAAGGCAAACCCACTTTCCATTCAGTGTTTTGCTGCAATAGGCAGAAATCAGCTCATTTGGCCTGAAAATGCTTTTAAGCGAATAAAAACTTAGACTCTTGATTTCTGGCTAAATAAAAGCTGTTGCAATGATATTTCCATGCTGAACTGAATTGTTCTGGGTCAACTATGAAGGCAAACCCACTTTCCTTTCAGTATTTTGCTGCAATTGGCAGAAACAAGCATATTTGCTCATTCGGCCTGAAAATGCTTTTAAGCGCATAAAAACTTACACTCTTGATTTCTGGCTAAATAAAAGCTGTTGCAATGATATTTCCATGCTGAACTGAGTTGTTCTGGGTCAACTATGAAGGCAAACCCACTTTCCTTTCAGTATTTTGCTGCAATTGGCAGAAACAAGCATATTTGCTCATTCGGCCTGAAAATGCTTTTAAGCGCATAAAAACTTACACTCTTGATTTCTGACTAAATAAAAGCTGTTGCAATGATATTTCCATGCTGAACTGAGTTGTTCTGGGTCAACTATGAAGGCAAACCCACTTTCCATTCAGTGTTTTGCTGCAATAGGCAGAAATCAGCTCATTTGGCCTGAAAATGCTTTTAAGTGAATAAAAACTTACACTCTTGATTTCTGGCTAAATAAAAGCTGTTGCAATGATATTTCCATGCTGAACTGAGTTGTTCTGGGTCAACTATGAAGGCAAACCCACTTTCCTTTCAGTATTTTGCTGCAATTGGCAGAAACAAGCATATTTGCTCATTCGGCCTGAAAATGCTTTTAAGCGCATAAAAACTTACACTCTTGATTTCTGGCTAAATAAAAGCTGTTGCAATGATATTTCCATGCTGAACTGAGTTGTTCTGGGTCAACTATGAAGGCAAACCCACTTTCCATTCAGTGTTTTGCTGCAATAGGCAGAAATCAGCTCATTTGGCCTGAAAATGCTTTTAAGCGAATAAAAACTTACACTTTTGATTTCTGGCTAAATAAAAGCTGTTGCAATGATATTTCCATGCTGAACTTAGTTGTTCTGGGTCAACTATGAAGGCAAACCCACTTTCCTTTCAGTATTTTGCTGCAATTGGCAGAAACAAGCATATTTGCTCGTTCGGCCTGAAAATGCTTTTAAGCGCATAAAAACTTACACTCTTGATTTCTGGCTAAATAAAAGCTGTTGCAATGATATTTCCATGCTGAACTGAGTTGTTCTGGGTCAACTATGAAGGCAAACCCACTTTCCTTTCAGTATTTTGCTGCAATTGGCACAAACAAGCATATTTGCTCATTCGGCCTGAAAATGCTTTTAAGCGCATAAAAACTTACACTCTTGATTTCTGGCTAAATAAAAGCTGTTGCAATGATATTTCCATGCTGAACTGAGTTGTTCTGGGTCAACTATGAAGGCAAACCCACTTTCCTTTCAGTATTTTGCTGCAATTGGCAGAAACAAGCATATTTGCTCATTCGGCCTGAAAATGTTTTTAAGCGCATAAAAACTTACACTCTTGATTTCTGGCTAAATAAAAGCTGTTGCAATGATATTTCCATGCTGAACTGAGTTGTTCTGGTTCAACTATGAAGGCAAACCCACTTTCCATTCAGTGTTTTGCTGCAATAGGCAGAAATCAGCTCATTTGGCCTGAAAATGCTTTTAAGCGAATAAAAACTTACACTTTTGATTTCTGGCTAAATAAAAGCTGTTGCAATGATATTTCCATGCTGAACTGAGTTGTTCTGGGTCAACTATGAAGGCAAACCCACTTTCCTTTCAGTATTTTGCTGCAATTGGCAGAAACAAGCATATTTGCTCATTCGGCCTGAAAATGCTTTTAAGCGCATAAAAACTTACACTCTTGATTTCTGGCTAAATAAAAGCTGTTGCAATGATATTTCCATGCTGAACTGAGTTGTTCTGGGTCAACTATGAAGGCAAACCCACTTTCCATTCAGTGTTTTGCTGCAATAGGCAGAAATCAGCTCATTTGGCCTGAAAATGCTTTTAAGCGAATAAAAACTTAGACTCTTGATTTCTGGCTAAATAAAAGCTGTTGCAATGATATTTCCATGCTGAACTGAATTGTTCTGGGTCAACTATGAAGGCAAACCCACTTTCCTTTCAGTATTTTGCTGCAATTGGCAGAAACAAGCATATTTGCTCATTCGGCCTGAAAATGCTTTTAAGCGCATAAAAACTTACACTCTTGATTTCTGGCTAAATAAAAGCTGTTGCAATGATATTTCCATGCTGAACTGAGTTGTTCTGGGTCAACTATGAAGGCAAACCCACTTTCCTTTCAGTATTTTGCTGCAATTGGCAGAAACAAGCATATTTGCTCATTCGGCCTGAAAATGCTTTTAAGCGCATAAAAACTTACACTCTTGATTTCTGACTAAATAAAAGCTGTTGCAATGATATTTCCATGCTGAACTGAGTTGTTCTGGGTCAACTATGAAGGCAAACCCACTTTCCATTCAGTGTTTTGCTGCAATAGGCAGAAATCAGCTCATTTGGCCTGAAAATGCTTTTAAGTGAATAAAAACTTACACTCTTGATTTCTGGCTAAATAAAAGCTGTTGCAATGATATTTCCATGCTGAACTGAGTTGTTCTGGGTCAACTATGAAGGCAAACCCACTTTCCTTTCAGTATTTTGCTGCAATTGGCACAAACAAGCATATTTGCTCATTCGGCCTGAAAATGCTTTTAAGCGCATAAAAACTTACACTCTTGATTTCTGGCTAAATAAAAGCTGTTGCAATGATATTTCCATGCTGAACTGAGTTGTTCTGGGTCAACTATGAAGGCAAACCCACTTTCCTTTCAGTATTTTGCTGCAATTGGCAGAAACAAGCATATTTGCTCATTCGGCCTGAAAATGTTTTTAAGCGCATAAAAACTTACACTCTTGATTTCTGGCTAAATAAAAGCTGTTGCAATGATATTTCCATGCTGAACTGAGTTGTTCTGGTTCAACTATGAAGGCAAACCCACTTTCCATTCAGTGTTTTGCTGCAATAGGCAGAAATCAGCTCATTTGGCCTGAAAATGCTTTTAAGCGAATAAAAACTTACACTTTTGATTTCTGGCTAAATAAAAGCTGTTGCAATGATATTTCCATGCTGAACTGAGTTGTTCTGGGTCAACTATGAAGGCAAACCCACTTTCCTTTCAGTATTTTGCTGCAATTGGCAGAAACAAGCATATTTGCTCATTCGGCCTGAAAATGCTTTTAAGCGCATAAAAACTTACACTCTTGATTTCTGGCTAAATAAAAGCTGTTGCAATGATATTTCCATGCTGAACTGAGTTGTTCTGGGTCAACTATGAAGGCAAACCCACTTTCCATTCAGTGTTTTGCTGCAATAGGCAGAAATCAGCTCATTTGGCCTGAAAATGCTTTTAAGCGAATAAAAACTTAGACTCTTGATTTCTGGCTAAATAAAAGCTGTTGCAATGATATTTCCATGCTGAACTGAATTGTTCTGGGTCAACTATGAAGGCAAACCCACTTTCCTTTCAGTATTTTGCTGCAATTGGCAGAAACAAGCATATTTGCTCATTCGGCCTGAAAATGCTTTTAAGCGCATAAAAACTTACACTCTTGATTTCTGGCTAAATAAAAGCTGTTGCAATGATATTTCCATGCTGAACTGAGTTGTTCTGGGTCAACTATGAAGGCAAACCCACTTTCCTTTCAGTATTTTGCTGCAATTGGCAGAAACAAGCATATTTGCTCATTCGGCCTGAAAATGCTTTTAAGCGCATAAAAACTTACACTCTTGATTTCTGACTAAATAAAAGCTGTTGCAATGATATTTCCATGCTGAACTGAGTTGTTCTGGGTCAACTATGAAGGCAAACCCACTTTCCATTCAGTGTTTTGCTGCAATAGGCAGAAATCAGCTCATTTGGCCTGAAAATGCTTTTAAGTGAATAAAAACTTACACTCTTGATTTCTGGCTAAATAAAAGCTGTTGCAATGATATTTCCATGCTGAACTGAGTTGTTCTGGGTCAACTATGAAGGCAAACCCACTTTCCTTTCAGTATTTTGCTGCAATTGGCAGAAACAAGCATATTTGCTCATTCGGCCTGAAAATGTTTTTAAGCGCATAAAAACTTACACTCTTGATTTCTGGCTAAATTAAAGCTGTTGCAATGATATTTCCATGCTGAACTGAGTTGTTCTGGGTCAACTATGAAGGCAAACCCACTTTCCATTCAGTGTTTTGCTGCAATAGGCAGAAATCAGCTCATTTGGCCTGAAAATGCTTTTAAGCGAATAAAAACTTACACTCTTGTTTTCTGGCTAAATAAAAGCTGTTGCAATGATATTTCCATGCTGAACTGAGTTGTTCTGGGTCAACTTTGAAGGCAAACCCACTTTCCTTTCAGTATTTTGCTGCAATTGGCAGAAACAAGCATATTTGCTCATTCGGCCTGAAAATGCTTTTAAGCGCATAAAAACTTACACTCTTTATTTCTGGCAAAATGAAAGCTGTTGCAATGATATTTCCATGCTGAACTGAGTTGTTCTGGGTCAACTATGAAGGCAAACCCACTTTCCTTTCAGTATTTTGCTGCAATTGGCAGAAACAAGCATATTTGCTCGTTCGGCCTGAAAATGCTTTTAAGCGCATAAAAACTTACACTCTTTATTTCTGGCAAAATAAAAGCTGTTGCAATGATATTTCCATGCTGAACTGAGTTGTTCTGGGTCAACTATGAAGGCAAACCCACTTTCCATTCAGTGTTTTGCTGCAATAGGCAGAAATCAGCTCATTTGGCCTGAAAATGCTTTTAAGCGAATAAAAACTTACACTTTTGATTTCTGGCTAAATAAAAGCTGTTGCAATGATATTTCCATGCTGAACTGAATTGTTCTGGGTCAACTATGAAGGCAAACCCACTTTCCTTTCAGTATTTTGCTGCAATTGGCAGAAACAAGCATATTTGCTCATTCGGCCTGAAAATGCTTTTAAGCGCATAAAAACATACACTCTTGATTTCTGGCTAAATAAAAGCTGTTGCAATGATATTTCCATGCTGAACTGAGTTGTTCTGGGTCAACTATGAAGGCAAACCCACTTTCCTTTCAGTATTTTGCTGCAATTGGCAGAAACAAGCATATTTGCTCATTCGGCCTGAAAATGCTTTTAAGCGCATAAAAACTTACACTCTTGATTTCTGGCTAAATAAAAGCTGTTGCAATGATATTTCCATGCTGAACTGAGTTGTTCTGGGTCAACTATGAAGGCAAACCCACTTTCCATTCAGTGTTTTGCTGCAATAGGCAGAAATCAGCTCATTTGGCCTGAAAATGCTTTTAAGCGAATAAAAACTTACACTCTTGATTTCTGGCTAAATAAAAGCTGTTGCAATGATATTTCCATGCTGAACTGAGTTGTTCTGGGTCAACTATGAAGGCAAACCCACTTTCCTTTCTGTATTTTGCTGCAATTGGCAGAAACAAGCATATTTGCTCATTCGGCCTGAAAATGCTTTTAAGCGCATAAAAACTTACACTCTTGATTTCTGGCTAAATAAAAGCTGTTGCAATGATATTTCCATGCTGAACTGAGTTGTTCTGGGTCAACTATGAAGGCAAACCCACTTTCCTTTCAGTATTTTGCTGCAATTGGCAGAAACAAGCATATTTGCTCATTCGGCCTGAAAATGCTTTTAAGCGCATAAAAACTTACACTCTTGATTTCTGGCTAAATAAAAGCTGTTGCAATGATATTTCCATGCTGAACTGAGTTGTTCTGGGTCAACTATGAAGGCAAACCCACTTTCCTTTCAGTATTTTGCTGCAATTGGCAGAAACAAGCATATTTGCTCATTCGGCCTGAAAATGCTTTTAAGCGCATAAAAACTTACACTCTTGATTTCTGGCTAAATAAAAGCTGTTGCAATGATATTTCCATGCTGAACTGAGTTGTTCTGGGTCAACTATGAAGGCAAACCCACTTTCCATTCAGTGTTTTGCTGCAATAGGCAGAAATCAGCTCATTTGGCCTGAAAATGCTTTTAAGCGAATAAAAACTTACACTCTTGTTTTCTGGCTAAATAAAAGCTGTTGCAATGATATTTCCATGCTGAACTGAGTTGTTCTGGGTCAACTATGAAGGCAAACCCACTTTCCTTTCAGTATTTTGCTGCAATTGGCACAAACAAGCATATTTGCTCATTCGGCCTGAAAATGGTTTTAAGCGCATAAAAACTTACACTCTTTATTTCTGGCAAAATAAAAGCTGTTGCAATGATATTTCCATGCTGAACTGAGTTGTTCTGGGTCAACTATGAAGGCAAACCCACTTTCCTTTCAGTATTTTGCTGCAATTGGCAGAAACAAGCATATTTGCTCATTCGGCCTGAAAATGCTTTTAAGCGCATAAAAACTTACACTCTTGATTTCTGGCTAAATAAAAGCTGTTGCAATGATATTTCCATGCTGAACTGAGTTGTTCTGGGTCAACTATGAAGGCAAACCCACTTTCCATTCAGTGTTTTGCTGCAATAGGCAGAAATCAGCTCATTTGGCCTGAAAATGCTTTTAAGCGAATAAAAACTTAGACTCTTGATTTCTGGCTAAATAAAAGCTGTTGCAATGATATTTCCATGCTGAACTGAATTGTTCTGGGTCAACTATGAAGGCAAACCCACTTTCCTTTCAGTATTTTGCTGCAATTGGCAGAAACAAGCATATTTGCTCATTCGGCCTGAAAATGCTTTTAAGCGCATAAAAACTTACACTCTTGATTTCTGGCTAAATAAAAGCTGTTGCAATGATATTTCCATGCTGAACTGAGTTGTTCTGGGTCAACTATGAAGGCAAACCCACTTTCCTTTCAGTATTTTGCTGCAATTGGCAGAAACAAGCATATTTGCTCATTCGGCCTGAAAATGCTTTTAAGCGCATAAAAACTTACACTCTTGATTTCTGGCTAAATAAAAGCTGTTGCAATGATATTTCCATGCTGAACTGAGTTGTTCTGGGTCAACTATGAAGGCAAACCCACTTTCCTTTCAGTATTTTGCTGCAATTGGCAGAAACAAGCATATTTGCTCATTCGGCCTGAAAATGCTTTTAAGCGCATAAAAACTTACACTCTTGATTTCTGGCTAAATAAAAGCTGTTGCAATGATATTTCCATGCTGAACTGAGTTGTTCTGGGTCAACTATGAAGGCAAACCCACTTTCCATTCAGTGTTTTGCTGCAATAGGCAGAAATCAGCACATTTGGCCTGAAAATGCTTTTAAGCGAATAAAAACTTTACACTCTTAATTTCTGGCTAAATAAAAGCTGTTGCAATGATATTTCCATGCTGAACTGAGTTGTTCTGGGTCAACTATGAAGGCAAACCCACTTTCCTTTCAGTATTTTGCTGCAATTGGCAGAAACAAGCATATTTGCTCATTCGGGCTGAAAATGCTTTTAAGCGCATAAAAACTTACACTCTTGATTTCTGGCTAAATAAAAGCTGTTGCAATGATATTTCCATGCTGAACTGAGTTGTTCTGGGTCAACTATGAAGGCAAACCCACTTTCCTTTCAGTATTTTGCTGCAATTGGCAGAAACAAGCATATTTGCTCATTCGGCCTGAAAATGCTTTTAAGCGCATAAAAACTTACACTCTTGATTTCTGGCTAAATAAAAGCTGTTGCAATGATATTTCCATGCTGAACTGAGTTGTTCTGGGTCAACTATGAAGGCAAACCCACTTTCCATTCAGTGTTTTGCTGCAATAGGCAGAAATCAGCTCATTTGGCCTGAAAATGCTTTTAAGCGAATAAAAACTTAGACTCTTGATTTCTGGCTAAATAAAAGCTGTTGCAATGATATTTCCATGCTGAACTGAATTGTTCTGGGTCAACTATGAAGGCAAACCCACTTTCCTTTCAGTATTTTGCTGCAATTGGTAGAAACAAGCATATTTGCTCATTCGGCCTGAAAATGCTTTTAAGCGCATAAAAACATACACTCTTGATTTCTGGCTAAATAAAAGCTGTTGCAATGATATTTCCATGCTGAACTGAGTTGTTCTGGGTCAACTATGAAGGCAAACCCACTTTCCTTTCAGTATTTTGCTGCAATTGGCAGAAACAAGCATATTTGCTCATTCGGCCTGAAAATGCTTTTAAGCGCATAAAAACTTACACTCTTGATTTCTGGCTAAATAAAAGCTGTTGCAATGATATTTCCATGCTGAACTGAGTTGTTCTGGGTCAACTATGAAGGCAAACCCACTTTCCATTCAGTGTTTTGCTGCAATAGGCAGAAATCAGCTCATTTGGCCTGAAAATGCTTTAAGGGAATAAAAACTTACACTCTTGATTTCTGGCTAAATAAAAGCTGTTGCAATGATATTTCCATGCTGAACTGAGTTGTTCTGGGTCAACTATGAAGGCAAACCCACTTTCCTTTCAGTATTTTGCTGCAATTGGCAGAAACAAGCATATTTGCTCATTCGGCCTGAAAATGCTTTTAAGCGCATAAAAACTTACACTCTTGATTTCTGGCTAAAAAAAAGGTGTTGCAATGATATTTCCATGCTGAACTGAGTTGTTCTGGGTCAACTATGAAGGCAAACCCACTTTCCATTCAGTGTTTTGCTGCAATAGGCAGAAATCAGCTCATTTGGCCTGAAAATGCTTTTAAGCGAATAAAAACTTATACTCTTGATTTCTGGCTAAATAAAAGCTGTTGCAATGATATTTCCATGCTGAACTGAGTTGTTCTGGGTCAACTATGAAGGCAAACCCACTTTCCTTTCAGTATTTTGCTGCAATTGGCAGAAACAAGCATATTTGCTCATTCGGCCTGAAAATGCTTTTAAGGGCATAAAAACTTACACTCTTGATTTCTGGCTAAATAAAAGCTGTTGCAATGATATTTCCATGCTGAACTGAGTTGTTCTGGGTCAACTATGAAGGCAAACCCACTTTCCTTTCAGTATTTTGCTGCAATTGGCAGAAACAAGCATATTTGCTCATTCGGCCTGAAAATGCTTTTAAGGGCATAAAAACTTACACTCTTGATTTCTGGCTAAATAAAAGCTGTTGCAATGATATTTCCATGCTGAACTGAGTTGTTCTGGGTCAACTATGAAGGCAAACCCACTTTCCATTCAGTGTTTTGCTGCAATTGGCAGAAATCAGCTCATTTGGCCTGAGAATGCTTTTAAGCGCATAAAAACTTACACTCTTGATTTCTGGCTAAATAAAAGCTGTTGCAATGATATTTCCATGCTGAACTGAGTTGTTCTGGGTCAACTATGAAGGCAAACCCACTTTCCTTTCAGTATTTTGCTGCAATTGGCAGAAACAAGCATATTTGCTCATTCGGCCTGAAAATGCTTTTAAGCGAATAAAAACTTACACTCTTGATTTCTGGCTAAATAAAAGCTGTTGCAATGATATTTCTATGCTGAACTGAGTTGTTCTGGGTCAACTATGAAGGCAAACCCACTTTCCATTCAGTGTTTTGCTGCAATTGGCAGAAACAAGCATATTTGCTCATTCGGCCTGAAAATGCTTTTAAGCGCATAAAAACTTACACTCTTGATTTCTGGCTAAATAAAAGCTGTTGCAATGATATTTCCATGCTGAACTGAGTTGTTCTGGGTCAACTATGAAGGCAAACCCACTTTCCATTCAGTGTTTTGCTGCAATAGGCAGAAATCAGCTCATTTGGCCTGAAAATGCTTTTAAGCGAATAAAAACTTACACTCTTGATTTCTGGCTAAATAAAAGCTGTTGCAATGATATTTCCATGCTGAACTGAGTTGTTCTGGGTCAACTATGAAGGCAAACCCACTTTCCTTTCAGTTTTTTGCTGCAATTGGCAGAAACAAGCATATTTGCTCATTCGGCCTGAAAATGCTTTTAAGCGAATAAAAACTTACACTCTTGATTTCTGGCTAAATAAAAGCTGTTGCAATGATAATTCCATGCTGAACTGAGTTGTTCTGGGTCAACTATGAAGGCAAACCCACTTTCCATTCAGTGTTTTGCTGCAATAGGCAAAAATCAGCTCATTTGGCCTGAAAATGCTTTTAAGCGAATAAAAACTTACACTTTTGATTTCTGGCTAAATAAAAGCTGTTGCAATGATATTTCCATGCTGAACTTAGTTGTTCTGGGTCAACTATGAAGGCAAACCCACTTTCCTTTCAGTATTTTACTGCAATTGGCAGAAACAAGCATATTTGCTCATTCGGCCTGAAAATGCTTTTAAGCGCATAAAAACTTACACTCTTGATTTCTGGCTAAATAAAAGCTGTTGCAATGATATTTCCATGCTGAACTGAGTTGTTCTGGGTCAACTATGAAGGCAAACCCACTTTCCTTTCAGTATTTTGCTGCAATTGGCAGAAACAAGCATATTTGCTCATTCGGCCTGAAAATGCTTTTAAGCGCATAAAAACTTACACTCTTGATTTCTGGCTAAATAAAAGCTGTTGCAATGATATTTCCATGCTGAACTGAGTTGTTCTGGGTCAACTATGAAGGCAAACCCACTTTCCATTCAGTGTTTTGCTGCAATAGGCAGAAATCAGCTCATTTGGCCTGAAAATGCTTTTAAGCAAATAAAAACTTATACTCTTGATTTCTGGCTAAATAAAAGCTGTTGCAATGATATTTCCATGTTGAACTGAGTTGTTCTGGGTCAACTATGAAGGCAAACCCACTTTCCTTTCAGTATTTTGCTGCAATTTGCAGAAACAAGCATATTTGCTCATTCGGCCTGAAAATGCTTTTAAGCGCATAAAAACTTACACTCTTGATTTCTGGCTAAATAAAAGCTGTTGCAATGATATTTCCATGCTGAACTGAGTTGTTCTGGGTCAACTATGAAGGCAAACCCACTTTCCTTTCAGTATTTTGCTGCAATTGGCAGAAACAAGCATATTTGCTCATTCGGCCTGAAAATGCTTTTAAGGGCATAAAAACTTACACTCTTGATTTCTGGCTAAATAAAAGCTGTTGCAATGATATTTCCATGCTGAACTGAGTTGTTCTGGGTCAACTATGAAGGCAAACCCACTTTCCTTTCAGTATTTTGCTGCAATTGGCAGAAAAAAGCATATTTGCTCATTCGGCCTGAAAATGCTTTTAAGCGCATAAAAACTTACACTCTTGATTTCTGGCTAAATAAAAGCTGTTGCAATGATATTTCCATGCTGAACTGAGTTGTTCTGGGTCAACTATGAAGGCAAACCCACTTTCCATTCAGTGTTTTGCTGCAATAGGCAGAAATCAGCTCATTTGGCCTGAAAATGCTTTTAAGCGAATAAAAACTTACACTTTTGATTTCTGGCTAAATAAAAGCTGTTGCAATGATATTTCCATGCTGAACTGAGTTGTTCTGGGTCAACTATGAAGGCAAACCCACTTTCCTTTCTGTATTTTGCTGCAATTGGCAGAAACAAGCATATTTGCTCATTCGGCCTGAAAATGCTTTTAAGCGCATAAAAACTTACACTCTTGATTTCTGGCAAAATAAAAGCTGTTGCAATGATATTTCCATGCTGAACTGAGTTGTTCTGGGTCAACTATGAAGGCAAACCCACTTTCCTTTCAGTATTTTGCTGCAATTGGCAGAAACAAGCATATTTGCTCATTCGGCCTGAAAATGCTTTTAAGCGCATAAAAACTTACACTCTTGATTTCTGGCTAAATAAAAGCTGTTGCAATGATATTTCCATGCTGAACTGAGTTGTTCTGGGTCAACTATGAAGGCAAACCCACTTTCCTTTCAGTATTTTGCTGCAATTGGCAGAAACAAGCATATTTGCTCATTCGGCCTGAAAATGCTTTTAAGCGCATAAAAACTTACACTCTTGATTTCTGGCTAAATAAAAGCTGTTGCAATGATATTTCCATGCTGAACTGAGTTGTTCAGGGTCAACTATGAAGGCAAACCCACTTTACTTTCAGTATTTTGCTGCAATTGGCAGAAACAAGCATATTTGCTCATTCGGCCTGAAAATGCTTTTAAGGGCATAAAAACTTACACTCTTGATTTCTGGCTAAATAAAAGCTGTTGCAATGATATTTCCATGCTGAACTGAGTTGTTCTGGGTCAACTATGAAGGCAAACCCACTTTCCTTTCAGTATTTTGCTGCAATTGGCAGAAACAAGCATATTTGCTCATTCGGCCTGAAAATGCTTTTAAGCGAATAAAAACTTACACTCTTGATTTCTGGCTAAATAAAAGCTGTTGCAATAATATTTCCATGCTGAACTGAGTTGTTCTGGGTCAACTATGAAGGCAAACCCACTTTCCTTTCAGTATTTTGCTGCAATTGGCAGAAACAAGCATATTTGCTCATTCGGCCTGAAAATGCTTTTAAGCGCATAAAAACTTACACTCTTGATTTCTGGCTAAATAAAAGCTGTTGCAATGATATTTCCATGCTGAACTGAGTTGTTCTGGGTCAACTATGAAGGCAAACCCACTTTCCTTTCAGTATTTTGCTGCAATTGGCAGAAACAAGCATATTTGCTCATTCGGCCTGAAAATGCTTTTAAGCGCATAAAAACTTACACTCTGGATTTCTGGCTAAATAAAAGCTGTTGCAATGATATTTCCATGCTGAACTGAGTTGTTCTGGGTCAACTATGAAGGCAAACCCACTTTCCATTCAGTGTTTTGCTGCAATAGGCAGAAATCAGCACATTTGGCCTGAAAATGCTTTTAAGCGAATAAAAACTTACACTCTTAATTTCTGGCTAAATAAAAGCTGTTGCAATGATATTTCCATGCTGAACTGAGTTGTTCTGGGTCAACTATGAAGGCAAACCCACTTTCCTTTCAGTATTTTGCTGCAATTGGCAGAAACAAGCATATTTGCTCATTCGGCCTGAAAATGCTTTTAAGCGCATAAAAACTTACACTCTTGATTTCTGGCTAAATAAAAGCTGTTGCAATGATATTTCCATGCTGAACTGAGTTGTTCTGGGTCAACTATGAAGGCAAACCCACTTTCCTTTCAGTATTTTGCTGCAATTGGCAGAAACAAGCATATTTGCTCATTCGGCCTGAAAATGCTTTTAAGCGCATAAAAACTTACACTCTTGATTTCTGGCTAAATAAAAGCTGTTGCAATGATATTTCCATGCTGAACTGAGTTGTTCTGGGTCAACTATGAAGGCAAACCCACTTTCCATTCAGTGTTTTGCTGCAATAGGCAGAAATCAGCTCATTTGGCCTGAAAATGCTTTTAAGCGAATAAAAACTTAGACTCTTGATTTCTGGCTAAATAAAAGCTGTTGCAATGATATTTCCATGCTGAACTGAATTGTTCTGGGTCAACTATGAAGGCAAACCCACTTTCCTTTCAGTATTTTGCTGCAATTGGCAGAAACAAGCATATTTGCTCATTCGGCCTGAAAATGCTTTTAAGCGCATAAAAACTTACACTCTTGATTTCTGGCTAAATAAAAGCTGTTGCAATGATATTTCCATGCTGAACTGAGTTGTTCTGGGTCAACTATGAAGGCAAACCCACTTTCCATTCAGTGTTTTGCTGCAATAGGCAGAAATCAGCTCATTTGGCCTGAAAATGCTTTTAAGCGAATAAAAACTTACACTCTTGATTTCTGGCTAAATAAAAGCTGTTGCAATGATATTTCCATGCTGAACTGAGTTGTTCTGGGTCAACTATGAAGGCAAACCCACTTTCCTTTCAGTATTTTGCTGCAATTGGCAGAAACAAGCATATTTGCTCATTCGGCCTGAAAATGCTTTTAAGCGCATAAAAACTTACACTCTTGATTTCTGGCTAAATAAAAGCTGTTGCAATGATATTTCCATGCTGAACTGAGTTGTTCTGGGTCAACTATGAAGGCAAACCCACTTTCCTTTCAGTATTTCGCTGCAATTGGCAGAAACAAGCATATTTGCTCATTCGGCCTGAAAATGCTTTTAAGCGCATAAAAACTTACACTCTTGATTTCTGGCTAAATAAAAGCTGTTGCAATGATATTTCCATGCTGAACTGAGTTGTTCTGGGTCAACTATGAAGGCAAACCCACTTTCCTTTCAGTATTTTGCTGCAATTGGCAGAAACAAGCATATTTGCTCATTCGGCCTGAAAATGCTTTTAAGCGAATAAAAACTTACACTCTTGATTTCTGGCTAAATAAAAGCTGTTGCAATGATAATTCCATGCTGAACTGAGTTGTTCTGGGTCAACTATGAAGGCAAACCCACTTTCCATTCAGTGTTTTGCTGCAATAGGCAAAAATCAGCTCATTTGGCCTGAAAATGCTTTTAAGCGAATAAAAACTTACACTTTTGATTTCTGGCTAAATAAAAGCTGTTGCAATGATATTTCCATGCTGAACTTAGTTGTTCTGGGTCAACTATGAAGGCAAACCCACTTTCCTTTCAGTATTTTACTGCAATTGGCAGAAACAAGCATATTTGCTCATTCGGCCTGAAAATGCTTTTAAGCGCATAAAAACTTACACTCTTGATTTCTGGCTAAATAAAAGCTGTTGCAATGATATTTCCATGCTGAACTAAGTTGTTCTGGGTCAACTATGAAGGCAAACCCACTTTCCTTTCAGTATTTTGCTGCAATTGGCAGAAACAAGCATATTTGCTCATTCGGCCTGAAAATGCTTTTAAGGGCATAAAAACTTACACTCTTGATTTCTGGCTAAATAAAAGCTGTTGCAATGATATTTCCATGCTGAACTGAGTTGTTCTGGGTCAACTATGAAGGCAAACCCACTTTCCATTCAGTGTTTTGCTGCAATAGGCAGAAATCAGCTCATTTGGCCTGAAAATGCTTTTAAGCAAATAAAAACTTATACTCTTGATTTCTGGCTAAATAAAAGCTGTTGCAATGATATTTCCATGTTGAACTGAGTTGTTCTGGGTCAACTATGAAGGCAAACCCACTTTCCTTTCAGTATTTTGCTGCAATTTGCAGAAACAAGCATATTTGCTCATTCGGCCTGAAAATGCTTTTAAGCGCATTAAAACTTACACTCTTGATTTCTGGCTAAATAAAAGCTGTTGCAATGATATTTCCATGCTGAACTGAGTTGTTCTGGGTCAACTATGAAGGCAAACCCACTTTCCTTTCAGTATTTTGCTGCAATTGGCAGAAACAAGCATATTTGCTCATTCGGCCTGAAAATGCTTTTAAGGGCATAAAAACTTACACTCTTGATTTCTGGCTAAATAAAAGCTGTTGCAATGATATTTCCATGCTGAACTGAGTTGTTCTGGGTCAACTATGAAGGCAAACCCACTTTCCTTTCAGTATTTTGCTGCAATTGGCAGAAACAAGCATATTTGCTCATTCGGCCTGAAAATGCTTTTAAGCGCATAAAAACTTACACTCTTGATTTCTGGCTAAATAAAAGCTGTTGCAATGATATTTCCATGCTGAACTGAGTTGTTCTGGGTCAACTATGAAGGCAAACCCACTTTCCTTTCAGTATTTTGCTGCAATTGGCAGAAACAAGCATATTTGCTCATTCGGCCTGAAAATGCTTTTAAGCGCATAAAAACTTACACTCTTGATTTCTGGCTAAATAAAAGCTGTTGCAATGATATTTCCATGCTGAACTGAGTTGTTCTGGGTCAACTATGAAGGCAAACCCACTTTCCATTCAGTGTTTTGCTGCAATAGGCAGAAATCAGCTCATTTGGCCTGAAAATGCTTTTAAGCGAATAAAAACTTACACTTTTGATTTCTGGCTAAATAAAAGCTGTTGCAATGATATTTCCATGCTGAACTTAGTTGTTCTGGGTCAACTATGAAGGCAAACCCACTTTCCTTTCAGTATTTTGCTGCAATTGGCAGAAACAAGCATATTTGCTCATTCGGCCTGAAAATGCTTTTAAGCGCATAAAAACTTACACTCTTGATTTCTGGCTAAATAAAAGCTGTTGCAATGATATTTCCATGCTGAACTGAGTTGTTCTGGGTCAACTATGAAGGCAAACCCACTTTCCATTCAGTGTTTTGCTGCAATAGGCAGAAATCAGCTCATTTTGCCTGAAAATGCTTTTAAGCGAATAAAAACTTATACTCTTGATTTCTGGCTAAATAAAAGCTGTTGCAATGATATTTCCATGCTGAACTGAGTTGTTCTGGGTCAACTATGAAGGCAAACCCACTTTCCATTCAGTGTTTTGCTGCAATAGGCAGAAATCAGCTCATTTGGCCTGAAAATGCTTTTAAGCAAATAAAAACTTATACTCTTGATTTCTGGCTAAATAAAAGCTGTTGCAATGATATTTCCATGTTGAACTGAGTTGTTCTGGGTCAACTATGAAGGCAAAACCCACTTTCCTTTCAGTATTTTGCTGCAATTTGCAGAAACAAGCATATTTGCTCATTCGGCCTGAAAATGCTTTTAAGCGCATAAAAACTTACACTCTTGATTTCTGGCTAAATAAAAGCTGTTGCAATGATATTTCCATGCTGAACTGAGTTGTTCTGGGTCAACTATGAAGGCAAACCCACTTTCCTTTCAGTATTTTGCTGCAATTGGCAGAAACAAGCATATTTGCTCATTCGGCCTGAAAATGCTTTTAAGGGCATAAAAACTTACACTCTTGATTTCTGGCTAAATAAAAGCTGTTGCAATGATATTTCCATGCTGAACTGAGTTGTTCTGGGTCAACTATGAAGGCAAACCCACTTTCCTTTCAGTATTTTGCTGCAATTGGCAGAAACAAGCATATTTGCTCATTCGGCCTGAAAATGCTTTTAAGCGCATAAAAACTTACACTCTTGATTTCTGGCTAAATAAAAGCTGTTGCAATGATATTTCCATGCTGAACTGAGTTGTTCTGGGTCAACTATGAAGGCAAACCCACTTTCCTTTCAGTATTTTGCTGCAATTGGCAGAAACAAGCATATTTGCTCATTCGGCCTGAAAATGCTTTTAAGCGCATAAAAACTTACACTCTTGATTTCTGGCTAAATAAAAGCTGTTGCAATGATATTTCCATGCTGAACTGAGTTGTTCTGGGTCAACTATGAAGGCAAACCCACTTTCCATTCAGTGTTTTGCTGCAATAGGCAGAAATCAGCTCATTTGGCCTGAAAATGCTTTTAAGCGCATAAAAACTTACACTCTTGATTTCTGGCTAAATAAAAGCTGTTGCAATGATATTTCCATGCTGAACTGAGTTGTTCTGGGTCAACTATGAAGGCAAACCCACTTTCCATTCAGTGTTTTGCTGCAATAGGCAGAAATCAGCTCATTTGGCCTGAAAATGCTTTTAAGCGAATAAAAACTTACACTTTTGATTTCTGGCTAAATAAAAGCTGTTGCAATGATATTTCCATGCTGAACTGAGTTGTTCTGGGTCAACTATGAAGGCAAACCCACTTTCCTTTCAGTATTTTGCTGCAATTGGCAGAAACAAGCATATTTGCTCATTCGGCCTGAAAATGCTTTTAAGCGCATAAAAACTTACACTCTTGATTTCTGGCTAAATAAAAGCTGTTGCAATGATATTTCCATGCTGAACTGAGTTGTTCTGGGTCAACTATGAAGGCAAACCCACTTTCCATTCAGTGTTTTGCTGCAATAGGCAGAAATCAGCTCATTTTGCCTGAAAATGCTTTTAAGCGAATAAAAACTTATACTCTTGATTTCTGGCTAAATAAAAGCTGTTGCAATGATATTTCCATGCTGAACTGAGTTGTTCTGGGTCAACTATGAAGGCAAACCCACTTTCCATTCAGTGTTTTGCTGCAATAGGCAGAAATCAGCTCATTTGGCCTGAAAATGCTTTTAAGCAAATAAAAACTTATACTCTTGATTTCTGGCTAAATAAAAGCTGTTGCAATGATATTTCCATGCTGAACTGAGTTGTTCTGGGTCAACTATGAAGGCAAACCCACTTTCCTTTCAGTATTTTGCTGCAATTGGCAGAAACAAGCATATTTGCTCATTCGGCCTGAAAATGCTTTTAAGGGCATAAAAACTTACACTCTTGATTTCTGGCTAAATAAAAGCTGTTGCAATGATATTTCCATGCTGAACTGAGTTGTTCTGGGTCAACTATGAAGGCAAACCCACTTTCCTTTCAGTATTTTGCTGCAATTGGCAGAAACAAGCATATTTGCTCATTCGGCCTGAAAATGCTTTTAAGCGCATAAAAACTTACACTCTTGATTTCTGGCTAAATAAAAGCTGTTGCAATGATATTTCCATGCTGAACTGAGTTGTTCTGGGTCAACTATGAAGGCAAACCCACTTTCCATTCAGTGTTTTGCTGCAATAGGCAGAAATCAGCACATTTGGCCTGAAAATGCTTTTAAGCGCATAAAAACTTACACTCTTGATTTCTGGCTAAATAAAAGCTGTTGCAATGATATTTCCATGCTGAACTGAGTTGTTCTGGGTCAACTATGAAGGCAAACCCACTTTCCTTTCAGTATTTTGCTGCAATTGGCAGAAACAAGCATATTTGCTCATTCGGCCTGAAAATGCTTTTAAGCGCATAAAAACTTACACTCTTGATTTCTGGCTAAATAAAAGCTGTTGCAATGATATTTCCATGCTGAACTGAGTTGTTCTGGGTCAACTATGAAGGCAAACCCACTTTCCATTCAGTGTTTTGCTGCAATAGGCAGAAATCAGCTCATTTGGCCTGAAAATGCTTTTAAGCGAATAAAAACTTAGACTCTTGATTTCTGGCTAAATAAAAGCTGTTGCAATGATATTTCCATGCTGAACTGAGTTGTTCTGGGTCAACTATGAAGGCAAACCCACTTTCCTTTCAGTATTTTGCTGCAATTGGCAGAAACAAGCATATTTGCTCATTCGGCCTGAAAATGCTTTTAAGCGCATAAAAACATACACTCTTGATTTCTGGCTAAATAAAAGCTGTTGCAATGATATTTCCATGCTGAACTGAGTTGTTCTGGGTCAACTATGAAGGCAAACCCACTTTCCTTTCAGTATTTTGCTGCAATTGGCAGAAACAAGCATATTTGCTCATTCGGCCTGAAAATGCTTTTAAGCGAATAAAAACTTACACTCTTGATTTCTGGCTAAATAAAATCTGTTGCAATGATATTTCCATGCTGAACTGAGTTGTTCTGGGTCAACTATGAAGGCAAACCCACTTTCCATTCAGTGTTTTGCTGCAATAGGCAGAAATCAGCTCATTTGGCCTGAAAATGCTTTTAAGCGAATAAAAACTTACACTTTTGATTTCTGGCTAAATAAAAGCTGTTGCAATGATATTTCCATGCTGAACTGAGTTGTTCTGGGTCAACTATGAAGGCAAACCCACTTTCCTATCTGTATTTTGCTGCAATTGGCAGAAACAAGCATATTTGCTCATTCGGCCTGAAAATGCTTTTAAGCGAATAAAAACTTACACTCTGGATTTCTGGCTAAAGAAAAAAGCTGTTGCAATGATATTTCCATGCTGAACTGAGTTGTTCTGGGTCAACTATGAAGGCAAACCCACTTTCCATTCAGTGTTTTGCTGCAATAGGCAGAAATCAGCACATTTGGCCTGAAAATGCTTTTAAGCGAATAAAAACTTACACTCTTGATTTCTGGCTAAATAAAAGCTGTTGCAATGATATTTCCATGCTGAACTGAGTTGTTCTGGGTCAACTATGAAGGCAAACCCACTTTCCTTTCAGTATTTTGCTGCAATTGGCAGAAACAAGCATATTTGCTCATTCGGCCTGAAAATGCTTTTAAGCGCATAAAAACTTACACTCTTGATTTCTGGCTAAATAAAAGCTGTTGCAATGATATTTCCATGCTGAACTGAGTTGTTCTGGGTCAACTATGAAGGCAAACCCACTTTCCTTTCAGTATTTTGCTGCAATTGGCAGAAACAAGCATATTTGCTCATTCGGCCTGAAAATGCTTTTAAGCGCATAAAAACTTACACTCTTGATTTCTGGCTAAATAAAAGCTGTTGCAAATATATTTCCATGCTGAACTGAGTTGTTCTGGGTCAACTATGAAGGCAAACCCACTTTCCTTTCAGTATTTTGCTGCAATTGGCAGAAACAAGCATATTTGCTCATTCGGCCTGAAAATGCTTTTAAGCGCATAAAAACTTACACTCTTGATTTCTGGCTAAATAAAAGCTGTTGCAATGATATTTCCATGCTGAACTGAGTTGTTCTGGGTCAACTATGAAGGCAAACCCACTTTCCTTTCAGTATTTTGCTGCAATTGGCAGAAACAAGCATATTTGCTCATTCGGCCTGAAAATGCTTTTAAGCGCATAAAAACTTACACTCTTGATTTCTGGCTAAATAAAAGCTGTTGCAATGATATTTCCATGCTGAACTGAGTTGTTCTGGGTCAACTATGAAGGCAAACCCACTTTCCATTCAGTGTTTTGCTGCAATTGGCAGAAATCAGCACATTTGGCCTGAAAATGCTTTTAAGCGAATAAAAACTTACACTCTTAATTTCTGGCTAAATAAAAGCTGTTGCAATGATATTTCCATGCTGAACTGAGTTGTTCTGGGTCAACTATGAAGGCAAACCCACTTTCCTTTCAGTATTTTGCTGCAATTGGCAGAAACAAGCATATTTGCTCATTCGGCCTGAAAATGCTTTTAAGCGCATAAAAACTTACACTCTTGATTTCTGGCTAAATAAAAGCTGTTGCAATGATATTTCCATGCTGAACTGAGTTGTTCTGGGTCAACTATGAAGGCAAACCCACTTTCCTTTCAGTATTTTGCTGCAATTGGCAGAAACAAGCATATTTGCTCATTCGGCCTGAAAATGCTTTTAAGCGCATAAAAACTTACACTCTTGATTTCTGGCTAAATAAAAGCTGTTGCAATGATATTTCCATGCTGAACTGAGTTGTTCTGGGTCAACTATGAAGGCAAACCCACTTTCCATTCAGTGTTTTGCTGCAATAGGCAGAAATCAGCTCATTTGGCCTGAAAATGCTTTTAAGCGAATAAAAACTTAGACTCTTGATTTCTGGCTAAATAAAAGCTGTTGCAATGATATTTCCATGCTGAACTGAATTGTTCTGGTTCAACTATGAAGGCAAACCCACTTTCCTTTCAGTATTTTGCTGCAATTGGCAGAAACAAGCATATTTGCTCATTCGGCCTGAAAAAGCTTTTAAGCGCATAAAAACTTACACTCTTGATTTCTGGCTAAATAAAAGCTGTTGCAATGATATTTCCATGCTGAACTGAGTTGTTCTGGGTCAACTATGAAGGCAAACCCACTTTCCTTTCAGTATTTTGCTGCAATTGGCAGAAACAAGCATATTTGCTCATTCGGCCTGAAAATGCTTTTAAGCGCATAAAAACTTACACTCTTGATTTCTGGCTAAATAAAAGCTGTTGCAATGATATTTCCATGCTGAACTGAGTTGTTCTGGGTCAACTATGAAGGCAAACCCACTTTCCATTCAGTGTTTTGCTGCAATAGGCAGAAATCAGCTCATTTGGCCTGAAAATGCTTTTAAGCGAATAAAAACTTAGACTCTTGATTTCTGGCTAAATAAAAGCTGTTGCAATGATATTTCCATGCTGAACTGAATTGTTCTGGGTCAACTATGAAGGCAAACCCACTTTCCTTTCAGTATTTTGCTGCAATTGGCAGAAACAAGCATATTTGCTCATTCGGCCTGAAAATGCTTTTAAGCGCATAAAAACATACACTCTTGATTTCTGGCTAAATAAAAGCTGTTGCAATGATATTTCCATGCTGAACTGAGTTGTTCTGGGTCAACTATGAAGGCAAACCCACTTTCCTTTCAGTATTTTGCTGCAATTGGCAGAAACAAGCATATTTGCTCATTCGGCCTGAAAATGCTTTTAAGCGCATAAAAACTTACACTCTTGATTTCTGGCAAAATAAAAGCTGTTGCAATGATATTTCCATGCTGAACTGAGTTGTTCTGGGTCAACTATGAAGGCAAACCCACTTTCCATTCAGTGTTTTGCTGCAATAGGCAGAAATCAGCTCATTTGGCCTGAAAATGCTTTTAAGCGAATAAAAACTTACACTCTTGATTTCTGGCTAAATAAAAGCTGTTGCAATGATATTTCCATGCTGAACTGAGTTGTTCTGGGTCAACTATGAAGGCAAACCCACTTTCCTGTCAGTATTTTGCTCTAATTGGCAGAAACAAGCATATTTGCTCATTCGGCCTGAAAATGCTTTTAAGCGCATAAAAACTTACACTCTTGATTTCTGGCTAAATAAAAGCTGTTGCAATGATATTTCCATGCTGAACTGAGTTGTTCTGGGTCAACTATGAAGGCAAACCCACTTTCCATTCAGTGTTTTGCTGCAATAGGCAGAAATCAGCTCATTTGGCCTGAAAATGCTTTTAAGCGAATAAAAACTTAGACTCTTGATTTCTGGCTAAATAAAAGCTGTTGCAATGATATTTCCATGCTGAACTGAATTGTTCTGGGTCAACTATGAAGGCAAACCCACTTTCCTTTCAGTATTTTGCTGCAATTGGCAGAAACAAGCATATTTGCTCATTCGGCCTGAAAATGCTTTTAAGCGCATAAAAACTTACACTCTTGATTTCTGGCTAAATAAAAGCTGTTGCAATGATATTTCCATGCTGAACTGAGTTGTTCTGGGTCAACTATGAAGGCAAACCCACTTTCCATTCAGTGTTTTGCTGCAATAGGCAGAAATCAGCTCATTTGGCCTGAAAATGCTTTTAAGCGAATAAAAACTTACACTTTTGATTTCTGGCTAAATAAAAGCTGTTGCAATGATATTTCCATGCTGAACTTAGTTGTTCTGGGTCAACTATGAAGGCAAACCCACTTTCCTTTCAGTATTTTGCTGCAATTGGCAGAAACAAGCATATTTGCTCGTTCGGCCTGAAAATGCTTTTAAGCGCATAAAAACTTACACTCTTGATTTCTGGCTAAATAAAAGCTGTTGCAATGATATTTCCATGCTGAACTGAGTTGTTCTGGGTCAACTATGAAGGCAAACCCACTTTCCTTTCAGTATTTTGCTGCAATTGGCACAAACAAGCATATTTGCTCATTCGGCCTGAAAATGCTTTTAAGCGCATAAAAACTTACACTCTTGATTTCTGGCTAAATAAAAGCTGTTGCAATGATATTTCCATGCTGAACTGAGTTGTTCTGGGTCAACTATGAAGGCAAACCCACTTTCCTTTCAGTATTTTGCTGCAATTGGCAGAAACAAGCATATTTGCTCATTCGGCCTGAAAATGTTTTTAAGCGCATAAAAACTTACACTCTTGATTTCTGGCTAAATAAAAGCTGTTGCAATGATATTTCCATGCTGAACTGAGTTGTTCTGGTTCAACTATGAAGGCAAACCCACTTTCCATTCAGTGTTTTGCTGCAATAGGCAGAAATCAGCTCATTTGGCCTGAAAATGCTTTTAAGCGAATAAAAACTTACACTTTTGATTTCTGGCTAAATAAAAGCTGTTGCAATGATATTTCCATGCTGAACTGAGTTGTTCTGGGTCAACTATGAAGGCAAACCCACTTTCCTTTCAGTATTTTGCTGCAATTGGCAGAAACAAGCATATTTGCTCATTCGGCCTGAAAATGCTTTTAAGCGCATAAAAACTTACACTCTTGATTTCTGGCTAAATAAAAGCTGTTGCAATGATATTTCCATGCTGAACTGAGTTGTTCTGGGTCAACTATGAAGGCAAACCCACTTTCCATTCAGTGTTTTGCTGCAATAGGCAGAAATCAGCTCATTTGGCCTGAAAATGCTTTTAAGCGAATAAAAACTTAGACTCTTGATTTCTGGCTAAATAAAAGCTGTTGCAATGATATTTCCATGCTGAACTGAATTGTTCTGGGTCAACTATGAAGGCAAACCCACTTTCCTTTCAGTATTTTGCTGCAATTGGCAGAAACAAGCATATTTGCTCATTCGGCCTGAAAATGCTTTTAAGCGCATAAAAACTTACACTCTTGATTTCTGGCTAAATAAAAGCTGTTGCAATGATATTTCCATGCTGAACTGAGTTGTTCTGGGTCAACTATGAAGGCAAACCCACTTTCCTTTCAGTATTTTGCTGCAATTGGCAGAAACAAGCATATTTGCTCATTCGGCCTGAAAATGCTTTTAAGCGCATAAAAACTTACACTCTTGATTTCTGACTAAATAAAAGCTGTTGCAATGATATTTCCATGCTGAACTGAGTTGTTCTGGGTCAACTATGAAGGCAAACCCACTTTCCATTCAGTGTTTTGCTGCAATAGGCAGAAATCAGCTCATTTGGCCTGAAAATGCTTTTAAGTGAATAAAAACTTACACTCTTGATTTCTGGCTAAATAAAAGCTGTTGCAATGATATTTCCATGCTGAACTGAGTTGTTCTGGGTCAACTATGAAGGCAAACCCACTTTCCTTTCAGTATTTTGCTGCAATTGGCAGAAACAAGCATATTTGCTCATTCGGCCTGAAAATGCTTTTAAGCGCATAAAAACTTACACTCTTGATTTCTGGCTAAATAAAAGCTGTTGCAATGATATTTCCATGCTGAACTGAGTTGTTCTGGGTCAACTATGAAGGCAAACCCACTTTCCATTCAGTGTTTTGCTGCAATAGGCAGAAATCAGCTCATTTGGCCTGAAAATGCTTTTAAGCGAATAAAAACTTAGACTCTTGATTTCTGGCTAAATAAAAGCTGTTGCAATGATATTTCCATGCTGAACTGAATTGTTCTGGGTCAACTATGAAGGCAAACCCACTTTCCTTTCAGTATTTTGCTGCAATTGGCAGAAACAAGCATATTTGCTCATTCGGCCTGAAAATGCTTTTAAGCGCATAAAAACTTACACTCTTGATTTCTGGCTAAATAAAAGCTGTTGCAATGATATTTCCATGCTGAACTGAGTTGTTCTGGGTCAACTATGAAGGCAAACCCACTTTCCTTTCAGTATTTTGCTGCAATTGGCAGAAACAAGCATATTTGCTCATTCGGCCTGAAAATGCTTTTAAGCGCATAAAAACTTACACTCTTGATTTCTGACTAAATAAAAGCTGTTGCAATGATATTTCCATGCTGAACTGAGTTGTTCTGGGTCAACTATGAAGGCAAACCCACTTTCCATTCAGTGTTTTGCTGCAATAGGCAGAAATCAGCTCATTTGGCCTGAAAATGCTTTTAAGTGAATAAAAACTTACACTCTTGATTTCTGGCTAAATAAAAGCTGTTGCAATGATATTTCCATGCTGAACTGAGTTGTTCTGGGTCAACTATGAAGGCAAACCCACTTTCCTTTCAGTATTTTGCTGCAATTGGCAGAAACAAGCATATTTGCTCATTCGGCCTGAAAATGTTTTTAAGCGCATAAAAACTTACACTCTTGATTTCTGGCTAAATTAAAGCTGTTGCAATGATATTTCCATGCTGAACTGAGTTGTTCTGGGTCAACTATGAAGGCAAACCCACTTTCCATTCAGTGTTTTGCTGCAATAGGCAGAAATCAGCTCATTTGGCCTGAAAATGCTTTTAAGCGCATAAAAACTTACACTCTTTATTTCTGGCAAAATAAAAGCTGTTGCAATGATATTTCCATGCTGAACTGAGTTGTTCTGGGTCAACTATGAAGGCAAACCCACTTTCCTTTCAGTATTTTGCTGCAATTGGCAGAAACAAGCATATTTGCTCGTTCGGCCTGAAAATGCTTTTAAGCGCATAAAAACTTACACTCTTTATTTCTGGCAAAATAAAAGCTGTTGCAATGATATTTCCATGCTGAACTGAGTTGTTCTGGGTCAACTATGAAGGCAAACCCACTTTCCATTCAGTGTTTTGCTGCAATAGGCAGAAATCAGCTCATTTGGCCTGAAAATGCTTTTAAGCGAATAAAAACTTACACTTTTGATTTCTGGCTAAATAAAAGCTGTTGCAATGATATTTCCATGCTGAACTGAGTTGTTCTGGGTCAACTATGAAGGCAAACCCACTTTCCTTTCAGTATTTTGCTGCAATTGGCAGAAACAAGCATATTTGCTCATTCGGCCTGAAAATGCTTTTAAGCGCATAAAAACTTACACTCTTGATTTCTGGCTAAATAAAAGCTGTTGCAATGATATTTCCATGCTGAACTGAGTTGTTCTGGGTCAACTATGAAGGCAAACCCACTTTCCATTCAGTGTTTTGCTGCAATAGGCAGAAATCAGCTCATTTGGCCTGAAAATGCTTTTAAGCGAATAAAAACTTACACTCTTGATTTCTGGCTAAATAAAAGCTGTTGCAATGATATTTCCATGCTGAACTGAATTGTTCTGGGTCAACTATGAAGGCAAACCCACTTTCCTTTCAGTATTTTGCTGCAATTGGCAGAAACAAGCATATTTGCTCGTTCGGCCTGAAAATGCTTTTAAGCGCATAAAAACTTACACTCTTTATTTCTGGCAAAATAAAAGCTGTTGCAATGATATTTCCATGCTGAACTGAGTTGTTCTGGGTCAACTATGAAGGCAAACCCACTTTCCATTCAGTGTTTTGCTGCAATAGGCAGAAATCAGGTCATTTGGCCTGAAAATGCTTTTAAGCGAATAAAAACTTACACTTTTCATTTCTGGCTAAATAAAAGCTGTTGCAATGATATTTCCATGCTGAACTGAGTTGTTCTGGGTCAACTATGAAGGCAAACCGACTTTCCTTTCAGTATTTTGCTGCAATTGGCAGAAACAAGCATATTTGCTCATTCGGCCTGAAAATGCTTTTAAGCGCATAAAAACATACACTCTTGATTTCTGGCTAAATAAAAGCTGTTGCAATGATATTTCCATGCTGAACTGAGTTGTTCTGGGTCAACTATGAAGGCAAACCCACTTTCCTTTCAGTATTTTGCTGCAATTGGCAGAAACAAGCATATTTGCTCATTCGGCCTGAAAATGCTTTTAAGCGCATAAAAACTTACACTCTTGATTTCTGGCTAAATAAAAGCTGTTGCAATGATATTTCCATGCTGAACTGAGTTGTTCTGGGTCAACTATGAAGGCAAACCCACTTTCCATTCAGTGTTTTGCTGCAATAGGCAGAAATCAGCTCATTTGGCCTGAAAATGCTTTTAAGCGAATAAAAACTTACACTCTTGATTTCTGGCTAAATAAAAGCTGTTGCAATGATATTTCCATGCTGAACTGAGTTGTTCTGGGTCAACTATGAAGGCAAACCCACTTTCCTTTCTGTATTTTGCTGCAATTGGCAGAAACAAGCATATTTGCTCATTCGGCCTGAAAATGCTTTTAAGCGCATAAAAACTTACACTCTTGATTTCTGGCTAAATAAAAGCTGTTGCAATGATATTTCCATGCTGAACTGAGTTGTTCTGGGTCAACTATGAAGGCAAACCCACTTTCCTTTCAGTATTTTGCTGCAATTGGCAGAAACAAGCATATTTGCTCATTCGGCCTGAAAATGCTTTTAAGCGCATAAAAACTTACACTCTTGATTTCTGGCTAAATAAAAGCTGTTGCAATGATATTTCCATGCTGAACTGAGTTGTTCTGGGTCAACTATGAAGGCAAACCCACTTTCCTTTCAGTATTTTGCTGCAATTGGCAGAAACAAGCATATTTGCTCATTCGGCCTGAAAATGCTTTTAAGCGCATAAAAACTTACACTCTTGATTTCTGGCTAAATAAAAGCTGTTGCAATGATATTTCCATGCTGAACTGAGTTGTTCTGGGTCAACTATGAAGGCAAACCCACTTTCCATTCAGTGTTTTGCTGCAATAGGCAGAAATCAGCTCATTTGGCCTGAAAATGCTTTTAAGCGAATAAAAACTTACACTCTTGTTTTCTGGCTAAATAAAAGCTGTTGCAATGATATTTCCATGCTGAACTGAGTTGTTCTGGGTCAACTATGAAGGCAAACCCACTTTCCTTTCAGTATTTTGCTGCAATTGGCACAAACAAGCATATTTGCTCATTCGGCCTGAAAATGCTTTTAAGCGCATAAAAACTTACACTCTTTATTTCTGGCAAAATAAAAGCTGTTGCAATGATATTTCCATGCTGAACTGAGTTGTTCTGGGTCAACTATGAAGGCAAACCCACTTTCCTTTCAGTATTTTGCTGCAATTGGCAGAAACAAGCATATTTGCTCATTCGGCCTGAAAATGCTTTTAAGCGCATAAAAACTTACACTCTTGATTTCTGGCTAAATAAAAGCTGTTGCAATGATATTTCCATGCTGAACTGAGTTGTTCTGGGTCAACTATGAAGGCAAACCCACTTTCCATTCAGTGTTTTGCTGCAATAGGCAGAAATCAGCTCATTTGGCCTGAAAATGCTTTTAAGCGAATAAAAACTTAGACTCTTGATTTCTGGCTAAATAAAAGCTGTTGCAATGATATTTCCATGCTGAACTGAATTGTTCTGGGTCAACTATGAAGGCAAACCCACTTTCCTTTCAGTATTTTGCTGCAATTGGCAGAAACAAGCATATTTGCTCATTCGGCCTGAAAATGCTTTTAAGCGCATAAAAACTTACACTCTTGATTTCTGGCTAAATAAAAGCTGTTGCAATGATATTTCCATGCTGAACTGAGTTGTTCTGGGTCAACTATGAAGGCAAACCCACTTTCCATTCAGTGTTTTGCTGCAATAGGCAGAAATCAGCTCATTTGGCCTGAAAATGCTTTTAAGCGAATAAAAACTTACACTTTTGATTTCTGGCTAAATAAAAGCTGTTGCAATGATATTTCCATGCTGAACTTAGTTGTTCTGGGTCAACTATGAAGGCAAACCCACTTTCCTTTCAGTATTTTGCTGCAATTGGCAGAAACAAGCATATTTGCTCGTTCGGCCTGAAAATGCTTTTAAGCGCATAAAAACTTACACTCTTGATTTCTGGCTAAATAAAAGCTGTTGCAATGATATTTCCATGCTGAACTGAGTTGTTCTGGGTCAACTATGAAGGCAAACCCACTTTCCTTTCAGTATTTTGCTGCAATTGGCACAAACAAGCATATTTGCTCATTCGGCCTGAAAATGCTTTTAAGCGCATAAAAACTTACACTCTTGATTTCTGGCTAAATAAAAGCTGTTGCAATGATATTTCCATGCTGAACTGAGTTGTTCTGGGTCAACTATGAAGGCAAACCCACTTTCCTTTCAGTATTTTGCTGCAATTGGCAGAAACAAGCATATTTGCTCATTCGGCCTGAAAATGTTTTTAAGCGCATAAAAACTTACACTCTTGATTTCTGGCTAAATAAAAGCTGTTGCAATGATATTTCCATGCTGAACTGAGTTGTTCTGGTTCAACTATGAAGGCAAACCCACTTTCCATTCAGTGTTTTGCTGCAATAGGCAGAAATCAGCTCATTTGGCCTGAAAATGCTTTTAAGCGAATAAAAACTTACACTTTTGATTTCTGGCTAAATAAAAGCTGTTGCAATGATATTTCCATGCTGAACTGAGTTGTTCTGGGTCAACTATGAAGGCAAACCCACTTTCCTTTCAGTATTTTGCTGCAATTGGCAGAAACAAGCATATTTGCTCATTCGGCCTGAAAATGCTTTTAAGCGCATAAAAACTTACACTCTTGATTTCTGGCTAAATAAAAGCTGTTGCAATGATATTTCCATGCTGAACTGAGTTGTTCTGGGTCAACTATGAAGGCAAACCCACTTTCCATTCAGTGTTTTGCTGCAATAGGCAGAAATCAGCTCATTTGGCCTGAAAATGCTTTTAAGCGAATAAAAACTTAGACTCTTGATTTCTGGCTAAATAAAAGCTGTTGCAATGATATTTCCATGCTGAACTGAATTGTTCTGGGTCAACTATGAAGGCAAACCCACTTTCCTTTCAGTATTTTGCTGCAATTGGCAGAAACAAGCATATTTGCTCATTCGGCCTGAAAATGCTTTTAAGCGCATAAAAACTTACACTCTTGATTTCTGGCTAAATAAAAGCTGTTGCAATGATATTTCCATGCTGAACTGAGTTGTTCTGGGTCAACTATGAAGGCAAACCCACTTTCCTTTCAGTATTTTGCTGCAATTGGCAGAAACAAGCATATTTGCTCATTCGGCCTGAAAATGCTTTTAAGCGCATAAAAACTTACACTCTTGATTTCTGACTAAATAAAAGCTGTTGCAATGATATTTCCATGCTGAACTGAGTTGTTCTGGGTCAACTATGAAGGCAAACCCACTTTCCATTCAGTGTTTTGCTGCAATAGGCAGAAATCAGCTCATTTGGCCTGAAAATGCTTTTAAGTGAATAAAAACTTACACTCTTGATTTCTGGCTAAATAAAAGCTGTTGCAATGATATTTCCATGCTGAACTGAGTTGTTCTGGGTCAACTATGAAGGCAAACCCACTTTCCTTTCAGTATTTTGCTGCAATTGGCAGAAACAAGCATATTTGCTCATTCGGCCTGAAAATGCTTTTAAGCGCATAAAAACTTACACTCTTGATTTCTGGCTAAATAAAAGCTGTTGCAATGATATTTCCATGCTGAACTGAGTTGTTCTGGGTCAACTATGAAGGCAAACCCACTTTCCATTCAGTGTTTTGCTGCAATAGGCAGAAATCAGCTCATTTGGCCTGAAAATGCTTTTAAGCGAATAAAAACTTACACTTTTGATTTCTGGCTAAATAAAAGCTGTTGCAATGATATTTCCATGCTGAACTTAGTTGTTCTGGGTCAACTATGAAGGCAAACCCACTTTCCTTTCAGTATTTTGCTGCAATTGGCAGAAACAAGCATATTTGCTCGTTCGGCCTGAAAATGCTTTTAAGCGCATAAAAACTTACACTCTTGATTTCTGGCTAAATAAAAGCTGTTGCAATGATATTTCCATGCTGAACTGAGTTGTTCTGGGTCAACTATGAAGGCAAACCCACTTTCCTTTCAGTATTTTGCTGCAATTGGCACAAACAAGCATATTTGCTCATTCGGCCTGAAAATGCTTTTAAGCGCATAAAAACTTACACTCTTGATTTCTGGCTAAATAAAAGCTGTTGCAATGATATTTCCATGCTGAACTGAGTTGTTCTGGGTCAACTATGAAGGCAAACCCACTTTCCTTTCAGTATTTTGCTGCAATTGGCAGAAACAAGCATATTTGCTCATTCGGCCTGAAAATGTTTTTAAGCGCATAAAAACTTACACTCTTGATTTCTGGCTAAATAAAAGCTGTTGCAATGATATTTCCATGCTGAACTGAGTTGTTCTGGTTCAACTATGAAGGCAAACCCACTTTCCATTCAGTGTTTTGCTGCAATAGGCAGAAATCAGCTCATTTGGCCTGAAAATGCTTTTAAGCGAATAAAAACTTACACTTTTGATTTCTGGCTAAATAAAAGCTGTTGCAATGATATTTCCATGCTGAACTGAGTTGTTCTGGGTCAACTATGAAGGCAAACCCACTTTCCTTTCAGTATTTTGCTGCAATTGGCAGAAACAAGCATATTTGCTCATTCGGCCTGAAAATGCTTTTAAGCGCATAAAAACTTACACTCTTGATTTCTGGCTAAATAAAAGCTGTTGCAATGATATTTCCATGCTGAACTGAGTTGTTCTGGGTCAACTATGAAGGCAAACCCACTTTCCATTCAGTGTTTTGCTGCAATAGGCAGAAATCAGCTCATTTGGCCTGAAAATGCTTTTAAGCGAATAAAAACTTAGACTCTTGATTTCTGGCTAAATAAAAGCTGTTGCAATGATATTTCCATGCTGAACTGAATTGTTCTGGGTCAACTATGAAGGCAAACCCACTTTCCTTTCAGTATTTTGCTGCAATTGGCAGAAACAAGCATATTTGCTCATTCGGCCTGAAAATGCTTTTAAGCGCATAAAAACTTACACTCTTGATTTCTGGCTAAATAAAAGCTGTTGCAATGATATTTCCATGCTGAACTGAGTTGTTCTGGGTCAACTATGAAGGCAAACCCACTTTCCTTTCAGTATTTTGCTGCAATTGGCAGAAACAAGCATATTTGCTCATTCGGCCTGAAAATGCTTTTAAGCGCATAAAAACTTACACTCTTGATTTCTGACTAAATAAAAGCTGTTGCAATGATATTTCCATGCTGAACTGAGTTGTTCTGGGTCAACTATGAAGGCAAACCCACTTTCCATTCAGTGTTTTGCTGCAATAGGCAGAAATCAGCTCATTTGGCCTGAAAATGCTTTTAAGTGAATAAAAACTTACACTCTTGATTTCTGGCTAAATAAAAGCTGTTGCAATGATATTTCCATGCTGAACTGAGTTGTTCTGGGTCAACTATGAAGGCAAACCCACTTTCCTTTCAGTATTTTGCTGCAATTGGCACAAACAAGCATATTTGCTCATTCGGCCTGAAAATGCTTTTAAGCGCATAAAAACTTACACTCTTGATTTCTGGCTAAATAAAAGCTGTTGCAATGATATTTCCATGCTGAACTGAGTTGTTCTGGGTCAACTATGAAGGCAAACCCACTTTCCTTTCAGTATTTTGCTGCAATTGGCAGAAACAAGCATATTTGCTCATTCGGCCTGAAAATGTTTTTAAGCGCATAAAAACTTACACTCTTGATTTCTGGCTAAATAAAAGCTGTTGCAATGATATTTCCATGCTGAACTGAGTTGTTCTGGTTCAACTATGAAGGCAAACCCACTTTCCATTCAGTGTTTTGCTGCAATAGGCAGAAATCAGCTCATTTGGCCTGAAAATGCTTTTAAGCGAATAAAAACTTACACTTTTGATTTCTGGCTAAATAAAAGCTGTTGCAATGATATTTCCATGCTGAACTGAGTTGTTCTGGGTCAACTATGAAGGCAAACCCACTTTCCTTTCAGTATTTTGCTGCAATTGGCAGAAACAAGCATATTTGCTCATTCGGCCTGAAAATGCTTTTAAGCGCATAAAAACTTACACTCTTGATTTCTGGCTAAATAAAAGCTGTTGCAATGATATTTCCATGCTGAACTGAGTTGTTCTGGGTCAACTATGAAGGCAAACCCACTTTCCATTCAGTGTTTTGCTGCAATAGGCAGAAATCAGCTCATTTGGCCTGAAAATGCTTTTAAGCGAATAAAAACTTAGACTCTTGATTTCTGGCTAAATAAAAGCTGTTGCAATGATATTTCCATGCTGAACTGAATTGTTCTGGGTCAACTATGAAGGCAAACCCACTTTCCTTTCAGTATTTTGCTGCAATTGGCAGAAACAAGCATATTTGCTCATTCGGCCTGAAAATGCTTTTAAGCGCATAAAAACTTACACTCTTGATTTCTGGCTAAATAAAAGCTGTTGCAATGATATTTCCATGCTGAACTGAGTTGTTCTGGGTCAACTATGAAGGCAAACCCACTTTCCTTTCAGTATTTTGCTGCAATTGGCAGAAACAAGCATATTTGCTCATTCGGCCTGAAAATGCTTTTAAGCGCATAAAAACTTACACTCTTGATTTCTGACTAAATAAAAGCTGTTGCAATGATATTTCCATGCTGAACTGAGTTGTTCTGGGTCAACTATGAAGGCAAACCCACTTTCCATTCAGTGTTTTGCTGCAATAGGCAGAAATCAGCTCATTTGGCCTGAAAATGCTTTTAAGTGAATAAAAACTTACACTCTTGATTTCTGGCTAAATAAAAGCTGTTGCAATGATATTTCCATGCTGAACTGAGTTGTTCTGGGTCAACTATGAAGGCAAACCCACTTTCCTTTCAGTATTTTGCTGCAATTGGCAGAAACAAGCATATTTGCTCATTCGGCCTGAAAATGTTTTTAAGCGCATAAAAACTTACACTCTTGATTTCTGGCTAAATTAAAGCTGTTGCAATGATATTTCCATGCTGAACTGAGTTGTTCTGGGTCAACTATGAAGGCAAACCCACTTTCCATTCAGTGTTTTGCTGCAATAGGCAGAAATCAGCTCATTTGGCCTGAAAATGCTTTTAAGCGAATAAAAACTTACACTCTTGTTTTCTGGCTAAATAAAAGCTGTTGCAATGATATTTCCATGCTGAACTGAGTTGTTCTGGGTCAACTTTGAAGGCAAACCCACTTTCCTTTCAGTATTTTGCTGCAATTGGCAGAAACAAGCATATTTGCTCATTCGGCCTGAAAATGCTTTTAAGCGCATAAAAACTTACACTCTTTATTTCTGGCAAAATGAAAGCTGTTGCAATGATATTTCCATGCTGAACTGAGTTGTTCTGGGTCAACTATGAAGGCAAACCCACTTTCCTTTCAGTATTTTGCTGCAATTGGCAGAAACAAGCATATTTGCTCGTTCGGCCTGAAAATGCTTTTAAGCGCATAAAAACTTACACTCTTTATTTCTGGCAAAATAAAAGCTGTTGCAATGATATTTCCATGCTGAACTGAGTTGTTCTGGGTCAACTATGAAGGCAAACCCACTTTCCATTCAGTGTTTTGCTGCAATAGGCAGAAATCAGCTCATTTGGCCTGAAAATGCTTTTAAGCGAATAAAAACTTACACTTTTGATTTCTGGCTAAATAAAAGCTGTTGCAATGATATTTCCATGCTGAACTGAATTGTTCTGGGTCAACTATGAAGGCAAACCCACTTTCCTTTCAGTATTTTGCTGCAATTGGCAGAAACAAGCATATTTGCTCATTCGGCCTGAAAATGCTTTTAAGCGCATAAAAACATACACTCTTGATTTCTGGCTAAATAAAAGCTGTTGCAATGATATTTCCATGCTGAACTGAGTTGTTCTGGGTCAACTATGAAGGCAAACCCACTTTCCTTTCAGTATTTTGCTGCAATTGGCAGAAACAAGCATATTTGCTCATTCGGCCTGAAAATGCTTTTAAGCGCATAAAAACTTACACTCTTGATTTCTGGCTAAATAAAAGCTGTTGCAATGATATTTCCATGCTGAACTGAGTTGTTCTGGGTCAACTATGAAGGCAAACCCACTTTCCATTCAGTGTTTTGCTGCAATAGGCAGAAATCAGCTCATTTGGCCTGAAAATGCTTTTAAGCGAATAAAAACTTACACTCTTGATTTCTGGCTAAATAAAAGCTGTTGCAATGATATTTCCATGCTGAACTGAGTTGTTCTGGGTCAACTATGAAGGCAAACCCACTTTCCTTTCTGTATTTTGCTGCAATTGGCAGAAACAAGCATATTTGCTCATTCGGCCTGAAAATGCTTTTAAGCGCATAAAAACTTACACTCTTGATTTCTGGCTAAATAAAAGCTGTTGCAATGATATTTCCATGCTGAACTGAGTTGTTCTGGGTCAACTATGAAGGCAAACCCACTTTCCTTTCAGTATTTTGCTGCAATTGGCAGAAACAAGCATATTTGCTCATTCGGCCTGAAAATGCTTTTAAGCGCATAAAAACTTACACTCTTGATTTCTGGCTAAATAAAAGCTGTTGCAATGATATTTCCATGCTGAACTGAGTTGTTCTGGGTCAACTATGAAGGCAAACCCACTTTCCTTTCAGTATTTTGCTGCAATTGGCAGAAACAAGCATATTTGCTCATTCGGCCTGAAAATGCTTTTAAGCGCATAAAAACTTACACTCTTGATTTCTGGCTAAATAAAAGCTGTTGCAATGATATTTCCATGCTGAACTGAGTTGTTCTGGGTCAACTATGAAGGCAAACCCACTTTCCATTCAGTGTTTTGCTGCAATAGGCAGAAATCAGCTCATTTGGCCTGAAAATGCTTTTAAGCGAATAAAAACTTACACTCTTGTTTTCTGGCTAAATAAAAGCTGTTGCAATGATATTTCCATGCTGAACTGAGTTGTTCTGGGTCAACTATGAAGGCAAACCCACTTTCCTTTCAGTATTTTGCTGCAATTGGCACAAACAAGCATATTTGCTCATTCGGCCTGAAAATGGTTTTAAGCGCATAAAAACTTACACTCTTTATTTCTGGCAAAATAAAAGCTGTTGCAATGATATTTCCATGCTGAACTGAGTTGTTCTGGGTCAACTATGAAGGCAAACCCACTTTCCTTTCAGTATTTTGCTGCAATTGGCAGAAACAAGCATATTTGCTCATTCGGCCTGAAAATGCTTTTAAGCGCATAAAAACTTACACTCTTGATTTCTGGCTAAATAAAAGCTGTTGCAATGATATTTCCATGCTGAACTGAGTTGTTCTGGGTCAACTATGAAGGCAAACCCACTTTCCATTCAGTGTTTTGCTGCAATAGGCAGAAATCAGCTCATTTGGCCTGAAAATGCTTTTAAGCGAATAAAAACTTAGACTCTTGATTTCTGGCTAAATAAAAGCTGTTGCAATGATATTTCCATGCTGAACTGAATTGTTCTGGGTCAACTATGAAGGCAAACCCACTTTCCTTTCAGTATTTTGCTGCAATTGGCAGAAACAAGCATATTTGCTCATTCGGCCTGAAAATGCTTTTAAGCGCATAAAAACTTACACTCTTGATTTCTGGCTAAATAAAAGCTGTTGCAATGATATTTCCATGCTGAACTGAGTTGTTCTGGGTCAACTATGAAGGCAAACCCACTTTCCTTTCAGTATTTTGCTGCAATTGGCAGAAACAAGCATATTTGCTCATTCGGCCTGAAAATGCTTTTAAGCGCATAAAAACTTACACTCTTGATTTCTGGCTAAATAAAAGCTGTTGCAATGATATTTCCATGCTGAACTGAGTTGTTCTGGGTCAACTATGAAGGCAAACCCACTTTCCTTTCAGTATTTTGCTGCAATTGGCAGAAACAAGCATATTTGCTCATTCGGCCTGAAAATGCTTTTAAGCGCATAAAAACTTACACTCTTGATTTCTGGCTAAATAAAAGCTGTTGCAATGATATTTCCATGCTGAACTGAGTTGTTCTGGGTCAACTATGAAGGCAAACCCACTTTCCATTCAGTGTTTTGCTGCAATAGGCAGAAATCAGCACATTTGGCCTGAAAATGCTTTTAAGCGAATAAAAACTTTACACTCTTAATTTCTGGCTAAATAAAAGCTGTTGCAATGATATTTCCATGCTGAACTGAGTTGTTCTGGGTCAACTATGAAGGCAAACCCACTTTCCTTTCAGTATTTTGCTGCAATTGGCAGAAACAAGCATATTTGCTCATTCGGGCTGAAAATGCTTTTAAGCGCATAAAAACTTACACTCTTGATTTCTGGCTAAATAAAAGCTGTTGCAATGATATTTCCATGCTGAACTGAGTTGTTCTGGGTCAACTATGAAGGCAAACCCACTTTCCTTTCAGTATTTTGCTGCAATTGGCAGAAACAAGCATATTTGCTCATTCGGCCTGAAAATGCTTTTAAGCGCATAAAAACTTACACTCTTGATTTCTGGCTAAATAAAAGCTGTTGCAATGATATTTCCATGCTGAACTGAGTTGTTCTGGGTCAACTATGAAGGCAAACCCACTTTCCATTCAGTGTTTTGCTGCAATAGGCAGAAATCAGCTCATTTGGCCTGAAAATGCTTTTAAGCGAATAAAAACTTAGACTCTTGATTTCTGGCTAAATAAAAGCTGTTGCAATGATATTTCCATGCTGAACTGAATTGTTCTGGGTCAACTATGAAGGCAAACCCACTTTCCTTTCAGTATTTTGCTGCAATTGGTAGAAACAAGCATATTTGCTCATTCGGCCTGAAAATGCTTTTAAGCGCATAAAAACATACACTCTTGATTTCTGGCTAAATAAAAGCTGTTGCAATGATATTTCCATGCTGAACTGAGTTGTTCTGGGTCAACTATGAAGGCAAACCCACTTTCCTTTCAGTATTTTGCTGCAATTGGCAGAAACAAGCATATTTGCTCATTCGGCCTGAAAATGCTTTTAAGCGCATAAAAACTTACACTCTTGATTTCTGGCTAAATAAAAGCTGTTGCAATGATATTTCCATGCTGAACTGAGTTGTTCTGGGTCAACTATGAAGGCAAACCCACTTTCCATTCAGTGTTTTGCTGCAATAGGCAGAAATCAGCTCATTTGGCCTGAAAATGCTTTAAGGGAATAAAAACTTACACTCTTGATTTCTGGCTAAATAAAAGCTGTTGCAATGATATTTCCATGCTGAACTGAGTTGTTCTGGGTCAACTATGAAGGCAAACCCACTTTCCTTTCAGTATTTTGCTGCAATTGGCAGAAACAAGCATATTTGCTCATTCGGCCTGAAAATGCTTTTAAGCGCATAAAAACTTACACTCTTGATTTCTGGCTAAAAAAAAGGTGTTGCAATGATATTTCCATGCTGAACTGAGTTGTTCTGGGTCAACTATGAAGGCAAACCCACTTTCCATTCAGTGTTTTGCTGCAATAGGCAGAAATCAGCTCATTTGGCCTGAAAATGCTTTTAAGCGAATAAAAACTTATACTCTTGATTTCTGGCTAAATAAAAGCTGTTGCAATGATATTTCCATGCTGAACTGAGTTGTTCTGGGTCAACTATGAAGGCAAACCCACTTTCCTTTCAGTATTTTGCTGCAATTGGCAGAAACAAGCATATTTGCTCATTCGGCCTGAAAATGCTTTTAAGGGCATAAAAACTTACACTCTTGATTTCTGGCTAAATAAAAGCTGTTGCAATGATATTTCCATGCTGAACTGAGTTGTTCTGGGTCAACTATGAAGGCAAACCCACTTTCCTTTCAGTATTTTGCTGCAATTGGCAGAAACAAGCATATTTGCTCATTCGGCCTGAAAATGCTTTTAAGGGCATAAAAACTTACACTCTTGATTTCTGGCTAAATAAAAGCTGTTGCAATGATATTTCCATGCTGAACTGAGTTGTTCTGGGTCAACTATGAAGGCAAACCCACTTTCCATTCAGTGTTTTGCTGCAATTGGCAGAAATCAGCTCATTTGGCCTGAGAATGCTTTTAAGCGCATAAAAACTTACACTCTTGATTTCTGGCTAAATAAAAGCTGTTGCAATGATATTTCCATGCTGAACTGAGTTGTTCTGGGTCAACTATGAAGGCAAACCCACTTTCCTTTCAGTATTTTGCTGCAATTGGCAGAAACAAGCATATTTGCTCATTCGGCCTGAAAATGCTTTTAAGCGAATAAAAACTTACACTCTTGATTTCTGGCTAAATAAAAGCTGTTGCAATAATATTTCCATGCTGAACTGAGTTGTTCTGGGTCAACTATGAAGGCAAACCCACTTTCCTTTCAGTATTTTGCTGCAATTGGCAGAAACAAGCATATTTGCTCATTCGGCCTGAAAATGCTTTTAAGCGCATAAAAACTTACACTCTTGATTTCTGGCTAAATAAAAGCTGTTGCAATGATATTTCCATGCTGAACTGAGTTGTTCTGGGTCAACTATGAAGGCAAACCCACTTTCCTTTCAGTATTTTGCTGCAATTGGCAGAAACAAGCATATTTGCTCATTCGGCCTGAAAATGCTTTTAAGCGCATAAAAACTTACACTCTGGATTTCTGGCTAAATAAAAGCTGTTGCAATGATATTTCCATGCTGAACTGAGTTGTTCTGGGTCAACTATGAAGGCAAACCCACTTTCCATTCAGTGTTTTGCTGCAATAGGCAGAAATCAACACATTTGGCCTGAAAATGCTTTTAAGCGAATAAAAACTTACACTCTTAATTTCTGGCTAAATAAAAGCTGTTGCAATGATATTTCCATGCTGAACTGAGTTGTTCTGGGTCAACTATGAAGGCAAACCCACTTTCCTTTCAGTATGTTGCTGCAATTGGCAGAAACAAGCATATTTGCTCATTCGGTCTGAAAATGCTTTTAAGCGCATAAAAACTTACACTCTTGATTTCTGGCTAAATAAAAGCTGTTGCAATGATATTTCCATGCTGAACTGAGTTGTTCTGGGTCAACTATGAAGGCAAACCCACTTTCCATTCAGTGTTTTGCTGCAATAGGCAGAAATCAGCTCATTTGGCCTGAAAATGCTTTTAAGCGAATAAAAACTTACACTCTTGATTTCTGGCTAAATAAAAGCTGTTGCAATGATATTTCCATGCTGAACTGAATTGTTCTGGGTCAACTATGAAGGCAAACCCACTTTCCTTTCAGTATTTTGCTGCAATTGGCAGAAACAAGCATATTTGCTCATTCGGCCTGAAAATGCTTTTAAGCGCATAAAAACATACACTCTTGATTTCTGGCTAAATAAAAGCTGTTGCAATGATATTTCCATGCTGAACTGAGTTGTTCTGGGTCAACTATGAAGGCAAACCCACTTTCCATTCAGTGTTTTGCTGCAATAGGCAGAAATCAGCTCATTTGGCCTGAAAATGCTTTTAAGCGAATAAAAACTTACACTCTTGATTTCTGGCTAAATAAAAGCTGTTGCAATGATATTTCCATGCTGAACTGAGTTGTTCTGGGTCAACTATGAAGGCAAACCCACTTTCCTTTCTGTATTTTGCTGCAATTGGCAGAAACAAGCATATTTGCTCATTCGGCCTGAAAATGCTTTTAAGCGCATAAAAACTTACACTTTTGATTTCTGGCTAAATAAAAGCTGTTGCAATGATATTTCCATGCTGAACTGAGTTGTTCTGGGTCAACTATGAAGGCAAACCCACTTTCCTTTCAGTATTTTGCTGCAATTGGCACAAACAAGCATATTTGCTCATTCGGCCTGAAAATGCTTTTAAGCGCATAAAAACTTACACTCTTGATTTCTGGCTAAATAAAAGCTGTTGCAATGATATTTCGATGCTGAACTGAGTTGTTCTGGGTCAACTATGAAGGCAAACCCACTTTCCTTTCAGTATTTTGCTGCAATTGGCAGAAACAAGCATATTTGCTCATTCGGCCTGAAAATGTTTTTAAGCGCATAAAAACTTACACTCTTGATTTCTGGCTAAATAAAAGCTGTTGCAATGATATTTCCATGCTGAACTGAGTTGTTCTGGGTCAACTATGAAGGCAAACCCACTTTCCATTCAGTGTTTTGCTGCAATAGGCAGAAATCAGCTCATTTGGCCTGAAAATGCTTTTAAGCGAATAAAAACTTACACTCTTGTTTTCTGGCTAAATAAAAGCTGTTGCAATGATATTTCCATGCTGAACTGAGTTGTTCTGGGTCAACTATGAAGGCAAACCCACTTTCCTTTCAGTATTTTGCTGCAATTGGCAGAAACAAGCATATTTGCTCATTCGGCCTGAAAATGCTTTTAAGCGCATAAAAACTTACACTCTTTATTTCTGGCAAAATAAAAGCTGTTGCAATGATATTTCCATGCTGAACTGAGTTGTTCTGGGTCAACTATGAAGGCAAACCCACTTTCCTTTCAGTATTTTGCTGCAATTGGCAGAAACAAGCATATTTGCTCATTCGGCCTGAAAATGCTTTTAAGCGCATAAAAACTTACACTTTTGATTTCTGGCTAAATAAAAGCTGTTGCAATGATATTTCCATGCTGAACTGAGTTGTTCTGGGTCAACTATGAAGGCAAACCCACTTTCCTTTCAGTATTTTGCTGCAATTGGCAGAAACAAGCATATTTGCTCATTCGGCCTGAAAATGCTTTTAAGCGCATAAAAACTTACACTCTTGATTTCTGGCTAAATAAAAGCTGTTGCAATGATATTTCCATGCTGAACTGAGTTGTTCTGGGTCAACTATGAAGGCAAACCCACTTTCCATTCAGTGTTTTGCTGCAATAGGCAGAAATCAGCTCATTTGGCCTGAAAATGCTTTTAAGCGAATAAAAACTTAGACTCTTGATTTCTGGCTAAATAAAAGCTGTTGCAATGATATTTCCATGCTGAACTGAATTGTTCTGGGTCAACTATGAAGGCAAACCCACTTTCCTTTCAGTATTTTGCTGCAATTGGCAGAAACAAGCATATTTGCTCATTCGGCCTGAAAATGCTTTTAAGCGCATAAAAACTTACACTCTTGATTTCTGGCTAAATAAAAGCTGTTGCAATGATATTTCCATGCTGAACTGAGTTGTTCTGGGTCAACTATGAAGGCAAACCCACTTTCCTTTCAGTATTTTGCTGCAATTGGCAGAAACAAGCATATTTGCTCATTCGGCCTGAAAATGCTTTTAAGCGCATAAAAACTTACACTCTTGATTTCTGGCTAAATAAAAGCTGTTGCAATGATATTTCCATGCTGAACTGAGTTGTTCTGGGTCAACTATGAAGGCAAACCCACTTTCCTTTCAGTATTTTGCTGCAATTGGCAGAAACAAGCATATTTGCTCATTCGGCCTGAAAATGCTTTTAAGCGCATAAAAACTTACACTCTTGATTTCTGGCTAAATAAAAGCTGTTGCAATGATATTTCCATGCTGAACTGAGTTGTTCTGGGTCAACTATGAAGGCAAACCCACTTTCCATTCAGTGTTTTGCTGCAATAGGCAGAAATCAGCACATTTGGCCTGAAAATGCTTTTAAGCGAATAAAAACTTTACACTCTTAATTTCTGGCTAAATAAAAGCTGTTGCAATGATATTTCCATGCTGAACTGAATTGTTCTGGGTCAACTATGAAGGCAAACCCACTTTCCTTTCAGTATTTTGCTGCAATTGGTAGAAACAAGCATATTTGCTCATTCGGCCTGAAAATGCTTTTAAGCGCATAAAAACATACACTCTTGATTTCTGGCTAAATAAAAGCTGTTGCAATGATATTTCCATGCTGAACTGAGTTGTTCTGGGTCAACTATGAAGGCAAACCCACTTTCCTTTCAGTATTTTGCTGCAATTGGCAGAAACAAGCATATTTGCTCATTCGGCCTGAAAATGCTTTTAAGCGCATAAAAACTTACACTCTTGATTTCTGGCTAAATAAAAGCTGTTGCAATGATATTTCCATGCTGAACTGAGTTGTTCTGGGTCAACTATGAAGGCAAACCCACTTTCCATTCAGTGTTTTGCTGCAATAGGCAGAAATCAGCTCATTTGGCCTGAAAATACTTTTAAGCGAATAAAAACTTACACTCTTGATTTCTGGCTAAATAAAAGCTGTTGCAATGATATTTCCATGCTGAACTGAGTTGTTCTGGGTCAACTATGAAGGCAAACCCACTTTCCTTTCAGTATTTTGCTGCAATTGGCAGAAACAAGCATATTTGCTCATTCGGCCTGAAAATGCTTTTAAGCGCATAAAAACTTACACTCTTGATTTCTGGCTAAATAAAAGCTGTTGCAATGATATTTCCATGCTGAACTGAGTTGTTCTGGGTCAACTATGAAGGCAAACCCACTTTCCATTCAGTGTTTTGCTGCAATAGGCAGAAATCAGCTCATTTGGCCTGAAAATGCTTTTAAGCGAATAAAAACTTACACTTTTGATTTCTGGCTAAATAAAAGCTGTTGCAATGATATTTCCATGCTGAACTGAGTTGTTCTGGGTCAACTATGAAGGCAAACCCACTTTCCTTTCTGTATTTTGCTGCAATTGGCAGAAACAAGCATATTTGCTCATTCGGCCTGAAAATGCTTTTAAGCGCATAAAAACTTACACTCTTGATTTCTGGCTAAATAAAAGCTGTTGCAATGATATTTCCATGCTGAACTGAGTTGTTCTGGGTCAACTATGAAGGCAAACCCACTTTCCTTTCAGTATTTTGCTGCAATTGGCAGAAACAAGCATATTTGCTCATTCGGCCTGAAAATGCTTTTAAGCGCATAAAAACTTACACTCTTGATTTCTGGCTAAATAAAAGCTGTTGCAATGATATTTCCATGCTGAACTGAGTTGTTCTGGGTCAACTATGAAGGCAAACCCACTTTCCATTCAGTGTTTTGCTGCAATAGGCAGAAATCAGCTCATTTGGCCTGAAAATGCTTTTAAGCGAATAAAAACTTACACTCTTGATTTCTGGCTAAATAAAAGCTGTTGCAATGATATTTCCATGCTGAACTGAGTTGTTCTGGGTCAACTATGAAGGCAAACCCACTTTCCTTTCAGTATTTTGCTGCAATTGGCAGAAACAAGCATATTTGCTCATTCGGCCTGAAAATGCTTTTAAGCGCATAAAAACTTACACTCTTGATTTCTGGCTAAATAAAAGCTGTTGCAATGATATTTCCATGCTGAACTGAGTTGTTCTGGGTCAACTATGAAGGCAAACCCACTTTCCATTCAGTGTTTTGCTGCAATAGGCAGAAATCAGCTCATTTGGCCTGAAAATGCTTTTAAGCGAATAAAAACTTACACTTTTGATTTCTGGCTAAATAAAAGCTGTTGCAATGATATTTCCATGCTGAACTTAGTTGTTCTGGGTCAACTATGAAGGCAAACCCACTTTCCTTTCTGTATTTTGCTGCAATTGGCAGAAACAAGCATATTTGCTCATTCGGCCTGAAAATGCTTTTAAGCGCATAAAAACTTACACTCTTGATTTCTGGCTAAATAAAAGCTGTTGCAATGATATTTCCATGCTGAACTGAGTTGTTCTGGGTCAACTATGAAGGCAAACCCACTTTCCATTCAGTGTTTTGCTGCAATAGGCAGAAATCAGCTCATTTGGCCTGAAAATGCTTTTAAGCGAATAAAAACTTACACTCTTGATTTCTGGCTAAATAAAAGCTGTTGCAATGATATTTCCATGCTGAACTGAGTTGTTCTGGGTCAACTATGAAGGCAAACCCACTTTCCTTTCAGTATTTTGCTGCAATTGGCAGAAACAAGCATATTTGCTCATTCGGCCTGAAAATGCTTTTAAGCGCATAAAAACTTACACTCTTGATTTCTGGCAAAATAAAAGCTGTTGCAATGATATTTCCATGCTGAACTGAGTTGTTCTGGGTCAACTATGAAGGCAAACCCACTTTCCTTTCAGTATTTTGCTGCAATTGGCAGAAACAAGCATATTTGCTCATTCGGCCTGAAAATGCTTTTAAGCGCATAAAAACTTACACTCTTGATTTCTGGCTAAATAAAATCTGTTGCAATGATATTTCCATGCTGAACTGAGTTGTTCTGGGTCAACTATGAAGGCAAACCCACTTTCCATTCAGTGTTTTGCTGCAATAGGCAGAAATCAGCTCATTTGGCCTGAAAATGCTTTTAAGCGAATAAAAACTTACACTCTTGATTTCTGGCTAAATAAAAGCTGTTGCAATGATATTTCCAATCTGAACTGAGTTGTTCTGGGTCAACTATGAAGGCAAACCCACTTTCCTTTCAGTATTTTGCTGCAATTGGCAGAAACAAGCATATTTGCTCATTCGGCCTGAAAATGCTTTTAAGCGCATAAAAACTTACACTCTTGATTTCTGGCAAAATAAAAGCTGTTGCAATGATATTTCCATGCTGAACTGAGTTGTTCTGGGTCAACTATGAAGGCAAACCCACTTTCCTTTCAGTATTTTGCTGCAATTGGCAGAAACAAGCATATTTGCTCATTCGGCCTGAAAATGCTTTTAAGCGAATAAAAACTTACACTCTTGATTTCTGGCTAAATAAAAGCTGTTGCAATGATATTTCCATGCTGAACTGAGTTGTTCTGGGTCAACTATGAAGGCAAACCCACTTTCCATTCAGTGTTTTGCTGCAATAGGCAGAAATCAGCTCATTTGGCCTGAAAATGCTTTTAAGCGAATAAAAACTTACACTCTTGATTTCTGGCTAAATAAAAGCTGTTGCAATGATATTTCCATGCTGAACTGAGTTGTTCTGGGTCAACTATGAAGGCAAACCCACTTTCCTTTCAGTATTTTGCTGCAATTGGCAGAAACAAGCATATTTGCTCATTCGGCCTGAAAATGCTTTTAAGCGCATAAAAACTTACACTCTTGATTTCTGGCAAAATAAAAGCTGTTGCAATGATATTTCCATGCTGAACTGAGTTGTTCTGGGTCAACTATGAAGGCAAACCCACTTTCCTTTCAGTATTTTGCTGCAATTGGCAGAAACAAGCATATTTGCTCATTCGGCCTGAAAATGCTTTTAAGCGAATAAAAACTTACACTCTTGATTTCTGGCTAAATAAAAGCTGTTGCAATGATATTTCCATGCTGAACTGAGTTGTTCTGGGTCAACTATGAAGGCAAACCCACTTTCCATTCAGTGTTTTGCTGCAATAGGCAGAAATCAGCTCATTTGGCCTGAAAATGCTTTTAAGCGCATAAAAACTTACACTCTTGATTTCTGGCTAAATAAAAGCTGTTGCAATGATATTTCCATGCTGAACTGAGTTGTTCTGGGTCAACTATGAAGGCAAACCCACTTTCCTTTCAGTATTTTGCTGCAATTGGCAGAAACAAGCATATTTGCTCATTCGGCCTGAAAATGCTTTTAAGCGCATAAAAACTTACACTCTTGATTTCTGGCTAAATAAAAGCTGTTGCAATGATATTTCCATGCTGAACTGAGTTGTTCTGGGTCAACTATGAAGGCAAACCCACTTTCCATTCAGTGTTTTGCTGCAATAGGCAGAAATCAGCTCATTTGGCCTGAAAATGCTTTTAAGCGAATAAAAACTTACACTCTTGATTTCTGGCTAAATAAAAGCTGTTGCAATGATATTTCCATGCTGAACTGAGTTGTTCTGGGTCAACTATGAAGGCAAACCCACTTTCCTTTCAGTATTTTGCTGCAATTGGCAGAAACAAGCATATTTGCTCATTCGGCCTGAAAATGCTTTTAAGCGCATAAAAACTTACACTCTTGATTTCTGGCAAAATAAAAGCTGTTGCAATGATATTTCCATGCTGAACTGAGTTGTTCTGGGTCAACTATGAAGGCAAACCCACTTTCCTTTCAGTATTTTGCTGCAATTGGCAGAAACAAGCATATTTGCTCATTCGGCCTGAAAATGCTTTTAAGCGCATAAAAACTTACACTCTTGATTTCTGGCTAAAAAAAAGGTGTTGCAATGATATTTCCATGCTGAACTGAGTTGTTCTGGGTCAACTATGAAGGCAAACCCACTTTCCATTCAGTGTTTTGCTGCAATAGGCAGAAATCAGCTCATTTGGCCTGAAAATGCTTTTAAGCGAATAAAAACTTATACTCTTGATTTCTGGCTAAATAAAAGCTGTTGCAATGATATTTCCATGCTGAACTGAGTTGTTCTGGGTCAACTATGAAGGCAAACCCACTTTCCTTTCAGTATTTTGCTGCAATTGGCAGAAACAAGCATATTTGCTCATTCGGCCTGAAAATGCTTTTAAGGGCATAAAAACTTACACTCTTGATTTCTGGCTAAATAAAAGCTGTTGCAATGATATTTCCATGCTGAACTGAGTTGTTCTGGGTCAACTATGAAGGCAAACCCACTTTCCATTCAGTGTTTTGCTGCAATTGGCAGAAATCAGCTCATTTGGCCTGAGAATGCTTTTAAGCGCATAAAAACTTACACTCTTGATTTCTGGCTAAATAAAAGCTGTTGCAATGATATTTCCATGCTGAACTGAGTTGTTCTGGGTCAACTATGAAGGCAAACCCACTTTCCTTTCAGTATTTTGCTGCAATTGGCAGAAACAAGCATATTTGCTCATTCGGCCTGAAAATGCTTTTAAGCGCATAAAAACTTACACTCTTGATTTCTGGCTAAATAAAAGCTGTTGCAATGATATTTCCATGCTGAACTGAGTTGTTCTGGGTCAACTATGAAGGCAAACCCACTTTCCTTTCAGTATTTTGCTGCAATTGGCAGAAACAAGCATATTTGCTCATTCGGCCTGAAAATGCTTTTAAGCGCATAAAAACTTACACTCTTGAATTCTGGCTAAATAAAAGCTGTTGCAATGATATTTCCATGCTGAACTGAGTTGTTCTGGGTCAACTATGAAGGCAAACCCACTTTCCTTTCAGTATTTTGCTGCAATTGGCAGAAACAAGCATATTTGCTCATTCGGCCTGAAAATGCTTTTAAGCGCATAAAAACTTACACTCTTGATTTCTGGCTAAAAAAAAGGTGTTGCAATGATATTTCCATGCTGAACTGAGTTGTTCTGGGTCAACTATGAAGGCAAACCCACTTTCCATTCAGTGTTTTGCTGCAATAGGCAGAAATCAGCTCATTTGGCCTGAAAATGCTTTTAAGCGAATAAAAACTTATACTCTTGATTTCTGGCTAAATAAAAGCTGTTGCAATGATATTTCCATGCTGAACTGAGTTGTTCTGGGTCAACTATGAAGGCAAACCCACTTTCCTTTCAGTATTTTGCTGCAATTGGCAGAAACAAGCATATTTGCTCATTCGGCCTGAAAATGCTTTTAAGGGCATAAAAACTTACACTCTTGATTTCTGGCTAAATAAAAGCTGTTGCAATGATATTTCCATGCTGAACTGAGTTGTTCTGAGTCAACTATGAAGGCAAACCCACTTTCCATTCAGTGTTTTGCTGCAATTGGCAGAAATCAGCTCATTTGGCCTGAGAATGCTTTTAAGCGCATAAAAACTTACACTCTTGATTTCTGGCTAAATAAAAGCTGTTGCAATGATATTTCCATGCTGAACTGAGTTGTTCTGGGTCAACTATGAAGGCAAACCCACTTTCCTTTCAGTATTTTGCTGCAATTGGCAGAAACAAGCATATTTGCTCATTCGGCCTGAAAATGCTTTTAAGCGCATAAAAACTTACACTCTTGATTTCTGGCTAAATAAAAGCTGTTGCAATGATATTTCCATGCTGAACTGAGTTGTTCTGGGTCAACTATGAAGGCAAACCCACTTTCCTTTCAGTATTTTGCTGCAATTGGCAGAAACAAGCATATTTGCTCATTCGGCCTGAAAATGCTTTTAAGCGCATAAAAACTTACAGTCTTGATTTCTGGCTAAATAAAAGCTGTTGCAATGATATTTCCATGCTGAACTGAGTTGTTCTGGGTCAACTATGAAGGCAAACCCACTTTCCTTTCAGTATTTTGCTGCAACTGGCAGAAACAAGCATATTTGCTCATTCGGCCTGAAAATGCTTTTAAGCGCATAAAAACTTACACTCTTGATTTCTGGCTAAATAAAAGCTGTTGCAATGATATTTCCATGCTGAACTGAGTTGTTCTGGGTCAACTATGAAGGCAAACCCACTTTCCATTCAGTGTTTTGCTGCAATAGGCAGAAATCAGCTCATTTGGCCTGAAAATGCTTTTAAGCGAATAAAAACTTACACTCTTGATTTCTGGCTAAATAAAAGCTGTTGCAATGATATTTCCATGCTGAACTGAGTTGTTCTGGGTCAACTATGAAGGCAAACCCACTTTCCTTTCAGTATTTTGCTGCAATTGGCAGAAACAAGCATATTTGCTCATTCGGCCTGAAAATGCTTTTAAGCGCATAAAAACTTACACTCTTGATTTCTGGCTAAATAAAAGCTGTTGCAATGATATTTCCATGCTGAACTGAGTTGTTCTGGGTCAACTATGAAGGCAAACCCACTTTCCTTTCAGTATTTTGCTGCAATTGGCAGAAACAAGCATATTTGCTCATTCGGCCTGAAAATGCTTTTAAGCGAATAAAAACTTACACTCTTGATTTCTGGCTAAATAAAAGCTGTTGCAATGATATTTCCATGCTGAACTGAGTTGTTCTGGGTCAACTATGAAGGCAAACCCACTTTCCTTTCAGTATTTTGCTGCAACTGGCAGAAACAAGCATATTTGCTCATTCGGCCTGAAAATGCTTTTAAGCGCATAAAAACTTACACTCTTGATTTCTGGCTAAATAAAAGCTGTTGCAATGATATTTCCATGCTGAACTGAGTTGTTCTGGGTCAACTATGAAGGCAAACCCACTTTCCATTCAGTGTTTTGCTGCAATAGGCAGAAATCAGCTCATTTGGCCTGAAAATGCTTTTAAGCGAATAAAAACTTACACTCTTGATTTCTGGCTAAATAAAAGCTGTTGCAATGATATTTCCATGCTGAACTGAGTTGTTCTGGGTCAACTATGAAGGCAAACCCACTTTCCTTTCAGTATTTTGCTGCAATTGGCAGAAACAAGCATATTTGCTCATTCGGCCTGAAAATGCTTTTAAGCGCATAAAAACTTACACTCTTGATTTCTGGCTAAATAAAAGCTGTTGCAATGATATTTCCATGCTGAACTGAGTTGTTCTGGGTCAACTATGAAGGCAAACCCACTTTCCTTTCAGTATTTTGCTGCAATTGGCAGAAACAAGCATATTTGCTCATTCGGCCTGAAAATGCTTTTAAGCGAATAAAAACTTACACTCTTGATTTCTGGCTAAATAAAAGCTGTTGCAATGATATTTCCATGCTGAACTGAGTTGTTCTGGGTCAACTATGAAGGCAAACCCACTTTCCTTTCAGTATTTTGCTGCAATTGGCAGAAACAAGCATATTTGCTCATTCGGCCTGAAAATGCTTTTAAGCGCATAAAAACTTACACTCTTGATTTCTGGCTAAATAAAAGCTGTTGCAATGATATTTCCATGCTGAACTGAGTTGTTCTGGGTCAACTATGAAGGCAAACCCACTTTCCTTTCAGTATTTTGCTGCAATTGGCAGAAACAAGCATATTTGCTCATTCGGCCTGAAAATGCTTTTAAGCGCATAAAAACTTACACTCTTGATTTCTGGCTAAATAAAAGCTGTTGCAATGATATTTCCATGCTGAACTGAGTTGTTCTGGGTCAACTATGAAGGCAAACCCACTTTCCTTTCAGTATTTTGCTGCAACTGGCAGAAACAAGCATATTTGCTCATTCGGCCTGAAAATGCTTTTAAGCGCATAAAAACTTACACTCTTGATTTCTGGCTAAATAAAAGCTGTTGCAATGATATTTCCATGCTGAACTGAGTTGTTCTGGGTCAACTATGAAGGCAAACCCACTTTCCTTTCAGTATTTTGCTGCAATTGGCAGAAACAAGCATATTTGCTCATTCGGCCTGAAAATGCTTTTAAGCGCATAAAAACTTACACTCTTGATTTCTGGCTAAATAAAAGCTGTTGCAATGATATTTCCATGCTGAACTGAGTTGTTCTGGGTCAACTATGAAGGCAAACCCACTTTCCTTTCAGTATTTTGCTGCAATTGGCAGAAACAAGCATATTTGCTCATTCGGCCTGAAAATGCTTTTAAGCGAATAAAAACTTATACTCTTGATTTCTGGCTAAATAAAAGCTGTTGCAATGATATTTCCATGCTGAACTGAGTTGTTCTGGGTCAACTATGAAGGCAAACCCACTTTCCATTCAGTGTTTTGCTGCAATAGGCAGAAATCAGCTCATTTGGCCTGAAAATGCTTTTAAGCGAATAAAAACTTACACTCTTGATTTCTGGCTAAATAAAAGCTGTTGCAATGATATTTCCATGCTGAACTGAGTTGTTCTGGGTCAACTATGAAGGCAAACCCACTTTCCATTCAGTGTTTTGCTGCAATAGGCAGAAATCAGCTCATTTGGCCTGAAAATGCTTTTAAGCGAATAAAAACTTAGACTCTTGATTTCTGGCTAAATAAAAGCTGTTGCAATGATATTTCCATGCTGAACTGAATTGTTCTGGGTCAACTATGAAGGCAAACCCACTTTCCTTTCAGTATTTTGCTGCAATTGGCAGAAACAAGCATATTTGCTCATTCGGCCTGAAAATGCTTTTAAGCGCATAAAAACTTACACTCTTGATTTCTGGCTAAATAAAAGCTGTTGCAATGATATTTCCATGCTGAACTGAGTTGTTCTGGGTCAACTATGAAGGCAAACCCACTTTCCTTTCAGTATTTTGCTGCAATTGGCAGAAACAAGCATATTTGCTCATTCGGCCTGAAAATGCTTTTAAGCGCATAAAAACTTACACTCTTGATTTCTGGCTAAATAAAAGCTGTTGCAATGATATTTCCATGCTGAACTGAGTTGTTCTGGGTCAACTATGAAGGCAAACCCACTTTCCATTCAGTGTTTTGCTGCAATAGGCAGAAATCAGCTCATTTGGCCTGAAAATGCTTTTAAGCGAATAAAAACTTACACTCTTGATTTCTGGCTAAATAAAAGCTGTTGCAATGATATTTCCATGCTGAACTGAGTTGTTCTGGGTCAACTATGAAGGCAAACCCACTTTCCTTTCAGTATTTTGCTGCAATTGGCAGAAACAAGCATATTTGCTCATTCGGCCTGAAAATGCTTTTAAGCGCATAAAAACTTACACTCTTGATTTCTGGCTAAATAAAAGCTGTTGCAATGATATTTCCATGCTGAACTGAGTTGTTCTGGGTCAACTATGAAGGCAAACCCACTTTCCTTTCAGTATTTTGCTGCAATTGGCAGAAACAAGCATATTTGCTCATTCGGCCTGAAAATGCTTTTAAGCGAATAAAAACTTACACTCTTGATTTCTGGCTAAATAAAAGCTGTTGCAATGATATTTCCATGCTGAACTGAGTTGTTCTGGGTCAACTATGAAGGCAAACCCACTTTCCATTCAGTGTTTTGCTGCAATAGGCAGAAATCAGCTCATTTGGCCAGAAAATGCTTTTAAGCGAATAAAAACTTACACTTTTGATTTCTGGCTAAATAAAAGCTGTTGCAATGATATTTCCATGCTGAACTTAGTTGTTTTGGGTCAACTATGAAGGCAAACCCACTTTCCTTTCAGTATTTTGCTGCAATTGGCAGAAACAAGCATATTTGCTCATTCGGCCTGAAAATGCTTTTAAGCGCATAAAAACTTACACTCTTGATTTCTGGCTAAATAAAAGCTGTTGCAATGATATTTCCATGCTGAACTGAGTTGTTCTGGGTCAACTATGAAGGCAAACCCACTTTCCTTTCAGTATTTTGCTGCAATTGGCAGAAACAAGCATATTTGCTCATTCGGCCTGAAAATGCTTTTAAGCGCATAAAAACTTACACTCTTGATTTCTGGCTAAATAAAAGCTGTTGCAATGATATTTCCATGCTGAACTGAGTTGTTCTGGGTCAACTATGAAGGCAAACCCACTTTCCATTCAGTGTTTTGGTGCAATAGGCAGAAATCAGCTCATTTGGCCTGAAAATGCTTTTAAGCGAATAAAAACTTACACTTTTGATTTCTGGCTAAATAAAAGCTGTTGCAATGATATTTCCATGCTGAACTTAGTTGTTTTGGGTCAACTATGAAGGCAAACCCACTTTCCTTTCAGTATTTTGCTGCAATTGGCAGAAACAAGCATATTTGCTCATTCGGCCTGAAAATGCTTTTAAGCGCATAAAAACTTACACTCTTGATTTCTGGCTAAATAAAAGCTGTTGCAATGATATTTCCATGCTGAACTGAGTTGTTCTGGGTCAACTATGAAGGCAAACCCACTTTCCTTTCAGTATTTTGCTGCAATTGGCAGAAACAAGCATATTTGCTCATTCGGCCTGAAAATGCTTTTAAGCGCATAAAAACTTACACTCTTGATTTCTGGCTAAATAAAAGCTGTTGCAATGATATTTCCATGCTGAACTGAGTTGTTCTGGGTCAACTATGAAGGCAAACCCACTTTCCATTCAGTGTTTTGCTGCAATAGGCAGAAATCAGCACATTTGGCCTGAAAATGCTTTTAAGCGAATAAAAACTTACACTCTTAATTTCTGGCTAAATAAAAGCTGTTGCAAGGATATTTCCATGCTGAACTGAGTTGTTCTGGGTCAACTATGAAGGCAAACCCACTTTTCTTTCAGTATTTTGCTGCAATTGGCAGAAACAAGCATATTTGCTCATTCGGGCTGAAAATGCTTTTAAGCGCATAAAAACTTACACTCTTGATTTCTGGCTAAATAAAAGCTGTTGCAATGATATTTCCATGCTGAACTGAGTTGTTCTGGGTCAACTATGAAGGCAAACCCACTTTCCTTTCAGTATTTTGCTGCAATTGGCAGAAACAAGCATATTTGCTCATTCGGCCTGAAAATGCTTTTAAGCGCATAAAAACTTACACTCTTGATTTCTGGCTAAATAAAAGCTGTTGCAATGATATTTCCATGCTGAACTGAGTTGTTCTGGGTCAACTATGAAGGCAAACCCACTTTCCATTCAGTGTTTTGCTGCAATAGGCAGAAATCAGCTCATTTGGCCTGAAAATGCTTTTAAGCGAATAAAAACTTAGACTCTTGATTTCTGGCTAAATAAAAGCTGTTGCAATGATATTTCCATGCTGAACTGAATTGTTCTGGGTCAACTATGAAGGCAAACCCACTTTCCTTTCAGTATTTTGCTGCAATTGGCAGAAACAAGCATATTTGCTCATTCAGCCTGAAAATGCTTTTAAGCGCATAAAAACTTACACTCTTCATTTCTGGCTAAATAAAAGCTGTTGCAATGATATTTCCATGCTGAACTGAGTTGTTCTGGGTCAACTATGAAGGCAAACCCACTTTCCTTTCAGTATTTTGCTGCAATTGGCAGAAACAAGCATATTTGCTCATTCGGCCTGAAAATGCTTTTAAGCGCATAAAAACTTACACTCTTGATTTCTGGCTAAATAAAAGCTGTTGCAATGATATTTCCATGCTGAACTGAGTTGTTCTGGGTCAACTATGAAGGCAAACCCACTTTCCATTCAGTGTTTTGCTGCAATAGGCAGAAATCAGCTCATTTGGCCTGAAAATGCTTTTAAGCGAATAAAAACTTACACTCTTGATTTCTGGCTAAATAAAAGCTGTTGCAATGATATTTCCATGCTGAACTGAGTTGTTCTGGGTCAACTATGAAGGCAAACCCACTTTCCTTTCAGTATTTTGCTGCAATTGGCAGAAACAAGCATATTTGCTCATTCGGGCTGAAAATGCTTTTAAGCGCATAAAAACTTACACTCTTGATTTCTGGCAAAATAAAAGCTGTTGCAATGATATTTCCATGCTGAACTGAGTTGTTCTGGGTCAACTATGAAGGCAAACCCACTTTCCATTCAGTGTTTTGCTGCAATAGGCAGAAATCAGCTCATTTGGCCTGAAAATGCTTTTAAGCGAATAAAAACTTATACTCTTGATTTCTGGCTAAATAAAAGCTGTTGCAATGATATTTCCATGCTGAACTGAGTTGTTCTGGGTCAACTATGAAGGCAAACCCACTTTCCTTTCATTATTTTGCTGCAATTGGCAGAAACAAGCATATTTGCTCATTCGGCCTGAAAATGCTTTTAAGGGCATAAAAACTTACACTCTTGATTTCTGGCTAAATAAAAGCTGTTGCAATGATATTTCCATGCTGAACTGAGTTGTTCTGGGTCAACTATGAAGGCAAACCCACTTTCCTTTCAGTATTTTGCTGCAATTGGCAGAAACAAGCATATTTGCTCATTCGGCCTGAAAATGCTTTTAAGGGCATAAAAACTTACACTCTTGATTTCTGGCTAAATAAAAGCTGTTGCAATGATATTTCCATGCTGAACTGAGTTGTTCTGGGTCAACTATGAAGGCAAACCCACTTTCCATTCAGTGTTTTGCTGCAATAGGCAGAAATCAGCACATTTGGCCTGAAAATGCTTTTAAGCGAATAAAAACTTACACTCTTAATTTCTGGCTAAATAAAAGCTGTTGCAAGGATATTTCCATGCTGAACTGAGTTGTTCTGGGTCAACTATGAAGGCAAACCCACTTTTCTTTCAGTATTTTGCTGCAATTGGCAGAAACAAGCATATTTGCTCATTCGGCCTGAAAATGCTTTTAAGCGCATAAAAACTTACACTCTTGATTTCTGGCTAAATAAAAGCTGTTGCAATGATATTTCCATGCTGAACTGAGTTGTTCTGGGTCAACTATGAAGGCAAACCCACTTTCCTTTCAGTATTTTGCTGCAATTGGCAGAAACAAGCATATTTGCTCATTCGGCCTGAAAATGCTTTTAAGCGCATAAAAACTTACACTCTTGATTTCTGGCTAAATAAAAGCTGTTGCAATGATATTTCCATGCTGAACTGAGTTGTTCTGGGTCAACTATGAAGGCAAACCCACTTTCCATTCAGTGTTTTGCTGCAATAGGCAGAAATCAGCTCATTTGGCCTGAAAATGCTTTTAAGCGAATAAAAACTTAGACTCTTGATTTCTGGCTAAATAAAAGCTGTTGCAATGATATTTCCATGCTGAACTGAATTGTTCTGGGTCAACTATGAAGGCAAACCCACTTTCCTTTCAGTATTTTGCTGCAATTGGCAGAAACAAGCATATTTGCTCATTCAGCCTGAAAATGCTTTTAAGCGCATAAAAACTTACACTCTTCATTTCTGGCTAAATAAAAGCTGTTGCAATGATATTTCCATGCTGAACTGAGTTGTTCTGGGTCAACTATGAAGGCAAACCCACTTTCCTTTCAGTATTTTGCTGCAATTGGCAGAAACAAGCATATTTGCTCATTCGGCCTGAAAATGCTTTTAAGCGCATAAAAACTTACACTCTTGATTTCTGGCAAAATAAAAGCTGTTGCAATGATATTTCCATGCTGAACTGAGTTGTTCTGGGTCAACTATGAAGGCAAACCCACTTTCCATTCAGTGTTTTGCTGCAATAGGCAGAAATCAGCTCATTTGGCCTGAAAATGCTTTTAAGCGAATAAAAACTTATACTCTTGATTTCTGGCTAAATAAAAGCTGTTGCAATGATATTTCCATGCTGAACTGAGTTGTTCTGGGTCAACTATGAAGGCAAACCCACTTTCCTTTCATTATTTTGCTGCAATTGGCAGAAACAAGCATATTTGCTCATTCGGCCTGAAAATGCTTTTAAGGGCATAAAAACTTACACTCTTGATTTCTGGCTAAATAAAAGCTGTTGCAATGATATTTCCATGCTGAACTGAGTTGTTCTGGGTCAACTATGAAGGCAAACCCACTTTCCTTTCAGTATTTTGCTGCAATTGGCAGAAACAAGCATATTTGCTCATTCGGCCTGAAAATGCTTTTAAGGGCATAAAAACTTACACTCTTGATTTCTGGCTAAATAAAAGCTGTTACAATGATATTTCCATGCTGAACTGAGTTGTTCTGGGTCAACTATGAAGACAAACCCACTTTCCTTTCAGTATTTTGCTGCAATTGGCAGAAACAAGCATATTTGCTCATTCGGCCTGAAAATGCTTTTAAGCGCATAAAAACTTACACTCTTGATTTCTGGCTAAATAAAAGCTGTTGCAATGATATTTCCATGCTGAACTGAGTTGTTCTGGGTCAACTATGAAGGCAAACCCACTTTCCATTCAGTGTTTTGCTGCAATAGGCAGAAATCAGCTCATTTGGCCTGAAAATGCTTTTAAGCGAATAAAAACTTACACTTTTGATTTCTGGCTAAATAAAAGCTGTTACAATGATATTTCCATGCTGAACTGAGTTGTTCTGGGTCAACTATGAAGGCAAACCCACTTTCCTTTCAGTATTTTGCTGCAATTAGCAGAAACAAGCATATTTGCTCATTCGGCCTGAAAATGCTTTTAAGCGCATAAAAACTTACACTCTTGATTTCTGGCTAAATAAAAGCTGTTGCAATGATATTTCCATGCTGAACTGAGTTGTTCTGGGTCAACTATGAAGGCAAACCCACTTTCCTTTCAGTATTTTGCTGCAATTGGCAGAAACAAGCATATTTGCTCATTCGGCCTGAAAATGCTTTTAAGCGCATAAAAACTTACACTCTTGATTTCTGGCTAAATAAAAGCTGTTGCAATGATATTTCCATGCTGAACTGAGTTGTTCTGGGTCAACTATGAAGGCAAACCCACTTTCCATTCAGTGTTTTGCTGCAATAGGCAGAAATCAGCTCATTTGGCCTGAAAATGCTTTTAAGCGAATAAAAACTTACACTATTGATTTCTGGCTAAATAAAAGCTGTTGCAATGATATTTCCATGCTGAACTGAGTTGTTCTGGGTCAACTATGAAGGCAAACCCACTTTCCTTTCAGTATTTTGCTGCAATTGGCAGAAACAAGCATATTTGCTCATTCGGCCTGAAAATGCTTTTAAGCGCATAAAAACTTACACTCTTGATTTCTGGCTAAATAAAAGCTGTTGCAATGATATTTCCATGCTGAACTGAGTTGTTCTGGGTCAACTATGAAGGCAAACCCACTTTCCTTTCAGTATTTTGCTGCATTTGGCAGAAACAAGCATATTTGCTCATTCGGCCTGAAAATGCTTTTAAGGGCATAAAAACTTACACTCTTGATTTCTGGCTAAATAAAAGCTGTTGCAATGATATTTCCATGCTGAACTGAGTTGTTCTGGGTCAACTATGAAGGCAAACCCACTTTCCTTTCAGTATTTTGCTGCAATTGGCAGAAACAAGCATATTTGCTCATTCGGCCTGAAAATGCTTTTAAGGGCATAAAAACTTACACTCTTGATTTCTGGCTAAATAAAAGCTGTTGCAATGATATTTCCATGCTGAACTGAGTTGTTCTGGGTCAACTATGAAGGCAAACCCACTTTCCTTTCAGTATTTTGCTGCAATTGGCAGAAACAAGCATATTTGCTCATTCGGCCTGAAAATGCTTTTAAGCGCATAAAAACTTACACTCTTGATTTCTGGCTAAATAAAAGCTGTTGCAATGATATTTCCATGCTGAACTGAGTTGTTCTGGGTCAACTATGAAGGCAAACCCACTTTCCTTTCAGTATTTTGCTGCAATTGGCAGAAACAAGCATATTTGCTCATTCGGCCTGAAAATGCTTTTAAGCGCATAAAAACTTACACTCTTGATTTCTGGCTAAATAAAAGCTGTTGCAATGATATTTCCATGCTGAACTGAGTTGTTCTGGGTCAACTATGAAGGCAAACCCACTTTCCATTCAGTGTTTTGCTGCAATAGGCAGAAATCAGCTCATTTGGCCTGAAAATGCTTTTAAGCGAATAAAAACTTACACTTTTGATTTCTGGCTAAATAAAAGCTGTTGCAATGATATTTCCATGCTGAACTGAGTTGTTCTGGGTCAACTATGAAGGCAAACCCACTTTCCATTCAGTGTTTTGCTGCAATAGGCAGAAATCAGCTCATTTGGCATGAAAATGCTTTTAAGCGAATAAAAACTTACACTTTTGATTACTGGCTAAATAAAAGCTGTTGCAATGATATTTCCATGCTGAACTTAGTTGTTCTGGGTCAACTATGAAGGCAAACCCACTTTCCTTTCAGTATTTTGCTGCAATTGGCAGAAACAAGCATATTTGCTCATTCGGCCTGAAAATGCTTTTAAGCGCATAAAAACTTACACTCTTGATTTCTGGCTAAATAAAAGCTGTTGCAATGATATTTCCATGCTGAACTGAGTTGTTCTGGGTCAACTATGAAGGCAAACACACTTTCCTTTCAGTATTTTGCTGCAATTGGCAGAAACAAGCATATTTGCTCATTCGGCCTGAAAATGCTTTTAAGCGCATAAAAACTTACACTCTTGATTTCTGGCTAAATAAAAGCTGTTGCAATGATATTTCCATGCTGAACTTAGTTGTTCTGGGTCAACTATGAAGGCAAACCCACTTTCCTTTCAGTATTTTGCTGCAATTGGCAGAAACAAGCATATTTGCTCATTCGGCCTGAAAATGCTTTTAAGCGCATAAAAACTTACACTCTTGATTTCTGGCTAAATAAAAGCTGTTGCAATGATATTTCCATGCTGAACTGAGTTGTTCTGGGTCAACTATGAAGGCAAACACACTTTCCTTTCAGTATTTTGCTGCAATTGGCAGAAACAAGCATATTTGCTCATTCGGCCTGAAAATGCTTTTAAGCGCATAAAAACTTACACTCTTGATTTCTGGCTAAATAAAAGCTGTTGCAATGATATTTCCATGCTGAACTGAGTTGTTCTGGGTCAACTATGAAGGCAAACCCACTTTCCTTTCAGTATTTTGCTGCAATTGGCAGAAACAAGCATATTTGCTCATTCGGCCTGAAAATGCTTTTAAGCGCATAAAAACTTACACTCTTGATTTCTGGCTAAATAAAAGCTGTTGCAATGATATTTCCATGCTGAACTGAGTTGTTCTGGGTCAACTATGAAGGCAAACCCACTTTCCATTCAGTGTTTTGCTGCAATAGGCAGAAATCAGCTCATTTGGCCTGAAAATGCTTTTAAGCGAATAAAAACTTACACTCTTGATTTCTGGCTAAATAAAAGCTGTTGCAATGATATTTCCATGCTGAACTGAGTTGTTCTGGGTCAACTATGAAGGCAAACCCACTTTCCTTTCAGTATTTTGCTGCAATTGGCAGAAACAAGCATATTTGCTCATTCGGCCTGAAAATGCTTTTAAGCGCATAAAAACTTACACTCTTGATTTCTGGCAAAATAAAAGCTGTTGCAATGATATTTCCATGCTGAACTGAGTTGTTCTGGGTCAACTATGAAGGCAAACCCACTTTCCATTCAGTGTTTTGCTGCAATAGGCAGAAATCAGCTCATTTGGCCTGAAAATGCTTTTAAGCGAATAAAAACTTATACTCTTGATTTCTGGCTAAATAAAAGCTGTTGCAATGATATTTCCATGCTGAACTGAGTTGTTCTGGGTCAACTATGAAGGCAAACCCACTTTCCTTTCATTATTTTGCTGCAATTGGCAGAAACAAGCATATTTGCTCATTCGGCCTGAAAATGCTTTTAAGGGCATAAAAACTTACACTCTTGATTTCTGGCTAAATAAAAGCTGTTGCAATGATATTTCCATGCTGAACTGAGTTGTTCTGGGTCAACTATGAAGGCAAACCCACTTTCCTTTCAGTATTTTGCTGCAATTGGCAGAAACAAGCATATTTGCTCATTCGGCCTGAAAATGCTTTTAAGGGCATAAAAACTTACACTCTTGATTTCTGGCTAAATAAAAGCTGTTGCAATGATATTTCCATGCTGAACTGAGTTGTTCTGGGTCAACTATGAAGACAAACCCACTTTCCTTTCAGTATTTTGCTGCAATTGGCAGAAACAAGCATATTTGCTCATTCGGCCTGAAAATGCTTTTAAGGGCATAAAAACTTACACTCTTGATTTCTGGCTAAATAAAAGCTGTTGCAATGATATTTCCATGCTGAACTGAGTTGTTCTGGGTCAACTATGAAGGCAAACCCACTTTCCTTTCAGTATTTTGCTGCAATTGGCAGAAATCAGCTCATTTGGCCTGAAAATGCTTTTAAGCGAATAAAAACTTACACTTTTGATTTCTGGCTAAATAAAAGCTGTTGCAATGATATTTCCATGCTGAACTGAGTTGTTCTGGGTCAACTATGAAGGCAAACCCACTTTCCTTTCAGTATTTTGCTGCAATTAGCAGAAACAAGCATATTTGCTCATTCGGCCTGAAAATGCTTTTAAGCGCATAAAAACTTACACTCTTGATTTCTGGCTAAATAAAAGCTGTTGCAATGATATTTCCATGCTGAACTGAGTTGTTCTGGGTCAACTATGAAGGCAAACCCACTTTCCTTTCAGTATTTTGCTGCAATTGGCAGAAACAAGCATATTTGCTCATTCGGCCTGAAAATGCTTTTAAGCGCATAAAAACTTACACTCTTGATTTCTGGCTAAATAAAAGCTGTTGCAATGATATTTCCATGCTGAACTGAGTTGTTCTGGGTCAACTATGAAGGCAAACCCACTTTCCATTCAGTGTTTTGCTGCAATAGGCAGAAATCAGCTCATTTGGCCTGAAAATGCTTTTAAGCGAATAAAAACTTACACTATTGATTTCTGGCTAAATAAAAGCTGTTGCAATGATATTTCCATGCTGAACTGAGTTGTTCTGGGTCAACTATGAAGGCAAACCCACTTTCCTTTCAGTATTTTGCTGCAATTGGCAGAAACAAGCATATTTGCTCATTCGGCCTGAAAATGCTTTTAAGCGCATAAAAACTTACACTCTTGATTTCTGGCTAAATAAAAGCTGTTGCAATGATATTTCCATGCTGAACTGAGTTGTTCTGGGTCAACTATGAAGGCAAACCCACTTTCCTTTCAGTATTTTGCTGCATTTGGCAGAAACAAGCATATTTGCTCATTCGGCCTGAAAATGCTTTTAAGGGCATAAAAACTTACACTCTTGATTTCTGGCTAAATAAAAGCTGTTGCAATGATATTTCCATGCTGAACTGAGTTGTTCTGGGTCAACTATGAAGGCAAACCCACTTTCCTTTCAGTATTTTGCTGCAATTGGCAGAAACAAGCATATTTGCTCATTCGGCCTGAAAATGCTTTTAAGGGCATAAAAACTTACACTCTTGATTTCTGGCTAAATAAAAGCTGTTGCAATGATATTTCCATGCTGAACTGAGTTGTTCTGGGTCAACTATGAAGACAAACCCACTTTCCTTTCAGTATTTTGCTGCAATTGGCAGAAACAAGCATATTTGCTCATTCGGCCTGAAAATGCTTTTAAGCGCATAAAAACTTACACTCTTGATTTCTGGCTAAATAAAAGCTGTTGCAATGATATTTCCATGCTGAACTGAGTTGTTCTGGGTCAACTATGAAGGCAAACCCACTTTCCTTTCAGTATTTTGCTGCAATTGGCAGAAATCAGCTCATTTGGCCTGAAAATGCTTTTAAGCGAATAAAAACTTACACTTTTGATTTCTGGCTAAATAAAAGCTGTTGCAATGATATTTCCATGCTGAACTGAGTTGTTCTGGGTCAACTATGAAGGCAAACCCACTTTCCTTTCAGTATTTTGCTGCAATTAGCAGAAACAAGCATATTTGCTCATTCGGCCTGAAAATGCTTTTAAGCGCATAAAAACTTACACTCTTGATTTCTGGCTAAATAAAAGCTGTTGCAATGATATTTCCATGCTGAACTGAGTTGTTCTGGGTCAACTATGAAGGCAAACCCACTTTCCATTCAGTGTTTTGCTGCAATAGGCAGAAATCAGCTCATTTGGCCTGAAAATGCTTTTAAGCGAATAAAAACTTACACTATTGATTTCTGGCTAAATAAAAGCTGTTGCAATGATATTTCCATGCTGAACTGAGTTGTTCTGGGTCAACTATGAAGGCAAACCCACTTTCCTTTCAGTGTTTTGCTGCAATAGGCAGAAATCAGCTCATTTGGCCTGAAAATGCTTTTAAGCGAATAAAAACTTACACTATTGATTTCTGGCTAAATAAAAGCTGTTGCAATGATATTTCCATGCTGAACTGAGTTGTTCTGGGTCAACTATGAAGGCAAACCCACTTTCCTTTCAGTATTTTGCTGCAATTGGCAGAAACAAGCATATTTGCTCATTCGGCCTGAAAATGCTTTTAAGCGCATAAAAACTTACACTCTTGATTTCTGGCTAAATAAAAGCTGTTGCAATGATATTTCCATGCTGAACTGAGTTGTTCTGGGTCAACTATGAAGGCAAACCCACTTTCCTTTCAGTATTTTGCTGCATTTGGCAGAAACAAGCATATTTGCTCATTCGGCCTGAAAATGCTTTTAAGGGCATAAAAACTTACACTCTTGATTTCTGGCTAAATAAAAGCTGTTGCAATGATATTTCCATGCTGAACTGAGTTGTTCTGGGTCAACTATGAAGGCAAACCCACTTTCCATTCAGTGTTTTGCTGCAATAGGCAGAAATCAGCTCATTTGGCCTGAAAATGCTTTTAAGCGAATAAAAACTTACACTTTTGATTTCTGGCTAAATAAAAGCTGTTGCAATGATATTTCCATGCTGAACTGAGTTGTTCTGGGTCAACTATGAAGGCAAACCCACTTTCCATTCAGTGTTTTGCTGCAATAGGCAGAAATCAGCTCATTTGGCATGAAAATGCTTTTAAGCGAATAAAAACTTACACTTTTGATTACTGGCTAAATAAAAGCTGTTGCAATGATATTTCCATGCTGAACTTAGTTGTTCTGGGTCAACTATGAAGGCAAACCCACTTTCCTTTCAGTATTTTGCTGCAATTGGCAGAAACAAGCATATTTGCTCATTCGGCCTGAAAATGCTTTTAAGCGCATAAAAACTTACACTCTTGATTTCTGGCTAAATAAAAGCTGTTGCAATGATATTTCCATGCTGAACTGAGTTGTTCTGGGTCAACTATGAAGGCAAACACACTTTCCTTTCAGTATTTTGCTGCAATTGGCAGAAACAAGCATATTTGCTCATTCGGCCTGAAAATGCTTTTAAGCGCATAAAAACTTACACTCTTGATTTCTGGCTAAATAAAAGCTGTTGCAATGATATTTCCATGCTGAACTGAGTTGTTCTGGGTCAACTATGAAGGCAAACCCACTTTCCTTTCAGTATTTTGCTGCAATTGGCAGAAACAAGCATATTTGCTCATTCGGCCTGAAAATGCTTTTAAGCCCATAAAAACTTACACTCTTGATTTCTGGCTAAATAAAAGCTGTTGCAATGATATTTCCATGCTGAACTTAGTTGTTCTGGGTCAACTATGAAGGCAAACCCACTTTCCTTTCAGTATTTTGCTGCAATTGGCAGAAACAAGCATATTTGCTCATTCGGCCTGAAAATGCTTTTAAGCGCATAAAAACTTACACTCTTGATTTCTGGCTAAATAAAAGCTGTTGCAATGATATTTCCATGCTGAACTGAGTTGTTCTGGGTCAACTATGAAGGCAAACACACTTTCCTTTCAGTATTTTGCTGCAATTGGCAGAAACAAGCATATTTGCTCATTCGGCCTGAAAATGCTTTTAAGCGCATAAAAACTTACACTCTTGATTTCTGGCTAAATAAAAGCTGTTGCAATGATATTTCCATGCTGAACTGAGTTGTTCTGGGTCAACTATGAAGGCAAACCCACTTTCCATTCAGTGTTTTGCTGCAATAGGCAGAAATCAGCTCATTTGGCCTGAAAATGCTTTTAAGCGAATAAAAACTTACACTTTTGATTTCTGGCTAAATAAAAGCTGTTGCAATGATATTTCCATGCTGAACTTAGTTGTTCTGGGTCAACTATGAAGGCAAACCCACTTTCCTTTCAGTATTTTGCTGCAATTGGCAGAAACAAGCATATTTGCTCATTCGGCCTGAAAATGCTTTTAAGCGCATAAAAACTTACACTCTTGATTTCTGGCTAAAAAAAAAAGTTGCAATGATATTTCCATGCTGAACTGAGTTGTTCTGGGTCAACTATGAAGGCAAACCCACTTTCCATTCAGTGTTTTGCTGCAATAGGCAGAAATCAGCTCATTTGGCCTGAAAATGCTTTTAAGCGAATAAAAACTTACACTCTTGATTTCTGGCTAAATAAAAGCTGTTGCAATGATATTTCCATGCTGAACTGAGTTGTTCTGGGTCAACTATGAAGGCAAACCCACTTTCCTTTCAGTATTTTGCTGCAATTGGCAGAAACAAGCATATTTGCTCATTCGGCCTGAAAATGCTTTTAAGCGCATAAAAACTTACACTCTTGATTTCTGGCAAAATAAAAGCTGTTGCAATGATATTTCCATGCTGAACTGAGTTGTTCTGGGTCAACTATGAAGGCAAACCCACTTTCCTTTCAGTATTTTGCTGCAATTGGCAGAAACAAGCATATTTGCTCATTCGGCCTGAAAATGCTTTTAAGCGCATAAAAACTTACACTCTTGATTTCTGGCTAAATAAAAGCTGTTGCAATGATATTTCCATGCTGAACTGAGTTGTTCTGGGTCAACTATGAAGGCAAACCCACTTTCCATTCAGTGTTTTGCTGCAATAGGCTGAAATCAGCTCATTTGGCCTGAAAATGCTTTTAAGCGAATAAAAACTTATACTCTTAATCTCTGGCTAAATAAAAGCTGTTGCAATGATATTTCCATGCTGAACTGAGTTGTTCTGGGTCAACTATGAAGGCAAACCCACATTCCTTTCAGTATTTTGCTGCAATTGGCAGAAACAAGCATATTTGCTCATTCGGCCTGAAAATGCTTTTAAGCGCATAAAAACTTACACTCTTGATTTCTGGCTAAATAAAAGCTGTTGCAATGATATTTCCATGCTGAACTGAGTTGTTCTGGGTCAACTATGAAGGCAAACCCACTTTCCTTTCAGTATTTTGCTGCAATTGGCAGAAACAAGCATATTTGCTCATTCGGCCTGAAAATGCTTTTAAGCGCATAAAAACTTACACTCTTGATTTCTGGCTAAATAAAAGCTGTTGCAATGATATTTCCATGCTGAACTGAGTTGTTCTGGGTCAACTATGAAGGCAAACCCACTTTCCATTCAGTGTTTTGCTGCAATAGGCAGAAATCAGCTCATTTGGCCTGAAAATGCTTTTAAGCGAATAAAAACTTACACTCTTGATTTCTGGCTAAATAAAAGCTGTTGCAATGATATTTCCATGCTGAACTGAGTTGTTCTGGGTCAACTATGAAGGCAAACCCACTTTCCTTTCAGTATTTTGCTGCAATTGGCAGAAACAAGCATATTTGCTCATTCGGCCTGAAAATTCTTTTAAGCTCATAAAAACTTACACTCTTGATTTCTGGCTAAATAAAAGCTGTTGCAATGATATTTCCATGCTGAACTGAGTTGTTCTGGGTCAACTATGAAGGCAAACCCACTTTCCTTTCAGTATTTTGCTGCAATTGGCAGAAACAAGCATATTTGCTCATTCGGCCTGAAAATGCTTTTAAGCGCATAAAAACTTACACTCTTGATTTCTGGCTAAATAAAAGCTGTTGCAATGATATTTCCATGCTGAACTGAGTTGTTCTGGGTCAACTATGAAGGCAAACCCACTTTCCATTCAGTGTTTTGCTGCAATAGGCAGAAATCAGCTCATTTGGCCTGAAAATGCTTTTAAGCGAATAAAAACTTACACTCTTGATTTCTGGCTAAATAAAAGCTGTTGCAATGATATTTCCATGCTGAACTGAGTTGTTCTGGGTCAACTATGAAGGCAAACCCACTTTCCTTTCAGTATTTTGCTGCAATTGGCAGAAACAAGCATATTTGCTCATTCGGCCTGAAAATGCTTTTAAGCGCATAAAAACTTACACTCTTGATTTCTGGCTAAATAAAAGCTGTTGCAATGATATTTCCATGCTGAACTGAGTTGTTCTGGGTCAACTATGAAGGCAAACCCACTTTCCATTCAGTGTTTTGCTGCAATAGGCAGAAATCAGCTCATTTGGCCTGAAAATGCTTTTAAGCGAATAAAAACTTACACTATTGATTTCTGGCTAAATAAAAGCTGTTGCAATGATATTTCCATGCTGAACTGAGTTGTTCTGGGTCAACTATGAAGGCAAACCCACTTTCCTTTCAGTATTTTGCTGCAATTGGCAGAAACAAGCATATTTGCTCATTCGGCCTGAAAATGCTTTTAAGCGCATAAAAACTTACACTCTTGATTTCTGGCTAAATAAAAGCTGTTGCAATGATATTTCCATGCTGAACTGAGTTGTTCTGGGTCAACTATGAAGGCAAACCCACTTTCCTTTCAGTATTTTGCTGCATTTGGCAGAAACAAGCATATTTGCTCATTCGGCCTGAAAATGCTTTTAAGGGCATAAAAACTTACACTCTTGATTTCTGGCTAAATAAAAGCTGTTGCAATGATATTTCCATGCTGAACTGAGTTGTTCTGGGTCAACTATGAAGGCAAACCCACTTTCCTTTCAGTATTTTGCTGCAATTGGCAGAAACAAGCATATTTGCTCATTCGGCCTGAAAATGCTTTTAAGCGCATAAAAACTTACACTCTTGATTTCTGGCTAAATAAAAGCTGTTGCAATGATATTTCCATGCTGAACTGAGTTGTTCTGGGTCAACTATGAAGGCAAACCCACTTTCCATTCAGTGTTTTGCTGCAATAGGCAGAAATCAGCTCATTTGGCCTGAAAATGCTTTTAAGCGAATAAAAACTTATACTCTTGATCTCTGGCTAAATAAAAGCTGTTGCAATGATATTTCCATGCTGAACTGAGTTGTTCTGGGTCAACTATGAAGGCAAACCCACTTTCCTTTCAGTATTTTGCTGCAATTGGCAGAAACAAGCATATTTGCTCATTCGGCCTGAAAATGCTTTTAAGCGCATAAAAACTTACACTCTTGATTTCTGGCTAAATAAAAGCTGTTGCAATGATATTTCCATGCTGAACTGAGTTGTTCTGGGTCAACTATGAAGGCAAACCCACTTTCCTTTCAGTATTTTGCTGCAATTGGCAGAAACAAGCATATTTGCTCATTCGGCCTGAAAATGCTTTTAAGCGCATAAAAACTTACACTCTTGATTTCTGGCTAAATAAAAGCTGTTGCAATGATATTTCCATGCTGAACTGAGTTGTTCTGGGTCAACTATGAAGGCAAACCCACTTTCCATTCAGTGTTTTGCTGCAATAGGCAGAAATCAGCACATTTGGCCTGAAAATGCTTTTAAGCGAATAAAAACTTACACTCTTAATTTCTGGCTAAATAAAAGCTGTTGCAAGGATATTTCCATGCTGAACTGAGTTGTTCTGGGTCAACTATGAAGGCAAACCCACTTTTCTTTCAGTATTTTGCTGCAATTGGCAGAAACAAGCATATTTGCTCATTCGGCCTGAAAATGCTTTTAAGCGCATAAAAACTTACACTCTTGATTTCTGGCTAAATAAAAGCTGTTGCAATGATATTTCCATGCTGAACTGAGTTGTTCTGGGTCAACTATGAAGGCAAACCCACTTTCCTTTCAGTATTTTGCTGCAATTGGCAGAAACAAGCATATTTGCTCATTCGGCCTGAAAATGCTTTTAAGCGCATAAAAACTTACACTCTTGATTTCTGGCTAAATAAAAGCTGTTGCAATGATATTTCCATGCTGAACTGAGTTGTTCTGGGTCAACTATGAAGGCAAACCCACTTTCCATTCAGTGTTTTGCTGCAATAGGCAGAAATCAGCTCATTTGGCCTGAAAATGCTTTTAAGCGAATAAAAACTTAGACTCTTGATTTCTGGCTAAATAAAAGCTGTTGCAATGATATTTCCATGCTGAACTGAATTGTTCTGGGTCAACTATGAAGGCAAACCCACTTTCCTTTCAGTATTTTGCTGCAATTGGCAGAAACAAGCATATTTGCTCATTCAGCCTGAAAATGCTTTTAAGCGCATAAAAACTTACACTCTTGATTTCTGGCTAAATAAAAGCTGTTGCAATGATATTTCCATGCTGAACTGAGTTGTTCTGGGTCAACTATGAAGGCAAACCCACTTTCCTTTCAGTATTTTGCTGCAATTGGCAGAAACAAGCATATTTGCTCATTCGGCCTGAAAATGCTTTTAAGCGCATAAAAACTTACACTCTTGATTTCTGGCTAAATAAAAGCTGTTGCAATGATATTTCCATGCTGAACTGAGTTGTTCTGGGTCAACTATGAAGGCAAACCCACTTTCCATTCAGTGTTTTGCTGCAATAGGCAGAAATCAGCTCATTTGGCCTGAAAATGCTTTTAAGCGAATAAAAACTTACACTCTTGATTTCTGGCTAAATAAAAGCTGTTGCAATGATATTTCCATGCTGAACTGAGTTGTTCTGGGTCAACTATGAAGGCAAACCCACTTTCCTTTCAGTATTTTGCTGCAATTGGCAGAAACAAGCATATTTGCTCATTCGGCCTGAAAATGCTTTTAAGCGCATAAAAACTTACACTCTTGATTTCTGGCAAAATAAAAGCTGTTGCAATGATATTTCCATGCTGAACTGAGTTGTTCTGGGTCAACTATGAAGGCAAACCCACTTTCCATTCAGTGTTTTGCTGCAATAGGCAGAAATCAGCTCATTTGGCCTGAAAATGCTTTTAAGCGAATAAAAACTTATACTCTTGATTTCTGGCTAAATAAAAGCTGTTGCAATGATATTTCCATGCTGAACTGAGTTGTTCTGGGTCAACTATGAAGGCAAACCCACTTTCCTTTCATTATTTTGCTGCAATTGGCAGAAACAAGCATATTTGCTCATTCGGCCTGAAAATGCTTTTAAGGGCATAAAAACTTACACTCTTGATTTCTGGCTAAATAAAAGCTGTTGCAATGATATTTCCATGCTGAACTGAGTTGTTCTGGGTCAACTATGAAGGCAAACCCACTTTCCTTTCAGTATTTTGCTGCAATTGGCAGAAACAAGCATATTTGCTCATTCGGCCTGAAAATGCTTTTAAGGGCATAAAAACTTACACTCTTGATTTCTGGCTAAATAAAAGCTGTTGCAATGATATTTCCATGCTGAACTGAGTTGTTCTGGGTCAACTATGAAGACAAACCCACTTTCCTTTCAGTATTTTGCTGCAATTGGCAGAAACAAGCATATTTGCTCATTCGGCCTGAAAATGCTTTTAAGGGCATAAAAACTTACACTCTTGATTTCTGGCTAAATAAAAGCTGTTGCAATGATATTTCCATGCTGAACTGAGTTGTTCTGGGTCAACTATGAAGGCAAACCCACTTTCCTTTCAGTATTTTGCTGCAATTGGCAGAAACAAGCATATTTGCTCATTCGGCCTGAAAATGCTTTTAAGCGCATAAAAACTTACACTCTTGATTTCTGGCTAAATAAAAGCTGTTGCAATGATATTTCCATGCTGAACTGAGTTGTTCTGGGTCAACTATGAAGGCAAACCCACTTTCCATTCAGTGTTTTGCTGCAATAGGCAGAAATCAGCTCATTTGGCCTGAAAATGCTTTTAAGCGAATAAAAACTTACACTTTTGATTTCTGGCTAAAAAAAAGCTGTTGCAATGATATTTCCATGCTGAACTGAGTTGTTCTGGGTCAACTATGAAGGCAAACCCACTTTCCTTTCAGTATTTTGCTGCAATTAGCAGAAACAAGCATATTTGCTCATTCGGCCTGAAAATGCTTTTAAGCGCATAAAAACTTACACTCTTGATTTCTGGCTAAATAAAAGCTGTTGCAATGATATTTCCATGCTGAACTGAGTTGTTCTGGGTCAACTATGAAGGCAAACCCACTTTCCTTTCAGTATTTTGCTGCAATTGGCAGAAACAAGCATATTTGCTCATTCGGCCTGAAAATGCTTTTAAGCGCATAAAAACTTACACTCTTGATTTCTGGCTAAATAAAAGCTGTTGCAATGATATTTCCATGCTGAACTGAGTTGTTCTGGGTCAACTATGAAGGCAAACCCACTTTCCATTCAGTGTTTTGCTGCAATAGGCAGAAATCAGCTCATTTGGCCTGAAAATGCTTTTAAGCGAATAAAAACTTACACTATTGATTTCTGGCTAAATAAAAGCTGTTGCAATGATATTTCCATGCTGAACTGAGTTGTTCTGGGTCAACTATGAAGGCAAACCCACTTTCCTTTCAGTATTTTGCTGCAATTGGCAGAAACAAGCATATTTGCTCATTCGGCCTGAAAATGCTTTTAAGCGCATAAAAACTTACACTCTTGATTTCTGGCTAAATAAAAGCTGTTGCAATGATATTTCCATGCTGAACTGAGTTGTTCTGGGTCAACTATGAAGGCAAACCCACTTTCCTTTCAGTATTTTGCTGCATTTGGCAGAAACAAGCATATTTGCTCATTCGGCCTGAAAATGCTTTTAAGGGCATAAAAACTTACACTCTTGATTTCTGGCTAAATAAAAGCTGTTGCAATGATATTTCCATGCTGAACTGAGTTGTTCTGGGTCAACTATGAAGGCAAACCCACTTTCCTTTCAGTATTTTGCTGCAATTGGCAGAAACAAGCATATTTGCTCATTCGGCCTGAAAATGCTTTTAAGGGCATAAAAACTTACACGCTTGATTTCTGGCTAAATAAAAGCTGTTGCAATGATATTTCCATGCTGAACTGAGTTGTTCTGGGTCAACTATGAAGGCAAACCCACTTTCCTTTCAGTATTTTGCTGCAATTGGCAGAAACAAGCATATTTGCTCATTCGGCCTGAAAATGCTTTTAAGCGCATAAAAACTTACACTCTTGATTTCTGGCTAAATAAAAGCTGTTGCAATGATATTTCCATGCTGAACTGAGTTGTTCTGGGTCAACTATGAAGGCAAACCCACTTTCCTTTCAGTATTTTGCTGCAATTGGCAGAAACAAGCATATTTGCTCATTCGGCCTGAAAATGCTTTTAAGCGCATAAAAACTTACACTCTTGATTTCTGGCTAAATAAAAGCTGTTGCAATGATATTTCCATGCTGAACTGAGTTGTTCTGGGTCAACTATGAAGGCAAACCCACTTTCCATTCAGTGTTTTGCTGCAATAGGCAGAAATCAGCTCATTTGGCCTGAAAATGCTTTTAAGCGAATAAAAACTTACACTTTTGATTTCTGGCTAAATAAAAGCTGTTGCAATGATATTTCCATGCTGAACTGAGTTGTTCTGGGTCAACTATGAAGGCAAACCCACTTTCCATTCAGTGTTTTGCTGCAATAGGCAGAAATCAGCTCATTTGGCATGAAAATGCTTTTAAGCGAATAAAAACTTACATTTTTGATTACTGGCTAAATAAAAGCTGTTGCAATGATATTTCCATGCTGAACTTAGTTGTTCTGGGTCAACTATGAAGGCAAACCCACTTTCCTTTCAGTATTTTGCTGCAATTGGCAGAAACAAGCATATTTGCTCATTCGGCCTGAAAATGCTTTTAAGCGCATAAAAACTTACACTCTTGATTTCTGGCTAAATAAAAGCTGTTGCAATGATATTTCCATGCTGAACTGAGTTGTTCTGGGTCAACTATGAAGGCAAACACACTTTCCTTTCAGTATTTTGCTGCAATTGGCAGAAACAAGCATATTTGCTCATTCGGCCTGAAAATGCTTTTAAGCGCATAAAAACTTACACTCTTGATTTCTGGCTAAATAAAAGCTGTTGCAATGATATTTCCATGCTGAACTGAGTTGTTCTGGGTCAACTATGAAGGCAAACCCACTTTCCTTTCAGTATTTTGCTGCAATTGGCAGAAACAAGCATATTTGCTCATTCGGCCTGAAAATGCTTTTAAGCCCATAAAAACTTACACTCTTGATTTCTGGCTAAATAAAAGCTGTTGCAATGATATTTCCATGCTGAACTTAGTTGTTCTGGGTCAACTATGAAGGCAAACCCACTTTCCTTTCAGTATTTTGCTGCAATTGGCAGAAACAAGCATATTTGCTCATTCGGCCTGAAAATGCTTTTAAGCGCATAAAAACTTACACTCTTGATTTCTGGCTAAATAAAAGCTGTTGCAATGATATTTCCATGCTGAACTGAGTTGTTCTGGGTCAACTATGAAGGCAAACACACTTTCCTTTCAGTATTTTGCTGCAATTGGCAGAAACAAGCATATTTGCTCATTCGGCCTGAAAATGCTTTTAAGCGCATAAAAACTTACACTCTTGATTTCTGGCTAAATAAAAGCTGTTGCAATGATATTTCCATGCTGAACTGAGTTGTTCTGGGTCAACTATGAAGGCAAACCCACTTTCCTTTCAGTATTTTGCTGCAATTGGCAGAAACAAGCATATTTGCTCATTCGGCCTGAAAATGCTTTTAAGCGCATAAAAACTTACACTCTTGATTTCTGGCTAAATAAAAGCTGTTGCAATGATATTTCCATGCTGAACTGAGTTGTTCTGGGTCAACTATGAAGGCAAACCCACTTTCCATTCAGTGTTTTGCTGCAATAGGCAGAAATCAGCTCATTTGGCCTGAAAATGCTTTTAAGCGAATAAAAACTTACACTTTTGATTTCTGGCTAAATAAAAGCTGTTGCAATGATATTTCCATGCTGAACTTAGTTGTTCTGGGTCAACTATGAAGGCAAACCCACTTTCCTTTCAGTATTTTGCTGCAATTGGCAGAAACAAGCATATTTGCTCATTCGGCCTGAAAATGCTTTTAAGCGCATAAAAACTTACACTCTTGATTTCTGGCTAAAAAAAAAAGTTGCAATGATATTTCCATGCTGAACTGAGTTGTTCTGGGTCAACTATGAAGGCAAACCCACTTTCCATTCAGTGTTTTGCTGCAATAGGCAGAAATCAGCTCATTTGGCCTGAAAATGCTTTTAAGCGAATAAAAACTTACACTCTTGATTTCTGGCTAAATAAAAGCTGTTGCAATGATATTTCCATGCTGAACTGAGTTGTTCTGGGTCAACTATGAAGGCAAACCCACTTTCCTTTCAGTATTTTGCTGCAATTGGCAGAAACAAGCATATTTGCTCATTCGGCCTGAAAATGCTTTTAAGCGCATAAAAACTTACACTCTTGATTTCTGGCTAAATAAAAGCTGTTGCAATGATATTTCCATGCTGAACTGAGTTGTTCTGGGTCAACTATGAAGGCAAACCCACTTTCCTTTCAGTATTTTGCTGCAATTGGCAGAAACAAGCATATTTGCTCATTCGGCCTGAAAATGCTTTTAAGCGCATAAAAACTTACACTCTTGATTTCTGGCTAAATAAAAGCTGTTGCAATGATATTTCCATGCTGAACTGAGTTGTTCTGGGTCAACTATGAAGGCAAACCCACTTTCCATTCAGTGTTTTGCTGCAATAGGCTGAAATCAGCTCATTTGGCCTGAAAATGCTTTTAAGCGAATAAAAAGTTATACTCTTAATCTCTGGCTAAATAAAAGCTGTTGCAATGATATTTCCATGCTGAACTGAGTTGTTCTGGGTCAACTATGAAGGCAAACCCACTTTCCATTCAGTGTTTTGCTGCAATAGGCAGAAATCAGCACATTTGGCCTGAAAATGCTTTTAAGCGAATAAAAACTTACACTCTTAATTTCTGGCTAAATAAAAGCTGTTGCAAGGATATTTCCATGCTGAACTGAGTTGTTCTGGGTCAACTATGAAGGCAAACCCACTTTTCTTTCAGTATTTTGCTGCAATTGGCAGAAACAAGCATATTTGCTCATTCGGCCTGAAAATGCTTTTAAGCGCATAAAAACTTACACTCTTGATTTCTGGCTAAATAAAAGCTGTTGCAATGATATTTCCATGCTGAACTGAGTTGTTCTGGGTCAACTATGAAGGCAAACCCACTTTCCTTTCAGTATTTTGCTGCAATTGGCAGAAACAAGCATATTTGCTCATTCGGCCTGAAAATGCTTTTAAGCGCATAAAAACTTACACTCTTGATTTCTGGCTAAATAAAAGCTGTTGCAATGATATTTCCATGCTGAACTGAGTTGTTCTGGGTCAACTATGAAGGCAAACCCACTTTCCATTCAGTGTTTTGCTGCAATAGGCAGAAATCAGCTCATTTGGCCTGAAAATGCTTTTAAGCGAATAAAAACTTACACTCTTGATTTCTGGCTAAATAAAAGCTGTTGCAATGATATTTCCATGCTGAACTGAGTTGTTCTGGGTCAACTATGAAGGCAAACCCACTTTCCTTTCAGTATTTTGCTGCAATTGGCAGAAACAAGCATATTTGCTCATTCGGCCTGAAAATGCTTTTAAGCGCATAAAAACTTACACTCTTGATTTCTGGCAAAATAAAAGCTGTTGCAATGATATTTCCATGCTGAACTGAGTTGTTCTGGGTCAACTATGAAGGCAAACCCACTTTCCATTCAGTGTTTTGCTGCAATAGGCAGAAATCAGCTCATTTGGCCTGAAAATGCTTTTAAGCGAATAAAAACTTATACTCTTGATTTCTGGCTAAATAAAAGCTGTTGCAATGATATTTCCATGCTGAACTGAGTTGTTCTGGGTCAACTATGAAGGCAAACCCACTTTCCTTTCATTATTTTGCTGCAATTGGCAGAAACAAGCATATTTGCTCATTCGGCCTGAAAATGCTTTTAAGGGCATAAAAACTTACACTCTTGATTTCTGGCTAAATAAAAGCTGTTGCAATGATATTTCCATGCTGAACTGAGTTGTTCTGGGTCAACTATGAAGGCAAACCCACTTTCCTTTCAGTATTTTGCTGCAATTGGCAGAAACAAGCATATTTGCTCATTCGGCCTGAAAATGCTTTTAAGGGCATAAAAACTTACACTCTTGATTTCTGGCTAAATAAAAGCTGTTGCAATGATATTTCCATGCTGAACTGAGTTGTTCTGGGTCAACTATGAAGACAAACCCACTTTCCTTTCAGTATTTTGCTGCAATTGGCAGAAACAAGCATATTTGCTCATTCGGCCTGAAAATGCTTTTAAGGGCATAAAAACTTACACTCTTGATTTCTGGCTAAATAAAAGCTGTTGCAATGATATTTCCATGCTGAACTGAGTTGTTCTGGGTCAACTATGAAGGCAAACCCACTTTCCTTTCAGTATTTTGCTGCAATTGGCAGAAACAAGCATATTTGCTCATTCGGCCTGAAAATGCTTTTAAGCGCATAAAAACTTACACTCTTGATTTCTGGCTAAATAAAAGCTGTTGCAATGATATTTCCATGCTGAACTGAGTTGTTCTGGGTCAACTATGAAGGCAAACCCACTTTCCATTCAGTGTTTTGCTGCAATAGGCAGAAATCAGCTCATTTGGCCTGAAAATGCTTTTAAGCGAATAAAAACTTACACTTTTGATTTCTGGCTAAATAAAAGCTGTTGCAATGATATTTCCATGCTGAACTGAGTTGTTCTGGGTCAACTATGAAGGCAAACCCACTTTCCTTTCAGTATTTTGCTGCAATTAGCAGAAACAAGCATATTTGCTCATTCGGCCTGAAAATGCTTTTAAGCGCATAAAAACTTACACTCTTGATTTCTGGCTAAATAAAAGCTGTTGCAATGATATTTCCATGCTGAACTGAGTTGTTCTGGGTCAACTATGAAGGCAAACCCACTTTCCTTTCAGTATTTTGCTGCAATTGGCAGAAACAAGCATATTTGCTCATTCGGCCTGAAAATGCTTTTAAGCGCATAAAAACTTACACTCTTGATTTCTGGCTAAATAAAAGCTGTTGCAATGATATTTCCATGCTGAACTGAGTTGTTCTGGGTCAACTATGAAGGCAAACCCACTTTCCATTCAGTGTTTTGCTGCAATAGGCAGAAATCAGCTCATTTGGCCTGAAAATGCTTTTAAGCGAATAAAAACTTACACTATTGATTTCTGGCTAAATAAAAGCTGTTGCAATGATATTTCCATGCTGAACTGAGTTGTTCTGGGTCAACTATGAAGGCAAACCCACTTTCCTTTCAGTATTTTGCTGCAATTGGCAGAAACAAGCATATTTGCTCATTCGGCCTGAAAATGCTTTTAAGCGCATAAAAACTTACACTCTTGATTTCTGGCTAAATAAAAGCTGTTGCAATGATATTTCCATGCTGAACTGAGTTGTTCTGGGTCAACTATGAAGGCAAACCCACTTTCCTTTCAGTATTTTGCTGCATTTGGCAGAAACAAGCATATTTGCTCATTCGGCCTGAAAATGCTTTTAAGGGCATAAAAACTTACACTCTTGATTTCTGGCTAAATAAAAGCTGTTGCAATGATATTTCCATGCTGAACTGAGTTGTTCTGGGTCAACTATGAAGGCAAACCCACTTTCCTTTCAGTATTTTGCTGCAATTGGCAGAAACAAGCATATTTGCTCATTCGGCCTGAAAATGCTTTTAAGGGCATAAAAACTTACACTCTTGATTTCTGGCTAAATAAAAGCTGTTGCAATGATATTTCCATGCTGAACTGAGTTGTTCTGGGTCAACTATGAAGGCAAACCCACTTTCCTTTCAGTATTTTGCTGCAATTGGCAGAAACAAGCATATTTGCTCATTCGGCCTGAAAATGCTTTTAAGCGCATAAAAACTTACACTCTTGATTTCTGGCTAAATAAAAGCTGTTGCAATGATATTTCCATGCTGAACTGAGTTGTTCTGGGTCAACTATGAAGGCAAACCCACTTTCCTTTCAGTATTTTGCTGCAATTGGCAGAAACAAGCATATTTGCTCATTCGGCCTGAAAATGCTTTTAAGCGCATAAAAACTTACACTCTTGATTTCTGGCTAAATAAAAGCTGTTGCAATGATATTTCCATGCTGAACTGAGTTGTTCTGGGTCAACTATGAAGGCAAACCCACTTTCCATTCAGTGTTTTGCTGCAATAGGCAGAAATCAGCTCATTTGGCCTGAAAATGCTTTTAAGCGAATAAAAACTTACACTTTTGATTTCTGGCTAAATAAAAGCTGTTGCAATGATATTTCCATGCTGAACTGAGTTGTTCTGGGTCAACTATGAAGGCAAACCCACTTTCCATTCAGTGTTTTGCTGCAATAGGCAGAAATCAGCTCATTTGGCATGAAAATGCTTTTAAGCGAATAAAAACTTACACTTTTGATTACTGGCTAAATAAAAGCTGTTGCAATGATATTTCCATGCTGAACTTAGTTGTTCTGGGTCAACTATGAAGGCAAACCCACTTTCCTTTCAGTATTTTGCTGCAATTGGCAGAAACAAGCATATTTTCTCATTCGGCCTGAAAATGCTTTTAAGCGCATAAAAACTTACACTCTTGATTTCTGGCTAAATAAAAGCTGTTGCAATGATATTTCCATGCTGAACTGAGTTGTTCTGGGTCAACTATGAAGGCAAACACACTTTCCTTTCAGTATTTTGCTGCAATTGGCAGAAACAAGCATATTTGCTCATTCGGCCTGAAAATGCTTTTAAGCGCATAAAAACTTACACTCTTGATTTCTGGCTAAATAAAAGCTGTTGCAATGATATTTCCATGCTGAACTGAGTTGTTCTGGGTCAACTATGAAGGCAAACCCACTTTCCTTTCAGTATTTTGCTGCAATTGGCAGAAACAAGCATATTTGCTCATTCGGCCTGAAAATGCTTTTAAGCCCATAAAAACTTACACTCTTGATTTCTGGCTAAATAAAAGCTGTTGCAATGATATTTCCATGCTGAACTTAGTTGTTCTGGGTCAACTATGAAGGCAAACCCACTTTCCTTTCAGTATTTTGCTGCAATTGGCAGAAACAAGCATATTTGCTCATTCGGCCTGAAAATGCTTTTAAGCGCATAAAAACTTACACTCTTGATTTCTGGCTAAATAAAAGCTGTTGCAATGATATTTCCATGCTGAACTGAGTTGTTCTGGGTCAACTATGAAGGCAAACACACTTTCCTTTCAGTATTTTGCTGCAATTGGCAGAAACAAGCATATTTGCTCATTCGGCCTGAAAATGCTTTTAAGCGCATAAAAACTTACACTCTTGATTTCTGGCTAAATAAAAGCTGTTGCAATGATATTTCCATGCTGAACTGAGTTGTTCTGGGTCAACTATGAAGGCAAACCCACTTTCCTTTCAGTATTTTGCTGCAATTGGCAGAAACAAGCATATTTGCTCATTAGGCCTGAAAATGCTTTTAAGCGCATAAAAACTTACACTCTTGATTTCTGGCTAAATAAAAGCTGTTGCAATGATATTTCCATGCTGAACTGAGTTGTTCTGGGTCAACTATGAAGGCAAACCCACTTTCCATTCAGTGTTTTGCTGCAATAGGCAGAAATCAGCTCATTTGGCCTGAAAATGCTTTTAAGCGAATAAAAACTTACACTTTTGATTTCTGGCTAAATAAAAGCTGTTGCAATGATATTTCCATGCTGAACTTAGTTGTTCTGGGTCAACTATGAAGGCAAACCCACTTTCCTTTCAGTATTTTGCTGCAATTGGCAGAAACAAGCATATTTGCTCATTCGGCCTGAAAATGCTTTTAAGCGCATAAAAACTTACACTCTTGATTTCTGGCTAAAAAAAAAAGTTGCAATGATATTTCCATGCTGAACTGAGTTGTTCTGGGTCAACTATGAAGGCAAACCCACTTTCCATTCAGTGTTTTGCTGCAATAGGCAGAAATCAGCTCATTTGGCCTGAAAATGCTTTTAAGCGAATAAAAACTTACACTCTTGATTTCTGGCTAAATAAAAGCTGTTGCAATGATATTTCCATGCTGAACTGAGTTGTTCTGGGTCAACTATGAAGGCAAACCCACTTTCCTTTCAGTATTTTGCTGCAATTGGCAGAAACAAGCATATTTGCTCATTCGGCCTGAAAATGCTTTTAAGCGCATAAAAACTTACACTCTTGATTTCTGGCAAAATAAAAGCTGTTGCAATGATATTTCCATGCTGAACTGAGTTGTTCTGGGTCAACTATGAAGGCAAACCCACTTTCCTTTCAGTATTTTGCTGCAATTGGCAGAAACAAGCATATTTGCTCATTCGGCCTGAAAATGCTTTTAAGCGCATAAAAACTTACACTCTTGATTTCTGGCTAAATAAAAGCTGTTGCAATGATATTTCCATGCTGAACTGAGTTGTTCTGGGTCAACTATGAAGGCAAACCCACTTTCCATTCAGTGTTTTGCTGCAATAGGCTGAAATCAGCTCATTTGGCCTGAAAATGCTTTTAAGCGAATAAAAACTTATACTCTTAATCTCTGGCTAAATAAAAGCTGTTGCAATGATATTTCCATGCTGAACTGAGTTGTTCTGGGTCAACTATGAAGGCAAACCCACATTCCTTTCAGTATTTTGCTGCAATTGGCAGAAACAAGCATATTTGCTCATTCGGCCTGAAAATGCTTTTAAGCGCATAAAAACTTACACTCTTGATTTCTGGCTAAATAAAAGCTGTTGCAATGATATTTCCATGCTGAACTGAGTTGTTCTGGGTCAACTATGAAGGCAAACCCACTTTCCTTTCAGTATTTTGCTGCAATTGGCAGAAACAAGCATATTTGCTCATTCGGCCTGAAAATGCTTTTAAGCGCATAAAAACTTACACTCTTGATTTCTGGCTAAATAAAAGCTGTTGCAATGATATTTCCATGCTGAACTGAGTTGTTCTGGGTCAACTATGAAGGCAAACCCACTTTCCATTCAGTGTTTTGCTGCAATAGGCAGAAATCAGCTCATTTGGCCTGAAAATGCTTTTAAGCGAATAAAAACTTACACTCTTGATTTCTGGCCAAATAAAAGCTGTTGCAATGATATTTCCATGCTGAACTGAGTTGTTCTGGGTCAACTATGAAGGCAAACCCACTTTCCTTTCAGTATTTTGCTGCAATTGGCAGAAACAAGCATATTTGCTCATTCGGCCTGAAAATGCTTTTAAGCGCATAAAAACTTACACTCTTGATTTCTGGCTAAATAAAAGCTGTTGCAATGATATTTCCATGCTGAACTGAGTTGTTCTGGGTCAACTATGAAGGCAAACCCACTTTCCTTTCAGTATTTTGCTGCAATTGGCAGAAACAAGCATATTTGCTCATTCGGCCTGAAAATGCTTTTAAGCGCATAAAAACTTACACTCTTGATTTCTGGCTAAATAAAAGCTGTTGCAATGATATTTCCATGCTGAACTGAGTTGTTCTGGGTCAACTATGAAGGCAAACCCACTTTCCATTCAGTGTTTTGCTGCAATAGGCAGAAATCAGCTCATTTGGCCTGAAAATGCTTTTAAGCGAATAAAAACTTACACTATTGATTTCTGGCTAAATAAAAGCTGTTGCAATGATATTTCCATGCTGAACTGAGTTGTTCTGGGTCAACTATGAAGGCAAACCCACTTTCCTTTCAGTATTTTGCTGCAATTGGCAGAAACAAGCATATTTGCTCATTCGGCCTGAAAATGCTTTTAAGCGCATAAAAACTTACACTCTTGATTTCTGGCTAAATAAAAGCTGTTGCAATGATATTTCCATGCTGAACTGAGTTGTTCTGGGTCAACTATGAAGGCAAACCCACTTTCCTTTCAGTATTTTGCTGCAATTGGCAGAAACAAGCATATTTGCTCATTCGGCCTGAAAATGCTTTTAAGCGCATAAAAACTTACACTCTTGATTTCTGGCTAAATAAAAGCTGTTGCAATGATATTTCCATGCTGAACTGAGTTGTTCTGGGTCAACTATGAAGGCAAACCCACTTTCCATTCAGTGTTTTGCTGCAATAGGCAGAAATCAGCTCATTTGGCCTGAAAATGCTTTTAAGCGAATAAAAACTTACACTCTTGATTTCTGGCTAAATAAAAGCTGTTGCAATGATATTTCCATGCTGAACTGAGTTGTTCTGGGTCAACTATGAAGGCAAACCCACTTTCCTTTCAGTATTTTGCTGCAATTGGCAGAAACAAGCATATTTGCTCATTCGGCCTGAAAATGCTTTTAAGCGCATAAAAACTTACACTCTTGATTTCTGGCTAAATAAAAGCTGTTGCAATGATATTTCCATGCTGAACTGAGTTGTTCTGGGTCAACTATGAAGGCAAACCCACTTTCCATTCAGTGTTTTGCTGCAATAGGCAGAAATCAGCTCATTTGGCCTGAAAATGCTTTTAAGCGAATAAAAACTTACACTATTGATTTCTGGCTAAATAAAAGCTGTTGCAATGATATTTCCATGCTGAACTGAGTTGTTCTGGGTCAACTATGAAGGCAAACCCACTTTCCTTTCAGTATTTTGCTGCAATTGGCAGAAACAAGCATATTTGCTCATTCGGCCTGAAAATGCTTTTAAGCGCATAAAAACTTACACTCTTGATTTCTGGCTAAATAAAAGCTGTTGCAATGATATTTCCATGCTGAACTGAGTTGTTCTGGGTCAACTATGAAGGCAAACCCACTTTCCTTTCAGTATTTTGCTGCATTTGGCAGAAACAAGCATATTTGCTCATTCGGCCTGAAAATGCTTTTAAGGGCATAAAAACTTACACTCTTGATTTCTGGCTAAATAAAAGCTGTTGCAATGATATTTCCATGCTGAACTGAGTTGTTCTGGGTCAACTATGAAGGCAAACCCACTTTCCTTTCAGTATTTTGCTGCAATTGGCAGAAACAAGCATATTTGCTCATTCGGCCTGAAAATGCTTTTAAGCGCATAAAAACTTACACTCTTGATTTCTGGCTAAATAAAAGCTGTTGCAATGATATTTCCATGCTGAACTGAGTTGTTCTGGGTCAACTATGAAGGCAAACCCACTTTCCATTCAGTGTTTTGCTGCAATAGGCAGAAATCAGCTCATTTGGCCTGAAAATGCTTTTAAGCGAATAAAAACTTATACTCTTGATCTCTGGCTAAATAAAAGCTGTTGCAATGATATTTCCATGCTGAACTGAGTTGTTCTGGGTCAACTATGAAGGCAAACCCACTTTCCTTTCAGTATTTTGCTGCAATTGGCAGAAACAAGCATATTTGCTCATTCGGCCTGAAAATGCTTTTAAGCGCATAAAAACTTACACTCTTGATTTCTGGCTAAATAAAAGCTGTTGCAATGATATTTCCATGCTGAACTGAGTTGTTCTGGGTCAACTATGAAGGCAAACCCACTTTCCATTCAGTGTTTTGCTGCAATAGGCAGAAATCAGCTCATTTGGCCTGAAAATGCTTTTAAGCGCATAAAAACTTACACTCTTGATTTCTGGCTAAATAAAAGCTGTTGCAATGATATTTCCATGCTGAACTGAGTTGTTCTGGGTCAACTATGAAGGCAAACCCACTTTCCTTTCAGTATTTTGCTGCAATTGGCAGAAACAAGCATATTTGCTCATTCGGCCTGAAAATGCTTTTAAGCGCATAAAAACTTACACTCTTGATTTCTGGCTAAATAAAAGCTGTTGCAATGATATTTCCATGCTGAACTGAGTTGGTCTGGGTCAACTATGAAGGCAAACCCACTTTCCTTTCAGTATTTTGCTGCAATTGGCAGAAACAAGCATATTTGCTCATTCGGCCTGAAAATGCTTTTAAGCGCATAAAAACTTACACTCTTGATTTCTGGCTAAATAAAAGCTGTTGCAATGATATTTCCATGCTGAACTGAGTTGTTCTGGGTCAACTATGAAGGCAAACCCACTTTCCTTTCAGTATTTTGCTGCAATTGGCAGAAACAAGCATATTTGTTCATTCGGCCTGAAAATGCTTTTAAGCGCATAAAAACTTACACTCTTGATTTCTAGCTAAATAAAAGCTGTTGCAATGATATTTCCATGCTGAACTGAGTTGTTCTGGGTCAACTATGAAGGCAAACCCACTTTCCTTTCAGTATTTTGCTGCAATTGGCAGAAACAAGCATATTTGCTCATTCGGCCTGAAAATGCTTTTAAGCGCATAAAAACTTACACTCTTGATTTCTGGCTAAATAAAAGCTGTTGCAATGATATTTCCATGCTGAACTGAGTTGTTCTGGGTCAACTATGAAGGCAAACCCACTTTCCATTCAGTGTTTTGCTGCAATAGGCAGAAATCAGCTCATTTGGCCTGAAAATGCTTTTAAGCGAATAAAAACTTACACTTTTGATTTCTGGCTAAATAAAAGCTGTTGCAATGATATTTCCATGCTGAACTGAGTTGTTCTGGGTCAACTATGAAGGCAAACCCACTTTCCTTTCAGTATTTTGCTGCAATTGGCAGAAACAAGCATATTTGCTCATTCGGCCTGAAAATGCTTTTAAGCGCATAAAAACTTACACTCTTGATTTCTGGCTAAATAAAAGCTGTTGCAATGATATTTCCATGCTGAACTGAGTTGTTCTGGGTCAACTATGAAGGCAAACCCACTTTCCTTTCAGTATTTTGCTGCAATTGGCAGAAACAAGCATATTTGCTCATTCGGCCTGAAAATGCTTTTAACCGCATAAAAACTTACACTCTTGATTTCTGGCTAAATAAAAGCTGTTGCAATGATATTTCCATGCTGAACTGAGTTGTTCTGGGTCAACTATGAAGGCAAACCCACTTTCCTTTCAGTATTTTGCTGCAATTGGCAGAAACAAGCATATTTGCTCATTCGGCCTGAAAATGCTTTTAAGCGCATAAAAACTTACACTCTTGATTTCTGGCTAAATAAAAGCTGTTGCAATGATATTTCCATGCTGAACTGAGTTGTTCTGGGTCAACTATGAATGCAAACCCACTTTCCTTTCAGTATTTTGCTGCAATTGGCAGAAACAAGCATATTTGCTCATTCGGCCTGAAAATGCTTTTAAGCGCATAAAAACTTACACTCTTGATTTCTGGCTAAATAAAAGCTGTTGCAATGATATTTCCATGCTGAACTGAGTTGTTCTGGGTCAACTATGAAGGCAAACCCACTTTCCTTTCAGTATTTTGCTGCAATTGGCAGAAACAAGCATATTTGCTCATTCGGCCTGAAAATGCTTTTAAGCGCATAAAAACTTACACTCTTGATTTCTGGCTAAATAAAAGCTGTTGCAATGATATTTCCATGCTGAACTGAGTTGTTCTGGGTCAACTATGAAGGCAAACCCACTTTCCATTCAGTGTTTTGCTGCAATAGGCAGAAATCAGCTCATTTGGCCTGAAAATGCTTTTAAGCGAATAAAAACTTACACTTTTGATTTCTGGCTAAATAAAAGCTGTTGCAATGATATTTCCATGCTGAACTGAGTTGTTCTGGGTCAACTATGAAGGCAAACCCACTTTCCTTTCAGTATTTTGCTGCAATTGGCAGAAACAAGCATATTTGCTCATTCGGCCTGAAAATGCTTTTAAGCGCATAAAAACTTACACTCTTGATTTCTGGCTAAATAAAAGCTGTTGCAATGATATTTCCATGCTGAACTGAGTTGTTCTGGGTCAACTATGAAGGCAAACCCACTTTCCTTTCAGTATTTTGCTGCAATTGGCAGAAACAAGCATATTTGCTCATTCGGCCTGAAAATGCTTTTAAGCGCATAAAAACTTACACTCTTGATTTCTGGCTAAATAAAAGCTGTTGCAATGATATTTCCATGCTGAACTGAGTTGTTCTGGGTCAACTATGAATGCAAACCCACTTTCCTTTCAGTATTTTGCTGCAATTGGCAGAAACAAGCATATTTGCTCATTCGGCCTGAAAATGCTTTTAAGCGCATAAAAACTTACACTCTTGATTTCTGGCTAAATAAAAGCTGTTGCAATGATATTTCCATGCTGAACTGAGTTGTTCTGGGTCAACTATGAAGGCAAACCCACTTTCCTTTCAGTATTTTGCTGCAATTGGCAGAAACAAGCATATTTGCTCATTCGGCCTGAAAATGCTTTTAAGCGCATAAAAACTTACACTCTTGATTTCTGGCTAAATAAAAGCTGTTGCAATGATATTTCCATGCTGAACTGAGTTGTTCTGGGTCAACTATGAAGGCAAACCCACTTTCCATTCAGTGTTTTGCTGCAATAGGCAGAAATCAGCTCATTTGGCCTGAAAATGCTTTTAAGCGAATAAAAACTTACACTTTTGATTTCTGGCTAAATAAAAGCTGTTGCAATGATATTTCCATGCTGAACTGAGTTGTTCTGGGTCAACTATGAAGGCAAACCCACTTTCCTTTCAGTATTTTGCTGCAATTGGCAGAAACAAGCATATTTGCTCATTCGGCCTGAAAATGCTTTTAAGCGCATAAAAACTTACACTCTTGATTTCTGGCTAAATAAAAGCTGTTGCAATGATATTTCCATGCTGAACTGAGTTGTTCTGGGTCAACTATGAAGGCAAACCCACTTTCCTTTCAGTATTTTGCTGCAATTGGCAGAAACAAGCATATTCGTTCATTCGGCCTGAAAATGCTTTTAAGCGCATAAAAACTTACACTCTTGATTTCTGGCTAAATAAAAGCTGTTGCAATGATATTTCCATGCTGAACTGAGTTGTTCTGGGTCAACTATGAAGGCAAACCCACTTTCCTTTCAGTATTTTGCTGCAATTGGCAGAAACAAGCATATTTGCTCATTCGGCCTGAAAATGCTTTTAAGCGCATAAAAACTTACACTCTTGATTTCTGGCTAAATAAAAGCTGTTGCAATGATATTTCCATGCTGAACTGAGTTGTTCTGGGTCAACTATGAAGGCAAACCCACTTTCCTTTCAGTATTTTGCTGCAATTGGCAGAAACAAGCATATTTGCTCATTCGGCCTGAAAATGCTTTTAAGCGCATAAAAACTTACACTCTTGATTTCTGGCTAAATAAAAGCTGTTGCAATGATATTTCCATGCTGAACTGAGTTGTTCTGGGTCAACTATGAAGGCAAACCCACTTTCCTTTCAGTATTTTGCTGCAATTGGCAGAAACAAGCATATTTGCTCATTCGGCCTGAAAATGCTTTTAAGCGCATAAAAACTTACACTCTTGATTTCTGGCTAAATAAAAGCTGTTGCAATGATATTTCCATGCTGAACTGAGTTGTTCTGGGTCAACTATGAAGGCAAACCCACTTTCCTTTCAGTATTTTGCTGCAATTGGCAGAAACAAGCATATTTGCTCATTCGGCCTGAAAATGCTTTTAAGCGAATAAAAACTTACACTCTTGATTTCTGGCTAAATAAAAGCTGTTGCAATGATATTTCCATGCTGAACTGAGTTGTTCTGGGTCAACTATGAAGGCAAACCCACTTTCCTTTCAGTATTTTGCTGCAATTGGCAGAAACAAGCATATTTGCTCATTCGGCCTGAAAATGCTTTTAAGGGCATAAAAACTTACACTCTTGATTTCTGGCTAAATAAAAGCTGTTGCAATGATATTTCCATGCTGAACTGAGTTGTTCTGGGTCAACTATGAAGGCAAACCCACTTTCCATTCAGTGTTTTGCTGCAATAGGCAGAAATCAGCTCATTTGGCCTGAAAATGCTTTTAAGCGAATAAAAACTTAGACTCTTGATTTCTGGCTAAATAAAAGCTGTTGCAATGATATTTCCATGCTGAACTGAGTTGTTCCGGGTCAACTATGAAGGCAAACCCACTTTCCTTTCAGTATTTTGCTGCAATTGGCAGAAACAAGCATATTTGCTCATTCGGCCTGAAAATGCTTTTAAGCGCATAAAAACTTACACTCTTGATTTCTGGCTAAATAAAAGCTGTTGCAATGATATTTCCATGCTGAACTGAGTTGTTCTGGGTCAACTATGAAGGCAAACCCACTTTCCTTTCAGTATTTTGCTGCAATTGGCAGAAACAAGCATATTTGCTCATTCGGCCTGAAAATGCTTTTAAGCGCATAAAAACTTACACTCTTGATTTCTGGCTAAATAAAAGCTGTTGCAATGATATTTCCATGCTGAACTGAGTTGTTCTGGGTCAACTATGAAGGCAAACCCACTTTCCTTTCAGTATTTTGCTGCAATTGGCAGAAACAAGCATATTTGCTCATTCGGCCTGAAAATGCTTTTAAGCCCATAAAAACTTACACTCTTGATTTCTGGCTAAATAAAAGCTGTTGCAATGATATTTCCATGCTGAACTGAGTTGTTCTGGGTCAACTATGAAGGCAAACCCACTTTCCTTTCAGTATTTTGCTGCAATTGGCAGAAACAAGCATATTTGCTCATTCGGCCTGAAAATGCTTTTAAGCGCATAAAAACTTACAGTCTTGATTTCTGGCTAAATAAAAGCTGTTGCAATGATATTTCCATGCTGAACTGAGTTGTTCTGGGTCAACTATGAAGGCAAACACACTTTCCTTTCAGTATTTTGCTGCAATTGGCAGAAACAAGCATATTTGCTCATTCGGCCTGAAAATGCTTTTAAGCGCATAAAAACTTACACTCTTGATTTCTGGCTAAATAAAAGCTGTTGCAATGATATTTCCATGCTGAACTGAGTTGTTCTGGGTCAACTATGAAGGCAAACCCACTTTCCATTCAGTGTTTTGCTGCAATAGGCAGAAATCAGCTCATTTGGCCTGAAAATGCTTTTAAGCGAATAAAAACTTACACTTTTGATTTCTGGCTAAATAAAAGCTGTTGCAATGATATTTCCATGCTGAACTTAGTTGTTCTGGGTCAACTATGAAGGCAAACCCACTTTCCTTTCAGTATTTTGCTGCAATTGGCAGAAACAAGCATATTTGCTCATTCGGCCTGAAAATGCTTTTAAGCGCATAAAAACTTACACTCTTGATTTCTGGCTAAAAAAAAAAGTTGCAATGATATTTCCATGCTGAACTGAGTTGTTCTGGGTCAACTATGAAGGCAAACCCACTTTCCATTCAGTGTTTTGCTGCAATAGGCAGAAATCAGCTCATTTGGCCTGAAAATGCTTTTAAGCGAATAAAAACTTACACTCTTGATTTCTGGCTAAATAAAAGCTGTTGCAATGATATTTCCATGCTGAACTGAGTTGTTCTGGGTCAACTATGAAGGCAAACCCACTTTCCATTCAGTATTTTGCTGCAATTGGCAGAAACAAGCATATTTGCTCATTCGGCCTGAAAATGCTTTTAAGCGCATAAAAACTTACACTCTTGATTTCTGGCTAAAAAAAAAAGTTGCAATGATATTTCCATGCTGAACTGAGTTGTTCTGGGTCAACTATGAAGGCAAACCCACTTTCCATTCAGTGTTTTGCTGCAATAGGCAGAAATCAGCTCATTTGGCCTGAAAATGCTTTTAAGCGAATAAAAACTTACACTCTTGATTTCTGGCTAAATAAAAGCTGTTGCAATGAAATTTCCATGCTGAACTGAGTTGTTCTGGGTCAACTATGAAGGCAAACCCACTTTCCTTTCAGTATTTTGCTGCAATTGGCAGAAACAAGCATATTTGCTCATTCGGCCTGAAAATGCTTTTAAGCGCATAAAAACTTACACTCTTGATTTCTGGCTAAATAAAAGCTGTTGCAATGATATTTCCATGCTGAACTGAGTTGTTCTGGGTCAACTATGAAGGCAAACCCACTTTCCATTCAGTGTTTTGCTGCAATAGGCTGAAATCAGCTCATTTGGCCTGAAAATGCTTTTAAGCGAATAAAAAGTTATACTCTTAATCTCTGGCTAAATAAAAGCTGTTGCAATGATATTTCCATGCTGAACTGAGTTGTTCTGGGTCAACTATGAAGGCAAACCCACATTCCTTTCAGTATTTTGCTGCAATTGGCAGAAACAAGCATATTTGCTCATTCGGCCTGAAAATGCTTTTAAGCGCATAAAAACTTACACTCTTGATTTCTGGCTAAATAAAAGCTGTTGCAATGATATTTCCATGCTGAACTGAGTTGTTCTGGGTCAACTATGAAGGCAAACCCACTTTCCTTTCAGTATTTTGCTGCAATTGGCAGAAACAAGCATATTTGCTCATTCGGCCTGAAAATGCTTTTAAGCGCATAAAAACTTACACTCTTGATTTCTGGCTAAATAAAAGCTGTTGCAATGATATTTCCATGCTGAACTGAGTTGTTCTGGGTCAACTATGAAGGCAAACCCACTTTCCATTCAGTGTTTTGCTGCAATAGGCAGAAATCAGCTCATTTGGCCTGAAAATGCTTTTAAGCGAATAAAAACTTACACTCTTGATTTCTGGCTAAATAAAAGCTGTTGCAATGATATTTCCATGCTGAACTGAGTTGTTCTGGGTCAACTATGAAGGCAAACCCACTTTCCTTTCAGTATTTTGCTGCAATTGGCAGAAACAAGCATATTTGCTCATTCGGCCTGAAAATGCTTTTAAGCGCATAAAAACTTACACTCTTGATTTCTGGCTAAATAAAAGCTGTTGCAATGATATTTCCATGCTGAACTGAGTTGTTCTGGGTCAACTATGAAGGCAAACCCACTTTCCTTTCAGTATTTTGCTGCAATTGGCAGAAACAAGCATATTTGCTCATTCGGCCTGAAAATGCTTTTAAGCGCATAAAAACTTACACTCTTGATTTCTGGCTAAATAAAAGCTGTTGCAATGATATTTCCATGCTGAACTGAGTTGTTCTGGGTCAACTATGAAGGCAAACCCACTTTCCATTCAGTGTTTTGCTGCAATAGGCAGAAATCAGCTCATTTGGCCTGAAAATGCTTTTAAGCGAATAAAAACTTACACTCTTGATTTCTGGCTAAATAAAAGCTGTTGCAATGATATTTCCATGCTGAACTGACTTGTTCTGGGTCAACTATGAAGGCAAACCCACTTTCCTTTCAGTATTTTGCTGCAATTGGCAGAAACAAGCATATTTGCTCATTCGGCCTGAAAATGCTTTTAAGCGCATAAAAACTTACACTCTTGATTTCTGGCTAAATAAAAGCTGTTGCAATGATATTTCCATGCTGAACTGAGTTGTTCTGGGTCAACTATGAAGGCAAACCCACTTTCCATTCAGTGTTTTGCTGCAATAGGCAGAAATCAGCTCATTTGGCCTGAAAATGCTTTTAAGCGAATAAAAACTTATACTCTTGATCTCTGGCTAAATAAAAGCTGTTGCAATGATATTTCCATGCTGAACTGAGTTGTTCTGGGTCAACTATGAAGGCAAACCCACTTTCCTTTCAGTATTTTGCTGCAATTGGCAGAAACAAGCATATTTGCTCATTCGGCCTGAAAATGCTTTTAAGCGTATAAAAACTTACACTCTTGATTTCTGGCTAAATAAAAGCTGTTGCAATGATATTTCCATGCTGAACTGAGTTGTTCTGGGTCAACTATGAAGGCAAACCCACTTTCCTTTCAGTATTTTGCTGCAATTGGCAGAAACAAGCATATTTGCTCATTCGGCCTGAAAATGCTTTTAAGCGCATAAAAACTTACACTCTTGATTTCTGGCTAAATAAAAGCTGTTGCAATGATATTTCCATGCTGAACTGAGTTGTTCTGGGTCAACTATGAAGGCAAACCCACTTTCCATTCAGTGTTTTGCTGCAATAGGCAGAAATCAGCTCATTTGGCCTGAAAATGCTTTTAAGCGAATAAAAACTTACACTCTTGATTTCTGGCTAAATAAAAGCTGTTGCAATGATATTTCCATGCTGAACTGAGTTGTTCTGGGTCAACTATGAAGGCAAACCCACTTTCCTTTCTGTATTTTGCTGCAATTGGCAGAAACAAGCATATTTGCTCATTCGGCCTGAAAATGCTTTTAAGCGCATAAAAACTTACACTCTTGATTTCTGGCTAAATAAAAGCTGTTGCAATGATATTTCCATGCTGAACTGAGTTGTTCTGGGTCAACTATGAAGGCAAACCCACTTTCCTTTCAGTATTTTGCTGCAATTGGCAGAAACAAGCATATTTGCTCATTCGGCCTGAAAATGCTTTTAAGCGCATAAAAACTTACACTCTTGATTTCTGGCTAAATAAAAGCTGTTGCAATGATATTTCCATGCTGAACTGAGTTGTTCTGGGTCAACTATGAAGGCAAACCCACTTTCCTTTCAGTATTTTGCTGCAATTGGCAGAAACAAGCATATTTGCTCATTCGGCCTGAAAATGCTTTTAAGCGCATAAAAACTTACACTCTTGATTTCTGGCTAAATAAAAGCTGTTGCAATGATATTTCCATGCTGAACTGAGTTGTTCTGGGTCAACTATGAAGGCAAACCCACTTTCCATTCAGTGTTTTGCTGCAATAGGCAGAAATCAGCTCATTTGGCCTGAAAATGCTTTTAAGCGAATAAAAACTTACACTTTTGATTTCTGGCTAAATAAAAGCTGTTGCAATGATATTTCCATGCTTAACTGAGTTGTTCTGGGTCAACTATGAAGGCAAACCCACTTTCCTTTCAGTATTTTGCTGCAATTGGCAGAAACAAGCATATTTGCTCATTCGGCCTGAAAATGCTTTTAAGCGCATAAAAACTTACACTCTTGATTTCTGGCTAAATAAAAGCTGTTGCAATGATATTTCCATGCTGAACTGAGTTGTTCTGGGTCAACTATGAAGGCAAACCCACTTTCCTTTCAGTATTTTGCTGCAATTGGCAGAAACAAGCATATTTGCTCATTCGGCCTGAAAATGCTTTTAAGCGCATAAAAACTTACACTCTTGATTTCTGGCTAAATAAAAGCTGTTGCAATGATATTTCCATGCTGAACTGAGTTGTTCTGGGTCAACTATGAAGGCAAACCCACTTTCCTTTCAGTATTTTGCTGCAATTGGCAGAAACAAGCATATTTGCTCATTCGGCCTGAAAATGCTTTTAAGCGCATAAAAACTTACACTCTTGATTTCTGGCTAAATAAAAGCTGTTGCAATGATATTTCCATGCTGAACTGAGTTGTTCTGGGTCAACTATGAATGCAAACCCACTTTCCTTTCAGTATTTTGCTGCAATTGGCAGAAACAAGCATATTTGCTCATTCGGCCTGAAAATGCTTTTAAGCGCATAAAAACTTACACTCTTGATTTCTGGCTAAATAAAAGCTGTTGCAATGATATTTCCATGCTGAACTGAGTTGTTCTGGGTCAACTATGAACGCAAACCCACTTTCCTTTCAGTATTTTGCTGCAATTGGCAGAAACAAGCATATTTGCTCATTCGGCCTGAAAATGCTTTTAAGCGCATAAAAACTTACACTCTTGATTTCTGGCTAAATAAAAGCTGTTGCAATGATATTTCCATGCTGAACTGAGTTGTTCTGGGTCAACTATGAAGGCAAACCCACTTTCCATTCAGTGTTTTGCTGCAATAGGCAGAAATCAGCTCATTTGGCCTGAAAATGCTTTTAAGCGAATAAAAACTTACACTTTTGATTTCTGGCTAAATAAAAGCTGTTGCAATGATATTTCCATGCTGAACTGAGTTGTTCTGGGTCAACTATGAAGGCAAACCCACTTTCCTTTCAGTATTTTGCTGCAATTGGCAGAAACAAGCATATTTGCTCATTCGGCCTGAAAATGCTTTTAAGCGCATAAAAACTTACACTCTTGATTTCTGGCTAAATAAAAGCTGTTGCAATGATATTTCCATGCTGAACTGAGTTGTTCTGGGTCAACTATGAAGGCAAACCCACTTTCCTTTCAGTATTTTGCTGCAATTGGCAGAAACAAGCATATTCGTTCATTCGGCCTGAAAATGCTTTTAAGCGCATAAAAACTTACACTCTTGATTTCTGGCTAAATAAAAGCTGTTGCAATGATATTTCCATGCTGAACTGAGTTGTTCTGGGTCAACTATGAAGGCAAACCCACTTTCCTTTCAGTATTTTGCTGCAATTGGCAGAAACAATCATATTTGCTCATTCGGCCTGAAAATGCTTTTAAGCGCATAAAAACTTACACTCTTGATTTCTGGCTAAATAAAAGCTGTTGCAATGATATTTCCATGCTGAACTGAGTTGTTCTGGGTCAACTATGAAGGCAAACCCACTTTCCTTTCAGTATTTTGCTGCAATTGGCAGAAACAAGCATATTTGCTCATTCGGCCTGAAAATGCTTTTAAGCGCATAAAAACTTACACTCTTGATTTCTGGCTAAATAAAAGCTGTTGCAATGATATTTCCATGCTGAACTGAGTTGTTCTGGGTCAACTATGAAGGCAAACCCACTTTCCTTTCAGTATTTTGCTGCAATTGGCAGAAACAAGCATATTTGCTCATTCGGCCTGAAAATGCTTTTAAGCGAATAAAAACTTACACTCTTGATTTCTGGCTAAATAAAAGCTGTTGCAATGATATTTCCATGCTGAACTGAGTTGTTCTGGGTCAACTATGAAGGCAAACCCACTTTCCTTTCAGTATTTTGCTGCAATTGGCAGAAACAAGCATATTTGCTCATTCGGCCTGAAAATGCTTTTAAGCGCATAAAAACTTACACTCTTGATTTCTGGCTAAATAAAAGCTGTTGCAATGATATTTCCATGCTGAACTGAGTTGTTCTGGGTCAACTATGAAGGCAAACCCACTTTCCTTTCAGTATTTTGCTGCAATTGGCAGAAACAAGCATATTTGCTCATTCGGCCTGAAAATGCTTTTAAGCGAATAAAAACTTACACTCTTGATTTCTGGCTAAATAAAAGCTGTTGCAATGATATTTCCATGCTGAACTGAGTTGTTCTGGGTCAACTATGAAGGCAAACCCACTTTCCTTTCAGTATTTTGCTGCAATTGGCAGAAACAAGCATATTTGCTCATTCGGCCTGAAAATGCTTTTAAGGGCATAAAAACTTACACTCTTGATTTCTGGCTAAATAAAAGCTGTTGCAATGATATTTCCATGCTGAACTGAGTTGTTCTGGTTCAACTATGAAGGCAAACCCACTTTCCATTCAGTGTTTTGCTGCAATAGGCAGAAATCAGCTCATTTGGCCTGAAAATGCTTTTAAGCGAATAAAAACTTAGACTCTTGATTTCTGGCTAAATAAAAGCTGTTGCAATGATATTTCCATGCTGAACTGAGTTGTTCCGGGTCAACTATGAAGGCAAACCCACTTTCCTTTCAGTATTTTGCTGCAATTGGCAGAAACAAGCATATTTGCTCATTCGGCCTGAAAATGCTTTTAAGCGCATAAAAACTTACACTCTTGATTTCTGGCTAAATAAAAGCTGTTGCAATGATATTTCCATGCTGAACTGAGTTGTTCTGGGTCAACTATGAAGGCAAACCCACTTTCCTTTCAGTATTTTGCTGCAATTGGCAGAAACAAGCATATTTGCTCATTCGGCCTGAAAATGCTTTTAAGCGCATAAAAACTTACACTCTTGATTTCTGGCTAAATAAAAGCTGTTGCAATGATATTTCCATGCTGAACTGAGTTGTTCTGGGTCAACTATGAAGGCAAACCCACTTTCCATTCTGTGTTTTGCTGCAATAGGCAGAAATCAGCTCATTTGGCCTGAAAATGCTTTTAAGCGAATAAAAACTTAGACTCTTGATTTCTGGCTAAATAAAAGCTGTTGCAATGATATTTCCATGCTGAACTGAGTTGTTCTGGGTCAACTATGAAGGGAAACCCACTTTCCTTTCAGTATTTTGCTGCAATTGGCAGAAACAAGCATATTTGCTCATTCGGCCTGAAAATGCTTTTAAGCGCATAAAAACTTACACTCTTGATTTCTGGCTAAATAAAAGCTGTTGCAATGATATTTCCATGCTGAACTGAGTTGTTCTGGGTCAACTATGAAGGCAAACCCACTTTCCTTTCAGTATTTTGCTGCAATTGGCAGAAACAAGCATATTTGCTCATTCGGCCTGAAAATTCTTTTAAGCGAATAAAAACTTACACTCTTGAATTCTGGCTAAATAAAAGCTGTTGCAATGATATTTCCATGCTGAACTGAGTTGTTCTGGGTCAACTATGAAGGCAAACCCACTTTCCATTCAGTATTTTGCTGCAATAGGCAGAAATCAGCTCATTTGGCATGAAAATGCTTTTAAGCGAATAAAAACTTACAATTTTGATTTCTGGCTAAATAAAAGCTGTTGCAATGATATTTCCATGCTGAACTTAGTTGTTCTGGGTCAACTATCAAGGCAAACCCACTTTCCTTTCTGTATTTTGCTGCAAATGGCAGAAACAAGCATATTTGCTCATTCGGTCTGAAAATGCTTTTAAGCGAATAAAAACTTACACTCTTGATTTCTGGCTAAATAAAAGCTGTTGCAATGATATTTCCATGCTGAACTGAGTTGTTCTGGGTCAACTATGAAGGCAAACCCACTTTCCTTTCTGTATTTTGCTGCAATTGGCAGAAACAAGCATATATGCTCATTCGGCCTGAAAATGCTTTTAAGCGCATAAAAACTTACACTCTTGATTTCTGGCTAAATAAAAGCTGTTGCAATGATATTTCCATGCTGAACTGAGTTGTTCTGGGTCAACTATGAAGGCAAACCCACTTTCCATTCAGTGTTTTGCTGCAATAGGCAGAAATCAGCACATTTGGCCTGAAAATGCTTTTAAGCGAATAAAAACTTACACTCTTGATTTCTGGCTAAATAAAAGCTGTTGCAATGATATTTCCATGCTGAACTGAGTTGTTCTGGGTCAACTATGAAATCAAACCCACTTTCCTTTCAGTATTTTGCTGCAATTGGCAGAAACAAGCATATTTGCTCATTCGGCCTGAAAATGCTTTTAAGCGCATAAAAACTTACACTCTTGATTTCTGGCTAAATAAAAGCTGTTGCAATGATATTTCCATGCTGAACTGAGTTGTTCTGGGTCAACTATGAAGGCAAACCCACTTTCCTTTCAGTATTTTGCTGCAATTGGCAGAAACAAGCATATTTGCTCATTTGGCCTGAAAATGCTTTTAAGCGCATAAAAACTTACACTCTTGATTTGTGGCTAAATAAAAGCTGTTGCAATGATATTTCCATGCTGAACTGAGTTGTTCTGGGTCAACTATGAAGGCAAACCCACTTTCCATTCAGTGTTTTGCTGCAATAGGCAGAAATCAGCTCATTTGGCCTGAAAATGCTTTTAAGCGAATAAAAACTTATACTCTTGATTTCTGGCTAAATAAAAGCTGTTGCAATGATATTTCCATGCTGAACTGAGTTGTTCTGGGTCAACTATGAAGGCAAACCCACTTTCCATTCAGTGTTTTGCTGCAATAGGCAGAAATCAGCTCATTTGGCCTGAAAATGCTTTTAAGCGAATAAAAACTTACACTTTTGATTTCTGGGTAAATAAAAGCTGTTGCAATGATATTTCCATGCTGAACTGAGTTGTTCTGGGTCAACTATGAAGGCAAACCCACTTTCCTTTCAGTATTTTGCTGCAATTGGCAGAAACAAGCATATTTGCTCATTCGGCCTGAAAATGCTTTTAAGCGCATAAAAACTTACACTCTTGATTTCTGGCTAAATAAAAGCTGTTGCAATGATATTTCCATGCTGAACTGAGTTGTTCTGGGTCAACTATGAAGGCAAACCCACTTTCCTTTCAGTATTTTGCTGCAATTGGCAGAAACAAGCATATTTGCTCATTCGGCCTGAAAATGCTTTTAAGCGCATAAAAACTTACAGTCTTGATTTCTGGCTAAATAAAAGCTGTTGCAATGATATTTCCATGCTGAACTGAGTTGTTCTGGGTCAACTATGAAGGCAAACCCACTTTCCTTTCAGTATTTTGCTGCAATTGGCAGAAACAAGCATATTTGCTCATTCGGCCTGAAAATGCTTTTAAGCGCATAAAAACTTACAGTCTTGATTTCTGGCTAAATAAAAGCTGTTGCAATGATATTTCCATGCTGAACTGAGTTGTTCTGGGTCAACTATGAAGGCAAACCCACTTTCCTTTCAGTATTTTGCTGCAATTGGCAGAAACAAGCATATTTGCTCATTCGGCCTGAAAATGCTTTTAAGCGCATAAAAACTTACACTCTTGATTTCTGGCTAAATAAAAGCTGTTGCAATGATATTTCCATGCTGAACTGAGTTGTTCTGGGTCAACTATGAAGGCAAACCCACTTTCCTTTCAGTATTTTGCTGCAATTGGCAGAAACAAGCATATTTGCTCATTCGGCCTGAAAATGCTTTTAAGCGCATAAAAACTTACACTCTTGATTTCTGGCTAAATAAAAGCTGTTGCAATGATATTTCCATGCTGAACTGAGTTGTTCTGGGTCAACTATGAAGGCAAACCCACTTTCCTTTCAGTATTTTGCTGCAATTGGCAGAAACAAGCATATTTGCTCATTCGGCCTGAAAATGCTTTTAAGCGCATAAAAACTTACACTCTTGATTTCTGGCTAAATAAAAGCTGTTGCAATGATATTTCCATGCTGAACTGAGTTGTTCTGGGTCAACTATGAAGGCAAACCCACTTTCCTTTCAGTATTTTGCTGCAATTGGCAGAAACAAGCATATTTGCTCATTCGGCCTGAAAATGCTTTTAAGCGCATAAAAACTTACACTCTTGATTTCTGGCTAAATAAAAGCTGTTGCAATGATATTTCCATGCTGAACTGAGTTGTTCTGGGTCAACTATGAAGGCAAACCCACTTTCCTTTCAGTATTTTGCTGCAATTGGCAGAAACAAGCATATTTGCTCATTCGGCCTGAAAATGCTTTTAAGCGCATAAAAACTTACACTCTTGATTTCTGGCTAAATAAAAGCTGTTGCAATGATATTTCCATGCTGAACTGAGTTGTTCTGGGTCAACTATGAAGGCAAACCCACTTTCCTTTCAGTATTTTGCTGCAATTGGCAGAAACAAGCATATTTGCTCATTCGGCCTGAAAATGCTTTTAAGCGCATAAAAACTTACACTCTTGATTTCTGGCTAAATAAAAGCTGTTGCAATGATATTTCCATGCTGAACTGAGTTGTTCTGGGTCAACTATGAAGGCAAACCCACTTTCCATTCAGTGTTTTGCTGCAATAGGCAGAAATCAGCTCATTTGGCCTGAAAATGCTTTTAAGCGAATAAAAACTTACACTCTTGATTTCTGGCTAAATAAAAGCTGTTGCAATGATATTTCCATGCTGAACTGAGTTGTTCTGGGTCAACTATGAAGGCAAACCCACTTTCCTTTCAGTATTTTGCTGCAATTGGCAGAAACAAGCATATTTGCTCATTCGGCCTGAAAATGCTTTTAAGCGCATAAAAACTTACACTCTTGATTTCTGGCTAAATAAAAGCTGTTGCAATGATATTTCCATGCTGAACTGAGTTGTTCTGGGTCAACTATGAAGGCAAACCCACTTTCCTTTCAGTATTTTGCTGCAATTGGCAGAAACAAGCATATTTGCTCATTCGGCCTGAAAATTCTTTTAAGCGAATAAAAACTTACACTCTTGAATTCTGGCTAAATAAAAGCTGTTGCAATGATATTTCCATGCTGAACTGAGTTGTTCTGGGTCAACTATGAAGGCAAACCCACTTTCCATTCAGTATTTTGCTGCAATAGGCAGAAATCAGCTCATTTGGCCTGAAAATGCTTTTAAGCGAATAAAAACTTACACTTTTGATTTCTGGCTAAATAAAAGCTGTTGCAATGATATTTCCATGCTGAACTTAGTTGTTCTGGGTCAACTATGAAGGCAAACCCACTTTCCTTTCTGTATTTTGCTGCAAATGGCAGAAACAAGCATATTTGCTCATTCGGTCTGAAAATGCTTTTAAGCGAATAAAAACTTACACTCTTGATTTCTGGCTAAATAAAAGCTGTTGCAATGATATTTCCATGCTGAACTGAGTTGTTCTGGGTCAACTATGAAGGCAAACCCACTTTCCTTTCTGTATTTTGCTGCAATTGGCAGAAACAAGCATATATGCTCATTCGGCCTGAAAATGCTTTTAAGCGCATAAAAACTTACACTCTTGATTTCTGGCTAAATAAAAGCTGTTGCAATGATATTTCCATGCTGAACTGAGTTGTTCTGGGTCAACTATGAAGGCAAACCCACTTTCCATTCAGTGTTTTGCTGCAATAGGCAGAAATCAGCACATTTGGCCTGAAAATGCTTTTAAGCGAATAAAAACTTACACTCTTGATTTCTGGCTAAATAAAAGCTGTTGCAATGATATTTCCATGCTGAACTGAGTTGTTCTGGGTCAACTATGAAGGCAAACCCACTTTCCTTTCAGTATTTTGCTGCAATTGGCAGAAACAAGCATATTTGCTCATTCGGCCTGAAAATGCTTTTAAGCCCATAAAAACTTACACTCTTGATTTCTGGCTAAATAAAAGCTGTTGCAATGATATTTCCATGCTGAACTGAGTTGTTCTGGGTCAACTATGAAGGCAAACCCACTTTCCTTTCAGTATTTTGCTGCAATTGGCAGAAACAAGCATATTTGCTCATTTGGCCTGAAAATGCTTTTAAGGGCATAAAAACTTACACTCTTGATTTGTGGCTAAATAAAAGCTGTTGCAATGATATTTCCATGCTGAACTGAGTTGTTCTGGGTCAACTATGAAGGCAAACCCACTTTCCATTCAGTGTTTTGCTGCAATAGGCAGAAATCAGCTCATTTGGCCTGAAAATGCTTTTAAGCGAATAAAAACTTATACTCTTGATTTCTGGCTAAATAAAAGCTGTTGCAATGATATTTCCATGCTGAACTGAGTTGTTCTGGGTCAACTATGAAGGCAAACCCACTTTCCATTCAGTGTTTTGCTGCAATAGGCAGAAATCAGCTCATTTGGCCTGAAAATGCTTTTAAGCGAATAAAAACTTACACTTTTGATTTCTGGGTAAATAAAAGCTGTTGCAATGATATTTCCATGCTGAACTGAGTTGTTCTGGGTCAACTATGAAGGCAAACCCACTTTCCTTTCAGTATTTTGCTGCAATTGGCAGAAACAAGCATATTTGCTCATTCGGCCTGAAAATGCTTTTAAGCGCATAAAACCTTACACTCTTGATTTCTGGCTAAATAAAAGCTGTTGCAATGATATTTCCATGCTGAACTGAGTTGTTCTGGGTCAACTATGAAGGCAAACCCACTTTCCTTTCAGTATTTTGCTGCAATTGGCAGAAACAAGCATATTTGCTCATTCGGCCTGAAAATGCTTTTAAGCGCATAAAAACTTACAGTCTTGATTTCTGGCTAAATAAAAGCTGTTGCAATGATATTTCCATGCTGAACTGAGTTGTTCTGGGTCAACTATGAAGGCAAACCCACTTTCCTTTCAGTATTTTGCTGCAATTGGCAGAAACAAGCATATTTGCTCATTCGGCCTGAAAATGCTTTTAAGCGCATAAAAACTTACAGTCTTGATTTCTGGCTAAATAAAAGCTGTTGCAATGATATTTCCATGCTGAACTGAGTTGTTCTGGGTCAACTATGAAGGCAAACCCACTTTCCTTTCAGTATTTTGCTGCAATTGGCAGAAACAAGCATATTTGCTCATTCGGCCTGAAAATGCTTTTAAGCGCATAAAAACTTACACTCTTGATTTCTGGCTAAATAAAAGCTGTTGCAATGATATTTCCATGCTGAACTGAGTTGTTCTGGGTCAACTATGAAGGCAAACCCACTTTCCTTTCAGTATTTTGCTGCAATTGGCAGAAACAAGCATATTTGCTCATTCGGCCTGAAAATGCTTTTAAGCGCATAAAAACTTACACTCTTGATTTCTGGGTAAATAAAAGCTGTTGCAATGATATTTCCATGCTGAACTGAGTTGTTCTGGGTCAACTATGAAGGCAAACCCACTTTCCTTTCAGTATTTTGCTGCAATTGGCAGAAACAAGCATATTTGCTCATTCGGCCTGAAAATGCTTTTAAGCGCATAAAAACTTACACTCTTGATTTCTGGCTAAATAAAAGCTGTTGCAATGATATTTCCATGCTGAACTGAGTTGTTCTGGGTCAACTATGAAGGCAAACCCACTTTCCTTTCAGTATTTTGCTGCAATTGGCAGAAACAAGCATATTTGCTCATTCGGCCTGAAAATGCTTTTAAGCGCATAAAAACTTACACTCTTGATTTCTGGCAAAATAAAAGCTGTTGCAATGATATTTCCATGCTGAACTGAGTTGTTCTGGGTCAACTATGAAGGCAAACCCACTTTCCATTCAGTGTTTTGCTGCAATAGGCAGAAATCAGCTCATTTGGCCTGAAAATGCTTTTAAGCGAATAAAAACTTACACTCTTGATTTCTGGCTAAATAAAAGCTGTTGCAATGATATTTCCATGCTGAACTGAGTTGTTCTGGGTCAACTATGAAGGCAAACCCACTTTCCTTTCAGTATTTTGCTGCAATTGGCAGAAACAAGCATATTTGCACATTCGGCCTGAAAATGCTTTTAAGCGCATAAAAACTTACACTCTTGATTTCTGGCTAAATAAAAGCTGTTGCAATGATATTTCCATGCTGAACTGAGTTGTTCTGGGTCAACTATGAAGGCAAACCCACTTTCCTTTCAGTATTTTGCTGCAAATGGCAGAAACAAGCATATTTGCTCATTCGGCCTGAAAATTCTTTTAAGCGAATAAAAACTTACACTCTTGATTTCTGGCTAAATAAAAGCTGTTGCAATGATATTTCCATGCTGAACTGAGTTGTTCTGGGTCAACTATGAAGGCAAACCCACTTTCCTTTCTGTATTTTGCTGCAATTGGCAGAAACAAGCATATATGCTCATTCGGCCTGAAAATGCTTTTAAGCGCATAAAAACTTACACTCTTGATTTCTGGCTAAATAAAAGCTGTTGCAATGATATTTCCATGCTGAACTGAGTTGTTCTGGGTCAACTATGAAGGCAAACCCACTTTCCATTCAGTGTTTTGCTGCAATAGGCAGAAATCAGCACATTTGGCCTGAAAATGCTTTTAAGCGAATAAAAACTTACACTCTTGATTTCTGGCTAAATAAAAGCTGTTGCAATGATATTTCCATGCTGAACTGAGTTGTTCTGGGTCAACTATGAAGGCAAACCCACTTTCCTTTCAGTATTTTGCTGCAATTGGCAGAAACAAGCATATTTGCTCATTCGGCCTGAAAATGCTTTTAAGCGCATAAAAACTTACACTCTTGATTTCTGGCTAAATAAAAGCTGTTGCAATGATATTTCCATGCTGAACTGAGTTGTTCTGGGTCAACTATGAAGGCAAACCCACTTTCCTTTCAGTATTTTGCTGCAATTGGCAGAAACAAGCATATTTGCTCATTCGGCCTGAAAATGCTTTTAAGGGCATAAAAACTTACACTCTTGATTTCTGGCTAAATAAAAGCTGTTGCAATAATATTTCCATGCTGAACTGAGTTGTTCTGGGTCAACTATGAAGGCAAACCCACTTTCCTTTCAGTATTTTGCTGCAATTGGCAGAAACAAGCATATTTGCTCATTCGGCCTGAAAATGCTTTTAAGCGCATAAAAACTTACACTCTTGATTTCTGGCTAAATAAAAGCTGTTGCAATGATATTTCCATGCTGAACTGAGTTGTTCTGGGTCAACTATGAAGGCAAACCCACTTTCCTTTCAGTATTTTGCTGCAATTGGCAGAAACAAGCATATTTGCTCATTTGGCCTGAAAATGCTTTTAAGCGCATAAAAACTTACACTCTTGATTTGTGGCTAAATAAAAGCTGTTGCAATGATATTTCCATGCTGAACTGAGTTGTTCTGGGTCAACTATGAAGGCAAACCCACTTTCCATTCAGTGTTTTGCTGCAATAGGCAGAAATCAGCTCATTTGGCCTGAAAATGCTTTTAAGCGAATAAAAACTTATACTCTTGATTTCTGGCTAAATAAAAGCTGTTGCAATGATATTTCCATGCTGAACTGAGTTGTTCTGGGTCAACTATGAAGGCAAACCCACTTTCCTTTCAGTATTTTGCTGCAATTGGCAGAAACAAGCATATTTGCTCATTCGGCCTGAAAATGCTTTTAAGCGCATAAAAACTTACACTCTTGATTTCTGGCTAAATAAAAGCTGTTGCAATGATATTTCCATGCTGAACTGAGTTGTTCTGGGTCAACTATGAAGGCAAACCCACTTTCCTTTCAGTATTTTGCTGCAATTGGCAGAAACAAGCATATTTGCTCATTCGGCCTGAAAATGCTTTTAAGCGCATAAAAACTTACACTCTTGATTTCTGGCTAAATAAAAGCTGTTGCAATGATATTTCCATGCTGAACTGAGTTGTTCTGGGTCAACTATGAAGGCAAACCCACTTTCCTTTCAGTATTTTGCTGCAATTGGCAGAAACAAGCATATTTGCTCATTCGGCCTGAAAATGCTTTTAAGCGCATAAAAACTTACAGTCTTGATTTCTGGCTAAATAAAAGCTGTTGCAATGATATTTCCATGCTGAACTGAGTTGTTCTGGGTCAACTATGAAGGCAAACCCACTTTCCTTTCAGTATTTTGCTGCAATTGGCAGAAACAAGCATATTTGCTCATTCGGCCTGAAAATGCTTTTAAGCGCATAAAAACTTACAGTCTTGATTTCTGGCTAAATAAAAGCTGTTGCAATGATATTTCCATGCTGAACTGAGTTGTTCTGGGTCAACTATGAAGGCAAACCCACTTTCCATTCAGTGTTTTGCTGCAATAGGCAGAAATCAGCTCATTTGGCCTGAAAATGCTTTTAAGCGAATAAAAACTTATACTCTTGATTTCTGGCTAAATAAAAGCTGTTGCAATGATATTTCCATGCTGAACTGAGTTGTTCTGGGTCAACTATGAAGGCAAACCCACTTTCCTTTCAGTATTTTGCTGCAATTGGCAGAAACAAGCATATTTGCTCATTCGGCCTGAAAATGCTTTTAAGGGCATAAAAACTTACACTCTTGATTTCTGGCTAAATAAAAGCTGTTGCAATGATATTTCCATGCTGAACTGAGTTGTTCTGGGTCAACTATGAAGGCAAACCCACTTTCCTTTCAGTATTTTGCTGCAATTGGCAGAAACAAGCATATTTGCTCATTCGGCCTGAAAATGCTTTTAAGGGCATAAAAACTTACACTCTTGATTTCTGGCTAAATAAAAGCTGTTGCAATAATATTTCCATGCTGAACTGAGTTGTTCTGGGTCAACTATGAAGGCAAACCCACTTTCCTTTCAGTATTTTGCTGCAATTGGCAGAAACAAGCATATTTGCTCATTCGGCCTGAAAATGCTTTTAAGCGCATAAAAACTTACACTCTTGATTTCTGGCTAAATAAAAGCTGTTGCAATGATATTTCCATGCTGAACTGAGTTGTTCAGGGTCAACTATGAAGGCAAACCCACTTTCCTTTCAGTATTTTGCTGCAATTGGCAGAAACAAGCATATTTGCTCATTTGGCCTGAAAATGCTTTTAAGCGAATAAAAACTTACACTTTTGATTTCTGGCTAAATAAAAGCTGTTGCAATGATATTTCCATGCTGAACTGAGTTGTTCTGGGTCAACTATGAAGGCAAACCCACTTTCCATTCAGTGTTTTGCTGCAATAGGCAGAAATCAGCTCATTTGGCCTGAAAATGCTTTTAAGCGAATAAAAACTTACACTTTTGATTTCTGGCTAAATAAAAGCTGTTGCAATGATATTTCCATGCTGAACTTAGTTGTTCTGGGTCAACTATGAAGGTAAACCCACTTTCCTTTCAGTATTTTGCTGCAATTGGCAGAAACAAGCATATTTGCTCATTCGGCCTGAAAATGCTTTTAAGCGCATAAAAACTTACACTCTTGATTTCTGGCTAAATAAAAGCTGTTGCAATGATATTTCCATGCTGAACTGAGTTGTTCTGGGTCAACTATGAAGGCAAACCCACTTTCCTTTCAGTATTTTGCTGCAATTGGCAGAAACAAGCATATTTGCTCATTCGGCCTGAAAATGCTTTTAAGCGCATAAAAACTTACACTCTTGATTTCTGGCTAAATAAAAGCTGTTGCAATGATATTTCCATGCTGAACTGAGTTGTTCTGGGTCAACTATGAAGGCAAACCCACTTTCCTTTCAGTATTTTGCTGCAATTGGCAGAAACAAGCATATTTGCTCATTCGGCCTGAAAATGCTTTTAAGCGCATAAAAACTTACACTCTTGATTTCTGGCTAAATAAAAGCTGTTGCAATGATATTTCCATGCTGAACTGAGTTGTTCTGGGTCAACTATGAAGGCAAACCCACTTTCCTTTCAGTATTTTGCTGCAATTGGCAGAAACAAGCATATTTGCTCATTCGGCCTGAAAATGCTTTTAAGCGCATAAAAACTTACACTCTTGATTTCTGGCTAAATAAAAGCTGTTGCAATGATATTTCCATGCTGAACTGAGTTGTTCTGGGTCAACTATGAAGGCAAACCCACTTTCCTTTCAGTATTTTGCTGCAATTGGCAGAAACAAGCATATTTGCTCATTCGGCCTGAAAATGCTTTTAAGCGCATAAAAACTTACACTCTTGATTTCTGGCTAAATAAAAGCTGTTGCAATGATATTTCCATGCTGAACTGAGTTGTTCTGGGTCAACTATGAAGGCAAACCCACTTTCCTTTCAGTATTTTGCTGCAATTGGCAGAAACAAGCATATTTGCTCATTCGGCCTGAAAATGCTTTTAAGCGCATAAAAACTTACACTCTTGATTTCTGGCTAAATAAAAGCTGTTGCAATGATATTTCCATGCTGAACTGAGTTGTTCTGGGTCAACTATGAAGGCAAACCCACTTTCCTTTCAGTATTTTGCTGCAATTGGCAGAAACAAGCATATTTGCTCATTCGGCCTGAAAATGCTTTTAAGCGCATAAAAACTTACACTCTTGATTTCTGGCAAAATAAAAGCTGTTGCAATGATATTTCCATGCTGAACTGAGTTGTTCTGGGTCAACTATGAAGGCAAACCCACTTTCCATTCAGTGTTTTGCTGCAATAGGCAGAAATCAGCTCATTTGGCCTGAAAATGCTTTTAAGCGAATAAAAACTTACACTCTTGATTTCTGGCTAAATAAAAGCTGTTGCAATGATATTTCCATGCTGAACTGAGTTGTTCTGGGTCAACTATGAAGGCAAACCCACTTTCCTTTCAGTATTTTGCTGCAATTGGCAGAAACAAGCATATTTGCTCATTCGGCCTGAAAATGCTTTTAAGCGCATAAAAACTTACACTCTTGATTTCTGGCTAAATAAAAGCTGTTGCAATGATATTTCCATGCTGAACTGAGTTGTTCTGGGTCAACTATGAAGGCAAACCCACTTTCCTTTCAGTATTTTGCTGCAATTGGCAGAAACAAGCATATTTGCTCATTCGGCCTGAAAATTCTTTTAAGCGAATAAAAACTTACACTCTTGAATTCTGGCTAAATAAAAGCTGTTGCAATGATATTTCCATGCTGAACTGAGTTGTTCTGGGTCAACTATGAAGGCAAACCCACTTTCCATTCAGTATTTTGCTGCAATAGGCAGAAATCAGCTCATTTGGCCTGAAAATGCTTTTAAGCGAATAAAAACTTACAATTTTGATTTCTGGCTAAATAAAAGCTGTTGCAATGATATTTCCATGCTGAACTTAGTTGTTCTGGGTCAACTATCAAGGCAAACCCACTTTCCTTTCTGTATTTTGCTGCAAATGGCAGAAACAAGCATATTTGCTCATTCGGTCTGAAAATGCTTTTAAGCGAATAAAAACTTACACTCTTGATTTCTGGCTAAATAAAAGCTGTTGCAATGATATTTCCATGCTGAACTGAGTTGTTCTGGGTCAACTATGAAGGCAAACCCACTTTCCTTTCTGTATTTTGCTGCAATTGGCAGAAACAAGCATATATGCTCATTCGGCCTGAAAATGCTTTTAAGCGCATAAAAACTTACACTCTTGATTTCTGGCTAAATAAAAGCTGTTGCAATGATATTTCCATGCTGAACTGAGTTGTTCTGGGTCAACTATGAAGGCAAACCCACTTTCCATTCAGTGTTTTGCTGCAATAGGCAGAAATCAGCACATTTGGCCTGAAAATGCTTTTAAGCGAATAAAAACTTACACTCTTGATTTCTGGCTAAATAAAAGCTGTTGCAATGATATTTCCATGCTGAACTGAGTTGTTCTGGGTCAACTATGAAATCAAACCCACTTTCCTTTCAGTATTTTGCTGCAATTGGCAGAAACAAGCATATTTGCTCATTCGGCCTGAAAATGCTTTTAAGCGCATAAAAACTTACACTCTTGATTTCTGGCTAAATAAAAGCTGTTGCAATGATATTTCCATGCTGAACTGAGTTGTTCTGGGTCAACTATGAAGGCAAACCCACTTTCCTTTCAGTATTTTGCTGCAATTGGCAGAAACAAGCATATTTGCTCATTTGGCCTGAAAATGCTTTTAAGCGCATAAAAACTTACACTCTTGATTTGTGGCTAAATAAAAGCTGTTGCAATGATATTTCCATGCTGAACTGAGTTGTTCTGGGTCAACTATGAAGGCAAACCCACTTTCCATTCAGTGTTTTGCTGCAATAGGCAGAAATCAGCTCATTTGGCCTGAAAATGCTTTTAAGCGAATAAAAACTTATACTCTTGATTTCTGGCTAAATAAAAGCTGTTGCAATGATATTTCCATGCTGAACTGAGTTGTTCTGGGTCAACTATGAAGGCAAACCCACTTTCCATTCAGTGTTTTGCTGCAATAGGCAGAAATCAGCTCATTTGGCCTGAAAATGCTTTTAAGCGAATAAAAACTTACACTTTTGATTTCTGGGTAAATAAAAGCTGTTGCAATGATATTTCCATGCTGAACTGAGTTGTTCTGGGTCAACTATGAAGGCAAACCCACTTTCCTTTCAGTATTTTGCTGCAATTGGCAGAAACAAGCATATTTGCTCATTCGGCCTGAAAATGCTTTTAAGCGCATAAAAACTTACACTCTTGATTTCTGGCTAAATAAAAGCTGTTGCAATGATATTTCCATGCTGAACTGAGTTGTTCTGGGTCAACTATGAAGGCAAACCCACTTTCCTTTCAGTATTTTGCTGCAATTGGCAGAAACAAGCATATTTGCTCATTCGGCCTGAAAATGCTTTTAAGCGCATAAAAACTTACAGTCTTGATTTCTGGCTAAATAAAAGCTGTTGCAATGATATTTCCATGCTGAACTGAGTTGTTCTGGGTCAACTATGAAGGCAAACCCACTTTCCTTTCAGTATTTTGCTGCAATTGGCAGAAACAAGCATATTTGCTCATTCGGCCTGAAAATGCTTTTAAGCGCAAAAAAACTTACAGTCTTGATTTCTGGCTAAATAAAAGCTGTTGCAATGATATTTCCATGCTGAACTGAGTTGTTCTGGGTCAACTATGAAGGCAAACCCACTTTCCTTTCAGTATTTTGCTGCAATTGGCAGAAACAAGCATATTTGCTCATTCGGCCTGAAAATGCTTTTAAGCGCATAAAAACTTACACTCTTGATTTCTGGCTAAATAAAAGCTGTTGCAATGATATTTCCATGCTGAACTGAGTTGTTCTGGGTCAACTATGAAGGCAAACCCACTTTCCTTTCAGTATTTTGCTGCAATTGGCAGAAACAAGCATATTTGCTCATTCGGCCTGAAAATGCTTTTAAGCGCATATAAACTTACACTCTTGATTTCTGGCTAAATAAAAGCTGTTGCAATGATATTTCCATGCTGAACTGAGTTGTTCTGGGTCAACTATGAAGGCAAACCCACTTTCCTTTCAGTATTTTGCTGCAATTGGCAGAAACAAGCATATTTGCTCATTCGGCCTGAAAATGCTTTTAAGCGCATAAAAACTTACACTCTTGATTTCTGGCTAAATAAAAGCTGTTGCAATGATATTTCCATGCTGAACTGAGTTGTTCTGGGTCAACTATGAAGGCAAACCCACTTTCCTTTCAGTATTTTGCTGCAATTGGCAGAAACAAGCATATTTGCTCATTCGGCCTGAAAATGCTTTTAAGCGCATAAAAACTTACACTCTTGATTTCTGGCTAAATAAAAGCTGTTGCAATGATATTTCCATGCTGAACTGAGTTGTTCTGGGTCAACTATGAAGGCAAACCCACTTTCCTTTCAGTATTTTGCTGCAATTGGCAGAAACAAGCATATTTGCTCATTCGGCCTGAAAATGCTTTTAAGCGCATAAAAACTTACACTCTTGATTTCTGGCTAAATAAAAGCTGTTGCAATGATATTTCCATGCTGAACTGAGTTGTTCTGGGTCAACTATGAAGGCAAACCCACTTTCCTTTCAGTATTTTGCTGCAATTGGCAGAAACAAGCATATTTGCTCATTCGGCCTGAAAATGCTTTTAAGCGCATAAAAACTTACACTCTTGATTTCTGGCTAAATAAAAGCTGTTGCAATGATATTTCCATGCTGAACTGAGTTGTTCTGGGTCAACTATGAAGGCAAACCCACTTTCCATTCAGTGTTTTGCTGCAATAGGCAGAAATCAGCTCATTTGGCCTGAAAATGCTTTTAAGCGAATAAAAACTTACACTCTTGATTTCTGGCTAAATAAAAGCTGTTGCAATGATATTTCCATGCTGAACTGAGTTGTTCTGGGTCAACTATGAAGGCAAACCCACTTTCCTTTCAGTATTTTGCTGCAATTGGCAGAAACAAGCATATTTGCTCATTCGGCCTGAAAATGCTTTTAAGCGCATAAAAACTTACACTCTTGATTTCTGGCTAAATAAAAGCTGTTGCAATGATATTTCCATGCTGAACTGAGTTGTTCTGGGTCAACTATGAAGGCAAACCCACTTTCCTTTCAGTATTTTGCTGCAATTGGCAGAAACAAGCATATTTGCTCATTCGGCCTGAAAATTCTTTTAAGCGAATAAAAACTTACACTCTTGAATTCTGGCTAAATAAAAGCTGTTGCAATGATATTTCCATGCTGAACTGAGTTGTTCTGGGTCAACTATGAAGGCAAACCCACTTTCCATTCAGTATTTTGCTGCAATAGGCAGAAATCAGCTCATTTGGCCTGAAAATGCTTTTAAGCGAATAAAAACTTACACTTTTGATTTCTGGCTAAATAAAAGCTGTTGCAATGATATTTCCATGCTGAACTTAGTTGTTCTGGGTCAACTATGAAGGCAAACCCACTTTCCTTTCTGTATTTTGCTGCAAATGGCAGAAACAAGCATATTTGCTCATTCGGTCTGAAAATGCTTTTAAGCGAATAAAAACTTACACTCTTGATTTCTGGCTAAATAAAAGCTGTTGCAATGATATTTCCATGCTGAACTGAGTTGTTCTGGGTCAACTATGAAGGCAAACCCACTTTCCTTTCTGTATTTTGCTGCAATTGGCAGAAACAAGCATATATGCTCATTCGGCCTGAAAATGCTTTTAAGCGCATAAAAACTTACACTCTTGATTTCTGGCTAAATAAAAGCTGTTGCAATGATATTTCCATGCTGAACTGAGTTGTTCTGGGTCAACTATGAAGGCAAACCCACTTTCCATTCAGTGTTTTGCTGCAATAGGCAGAAATCAGCACATTTGGCCTGAAAATGCTTTTAAGCGAATAAAAACTTACACTCTTGATTTCTGGCTAAATAAAAGCTGTTGCAATGATATTTCCATGCTGAACTGAGTTGTTCTGGGTCAACTATGAAGGCAAACCCACTTTCCTTTCAGTATTTTGCTGCAATTGGCAGAAACAAGCATATTTGCTCATTCGGCCTGAAAATGCTTTTAAGCCCATAAAAATTTACACTCTTGATTTCTGGCTAAATAAAAGCTGTTGCAATGATATTTCCATGCTGAACTGAGTTGTTCTGGGTCAACTATGAAGGCAAACCCACTTTCCTTTCAGTATTTTGCTGCAATTGGCAGAAACAAGCATATTTGCTCATTTGGCCTGAAAATGCTTTTAAGGGCATAAAAACTTACACTCTTGATTTGTGGCTAAATAAAAGCTGTTGCAATGATATTTCCATGCTGAACTGAGTTGTTCTGGGTCAACTATGAAGGCAAACCCACTTTCCATTCAGTGTTTTGCTGCAATAGGCAGAAATCAGCTCATTTGGCCTGAAAATGCTTTTAAGCGAATAAAAACTTATACTCTTGATTTCTGGCTAAATAAAAGCTGTTGCAATGATATTTCCATGCTGAACTGAGTTGTTCTGGGTCAACTATGAAGGCAAACCCACTTTCCATTCAGTGTTTTGCTGCAATAGGCAGAAATCAGCTCATTTGGCCTGAAAATGCTTTTAAGCGAATAAAAACTTACACTTTTGATTTCTGGGTAAATAAAAGCTGTTGCAATGATATTTCCATGCTGAACTGAGTTGTTCTGGGTCAACTATGAAGGCAAACCCACTTTCCTTTCAGTATTTTGCTGCAATTGGCAGAAACAAGCATATTTGCTCATTCGGCCTGAAAATGCTTTTAAGCGCATAAAAACTTACACTCTTGATTTCTGGCTAAATAAAAGCTGTTGCAATGATATTTCCATGCTGAACTGAGTTGTTCTGGGTCAACTATGAAGGCAAACCCACTTTCCTTTCAGTATTTTGCTGCAATTGGCAGAAACAAGCATATTTGCTCATTCGGCCTGAAAATGCTTTTAAGCGCATAAAAACTTACAGTCTTGATTTCTGGCTAAATAAAAGCTGTTGCAATGATATTTCCATGCTGAACTGAGTTGTTCTGGGTCAACTATGAAGGCAAACCCACTTTCCTTTCAGTATTTTGCTGCAATTGGCAGAAACAAGCATATTTGCTCATTCGGCCTGAAAATGCTTTTAAGCGCATAAAAACTTACAGTCTTGATTTCTGGCTAAATAAAAGCTGTTGCAATGATATTTCCATGCTGAACTGAGTTGTTCTGGGTCAACTATGAAGGCAAACCCACTTTCCTTTCAGTATTTTGCTGCAATTGGCAGAAACAAGCATATTTGCTCATTCGGCCTGAAAATGCTTTTAAGCGCATAAAAACTTACACTCTTGATTTCTGGCTAAATAAAAGCTGTTGCAATGATATTTCCATGCTGAACTGAGTTGTTCTGGGTCAACTATGAAGGCAAACCCACTTTCCTTTCAGTATTTTGCTGCAATTGGCAGAAACAAGCATATTTGCTCATTCGGCCTGAAAATGCTTTTAAGCGCATAAAAACTTACACTCTTGATTTCTGGGTAAATAAAAGCTGTTGCAATGATATTTCCATGCTGAACTGAGTTGTTCTGGGTCAACTATGAAGGCAAACCCACTTTCCTTTCAGTATTTTGCTGCAATTGGCAGAAACAAGCATATTTGCTCATTCGGCCTGAAAATGCTTTTAAGCGCATAAAAACTTACACTCTTGATTTCTGGCTAAATAAAAGCTGTTGCAATGATATTTCCATGCTGAACTGAGTTGTTCTGGGTCAACTATGAAGGCAAACCCACTTTCCTTTCAGTATTTTGCTGCAATTGGCAGAAACAAGCATATTTGCTCATTCGGCCTGAAAATGCTTTTAAGCGCATAAAAACTTACACTCTTGATTTCTGGCAAAATAAAAGCTGTTGCAATGATATTTCCATGCTGAACTGAGTTGTTCTGGGTCAACTATGAAGGCAAACCCACTTTCCATTCAGTGTTTTGCTGCAATAGGCAGAAATCAGCTCATTTGGCCTGAAAATGCTTTTAAGCGAATAAAAACTTACACTCTTGATTTCTGGCTAAATAAAAGCTGTTGCAATGATATTTCCATGCTGAACTGAGTTGTTCTGGGTCAACTATGAAGGCAAACCCACTTTCCTTTCAGTATTTTGCTGCAATTGGCAGAAACAAGCATATTTGCTCATTCGGCCTGAAAATGCTTTTAAGCGCATAAAAACTTACACTCTTGATTTCTGGCTAAATAAAAGCTGTTGCAATGATATTTCCATGCTGAACTGAGTTGTTCTGGGTCAACTATGAAGGCAAACCCACTTTCCTTTCAGTATTTTGCTGCAAATGGCAGAAACAAGCATATTTGCTCATTCGGCCTGAAAATTCTTTTAAGCGAATAAAAACTTACACTCTTGATTTCTGGCTAAATAAAAGCTGTTGCAATGATATTTCCATGCTGAACTGAGTTGTTCTGGGTCAACTATGAAGGCAAACCCACTTTCCTTTCTGTATTTTGCTGCAATTGGCAGAAACAAGCATATATGCTCATTCGGCCTGAAAATGCTTTTAAGCGCATAAAAACTTACACTCTTGATTTCTGGCTAAATAAAAGCTGTTGCAATGATATTTCCATGCTGAACTGAGTTGTTCTGGGTCAACTATGAAGGCAAACCCACTTTCCATTCAGTGTTTTGCTGCAATAGGCAGAAATCAGCACATTTGGCCTGAAAATGCTTTTAAGCGAATAAAAACTTACACTCTTGATTTCTGGCTAAATAAAAGCTGTTGCAATGATATTTCCATGCTGAACTGAGTTGTTCTGGGTCAACTATGAAGGCAAACCCACTTTCCTTTCAGTATTTTGCTGCAATTGGCAGAAACAAGCATATTTGCTCATTCGGCCTGAAAATGCTTTTAAGCGCATAAAAACTTACACTCTTGATTTCTGGCTAAATAAAAGCTGTTGCAATGATATTTCCATGCTGAACTGAGTTGTTCTGGGTCAACTATGAAGGCAAACCCACTTTCCTTTCAGTATTTTGCTGCAATTGGCAGAAACAAGCATATTTGCTCATTCGGCCTGAAAATGCTTTTAAGGGCATAAAAACTTACACTCTTGATTTCTGGCTAAATAAAAGCTGTTGCAATAATATTTCCATGCTGAACTGAGTTGTTCTGGGTCAACTATGAAGGCAAACCCACTTTCCTTTCAGTATTTTGCTGCAATTGGCAGAAACAAGCATATTTGCTCATTCGGCCTGAAAATGCTTTTAAGCGCATAAAAACTTACACTCTTGATTTCTGGCTAAATAAAAGCTGTTGCAATGATATTTCCATGCTGAACTGAGTTGTTCTGGGTCAACTATGAAGGCAAACCCACTTTCCTTTCAGTATTTTGCTGCAATTGGCAGAAACAAGCATATTTGCTCATTTGGCCTGAAAATGCTTTTAAGCGCATAAAAACTTACACTCTTGATTTGTGGCTAAATAAAAGCTGTTGCAATGATATTTCCATGCTGAACTGAGTTGTTCTGGGTCAACTATGAAGGCAAACCCACTTTCCATTCAGTGTTTTGCTGCAATAGGCAGAAATCAGCTCATTTGGCCTGAAAATGCTTTTAAGCGAATAAAAACTTATACTCTTGATTTCTGGCTAAATAAAAGCTGTTGCAATGATATTTCCATGCTGAACTGAGTTGTTCTGGGTCAACTATGAAGGCAAACCCACTTTCCTTTCAGTATTTTGCTGCAATTGGCAGAAACAAGCATATTTGCTCATTCGGCCTGAAAATGCTTTTAAGCGCATAAAAACTTACACTCTTGATTTCTGGCTAAATAAAAGCTGTTGCAATGATATTTCCATGCTGAACTGAGTTGTTCTGGGTCAACTATGAAGGCAAACCCACTTTCCTTTCAGTATTTTGCTGCAATTGGCAGAAACAAGCATATTTGCTCATTCGGCCTGAAAATGCTTTTAAGCGCATAAAAACTTACACTCTTGATTTCTGGCTAAATAAAAGCTGTTGCAATGATATTTCCATGCTGAACTGAGTTGTTCTGGGTCAACTATGAAGGCAAACCCACTTTCCTTTCAGTATTTTGCTGCAATTGGCAGAAACAAGCATATTTGCTCATTCGGCCTGAAAATGCTTTTAAGCGCATAAAAACTTACAGTCTTGATTTCTGGCTAAATAAAAGCTGTTGCAATGATATTTCCATGCTGAACTGAGTTGTTCTGGGTCAACTATGAAGGCAAACCCACTTTCCTTTCAGTATTTTGCTGCAATTGGCAGAAACAAGCATATTTGCTCATTCGGCCTGAAAATGCTTTTAAGCGCATAAAAACTTACAGTCTTGATTTCTGGCTAAATAAAAGCTGTTGCAATGATATTTCCATGCTGAACTGAGTTGTTCTGGGTCAACTATGAAGGCAAACCCACTTTCCATTCAGTGTTTTGCTGCAATAGGCAGAAATCAGCTCATTTGGCCTGAAAATGCTTTTAAGCGAATAAAAACTTATACTCTTGATTTCTGGCTAAATAAAAGCTGTTGCAATGATATTTCCATGCTGAACTGAGTTGTTCTGGGTCAACTATGAAGGCAAACCCACTTTCCTTTCAGTATTTTGCTGCAATTGGCAGAAACAAGCATATTTGCTCATTCGGCCTGAAAATGCTTTTAAGGGCATAAAAACTTACACTCTTGATTTCTGGCTAAATAAAAGCTGTTGCAATGATATTTCCATGCTGAACTGAGTTGTTCTGGGTCAACTATGAAGGCAAACCCACTTTCCTTTCAGTATTTTGCTGCAATTGGCAGAAACAAGCATATTTGCTCATTCGGCCTGAAAATGCTTTTAAGGGCATAAAAACTTACACTCTTGATTTCTGGCTAAATAAAAGCTGTTGCAATAATATTTCCATGCTGAACTGAGTTGTTCTGGGTCAACTATGAAGGCAAACCCACTTTCCTTTCAGTATTTTGCTGCAATTGGCAGAAACAAGCATATTTGCTCATTCGGCCTGAAAATGCTTTTAAGCGCATAAAAACTTACACTCTTGATTTCTGGCTAAATAAAAGCTGTTGCAATGATATTTCCATGCTGAACTGAGTTGTTCAGGGTCAACTATGAAGGCAAACCCACTTTCCTTTCAGTATTTTGCTGCAATTGGCAGAAACAAGCATATTTGCTCATTTGGCCTGAAAATGCTTTTAAGCGAATAAAAACTTACACTTTTGATTTCTGGCTAAATAAAAGCTGTTGCAATGATATTTCCATGCTGAACTGAGTTGTTCTGGGTCAACTATGAAGGCAAACCCACTTTCCATTCAGTGTTTTGCTGCAATAGGCAGAAATCAGCTCATTTGGCCTGAAAATGCTTTTAAGCGAATAAAAACTTACACTTTTGATTTCTGGCTAAATAAAAGCTGTTGCAATGATATTTCCATGCTGAACTTAGTTGTTCTGGGTCAACTATGAAGGTAAACCCACTTTCCTTTCAGTATTTTGCTGCAATTGGCAGAAACAAGCATATTTGCTCATTCGGCCTGAAAATGCTTTTAAGCGCATAAAAACTTACACTCTTGATTTCTGGCTAAATAAAAGCTGTTGCAATGATATTTCCATGCTGAACTGAGTTGTTCTGGGTCAACTATGAAGGCAAACCCACTTTCCTTTCAGTATTTTGCTGCAATTGGCAGAAACAAGCATATTTGCTCATTCGGCCTGAAAATGCTTTTAAGCGCATAAAAACTTACACTCTTGATTTCTGGCTAAATAAAAGCTGTTGCAATGATATTTCCATGCTGAACTGAGTTGTTCAGGGTCAACTATGAAGGCAAACCCACTTTCCTTTCAGTATTTTGCTGCAATTGGCAGAAACAAGCATATTTGCTCATTTGGCCTGAAAATGCTTTTAAGCGAATAAAAACTTACACTTTTGATTTCTGGCTAAATAAAAGCTGTTGCAATGATATTTCCATGCTGAACTGAGTTGTTCTGGGTCAACTATGAAGGCAAACCCACTTTCCATTCAGTGTTTTGCTGCAATAGGCAGAAATCAGCTCATTTGGCCTGAAAATGCTTTTAAGCGAATAAAAACTTACACTTTTGATTTCTGGCTTAATAAAAGCTGTTGCAATGATATTTCCATGCTGAACTTAGTTGTTCTGGGTCAACTATGAAGGCAAACCCACTTTCCTTTCAGTATTTTGCTGCAATTGGCAGAAACAAGCATATTTGCTCATTCGGCCTGAAAATGCTTTTAAGCGCATAAAAACTTACACTCTTGATTTCTGGCTAAATAAAAGCTGTTGCAATGATATTTCCATGCTGAACTGAGTTGTTCTGGGTCAACTATGAAGGCAAACCCACTTTCCTTTCAGTATTTTGCTGCAATTGGCAGAAACAAGCATATTTGCTCATTCGGCCTGAAAATGCTTTTAAGCGCATAAAAACTTACACTCTTGATTTCTGGCTAAATAAAAGCTGTTGCAATGATATTTCCATGCTGAACTGAGTTGTTCTGGGTCAACTATGAAGGCAAACCCACTTTCCTTTCAGTATTTTGCTGCAATTGGCAGAAACAAGCATATTTGCTCATTTGGCCTGAAAATGCTTTTAAGCGAATAAAAACTTACACTTTTGATTTCTGGCTAAATAAAAGCTGTTGCAATGATATTTCCATGCTGAACTGAGTTGTTCTGGGTCAACTATGAAGGCAAACCCACTTTCCATTCAGTGTTTTGCTGCAATAGGCAGAAATCAGCTCATTTGGCCTGAAAATGCTTTTAAGCGAATAAAAACTTACACTTTTGATTTCTGGCTAAATAAAAGCTGTTGCAATGATATTTCCATGCTGAACTTAGTTGTTCTGGGTCAACTATGAAGGCAAACCCACTTTCCTTTCAGTATTTTGCTGCAATTGGCAGAAACAAGCATATTTGCTCATTCGGCCTGAAAATGCTTTTAAGCGCATAAAAACTTACACTCTTGATTTCTGGCTAAATAAAAGCTGTTGCAATGATATTTCCATGCTGAACTGAGTTGTTCTGGGTCAACTATGAAGGCAAACCCACTTTCCTTTCAGTATTTTGCTGCAATTGGCAGAAACAAGCATATTTGCTCATTCGGCCTGAAAATGCTTTTAAGCGCATAAAAACTTACACTCTTGATTTCTGGCTAAATAAAAGCTGTTGCAATGATATTTCCATGCTGAACTGAGTTTTTCTGGGTCAACTATGAAGGCAAACCCACTTTCCATTCAGTGTTTTGCTGCAATAGGCAGAAATCAGCTCATTTGGCCTGAAAATGCTTTTAAGCGAATAAAAACTTACACTCTTGATTTCTGGCTAAATAAAAACTGTTGCAATGATATTTCCATGCTGAACTGAGTTGTTCTGGGTCAACTATGAAGGCAAACCCACTTTCCTTTCAGTATTTTGCTGCAATTGGCAGAAACAAGCATATTTGCTCATTCGGCCTGAAAATGCTTTTAAGCGCATAAAAACTTACACTCTTGATTTCTGGCAAAATAAAAGCTGTTGCAATGATATTTCCATGCTGAACTGAGTTGTTCTGGGTCAACTATGAAGGCAAACCCACTTTCCTTTCAGTATTTTGCTGCAATTGGCAGAAACAAGCATATTTGCTCATTCGGCCTGAAAATGCTTTTAAGCGCATAAAAACTTACACTCTTGATTTCTGGCTAAATAAAAGCTGTTGCAATGATATTTCCATGCTGAACTGAGTTGTTCTGGGTCAACTATGAAGGCAAACCCACTTTCCTTTCAGTGTTTTGCTGCAATAGGCAGAAATCAGCTCATTTGGCCTGAAAATGCTTTTAAGCGAATAAAAACTTACACTTTTGATTTCTGGCTAAATAAAAGCTGTTGCAATGATATTTCCATGCTGAACTTAGTTGTTCTGGGTCAACTATGAAGGCAAACCCACTTTCCTTTCAGTATTTTGCTGCAATTGGCAGAAACAAGCATATTTGCTCATTCGGCCTGAAAATGCTTTTAAGCGCATAAAAACTTACACTCTTGATTTCTGGCTAAATAAAAGCTGTTGCAATGATATTTCCATGCTGAACTGAGTTGTTCTGGGTCAACTATGAAGGCAAACCCACTTTCCATTCAGTGTTTTGCTGCAATAGGCAGAAATCAGCTCATTTGGACTGAAAATGCTTTTAAGCGAATAAAAACTTACACTCTTGATTTCTGGCTAAATAAAAGCTGTTGCAATGATATTTCCATGCTGAACTGAGTTGTTCTGGGTCAACTATGAAGGCAAACCCACTTTCCTTTCAGTATTTTGCTGCAATTGGCAGAAACAAGCATATTTGCTCATTCGGCCTGAAAATGCTTTTAAGCGCATAAAAACTTACACTCTTGATTTCTGGCAAAATAAAAGCTGTTGCAATGATATTTCCATGCTGAACTGAGTTGTTCTGGGTCAACTATGAAGGCAAACCCACTTTCCCTTCAGTATTTTGCTGCAATTGGCAGAAACAAGCATATTTGCTCATTCGGCCTGAAAATGCTTTTAAGCGCATAAAAACTTACACTCTTGATTTCTGGCTAAATAAAAGCTGTTGCAATGATATTTCCATGCTGAACTGAGTTGTTCTGGGTCAACTATGAAGGCAAACCCACTTTCCATTCAGTGTTTTGCTGCAATTGGCAGAAATCAGCTCATTTGGCCTGAAAATGCTTTTAAGCGCATAAAAACTTACACTCTTGATTTCTGGCTAAATAAAAGCTGTTGCAATGATATTTCCATGCTGAACTGAGTTGTTCTGGGTCAACTATGAAGGCAAACCCACTTTCCATTCAGTATTTTGCTGCAATTGGCAGAAACAAGCATATTTGCTCATTCGGCCTGAAAATGCTTTTAAGCGCATAAAAACTTACACTCTTGATTTCTGGCTAAATAAAAGCTGTTGCAATGATATTTCCATGCTGAACTGAGTTGTTCTGGGTCAACTATGAAGGCAAACCCACTTTCCTTTCAGTATTTTGCTGCAATTGGCAGAAACAAGCATATTTGCTCATTCGGCCTGAAAATGCTTTTAAGCGCATAAAAACTTACACTCTTGATTTCTGGCTAAATAAAAGCTGTTGCAATGATATTTCCATGCTGAACTGAGTTGTTCTGGGTCAACTATGAAGGCAAACCCACTTTCCATTCAGTGTTTTGCTGTAATAGGCAGAAATCAGCTCATTTGGCCTGAAAATGCTTTTAAGCGAATAAAAACTTACACTTTTGATTTCTGGCTAAATAAAAGCTGTTGCAATGATATTTCCATGCTGAACTGAGTTGTTCTGGGTCAACTATGAAGGCAAACCCACTTTCCTTTCAGTATTTTGCTGCAATTGGCAGAAACAAGCATATTTGCTCATTCGGCCTGAAAATGCTTTTAAGCGCATAAAAACTTACACTCTTGATTTCTGGCTAAATAAAAGCTGTTGCAATGATATTTCCATGCTGAACTGAGTTGTTCTGGGTCAACTATGAAGGCAAACCCACTTTCCTTTCAGTATTTTGCTGCAATTGGCAGAAACAAGCATATTTGCTCATTCGGCCTGAAAATGCTTTTAAGCGCATAAAAACTTACACTCTTGATTTCTGGCTAAATAAAAGCTGTTGCAATGATATTTCCATGCTGAACTGAGTTGTTCTGGGTCAACTATGAAGGCAAACCCACTTTCCATTCAGTGTTTTGCTGCAATAGGCAGAAATCAGCTCATTTGGCCTGAAAATGCTTTTAAGCGAATAAAAACTTACACTTTTGATTTCTGGCTAAATAAAAGCTGTTGCAATGATATTTCCATGCTGAACTGAGTTGTTCTGGGTCAACTATGAAGGCAAACCCACTTTCCTTTCAGTATTTTGCTGCAATTGGCAGAAACAAGCATATTTGCTCATTCGGCCTGAAAATGCTTTTAAGCGCATAAAAACTTACACTCTTGATTTCTGGCTAAATAAAAGCTGTTGCAATGATATTTCCATGCTTAACTGAGTTGTTCTGGGTCAACTATGAAGGCAAACCCACTTTCCTTTCAGTATTTTGCTGCAATTGGCAGAAACAAGCATATTTGCTCATTCGGCCTGAAAATGCTTTTAAGCGCATAAAAACTTACACTCTTGATTTCTGGCTAAATAAAAGCTGTTGCAATGATATTTCCATGCTGAACTGAGTTGTTCTGGGTCAACTATGAAGGCAAACCCACTTTCCTTTCAGTGTTTTGCTGCAATAGGCAGAAATCAGCTCATTTGGCCTGAAAATGCTTTTAAGCGAATAAAAACTTACACTTTTGATTTCTGGCTAAATAAAAGCTGTTGCAATGATATTTCCATGCTGAACTTAGTTGTTCTGGGTCAACTATGAAGGCAAACCCACTTTCCTTTCAGTATTTTGCTGCAATTGGCAGAAACAAGCATATTTGCTCATTCGGCCTGAAAATGCTTTTAAGCGCATAAAAACTTACACTCTTGATTTCTGGCTAAATAAAAGCTGTTGCAATCATATTTCCATGCTGAACTGAGTTGTTCTGGGTCAACTATGAAGGCAAACCCACTTTCCTTTCAGTATTTTGCTGCAATTGGCAGAAACAAGCATATTTGCTCATTCGGCCTGAAAATGCTTTTAAGCGCATAAAAACTTACACTCTTGATTTCTGGCTAAATAAAAGCTGTTGCAATGATATTTCCATGCTGAACTGAGTTGTTCTGGGTCAACTATGAAGGCAAACCCACTTTCCTTTCAGTATTTTGCTGCAATTGGCAGAAACAAGCATATTTGCTCATTCGGCCTGAAAATGCTTTTAAGCGCATAAAAACTTACACTCTTGATTTCTGGCTAAATAAAAGCTATTGCAATGATATTTCCATGCTGAACTGAGTTGTTCTGGGTCAACTATGAAGGCAAACCCACTTTCCTTTCAGTATTTTGCTGCAATTGGCAGAAACAAGCATATTTGCTCATTCGGCCTGAAAATGCTTTTAAGCGCATAAAAACTTACACTCTTGATTTCTGGCTAAATAAAAGCTGTTGCAATGATATTTCCATGCTGAACTGAGTTGTTCTGGGTCAACTATGAAGGCAAACCCACTTTCCATTCAGTATTTTGCTGCAATTGGCAGAAACAAGCATATTTGCTCATTCGGCCTGAAAATGCTTTTAAGCGCATAAAAACTTACACTCTTGATTTCTGGCTAAATAAAAGCTGTTGCAATGATATTTCCATGCTGAACTGAGTTGTTCTGGGTCAACTATGAAGGCAAACCCACTTTCCATTCAGTGTTTTGCTGCAATAGGCAGAAATCAGCTCATTTGGCCTGAAAATGCTTTTAAGCGAATAAAAACTTACACTTTTGATTTCTGGCTAAATAAAAGCTGTTGCAATGATATTTCCATGCTGAACTGAGTTGTTCTGGGTCAACTATGAAGGCAAACCCACTTTCCTTTCAGTATTTTGCTGCATTTGGCAGAAACAAGCATATTTGCTCATTCGGCCTGAAAATGCTTTTAAGCGCATAAAAACTTACACTCTTGATTTCTGGCTAAATAAAAGCTGTTGCAATGATATTTCCATGCTGAACTGAGTTGTTCTGGGTCAACTATGAAGGCAAACCCACTTTCCTTTCAGTATTTTGCTGCAATTGGCAGAAACAAGCATATTTGCTCATTCGGCCTGAAAATGCTTTTAAGCGCATAAAAACTTACACTCTTGATTTCTGGCTAAATAAAAGCTGTTGCAATGATATTTCCATGCTGAACTGAGTTGTTCTGGGTCAACTACGAAGGCAAACCCACTTTCCATTCAGTGTTTTGCTGCAATAGGCAGAAATCAGCTCATTTGGCCTGAAAATGCTTTTAAGCGAATAAAAACTTACACTCTTGATTTCTGGCTAAATAAAAGCTGTTGCAATGATATTTCCATGCTGAACTGAGTTGTTCTGGGTCAACTATGAAGGCAAACCCACTTTCCTTTCAGTATTTTGCTGCAATTGGCAGAAACAAGCATATTTGCTCATTCGGCCTGAAAATGCTTTTAAGCGCATAAAAACTTACACTCTTGATTTCTGGCTAAATAAAAGCTGTTGCAATGATATTTCCATGCTGAACTGAGTTGTTCTGGGTCAACTATGAAGGCAAACCCACTTTCCATTCAGTGTTTTGCTGCAATAGGCAGAAATCAGCTCATTTGGCCTGAAAATGCTTTTAAGCGAATAAAAACTTACACTTTTGATTTCTGGCTAAATAAAAGCTGTTGCAATGATATTTCCATGCTGAATTGAGTTGTTCTGGGTCAACTATGAAGGCAAACCCACTTTCCTTTCAGTATTTTGCTGCAATTGGCAGAAACAAGCATATTTGCTCATTCGGCCTGAAAATGCTTTTAAGCGCATAAAAACTTACACTCTTGATTTCTGGCTAAATAAAAGCTGTTGCAATGATATTTCCATGCTGAACTGAGTTGTTCTGGGTCAACTATGAAGGCAAACCCACTTTCCTTTCAGTATTTTGCTGCAATTGGCAGAAACAAGCATATTTGCTCATTCGGCCTGAAAATGCTTTTAAGCGCATAAAAACTTACACTCTTGATTTCTGGCTAAATAAAAGCTGTTGCAATGATATTTCCATGCTGAACTGAGTTGTTCTGGGTCAACTATGAAGGCAAACCCACTTTCCTTTCAGTATTTTGCTGCAATTGGCAGAAACAAGCATATTTGCTCATTCGGCCTGAAAATGCTTTTAAGCGCATAAAAACTTACACTCTTGATTTCTGGCTAAATAAAAGCTGTTGCAATGATATTTCCATGCTGAACTGAGTTGTTCTGGGTCAACTATGAAGGCAAACCCACTTTCCTTTCAGTATTTTGCTGCAATTGGCAGAAACAAGCATATTTGCTCATTCGGCCTGAAAATGCTTTTAAGCGCATAAAAACTTACACTCTTGATTTCTGGCTAAATAAAAGCTATTGCAATGATATTTCCATGCTGAACTGAGTTGTTCTGGGTCAACTATGAAGGCAAACCCACTTTCCTTTCAGTATTTTGCTGCAATTGGCAGAAACAAGCATATTTGCTCATTCGGCCTGAAAATGCTTTTAAGCGCATAAAAACTTACACTCTTGATTTCTGGCTAAATAAAAGCTGTTGCAATGATATTTCCATGCTGAACTGAGTTGTTCTGGGTCAACTATGAAGGCAAACCCACTTTCCATTCAGTATTTTGCTGCAATTGGCAGAAACAAGCATATTTGCTCATTCGGCCTGAAAATGCTTTTAAGCGCATAAAAACTTACACTCTTGATTTCTGGCTAAATAAAAGCTGTTGCAATGATATTTCCATGCTGAACTGAGTTGTTCTGGGTCAACTATGAAGGCAAACCCACTTTCCATTCAGTGTTTTGCTGCAATAGGCAGAAATCAGCTCATTTGGCCTGAAAATGCTTTTAAGCGAATAAAAACTTACACTTTTGATTTCTGGCTAAATAAAAGCTGTTGCAATGATATTTCCATGCTGAACTGAGTTGTTCTGGGTCAACTATGAAGGCAAACCCACTTTCCTTTCAGTATTTTGCTGCAATTGGCAGAAACAAGCATATTTGCTCATTCGGCCTGAAAATGCTTTTAAGCGCATAAAAACTTACACTCTTGATTTCTGGCTAAATAAAAGCTGTTGCAATGATATTTCCATGCTGAACTGAGTTGTTCTGGGTCAACTATGAAGGCAAACCCACTTTCCTTTCAGTATTTTGCTGCAATTGGCAGAAACAAGCATATTTGCTCATTCGGCCTGAAAATGCTTTTAAGCGCATAAAAACTTACACTCTTGATTTCTGGCTAAATAAAAGCTGTTGCAATGATATTTCCATGCTGAACTGAGTTGTTCTGGGTCAACTATGAAGGCAAACCCACTTTCCTTTCAGTATTTTGCTGCAATTGGCAGAAACAAGCATATTTGCTCATTCGGCCTGAAAATGCTTTTAAGCGCATAAAAACTTACACTCTTGATTTCTGGCTAAATAAAAGCTGTTGCAATGATATTTCCATGCTGAACTGAGTTGTTCTGGGTCAACTATGAAGGCAAACCCACTTTCCTTTCAGTATTTTGCTGCAATTGGCAGAAACAAGCATATTTGCTCATTCGGCCTGAAAATGCTTTTAAGCGCATAAAAACTTACACTCTTGATTTCTGGCTAAATAAAAGCTGTTGCAATGATATTTCCATGCTGAACTGAGTTGTTCTGGGTCAACTATGAAGGCAAACCCACTTTCCTTTCAGTATTTTGCTGCAATTGGCAGAAACAAGCATATTTGCTCATTCGGCCTGAAAATGCTTTTAAGCGCATAAAAACTTACACTCTTGATTTCTGGCTAAATAAAAGCTGTTGCAATGATATTTCCATGCTGAACTGAGTTGTTCTGGGTCAACTATGAAGGCAAACCCACTTTCCTTTCAGTATTTTGCTGCAATTGGCAGAAACAAGCATATTTGCTCATTCGGCCTGAAAATGCTTTTAAGCGCATAAAAACTTACACTCTTGATTTCTGGCTAAATAAAAGCTGTTGCAATGATATTTCCATGCTGAACTGAGTTGTTCTGGGTCAACTACGAAGGCAAACCCACTTTCCATTCAGTGTTTTGCTGCAATAGGCAGAAATCAGCTCATTTGGCCTGAAAATGCTTTTAAGCGAATAAAAACTTACACTCTTGATTTCTGGCTAAATAAAAGCTGTTGCAATGATATTTCCATGCTGAACTGAGTTGTTCTGGGTCAACTATGAAGGCAAACCCACTTTCCTTTCAGTATTTTGCTGCAATTGGCAGAAACAAGCATATTTGCTCATTCGGCCTGAAAATGCTTTTAAGCGCATAAAAACTTACACTCTTGATTTCTGGCTAAATAAAAGCTGTTGCAATGATATTTCCATGCTGAACTGAGTTGTTCTGGGTCAACTATGAAGGCAAACCCACTTTCCATTCAGTGTTTTGCTGCAATAGGCAGAAATCAGCTCATTTGGCCTGAAAATGCTTTTAAGCGAATAAAAACTTACACTTTTGATTTCTGGCTAAATAAAAGCTGTTGCAATGATATTTCCATGCTGAACTGAGTTGTTCTGGGTCAACTATGAAGGCAAACCCACTTTCCTTTCAGTATTTTGCTGCAATTGGCAGAAACAAGCATATTTGCTCATTCGGCCTGAAAATGCTTTTAAGCGCATAAAAACTTACACTCTTGATTTCTGGCTAAATAAAAGCTGTTGCAATGATATTTCCATGCTGAACTGAGTTGTTCTGGGTCAACTATGAAGGCAAACCCACTTTCCTTTCAGTATTTTGCTGCAATTGGCAGAAACAAGCATATTTGCTCATTCGGCCTGAAAATGCTTTTAAGCGCATAAAAACTTACACTCTTGATTTCTGGCTAAATAAAAGCTGTTGCAATGATATTTCCATGCTGAACTGAGTTGTTCTGGGTCAACTATGAAGGCAAACCCACTTTCCTTTCAGTATTTTGCTGCAATTGGCAGAAACAAGCATATTTGCTCATTCGGCCTGAAAATGCTTTTAATCGCATAAAAACTTACACTCTTGATTTCTGGCTAAATAAAAGCTGTTGCAATGATATTTCCATGCTGAACTGAGTTGTTCTGGGTCAACTATGAAGGCAAACCCACTTTCCTTTCAGTATTTTGCTGCAATTGGCAGAAACAAGCATATTTGCTCATTCGGCCTGAAAATGCTTTTAAGGGCATAAAAACTTACACTCTTGATTTCTGGCTAAATAAAAGCTGTTCCAATGATATTTCCATGCTGAACTGAGTTGTTCTGGGTCAACTATGAAGGCAAACCCACTTTCCTTTCAGTATTTTGCTGCAATTGGCAGAAACAAGCATATTTGCTCATTCGGCCTGAAAATGCTTTTAAGCGCATAAAAACTTACACTCTTGATTTCTGGGTAAATAAAAGCTGTTGCAATGATATTTCCATGCTGAACTGAGTTGTTCTGGGTCAACTATGAAGGCAAACCCACTTTCCATTCAGTGTTTTGCTGCAATAGGCAGAAATCAGCTCATTTGGCCTGAAAATGCTTTTAATCGCATAAAAACTTACACTCTTGATTTCTGGCTAAATAAAAGCTGTTGCAATGATATTTCCATGCTGAACTGAGTTGTTCTGGGTCAACTATGAAGGCAAACCCACTTTCCTTTCAGTATTTTGCTGCAATTGGCAGAAACAAGCATATTTGCTCATTCGGCCTGAAAATGCTTTTAAGCGCATAAAAACTTACACTCTTGATTTCTGGCTAAATAAAAGCTGTTGCAATGATATTTCCATGCTGAACTGAGTTGTTCTGGGTCAACTATGAAGGCAAACCCACTTTCCTTTCAGTATTTTGCTGCAATTGGCAGAAACAAGCATATTTGCTCATTCGGCCTGAAAATGCTTTTAAGCGAATAAAAACTTAGACTCTTGATTTCTGGCTAAATAAAAGCTGTTGCAATGATATTTCCATGCTGAACTGAGTTGTTCTGGGTCAACTATGAAGGCAAACCCACTTTCCTTTCAGTATTTTGCTGCAATTGGCAGAAACAAGCATATTTGCTCATTCGGCCTGAAAATGCTTTTAAGCGCATAAAAACTTACACTCTTGATTTCTGGCTAAATAAAAGCTGTTGCAATGATATTTCCATGCTGAACTGAGTTGTTCTGGGTCAACTATGAAGGCAAACCCACTTTCCTTTCAGTATTTTGCTGCAATTGGCAGAAACAAGCATATTTGCTCATTCGGCCTGAAAATGCTTTTAAGGGCATAAAAACTTACACTCTTGATTTCTGGCTAAATAAAAGCTGTTCCAATGATATTTCCATGCTGAACTGAGTTGTTCTGGGTCAACTATGAAGGCAAACCCACTTTCCTTTCAGTATTTTGCTGCAATTGGCAGAAACAAGCATATTTGCTCATTCGGCCTGAAAATGCTTTTAAGCGCATAAAAACTTACACTCTTGATTTCTGGCTAAATAAAAGCTGTTGCAATGATATTTCCATGCTGAACTGAGTTGTTCTGGGTCAACTATGAAGGCAAACCCACTTTCCTTTCAGTATTTTGCTGCAATTGGCAGAAACAAGCATATTTGCTCATTCGGCCTGAAAATTCTTTTAAGCGAATAAAAACTTACACTCTTGATTTCTGGCTAAATAAAAGCTGTTGCAATGATATTTCCATGCTAAACTGAGTTGTTCTGGGTCAACTATGAAGGCAAACCCACTTTCCATTCATTGTTTTGCTGCAATAGGCAGAAATCAGCACATTTGGCCTGAAAATGCTTTTAAGCGCATAAAAACTTACACTCTTGATTTCTGGCTAAATAAAAGCTGTTGCAATGATATTTCCATGCTGAACTGAGTTGTTCTGGGTCAACTATGAAGGCAAACCCACTTTCCTTTCTGTATTTTGCTGCAATTGGCAGAAACAAGCATATTTGCTCATTCGGCCTGAAAATGCTTTTAAGCGCATAAAAACTTACACTCTTGATTTCTGGCTAAATAAAAGCTGTTGCAATGATATTTCCATGCTGAACTGAGTTGTTCTGGGTCAACTATGAAGGCAAACCCACTTTCCATTCAGTGTTTTGCTGCAATAGGCAGAAATCAGCACTTTTGGCCTGAAAATGCTTTTAAGCGAATAAAAACTTACACTCTTGATTTCTGGCTAAATAAAAGCTGTTGCAATGATATTTCCATGCTGAACTGAGTTGTTCTGGGTCAACTATGAAGGCAAACCCACTTTCCTTTCAGTATTTTGTTGCAATTGGCAGAAACAAGCATATTTGCTCATTCGGCCTGAAAATGCTTTTAAGCGCATAAAAACTTACACTCTTGATTTCTGGCTAAATAAAAGCTGTTGCAATGATATTTCCATGCTGAACTGAGTTGTTCTGGGTCAACTATGAAGGCAAACCCACTTTCCTTTCAGTATTTTGCTGCAATTGGCAGAAACAAGCATATTTGCTCATTCGGCCTGAAAATGCTTTTAAGCGCATAAAAACTTACACTCTTGATTTGTGGCTAAATAAAAGCTGTTGCAATGATATTTCCATGCTGAACTGAGTTGTTCTGGGTCAACTATGAAGGCAAACCCACTTTCCATTCAGTGTTTTGCTGCAATAGGCAGAAATCAGCTCATTTGGCCTGAAAATGCTTTTAAGCGAATAAAAACTTATACTCTTAATTTCTGGCTAAATAAAAGCTGTTGCAATGATATTTCCATGCTGAACTGAGTTGTTCTGGGTCAACTATGAAGGCAAACCCACTTTCCATTCAGTATTTTGCTGCAATAGGCAGAAATCAGCTCATTTGGCCTGAAAATGCTTTTAAGCGAATAAAAACTTACACTTTTGATTTCTGGCTAAATAAAAGCTGTTGCAATGATATTTCCATGCTGAACTGAGTTGTTCTGGGTCAACTATGAAGGCAAACCCACTTTCCTTTCAGTATTTTGCTGCAATTGGCAGAAACAAGCATATTTGCTCATTCGGCCTGAAAATGCTTTTAAGCGCATAAAAACTTACACTCTTGATTTCTGGCTAAATAAAAGCTGTTGCAATGATATTTCCATGCTGAACTGAGTTGTTCTGGGTCAACTATGAAGGCAAACCCACTTTCCATTCAGTATTTTGCTGCAATTGGCAGAAACAAGCATATTTGTTCATTCGGCCTGAAAATGCTTTTAAGCGCATAAAAACTTACACTCTTGATTTCTAGCTAAATAAAAGCTGTTGCAATGATATTTCCATGCTGAACTGAGTTGTTCTGGGTCAACTATGAAGGCAAACCCACTTTCCTTTCAGTATTTTGCTGCAATTGGCAGAGACAAGCATATTTGCTCATTCGGCCTGAAAATGCTTTTAAGCGCATAAAAACTTACACTCTTGATTTCTGGCTAAATAAAAGCTGTTGCAATGATATTTCCATGCTGAACTGAGTTGTTCTGGGTCAACTATGAAGGCAAACCCACTTTCCATTCAGTGTTTTGCTGCAATAGGCAGAAATCAGCTCATTTGGCCTGAAAATGCTTTTAAGCGAATAAAAACTTACACTTTTGATTTCTGGCTAAATAAAAGCTGTTGCAATGATATTTCCATGCTGAACTGAGTTGTTCTGGGTCAACTATGAAGGCAAACCCACTTTCCATTCAGTGTTTTGCTGCAATAGGCAGAAATCAGCTCATTTGGCCTGAAAATGCTTTTAAGCGAATAAAAACTTACACTTTTGATTTCTGGCTAAATAAAAGCTGTTGCAATGATATTTCCATGCTGAACTGAGTTGTTCTGGGTCAACTATGAAGGCAAACCCACTTTCCTTTCAGTATTTTGCTGCAATTGGCAGAAACAAGCATATTTGCTCATTCGGCCTGAAAATGCTTTTAAGCGCATAAAAACTTACACTCTTGATTTCTGGCTAAATAAAAGCTGTTGCAATGATATTTCCATGCTGAACTGAGTTGTTCTGGGTCAACTATGAAGGCAAACCCACTTTCCTTTCAGTATTTTGCTGCAATTGGCAGAAACAAGCATATTTGCTCATTCGGCCTGAAAATGCTTTTAAGCGCATAAAAACTTACACTCTTGATTTCTGGCTAAATAAAAGCTGTTGCAATGATATTTTCATGCTGAACTGAGTTGTTCTGGGTCAACTATGAATGCAAACCCACTTTCCTTTCAGTATTTTGCTGCAATTGGCAGAAACAAGCATATTTGCTCATTCGGCCTGAAAATGCTTTTAAGCGCATAAAAACTTACACTCTTGATTTCTGGCTAAATAAAAGCTGTTGCAATGATATTTCCATGCTGAACTGAGTTGTTCTGGGTCAACTATGAAGGCAAACCCACTTTCCTTTCAGTATTTTGCTGCAATTGGCAGAAACAAGCATATTTGCTCATTTGGCCTGAAAATGCTTTTAAGCGCATAAAAACTTACACTCTTGATTTCTGGCTAAATAAAAGCTGTTGCAATGATATTTCCATGCTGAACTGAGTTGTTCTGGGTCAACTATGAAGGCAAACCCACTTTCCTTTCAGTATTTTGCTGCAATTGGCAGAAACAAGCATATTTGCTCATTCGGCCTGAAAATGCTTTTAAGCGCATAAAAACTTACACTCTTGATTTCTGGCTAAATAAAAGCTGTTGCAATCATATTTCCATGCTGAACTGAGTTGTTCTGGGTCAACTATGAAGGCAAACCCACTTTCCTTTCAGTATTTTGCTGCAATTGGCAGAAACAAGCATATTTGCTCATTCGGCCTGAAAATGCTTTTAAGCGCATAAAAACTTACACTCTTGATTTCTGGCTAAATAAAAGCTGTTGCAATGATATTTCCATGCTGAACTGAGTTGTTCTGGGTCAACTATGAAGGCAAACCCACTTTCCTTTCAGTATTTTGCTGCAATTGGCAGAAACAAGCATATTTGCTCATTCGGCCTGAAAATGCTTTTAAGCGCATAAAAACTTACACTCTTGATTTCTGGCTAAATAAAAGCTATTGCAATGATATTTCCATGCTGAACTGAGTTGTTCTGGGTCAACTATGAAGGCAAACCCACTTTCCTTTCAGTATTTTGCTGCAATTGGCAGAAACAAGCATATTTGCTCATTCGGCCTGAAAATGCTTTTAAGCGCATAAAAACTTACACTCTTGATTTCTGGCTAAATAAAAGCTGTTGCAATGATATTTCCATGCTGAACTGAGTTGTTCTGGGTCAACTATGAAGGCAAACCCACTTTCCATTCAGTATTTTGCTGCAATTGGCAGAAACAAGCATATTTGCTCATTCGGCCTGAAAATGCTTTTAAGCGCATAAAAACTTACACTCTTGATTTCTGGCTAAATAAAAGCTGTTGCAATGATATTTCCATGCTGAACTGAGTTGTTCTGGGTCAACTATGAAGGCAAACCCACTTTCCATTCAGTGTTTTGCTGCAATAGGCAGAAATCAGCACATTTGGCCTGAAAATGCTTTTAAGCGAATAAAAACTTACACTCTTGATTTCTGGCTAAATAAAAGCTGTTGCAATGATATTTCCATGCTGAACTGAGTTGTTCTGGGTCAACTATGAAGGCAAACCCACTTTCCTTTCAGTATTTTGTTGCAATTGGCAGAAACAAGCATATTTGCTCATTCGGCCTGAAAATGCTTTTAAGCGCATAAAAACTTACACTCTTGATTTCTGGCTAAATAAAAGCTGTTGCAATGATATTTCCATGCTGAACTGAGTTGTTCTGGGTCAACTATGAAGGCAAACCCACTTTCCTTTCAGTATTTTGCTGCAATTGGCAGAAACAAGCATATTTGCTCATTCGGCCTGAAAATGCTTTTAAGCGCATAAAAACTTACACTCTTGATTTGTGGCTAAATAAAAGCTGTTGCAATGATATTTCCATGCTGAACTGAGTTGTTCTGGGTCAACTATGAAGGCAAACCCACTTTCCATTCAGTGTTTTGCTGCAATAGGCAGAAATCAGCTCATTTGGCCTGAAAATGCTTTTAAGCGAATAAAAACTTATACTCTTAATTTCTGGCTAAATAAAAGCTGTTGCAATGATATTTCCATGCTGAACTGAGTTGTTCTGGGTCAACTATGAAGGCAAACCCACTTTCCATTCAGTGTTTTGCTGCAATAGGCAGAAATCAGCTCATTTGGCCTGAAAATGCTTTTAAGCGAATAAAAACTTACACTTTTGATTTCTGGCTAAATAAAAGCTGTTGCAATGATATTTCCATGCTGAACTGAGTTGTTCTGGGTCAACTATGAAGGCAAACCCACTTTCCTTTCAGTATTTTGCTGCAATTGGCAGAAACAAGCATATTTGCTCATTCGGCCTGAAAATGCTTTTAAGCGCATAAAAACTTACACTCTTGATTTCTGGCTAAATAAAAGCTGTTGCAATGATATTTCCATGCTGAACTGAGTTGTTCTGGGTCAACTATGAAGGCAAACCCACTTTCCATTCAGTATTTTGCTGCAATTGGCAGAAACAAGCATATTTGTTCATTCGGCCTGAAAATGCTTTTAAGCGCATAAAAACTTACACTCTTGATTTCTAGCTAAATAAAAGCTGTTGCAATGATATTTCCATGCTGAACTGAGTTGTTCTGGGTCAACTATGAAGGCAAACCCACTTTCCTTTCAGTATTTTGCTGCAATTGGCAGAAACAAGCATATTTGCTCATTCGGCCTGAAAATGCTTTTAAGCGCATAAAAACTTACACTCTTGATTTCTGGCTAAATAAAAGCTGTTGCAATGATATTTCCATGCTGAACTGAGTTGTTCTGGGTCAACTATGAAGGCAAACCCACTTTCCATTCAGTGTTTTGCTGCAATAGGCAGAAATCAGCTCATTTGGCCTGAAAATGCTTTTAAGCGAATAAAAACTTACACTTTTGATTTCTGGCTAAATAAAAGCTGTTGCAATGATATTTCCATGCTGAACTGAGTTGTTCTGGGTCAACTATGAAGGCAAACCCACTTTCCATTCAGTGTTTTGCTGCAATAGGCAGAAATCAGCTCATTTGGCCTGAAAATGCTTTTAAGCGAATAAAAACTTACACTTTTGATTTCTGGCTAAATAAAAGCTGTTGCAACGATATTTCCATGCTGAACTGAGTTGTTCTGGGTCAACTATGAAGGCAAACCCACTTTCCTTTCAGTATTTTGCTGCAATTGGCAGAAACAAGCATATTTGCTCATTCGGCCTGAAAATGCTTTTAAGCGCATAAAAACTTACACTCTTGATTTCTGGCTAAATAAAAGCTGTTGCAATGATATTTCCATGCTGAACTGAGTTGTTCTGGGTCAACTATGAAGGCAAACCCACTTTCCTTTCAGTATTTTGCTGCAATTGGCAGAAACAAGCATATTTGCTCATTCGGCCTGAAAATGCTTTTAAGCGCATAAAAACTTACACTCTTGATTTCTGGCTAAATAAAAGCTGTTGCAATGATATTTTCATGCTGAACTGAGTTGTTCTGGGTCAACTATGAATGCAAACCCACTTTCCTTTCAGTATTTTGCTGCAATTGGCAGAAACAAGCATATTTGCTCATTCGGCCTGAAAATGCTTTTAAGCGCATAAAAACTTACACTCTTGATTTCTGGCTAAATAAAAGCTGTTGCAATGATATTTCCATGCTGAACTGAGTTGTTCTGGGTCAACTATGAAGGCAAACCCACTTTCCTTTCAGTATTTTGCTGCAATTGGCAGAAACAAGCATATTTGCTCATTTGGCCTGAAAATGCTTTTAAGCGCATAAAAACTTACACTCTTGATTTCTGGCTAAATAAAAGCTGTTGCAATGATATTTCCATGCTGAACTGAGTTGTTCTGGGTCAACTATGAAGGCAAACCCACTTTCCTTTCAGTATTTTGCTGCAATTGGCAGAAACAAGCATATTTGCTCATTCGGCCTGAAAATGCTTTTAAGCGCATAAAAACTTACACTCTTGATTTCTGGCTAAATAAAAGCTGTTGCAATCATATTTCCATGCTGAACTGAGTTGTTCTGGGTCAACTATGAAGGCAAACCCACTTTCCTTTCAGTATTTTGCTGCAATTGGCAGAAACAAGCATATTTGCTCATTCGGCCTGAAAATGCTTTTAAGCGCATAAAAACTTACACTCTTGATTTCTGGCTAAATAAAAGCTGTTGCAATGATATTTCCATGCTGAACTGAGTTGTTCTGGGTCAACTATGAAGGCAAACCCACTTTCCTTTCAGTATTTTGCTGCAATTGGCAGAAACAAGCATATTTGCTCATTCGGCCTGAAAATGCTTTTAAGCGCATAAAAACTTACACTCTTGATTTCTGGCTAAATAAAAGCTATTGCAATGATATTTCCATGCTGAACTGAGTTGTTCTGGGTCAACTATGAAGGCAAACCCACTTTCCTTTCAGTATTTTGCTGCAATTGGCAGAAACAAGCATATTTGCTCATTCGGCCTGAAAATGCTTTTAAGCGCATAAAAACTTACACTCTTGATTTCTGGCTAAATAAAAGCTGTTGCAATGATATTTCCATGCTGAACTGAGTTGTTCTGGGTCAACTATGAAGGCAAACCCACTTTCCATTCAGTATTTTGCTGCAATTGGCAGAAACAAGCATATTTGCTCATTCGGCCTGAAAATGCTTTTAAGCGCATAAAAACTTACACTCTTGATTTCTGGCTAAATAAAAGCTGTTGCAATGATATTTCCATGCTGAACTGAGTTGTTCTGGGTCAACTATGAAGGCAAACCCACTTTCCATTCAGTGTTTTGCTGCAATAGGCAGAAATCAGCTCATTTGGCCTGAAAATGCTTTTAAGCGAATAAAAACTTACACTTTTGATTTCTGGCTAAATAAAAGCTGTTGCAATGATATTTCCATGCTGAACTGAGTTGTTCTGGGTCAACTATGAAGGCAAACCCACTTTCCTTTCTGTATTTTGCTGCAATTGGCAGAAACAAGCATATTTGCTCATTCGGCCTGAAAATGCTTTTAAGCGCATAAAAACTTACACTCTTGATTTCTGGCTAAATAAAAGCTGTTGCAATGATATTTCCATGCTGAACTGAGTTGTTCTGGGTCAACTATGAAGGCAAACCCACTTTCCTTTCAGTATTTTGCTGCAATTGGCAGAAACAAGCATATTTGCTCATTCGGCCTGAAAATGCTTTTAAGCGCATAAAAACTTACACTCTTGATTTCTGGCTAAATAAAAGCTGTTGCAATGATATTTCCATGCTGAACTGAGTTGTTCTGGGTCAACTATGAAGGCAAACCCACTTTCCTTTCAGTATTTTGCTGCAATTGGCAGAAACAAGCATATTTGCTCATTCGGCCTGAAAATGCTTTTAAGCGCATAAAAACTTACACTCTTGATTTCTGGCTAAATAAAAGCTGTTGCAATGATATTTCCATGCTGAACTGAGTTGTTCTGGGTCAACTATGAAGGCAAACCCACTTTCCTTTCAGTATTTTGCTGCAATTGGCAGAAACAAGCATATTTGCTCATTCGGCCTGAAAATGCTTTTAAGGGCATAAAAACTTACACTCTTGATTTCTGGCTAAATAAAAGCTGATGCAATGATATTTCCATGCTGAACTGAGTTGTTCTGGGTCAACTATGAAGGCAAACCCACTTTCCTTTCAGTATTTTGCTGCAATTGGCAGAAACAAGCATATTTGCTCATTCGGCCTGAAAATGCTTTTAAGCGCATAAAAACTTACACTCTTGATTTCTGGCTAAATAAAAGCTGTTGCAATGATATTTCCATGCTGAACTGAGTTGTTCTGGGTCAACTATGAAGGCAAACCCACTTTCCATTCAGTGTTTTGCTGCAATAGGCAGAAATCAGCTCATTTGGCCTGAAAATGCTTTTAAGCGAATAAAAACTTACACTTTTGATTTCTGGCTAAATAAAAGCTGTTGCAATGATATTTCCATGCTGAACTTAGTTGTTCTGGGTCAACTATGAAGGCAAACCCACTTTCCTTTCAGTATTTTGCTGCAATTGGCAGAAACAAGCATATTTGCTCATTCGGCCTGAAAATGCTTTTAAGCGCATAAAAACTTACACTCTTGATTTCTGGCTAAATAAAAGCTGTTGCAATGATATTTCCATGCTGAACTGAGTTGTTCTGGGTCAACTATGAAGGCAAACCCACTTTCCATTCAGTGTTTTGCTGCAATTGGCAGAAACAAGCATATTTGCTCATTCGGCCTGAAAATGCTTTTAAGCGCATAAAAACTTACACTCTTGATTTCTGGCTAAATAAAAGCTGTTGCAATGATATTTCCATGCTGAACTGAGTTGTTCTGGGTCAACTATGAAGGCAAACCCACTTTCCTTTCAGTATTTTGCTGCAATTGGCAGAAACAAGCATATTTGCTCATTCGGCCTGAAAATGCTTTTAAGCGCATAAAAACTTACACTCTTGATTTCTAGCTAAATAAAAGCTGTTGCAATGATATTTCCATGCTGAACTGAGTTGTTCTGGGTCAACTATGAAGGCAAACCCACTTTCCTTTCAGTATTTTGCTGCAATTGGCAGAAACAAGCATATTTGCTCATTCGGCCTGAAAATGCTTTTAAGCGCATAAAAACTTACACTCTTGATTTCTGGCTAAATAAAAGCTGTTGCAATGATATTTCCATGCTGAACTGAGTTGTTCTGGGTCAACTATGAAGGCAAACCCACTTTCCTTTCAGTATTTTGCTGCAATTGGCAGAAACAAGCATATTTGCTCATTCGGCCTGAAAATGCTTTTAAGCGCATAAAAACTTACACTCTTGATTTCTGGCTAAATAAAAGCTGTTGCAATGATATTTCCATGCTGAACTGAGTTGTTCTGGGTCAACTATGAAGGCAAACCCACTTTCCATTCAGTGTTTTGCTGCAATAGGCAGAAATCAGCTCATTTGGCCTGAAAATGCTTTTAAGCGAATAAAAACTTACACTTTTGATTTCTGGCTAAATAAAAGCTGTTGCAATGATATTTCCATGCTGAACTGAGTTGTTCTGGGTCAACTATGAAGGCAAACCCACTTTCCTTTCAGTATTTTGCTGCAATTGGCAGAAACAAGCATATTTGCTCATTCGGCCTGAAAATGCTTTTAAGCGCATAAAAACTTACACTCTTGATTTCTGGCTAAATAAAAGCTGTTGCAATGATATTTCCATGCTGAACTGAGTTGTTCTGGGTCAACTATGAAGGCAAACCCACTTTCCTTTCAGTATTTTGCTGCAATTGGCAGAAACAAGCATATTTGCTCATTCGGCCTGAAAATGCTTTTAAGCGCATAAAAACTTACACTCTTGATTTCTAGCTAAATAAAAGCTGTTGCAATGATATTTCCATGCTGAACTGAGTTGTTCTGGGTCAACTATGAAGGCAAACCCACTTTCCTTTCAGTATTTTGCTGCAATTGGCAGAAACAAGCATATTTGCTCATTCGGCCTGAAAATGCTTTTAAGCGCATAAAAACTTACACTCTTGATTTCTGGCTAAATAAAAGCTGTTGCAATGATATTTCCATGCTGAACTGAGTTGTTCTGGGTCAACTATGAAGGCAAACCCACTTTCCATTCAGTGTTTTGCTGCAATAGGCAGAAATCAGCTCATTTGGCCTGAAAATGCTTTTAAGCGAATAAAAACTTACACTTTTGATTTCTGGCTAAATAAAAGCTGTTGCAATGATATTTCCATGCTGAACTGAGTTGTTCTGGGTCAACTATGAAGGCAAACCCACTTTCCTTTCAGTATTTTGCTGCAATTGGCAGAAACAAGCATATTTGCTCATTCGGCCTGAAAATGCTTTTAAGCGCATAAAAACTTACACTCTTGATTTCTGGCTAAATAAAAGCTGTTGCAATGATATTTCCATGCTGAACTGAGTTGTTCTGGGTCAACTATGAAGGCAAACCCACTTTCCATTCAGTGTTTTGCTGCAATAGGCAGAAATCAGCTCATTTGGCCTGAAAATGCTTTTAAGCGAATAAAAACTTACACTTTTGATTTCTGGCTAAATAAAAGCTGTTGCAATGATATTTCCATGCTGAACTGAGTTGTTCTGGGTCAACTATGAAGGCAAACCCACTTTCCTTTCAGTATTTTGCTGCAATTGGCAGAAACAAGCATATTTGCTCATTCGGCCTGAAAATGCTTTTAAGCGCATAAAAACTTACACTCTTGATTTCTAGCTAAATAAAAGCTGTTGCAATGATATTTCCATGCTGAACTGAGTTGTTCTGGGTCAACTATGAAGGCAAACCCACTTTCCTTTCAGTATTTTGCTGCAATTGGCAGAAACAAGCATATTTGCTCATTCGGCCTGAAAATGCTTTTAAGCGCATAAAAACTTACACTCTTGATTTCTGGCTAAATAAAAGCTGTTGCAATGATATTTCCATGCTGAACTGAGTTGTTCTGGGTCAACTATGAAGGCAAACCCACTTTCCATTCAGTGTTTTGCTGCAATAGGCAGAAATCAGCTCATTTGGCCTGAAAATGCTTTTAAGCGAATAAAAACTTACACTTTTGATTTCTGGCTAAATAAAAGCTGTTGCAATGATATTTCCATGCTGAACTGAGTTGTTCTGGGTCAACTATGAAGGCAAACCCACTTTCCTTTCAGTATTTTGCTGCAATTGGCAGAAACAAGCATATTTGCTCATTCGGCCTGAAAATGCTTTTAAGCGCATAAAAACTTACACTCTTGATTTCTGGCTAAATAAAAGCTGTTGCAATGATATTTCCATGCTGAACTGAGTTGTTCTGGGTCAACTATGAAGGCAAACCCACTTTCCATTCAGTGTTTTGCTGCAATAGGCAGAAATCAGCTCATTTGGCCTGAAAATGCTTTTAAGCGAATAAAAACTTACACTTTTGATTTCTGGCTAAATAAAAGCTGTTGCAATGATATTTCCATGCTGAACTGAGTTGTTCTGGGTCAACTATGAAGGCAAACCCACTTTCCTTTCAGTATTTTGCTGCAATTGGCAGAAACAAGCATATTTGCTCATTCGGCCTGAAAATGCTTTTAAGCGCATAAAAACTTACACTCTTGATTTCTGGCTAAATAAAAACTGTTGCAATGATATTTCCATGCTGAACTGAGTTGTTCTGGGTCAACTATGAAGGCAAACCCACTTTCCATTCAGTGTTTTGCTGCAATAGGCAGAAATCAGCTCATTTGGCCTGAAAATGCTTTTAAGCGAATAAAAACTTACACTTTTGATTTCTGGCTAAATAAAAGCTGTTGCAATGATATTTCCATGCTGAACTGAGTTGTTCTGGGTCAACTATGAAGGCAAACCCACTTTCCTTTCAGTATTTTGCTGCAATTGGCAGAAACAAGCATATTTGCTCATTCGGCCTGAAAATGCTTTTAAGCGCATAAAAACTTACACTCTTGATTTCTAGCTAAATAAAAGCTGTTGCAATGATATTTCCATGCTGAACTGAGTTGTTCTGGGTCAACTATGAAGGCAAACCCACTTTCCTTTCAGTATTTTGCTGCAATTGGCAGAAACAAGCATATTTGCTCATTCGGCCTGAAAATGCTTTTAAGCGCATAAAAACTTACACTCTTGATTTCTGGCTAAATAAAAGCTGTTGCAATGATATTTCCATGCTGAACTGAGTTGTTCTGGGTCAACTATGAAGGCAAACCCACTTTCCTTTCAGTATTTTGCTGCAATTGGCAGAAACAAGCATATTTGCTCATTCGGCCTGAAAATGCTTTTAAGCGCATAAAAACTTACACTCTTGATTTCTGGCTAAATAAAAGCTGTTGCAATGATATTTCCATGCTGAACTGAGTTGTTCTGGGTCAACTATGAAGGCAAACCCACTTTCCTTTCAGTATTTTGCTGCAATTGGCAGAAACAAGCATATTTGCTCATTCGGCCTGAAAATGCTTTTAAGCGCATAAAAACTTACACTCTTGATTTCTGGCTAAATAAAAGCTGTTGCAATGATATTTCCATGCTGAACTGAGTTGTTCTGGGTCAACTATGAAGGCAAACCCACTTTCCTTTCAGTATTTTGCTGCAATTGGCAGAAACAAGCATATTTGCTCATTCGGCCTGAAAATGCTTTTAAGCGCATAAAAACTTACACTCTTGATTTCTGGCTAAATAAAAGCTGTTGCAATGATATTTCCATGCTGAACTGAGTTGTTCTGGGTCAACTATGAAGGCAAACCCACTTTCCATTCAGTGTTTTGCTGCAATAGGCAGAAATCAGCTCATTTGGCCTGAAAATGCTTTTAAGCGAATAAAAACTTACACTTTTGATTTCTGGCTAAATAAAAGCTGTTGCAATGATATTTCCATGCTGAACTGAGTTGTTCTGGGTCAACTATGAAGGCAAACCCACTTTCCTTTCAGTATTTTGCTGCAATTGGCAGAAACAAGCATATTTGCTCATTCGGCCTGAAAATGCTTTTAAGCGCATAAAAACTTACACTCTTGATTTCTGGCTAAATAAAAGCTGTTGCAATGATATTTCCATGCTGAACTGAGTTGTTCTGGGTCAACTATGAAGGCAAACCCACTTTCCTTTCAGTATTTTGCTGCAATTGGCAGAAACAAGCATATTTGCTCATTCGGCCTGAAAATGCTTTTAAGCGCATAAAAACTTACACTCTTGATTTCTGGCTAAATAAAAGCTGTTGCAATGATATTTCCATGCTGAACTGAGTTGTTCTGGGTCAACTATGAAGGCAAACCCACTTTCCTTTCAGTATTTTGCTGCAATTGGCAGAAACAAGCATATTTGCTCATTCGGCCTGAAAATGCTTTTAAGCGCATAAAAACTTACACTCTTGATTTCTGGCTAAATAAAAGCTGTTGCAATGATATTTCCATGCTGAACTGAGTTGTTCTGGGTCAACTATGAAGGCAAACCCACTTTCCTTTCAGTATTTTGCTGCAATTGGCAGAAACAAGCATATTTGCTCATTCGGCCTGAAAATGCTTTTAAGCGCATAAAAACTTACACTCTTGATTTCTAGCTAAATAAAAGCTGTTGCAATGATATTTCCATGCTGAACTGAGTTGTTCTGGGTCAACTATGAAGGCAAACCCACTTTCCTTTCAGTATTTTGCTGCAATTGGCAGAAACAAGCATATTTGCTCATTCGGCCTGAAAATGCTTTTAAGCGCATAAAAACTTACACTCTTGATTTCTGGCTAAATAAAAGCTGTTGCAATGATATTTCCATGCTGAACTGAGTTGTTCTGGGTCAACTATGAAGGCAAACCAACTTTCCATTCAGTGTTTTGCTGCAATAGGCAGAAATCAGCTCATTTGGCCTGAAAATGCTTTTAAGCGAATAAAAACTTACACTTTTGATTTCTGGCTAAATAAAAGCTGTTGCAATGATATTTCCATGCTGAACTGAGTTGTTCTGGGTCAACTATGAAGGCAAACCCACTTTCCTTTCAGTATTTTGCTGCAATTGGCAGAAACAAGCATATTTGCTCATTCGGCCTGAAAATGCTTTTAAGGGCATAAAAACTTACACTCTTGATTTCTGGCTAAATAAAAGCTGTTGCAATGATATTTCCATGCTGAACTGAGTTGTTCTGGGTCAACTATGAAGGCAAACCCACTTTCCTTTCAGTATTTTGCTGCAATTGGCAGAAACAAGCATATTTGTTCATTCGGCCTGAAAATGCTTTTAAGCGCATAAAAACTTACACTCTTGATTTCTAGCTAAATAAAAGCTGTTGCAATGATATTTCCATGCTGAACTGAGTTGTTCTGGGTCAACTATGAAGGCAAACCCACTTTCCATTCAGTATTTTGCTGCAATTGGCAGAAACAAGCATATTTGCTCATTCGGCCTGAAAATGCTTTTAAGCGAATAAAAACTTATACTCTTGATTTCTGGCTAAATAAAAGCTGTTGCAATGATATTTCCATGCTGAACTGAGTTGTTCTGGGTCAACTATGAAGGCAAACCCACTTTCCATTCAGTGTTTTGCTGCAATAGGCAGAAATCAGCTCATTTGGCCTGAAAATGCTTTTAAGCGAATAAAAACTTACACTTTTGATTTCTGGCTAAATAAAAGCTGTTGCAATGATATTTCCATGCTGAACTGAGTTGTTCTGGGTCAACTATGAAGGCAAACCCACTTTCCATTCAGTGTTTTGCTGCAATAGGCAGAAATCAGCTCATTTGGCCTGAAAATGCTTTTAAGCAAATAAAAACTTACACTCTTGATTTCTGGCTAAATAAAAGCTGTTGCAATGATATTTCCATGCTGAACTGAGTTGTTCTGGGTCAACTATGAAGGCAAACCCACTTTCCTTTCAGTATTTTGCTGCAATTGGCAGAAACAAGCATATTTGCTCATTCGGCCTGAAAATGCTTTTAAGCGCATAAAAACTTACACTCTTGATTTCTGGCAAAATAAAAGCTGTTGCAATGATATTTCCATGCTGAACTGAGTTGTTCTGGGTCAACTATGAAGGCAAACCCACTTTCCTTTCAGTATTTTGCTGCAATTGGCAGAAACAAGCATATTTGCTCATTCGGCCTGAAAATGCTTTTAAGCGCATAAAAACTTACACTCTTGATTTCTGGCTAAATAAAAGCTGTTGCAATGATATTTCCATGCTGAACTGAGTTGTTCTGGGTCAACTATGAAGGCAAACCCACTTTCCATTCAGTGTTTTGCTGCAATAGGCAGAAATCAGCTCATTTGGCCTGAAAATGCTTTTAAGCGCATAAAAACTTACACTCTTGATTTCTGGCTAAATAAAAGCTGTTGCAATGATATTTCCATGCTGAACTGAGTTGTTCTGGGTCAACTATGAAGGCAAACCCACTTTCCTTTCAGTATTTTGCTGCAATTGGCAGAAACAAGCATATTTGCTCATTCGGCCTGAAAATGCTTTTAAGCGCATAAAAACTTACACTCTTGATTTCTGGCTAAATAAAAGCTGTTGCAATGATATTTCCATGCTGAACTGAGTTGTTCTGGGTCAACTATGAAGGCAAACCCACTTTCCTTTCAGTATTTTGCTGCAATTGGCAGAAACAAGCATATTTGTTCATTCGGCCTGAAAATGCTTTTAAGCGCATAAAAACTTACACTCTTGATTTCTAGCTAAATAAAAGCTGTTGCAATGATATTTCCATGCTGAACTGAGTTGTTCTGGGTCAACTATGAAGGCAAACCCACTTTCCTTTCAGTATTTTGCTGCAATTGGCAGAAACAAGCATATTTGCTCATTCGGCCTGAAAATGCTTTTAAGCGCATAAAAACTTACACTCTTGATTTCTGGCTAAATAAAAGCTGTTGCAATGATATTTCCATGCTGAACTGAGTTGTTCTGGGTCAACTATGAAGGCAAACCCACTTTCCATTCAGTGTTTTGCTGCAATAGGCAGAAATCAGCTCATTTGGCCTGAAAATGCTTTTAAGCGAATAAAAACTTACACTTTTGATTTCTGGCTAAATAAAAGCTGTTGCAATGATATTTCCATGCTGAACTGAGTTGTTCTGGGTCAACTATGAAGGCAAACCCACTTTCCTTTCAGTATTTTGCTGCAATTGGCAGAAACAAGCATATTTGCTCATTCGGCCTGAAAATGCTTTTAAGCGCATAAAAACTTACACTCTTGATTTCTGGCTAAATAAAAGCTGTTGCAATTATATTTCCATGCTGAACTGAGTTGTTCTGGGTCAACTATGAAGGCAAACCCACTTTCCTTTCAGTATTTTGCTGCAATTGGCAGAAACAAGCATATTTGCTCATTCGGCCTGAAAATGCTTTTAAGCGCATAAAAACTTACACTCTTGATTTCTGGCTAAATAAAAGCTGTTGCAATGATATTTCCATGCTGAACTGAGTTGTTCTGGGTCAACTATGAAGGCAAACCCACTTTCCATTCAGTGTTTTGCTGCAATAGGCAGAAATCAGCTCATTTGGCCTGAAAATGCTTTTAAGCGAATAAAAACTTACACTTTTGATTTCTGGCTAAATAAAAGCTGTTGCAATGATATTTCCATGCTGAACTGAGTTGTTCTGGGTCAACTATGAAGGCAAACCCACTTTCCTTTCAGTATTTTGCTGCAATTGGCAGAAACAAGCATATTTGCTCATTCGGCCTGAAAATGCTTTTAAGCGCATAAAAACTTACACTCTTGATTTCTGGCTAAATAAAAGCTGTTGCAATGATATTTCCATGCTGAACTGAGTTGTTCTGGGTCAACTATGAAGGCAAACCCACTTTCCTTTCAGTATTTTGCTGCAATTGGCAGAAACAAGCATATTTGCTCATTCGGCCTGAAAATGCTTTTAAGCGCATAAAAACTTACACTCTTGATTTCTAGCTAAATAAAAGCTGTTGCAATGATATTTCCATGCTGAACTGAGTTGTTCTGGGTCAACTATGAAGGCAAACCCACTTTCCTTTCAGTATTTTGCTGCAATTGGCAGAAACAAGCATATTTGTTCATTCGGCCTTAAAATGCTTTTAAGCGCATAAAAACTTACACTCTTGATTTCTGGCTAAATAAAAGCTGTTGCAATGATATTTCCATGCTGAACTGAGTTGTTCTGGGTCAACTATGAAGGCAAACCCACTTTCCATTCAGTGTTTTCCTCCAATAGGCAGAAATCAGCACATTTGGCCTGAAAATGCTTTTAAGCGAATAAAAACTTACACTCTTGATTTCTGGCTAAATAAAAGCTGTTGCAATGATATTTCCATGCTGAACTGAGTTGTTCTGGGTCAACTATGAAGGCAAACCCACTTTCCTTTCAGTATTTTGCTGCAATTGGCAGAAACAAGCATATTTGCTCATTCGGCCTGAAAATGCTTTTAAGCGCATAAAAACTTACACTCTTGATTTCTGGCTAAATAAAAGCTGTTGCAATGATATTTCCATGCTGAACTGAGTTGTTCTGGGTCAACTATGAAGGCAAACCCACTTTCCATTCAGTGTTTTGCTGCAATTGGCAGAAATCAGCTCATTTGGCCTGAAAATGCTTTTAAGCGCATAAAAACTTACAGTCTTGATTTCTGGCTAAATAAAAGCTGTTGCAATGATATTTCCATGCTGAACTGAGTTGTTCTGGGTCAACTATGAAGGCAAACCCACTTTCCTTTCAGTATTTTGCTGCAATTGGCAGAAACAAGCATATTTGTTCATTCGGCCTGAAAATGCTTTTAAGCGCATAAAAACTTACACTCTTGATTTCTGGCTAAATAAAAGCAGTTGCAATGATATTTCCATGCTGAACTGAGTTGTTCTGGGTCAACTATGAAGGCAAACCCACTTTCCTTTCAGTATTTTGCTGCAATTGGCAGAAACAAGCATATTTGCTCATTCGGCCTGAAAATGCTTTTAAGCGCATAAAAACTTACACTCTTGATTTCTGGCTAAATAAAAGCTGTTGCAATGATATTTCCATGCTGAACTGAGTTGTTCTGGGTCAACTATGAAGGCAAAGCCACTTTCCTTTCAGTATTTTGCTGCAATTGGCAGAAACAAGCATATTTGCTCATTCGGCCTGAAAATGCTTTTAAGCGCATAAAAACTTACAGTCTTGATTTCTGGCTAAATAAAAGCTGTTGCAATGATATTTCCATGCTGAACTGAGTTGTTCTGGGTCAACTATGAAGGCAAACCCACTTTCCTTTCAGTATTTTGCTGCAATTGGCAGAAACAAGCATATTTGTTCATTCGGCCTGAAAATGCTTTTAAGCGCATAAAAACATACACTCTTGATTTCTGGCTAAATAAAAGCTGTTGCAATGATATTTCCATGCTGAACTGAGTTGTTCTGGGTCAACTATGAAGGCAAACCCACTTTCCATTCAGTGTTTTGCTGCAATAGGCAGAAATCAGCTCATTTGGCCTGAAAATGCTTTTAAGCGAATAAAAACTTACACTCTTGATTTCTGGCTAAATAAAAGCTGTTGCAATGATATTTCCATGCTGAACTGAGTTGTTCTGGGTCAACTATGAAGGCAAACCCACTTTCCTTTCAGTATTTTGCTGCAATTGGCAGAAACAAGCATATTTGCTCATTCGGCCTGAAAATGCTTTTAAGCGCATAAAAACTTACACTCTTGATTTCTGGCTAAATAAAAGCTGTTGCAATGATATTTCCATGCTGAACTGAGTTGTTCTGGGTCAACTATGAAGGCAAACCCACTTTCCTTTCAGTATTTTGCTGCAATTGGCAGAAACAAGCATATTTGCTCATTCGGCCTGAAAATGCTTTTAAGCGCATAAAAACTTACACTCTTGATTTCTGGCTAAATAAAAGCTGTTGCAATGATATTTCCATGCTGAACTGAGTTGTTCTGGGTCAACTATGAAGGCAAACCCACTTTCCTTTCAGTATTTTGCTGCAATTGGCAGAAACAAGCATATTTGCTCATTCGGCCTGAAAATGCTTTTAAGCGCATAAAAACTTACACTCTTGATTTCTGGCTAAATAAAAGCTGTTGCAATGATATTTCCATGCTGAACTGAGTTGTTCTGGGTCAACTATGAAGGCAAACCCACTTTCCTTTCAGTATTTTGCTGCAATAAGCAGAAATCAGCTCATTTCGCCTGAAAATGCTTTTAAGCGCATAAAAACTTACACTCTTGATTTCTGGCTAAATAAAAGCTGTTGCAATGATATTTCCATGCTGAACTGAGTTGTTCTGTGTCAAATATGAAGGCAAACCCACTTTCCTTTCAGTATTTTGCTGCAATTGGCAGAAACAAGCATATTTGCCCATTCGGCCTGAAAATGCTTTTAAGTGCATAAAAATTTAAACTCTTGATTTCTGGCTAAATAAAAGCTGTTGCAATGATATTTCCATGCTGAACTGAGTTGTTCTGTGTCAAATATGAAGGCAAACCCACTTTCCTTTCAGTATTTTGCTGCAATTGGCAGAAACAAGCATATTTGCTCATTCGGCCTGAAAATGCTTTTAAGCGCATAAAAACTTACACTCTTGATTTCTGGCTAAATAAAAGCTGTGGCAATGATATTTCCATGCTGAACTGAGTTGTTCTGGGTCAAATATGAAGGCAAACCCACTTTGCTTTCAGTATTTTGCTGCAATTCGCAGAAATCAGCTCATTTGGCCTGAAAATGCTTTTAAGCGCATAAAAACTTACACTCTTGATTTCTGGCTAAATAAAAGCTGTGGCAATGATATTTCCATGCTGAACTGAGTTGTTCTGGGTCAAATATGAAGGCAAACCCACTTTCCTTTCAGTATTTTGCTGCAATTGGCAGAAACAAGCATATTTGCTTATTCGGCCTGAAAATGCTTTTAAGCGCATAAAAACTTACACTCTTGATTTCTGGCTAAATAAAAGCTGTTGCAATGATATTTCCATGCTGAACTGAGTTGTTCTGGGTCAAATATGAAGGCAAACCCACTTTCCTTTCAGTATTTTGCTGCAATAAGCAGAAATCACCTCATTTCGCCTGAAAATGCTTTTAAACGCATAAAAACTTACACTCTTGATTTCTGGCTAAATAAAAGCTGTTGCAATGATATTTCCATGCTGAACTGAGTTGTTCTGGGTCAAATATGAAGGCAAACCCACTTTCCTTTCAGTATTTGCTGCAATTGGCAGAAACAAGCATATTTGCTCATTCGGCCTGAAAATGCTTTTAAGCGCATAAAAACGTACACTCTTGATTTCTGGCTAAATAAAAGCTGTTGCAATGATATTTCCATGCTGAACTGAGTTGTTCTGTGTCAAATATTAAGGCAAACCCACTTTCCTTTCAGTATTTTGCTGCAATAAGCAGAAATCAGCTCATTTCGCCTGAAAATGCTTTTAAGCGCATAAAAACTTACACTCTTGATTTCTGGCTAAATAAAAGCTGTTGCAATGATATTTCCATGCTGAACTGAGTTGTTCTGGGTCAAATATGAAGGCAAACCCACTTTCCTTTCAGTATTTTGCTGCAATTGGCAGAAACAAGCATATTTGCTCATTCGGCCTGAAAATGCTTTTAAGCGTATAAAAAACTTACACTCTTGATTTCTGGCTAAATAAAAGCTGTTGCAATGATATTTCCATGCTGAACTGTGTTGTTCTGTGTCAAATATGAAGGCAAACCCACTTTCCTTTCAGTATTTCGCTGCAATAAGCAGAAATCAGCTCATTTGGCCTGAAAATGCTTTTAAGCGCATAAAAACTTACACTCTTGATTTCTGGCTAAATAAAAGCTGTTGCAATGATATTTCCATGCTGAACTGAGTTGTTCTGGGTCAACTATGAAGGCAAACCCACTTTCCTTTCAGTATTTTGCTGCAATTGGCAGAAATCAGCTCATATGACCTGAAAATGCTTTTAAGCGCATAAAAACTTACACTCTTGATTTCTGGCTAAATAAAAGCTGTTGCAATGATATTTCCATGCTGAACTGAGTTGTTCTGGGTTAAATATGAAGGCAAACCCACTTTCCTTTCAGTATTTTGCTGCAATTGGCAGAAACAAGCATATTTGCCCATTCGGCCTGAAAATGCTTTAAGCGCATAAAAACTTACACTCTTGATTTCTGACTAAATAAAAGCTGTTGCAATGATATTTCCATGCTGAACTGAGTTGTTCTGGGTCAAATATGAAGGCAAACCCACTTTGCTTTAAGTATTTTGCTGAAATTTGCAGAAATCAGCTCATTTGGCCTGAAAATGCTTTTAAGCGCATAAAAACTTACACTCTTGATTTCTGGCTAAATAAAAGCTGTTGCAATGATATTTCCATGCTGAACTGAGTTGTTCTGGGTCAACTATGAAGGCAAAGCCACTTTCCTTTCAGTATTTTGCTGCAATTGGCAGAAACAAGCATATTTGCTCATTCGGCCTGAAAATGCTTTTAAGCGCTTAAAAACTTACAGTCTTGATTTCTGGCTAAATAAAAGCTGTTGCAATGATATTTCCATGCTGAACTGAGTTGTTCTGGGTCAACTATGAAGGCAAACCCACTTTCCTTTCAGTATTTTGCTGCAATTGGCAGAAACAAGCATATTTGTTCATTCGGCCTGAAAATGCTTTTAAGCGCATAAAAACATACACTCTTGATTTCTGGCTAAATAAAAGCTGTTGCAATGATATTTCCATGCTGAACTGAGTTGTTCTGGGTCAACTATGAAGGCAAACCCACTTTCCTTTCAGTATTTTGCTGCAATAAGCAGAAATCAGCTCATTTCGCCTGAAAATGCTTTTAAGCGCATAAAAACTTACACTCTTGATTTCTGGCTAAATAAAAGCTGTTGCAATGATATTTCCATGCTGAACTGAGTTGTTCTGTGTCAAATATGAAGGCAAACCCACTTTCCTTTCAGTATTTTGCTGCAATTGGCAGAAACAAGCATATTTGCCCATTCGGCCTGAAAATGCTTTTAAGTGCATAAAAATTTAAACTCTTGATTTCTGGCTAAATAAAAGCTGTTGCAATGATATTTCCATGCTGAACTGAGTTGTTCTGTGTCAAATATGAAGGCAAACCCACTTTCCTTTCAGTATTTTGCTGCAATTGGCAGAAACAAGCATATTTGCTCATTCGGCCTGAAAATGCTTTTAAGCGCATAAAAACTTACACTCTTGATTTCTGGCTAAATAAAAGCTGTGGCAATGATATTTCCATGCTGAACTGAGTTGTTCTGGGTCAAATATGAAGGCAAACCCACTTTGCTTTCAGTATTTTGCTGCAATTCGCAGAAATCAGCTCATTTGGCCTGAAAATGCTTTTAAGCGCATAAAAACTTACACTCTTGATTTCTGGCTAAATAAAAGCTGTTGCAATGATATTTCCATGCTGAACTGAGTTGTTCTGGGTCAAATATGAAGGCAAACCCACTTTCCTTTCAGTATTTGCTGCAATTGGCAGAAACAAGCATATTTGCTCATTCGGCCTGAAAATGCTTTTAAGCGCATAAAAACGTACACTCTTGATTTCTGGCTAAATAAAAGCTGTTGCAATGATATTTCCATGCTGAACTGAGTTGTTCTGTGTCAAATATTAAGGCAAACCCACTTTCCTTTCAGTATTTTGCTGCAATAAGCAGAAATCAGCTCATTTCGCCTGAAAATGCTTTTAAGCGCATAAAAACTTACACTCTTGATTTCTGGCTAAATAAAAGCTGTTGCAATGATATTTCCATGCTGAACTGAGTTGTTCTGGGTCAAATATGAAGGCAAACCCACTTTCCTTTCAGTATTTTGCTGCAATTGGCAGAAACAAGCATATTTGCTCATTCGGCCTGAAAATGCTTTTAAGCGTATAAAAAACTTACACTCTTGATTTCTGGCTAAATAAAAGCTGTTGCAATGATATTTCCATGCTGAACTGTGTTGTTCTGTGTCAAATATGAAGGCAAACCCACTTTCCTTTCAGTATTTTGCTGCAATAAGCAGAAATCAGCTCATTTGGCCTGAAAATGCTTTTAAGCGCATAAAAACTTACACTCTTGATTTCTGGCTAAATAAAAGCTGTTGCAATGATATTTCCATGCTGAACTGAGTTGTTCTGGGTCAACTATGAAGGCAAACCCACTTTCCTTTCAGTATTTTGCTGCAATTGGCAGAAATCAGCTCATATGACCTGAAAATGCTTTTAAGCGCATAAAAACTTACACTCTTGATTTCTGGCTAAATAAAAGCTGTTGCAATGATATTTCCATGCTGAACTGAGTTGTTCTGGGTTAAATATGAAGGCAAACCCACTTTCCTTTCAGTATTTTGCTGCAATTGGCAGAAACAAGCATATTTGCCCATTCGGCCTGAAAATGCTTTAAGCGCATAAAAACTTACACTCTTGATTTCTGACTAAATAAAAGCTGTTGCAATGATATTTCCATGCTGAACTGAGTTGTTCTGGGTCAAATATGAAGGCAAACCCACTTTGCTTTAAGTATTTTGCTGAAATTTGCAGAAATCAGCTCATTTGGCCTGAAAATGCTTTTAAGCGCATAAAAACTTACACTCTTGATTTCTGGCTAAATAAAAGCTGTTGCAATGATATTTCCATGCTGAACTGAGTTGTTCTGTGTCAAATATGAAGGCAAACCCACTTTCCTTTCAGTATTTTGCTGCAATTGGCAGAAACAAGCATATTTGCTCAATCGGCCTGAAAATGCTTTTAAGCACATAAAAACTTACACTCTTGATTTCTGGCTAAATAAAAGCTGTTGCAATGATATTTCCATGCTGAACTGAGTTTTTCTGGTTCAAATATGAAGGCAAACCCACTTTCCTTTCAGTATTTTGCTGCAATAGGCAGAAATTAGCTGATTTGGCCTGAAAATGCTTTTAAGCGCATAAAAACTTACACTCTTCATTTCTGGCTAAATAAAAGCTGTTGCAATGATATTTCCATGCTGAACTGAGTTGTTCTGGGTCAAATATGAAGGCAACCCCTCTTTCCTTTCAGTATTTTGCTGCAATTGGCAGAAACAAGCATATTTGCTCATTCTGCCTGAAAATGCTTTTAAGCGCATAAAAACTTACACTCTTGATTTCTGGCTAAATAAAAGCTGTTGCAATGATATTTCCATGCTGAACTGAGTTGTTCTGGTTCAAATATGAAGGCAAACCCACTTTCCTTTCAGTATTTTGCTGCAATTGGCAGAAACAAGCATATTTGCTCATTCGGCCTGAAAATGCTTTTAAGCGCATAAAAAACTTACACTCTTGATTTCTGGCTAAATAAAAGCTGTTGCAATGATATTTCCATGATGAACTGAGTTGTTCTGTGTCAAATATGAAGGCAAACCCACTTTCTTTTCAGTATTTTGCTGCAATAAGCAGAAATCAGCTCATTTGGCCTGAAAATGCTTTTAAGCGCATAAAAACTTACATTCTTGATTTCTGGCTAAATAAAAGCTGTTGCAATGATATTTCCATGCTGAACTGAGTTGTTCTGGGTCAAATATGAAGGCAAACCCACTTTCCTTTCAGTATTTTGCTGCAATTGGCAGAAACAAGCATATTTGCTCATTCGGCCTGAAAATGGTTTTAAGCGCATAAAAACTTACACTCTTGATTTCTGGCTGAATAAAAGCTGTTGCAATGATATTTCCATGCTGAACTGAGTAATTCTGTGTCAAATATGAAGGCAAACCCACTTTCCTTTCAGTATTTTGCTGCAATAAGCAGAAATCAGCTAATTTCGCCTGAAAATGCTTTTAAGCGCATAAAAACTTACACTCTTGATTTCTGGCTAAATAAAAGCTGTTGCAATGATATTTCCATGCTGAACTGAGTTGTTCTGGGTTAAATATGAAGGCAAACCCACTTTCCTTTCAGTATTTTGCTGCAATTGGCAGAAACAAGCATATTTGCCCATTCGGCCTGAAAATGCTTTTAAGCGCATAAAAACTTACACTCTTGATTTCTGGTTAAATAAAAGCTGTTTCAATAATATTTCCATGCTGAAATGAGTTGTTCTGGGTCAAATATGAAGGCAAACCAACTTTCCTTTCAGTATTTTGCTGCAATTGGCAGAAACAAGCATATTTGCTCATTCGGCCTGAAAATGCTTTTAAGTGCATAAAAATTTAAACTCTTGATTTCTCGCTAAATAAAAGCTGTTGCAATGATATTTCCATGCTGAACTGAGTTGTTCTGTGTCAAATATGAAGGCAAACCCACTTTCCTTTCAGTATTTTGCTGCAATTGGCAGAAACAAGCATATTTGCTCATTCGGCCTGAAAATGCTTTTAAGCGCATAAAAACTTACACTCTTGATTTCTGGCTAAATAAAAGCTGTGGCAATGATATTTCCATGCTGAACTGAGTTGTTCTGGGTCAAATATGAAGGCAAACCCACTTTGCTTTCAGTATTTTGCTGCAATTCGCAGAAATCAGCTCATTTGGCCTGAAAATGCTTTTAAGCGCATAAAAACTTACACTCTTGATTTCTGGCTAAATAAAAGCTGTGGCAATGATATTTACATGCTGAACTGAGTTGTTCTGGGTCAAATATGAAGGCAAACCCACTTTCCTTTCAGTATTTTGCTGCAATTGGCAGAAACAAGCATATTTGCCCATTCGGCCTGAAAATGCTTTTAAGCGCATAAAAACTTACACTCTTGATTTCTGGTTAAATAAAAGCTGTTTTAATGATATTTCCATGCTGAACTGAGTTGTTCTGGGTCAAATATGAAGGCAAACCAACTTTCCTTTCAGTATTTTGCTGCTATTGGCAGAAACAAGCATATTTGCTCATTCGGCCTGAAAATGCTTTTAAGTGCATAAAAATTTAAACTCTTGATTTCTGGCTAAATAAAAGCTGTTGCAATGATATTTTCATGCTGAACTGAGTTGTTCTGTGTCAAATATGAAGGCAAACCCACTTTCCTTTCAGTATTTTGCTGCAATTGGCAGAAACAAGCATATTTGCTCATTCGGCCTGAAAATGCTTTTAAGCGCATAAAAACTTACACTCTTGATTTCTGGCTAAATAAAAGCTGTGGCAATGATATTTCCATGCTGAACTGAGTTGTTCTGGGTCAAATATGAAGGCAAACCCACTTTGCTTTCAGTATTTTGCTGCAATTCGCAGAAATCAGCTCATTTGGCCTGAAAATGCTTTTAAGCGCATAAAAACTTACACTCTTGATTTCTGGCTAAATAAAAGCTGTGGCAATGATATTTCCATGCTGAACTGAGTTGTTCTGGGTCAAATATGAAAGCAAACCCACTTTCCTTTCAGTATTTTGCTGCAATTGGCAGAAACAAGCATATTTGCTCATTCGGCCTGAAAATGCTTTTAAGCGCATAAAAACGTACACTCTTGATTTCTGGCTAAATAAAAGCTGTTGCAATGATGTTTCCATGCTGAACTGAGTTGTTCTGTGTCAAATATTAAGGCAAACCCACTTTCCTTTCAGTATTTTGCTGCAATAAGCAGAAATCAGCTCATTTGGCCTGAAAATGCTTTTAAGCGCATAAAAACTTACACTCTTGATTTCTGGCTAAATAAAAGCTGTTGCAATGATATTTCCATGCTGAACTGAGTTGTTCTGGGTCAACTATGAAGGCAAACCCACTTTCCTTTCAGTATTTTGCTGCAATTGGCAGAAATCAGCTCATATGACCTGAAAATGCTTTTAAGCGCATAAAAACGTAGACTCTTGATTTCTGGCTAAATAAAAGCTGTTGCAATGATATTTCCATGCTGAACTGAGTTGTTCTGGGTAAAATTTGAAGGCAAACCCACTTTCCTTTCAGTATTTTGCTGCAATTGGCAGAAACAAGCATATTTGCCCATTCGGCCTGAAAATGCTTTAAGCGCATAAAAACTTACACTCTTGATTTCTGACTAAATAAAAGCTGTTGCAATGATATTTCCATGCTGAACTGAGTTGTTCTGGGTCAAATATGAAGGCAAACCCACTTTCCTTTCAGTATTTTGCTGCAATTGGAAGAAACAAGCATATTTGCTCATTCGGCCTGAAAATGCTTTTAAGCACATAAAAACTTACACTCTTCATTTCTGGCTAAATAAAAGCTGTTGCAATGATATTTCCATGCTGAACTGAGTTGTTCTGGGTCAAATATGAAGGCAACCCCACTTTCCTTTCAGTAATTTACTGCAATTGGCAGAAACAAGCATATTTGCTCATTCTGCCTGAAAATGCTTTTAAGCGCATAAAAACTTACACTCTTGATTTCTGGCTTAATAAAAGCTGTTGCAATGAAATTTCCATGCTGAACTGAGTTGTTCTGGTTCAAATATGAAGGCAAACCCACTTTCCTTTTAGTATTTTGCTGCAATAGGCAGAAATCAGCTCATTCGGCCTGAAAATGCTTTTAAGCGCATAAAAACTTACACTCTTGATTTCTGGCTAAATAAAAGCTGTTGCAATGATATTTCCATGCTGAACTGAGTTGTTCTGGGTCAACTATGAAGGCAAACCCACTTTCCTTTCAGTATTTTGCTGCAATTGGCAGAAACAAGCATATTTGCTCATTCGGCCTGAAAATGCTTTTAAGCGCAAAAAAACTTACACTCTTGATTTCTGGCTAAATAAAAGCTGTTGCAATGATATTTCCATGCTGAACTGAGTTGTTCTGGGTCAAATATGAAGGCAAACCCACTTTCCTTTCAGTATTTTGCTGCAATTGGCAGAAACAAGCATATTTGCTCATTCGGCCTGAAAATGCTTTTAAGCGCATAAAAACTTACACTCTTGATTTCTGGCTAAATAAAAGCTGTTGCAATGATATTTCCATGCTGAACTGAGTTGTTCTGTGTCAAATATGAAGGCAAACCCACTTTCCTTTCAGTATTTTGCTGCAATAAGCAGAAATCAGCTCATTTCGCCTGAAAATGCTTTTAAGCGCATAAAAACTTACACTCTTGATTTCTGGCTAAATAAAAGCTGTTGCAATGATATTTCCATGCTGAACTGAGTTGTTCTGGGTCAAATATGAAGGCAAACCCACTTTCCTTTCAGTATTTTGCTGCAATTGGCAGAAACAAGCATATTTGCTCATTCGGCCTGAAAATGCTTTTAAGCGCATAAAAACTTACACTCTTGATTTCTGGCTAAATAAAAGCTGTTGCAATGATATTTCCATGCTGAACTGAGTTGTTCTGGGTCAAATATGAAAGCAAACCCACTTTCCTTTCAGTATTTTGCTGCAATTGGCAGAAACAAGCATATTTGCTCATTGGGCCTGAAAATGCTATTAAGCGCATAAAAACTTACACTCTTGATTTCTGGCTAAATAAAAGCTGTTGCAATGATATTTCCATGCTGAACTGAGTTGTTCTGGGTCAAATATGAAGGCAAACCCACTTTGCTTTAAGTATTTTGCTGAAATTTGCAGAAATCACCTCATTTGGCCTGAAAATGCTTTTAAGCGCATAAAAACTTACACTCTTGATTTCTGGCTAAATAAAAGCTGTTGCAATGATATTTCCATGCTGAACTGAGTTGTTCTGGGTCAAATATGAAGGCAAACCCACTTTGCTTTAAGTATTTTGCTGAAATTTGCAGAAATCACCTCATTTGGCCTGAAAATGCTTTTAAGCGCATAAAAACTTACACTCTTGATTTCTGGCTAAATAAAAGCTGTTGCAATGATATTTCCATGCTGAACTGAGTTGTTCTGGGTCAAATATGAAGGCAAACCCACTTTCCTTTCAGTATTTTGCTGCAATTGGCAGAAACAAGCATATTTGCTCATTCGGCCTGAAAATGCTTTTAAGCGCATAAAAACTTACACTCTTGATTTCTGGCTAAATAAAAGCTGTTGCAATGATATTTCCATGCTGAACTGAGTTGTTCTGGGTCAACTATGAAGGCAAACCCACTTTCCTTTCAGTATTTTGCTGCAATTGGCAGAAACAAGCATATTTGCTCATTCGGCCTGAAAATGCTTTTAAGCGCATAAAAACTTACACTCTTGATTTCTGGCTAAATCAAAGCTGTTGCAATGATATTTCCATGCTGAACTGAGTTGTTCTGGGTCAACTATGAAGGCAAACCCACTTTCCTTTCAGTATTTTGCTGCAATTGGCAGAAACAAGCATATTTGCTCATTCGGCCTGAAAATGCTTTTAAGCGCATAAAAACTTACACTCTTGATTTCTGGCTAAATAAAAGCTGTTGCAATGATATTTCCATGCTGAACTGAGTTGTTCTGGGTCAACTATGAAGGCAAACCCACTTTCCTTTCAGTATTTTGCTGCAATTGGCAGAAACAAGCATATTTGCTCATTCGGCCTGAAAATGCTTTTAAGCACATAAAAACTTACACTCTTGATTTCTGGCTAAATAAAAGCTGTTGCAATGATATTTCCATGCTGAACTGAGTTGTTCTGGTTCAAATATGAAGGCAAACCCACTTTCCTTTTAGTATTTTGCTGCAATTGGCAGAAACAAGCATATTTGCTCATTCGGCCTGAAAATGCTTTTAAGCGCATAAAAAACTTACACTCTTGATTTCTGGCTAAATAAAAGCTGTTGCAATGATATTTCCATGATGAACTGAGTTGTTCTGTGTCAAATATGAAGGCAAACCCACTTTCTTTTCAGTATTTTGCTGCAATAAGCAGAAATCAGCTCATTTGGCCTGAAAATGCTTTTAAGCGCATAAAAACTTACACTCTTGATTTCTGGCTAAATAAAAGCTGTTGCAATGATATTTCCATGCTGAACTGAGTTGTTCTGGGTCAAATATGAAGGCAAACCTACTTTCCTTTCAGTATTTTGCTGCAATTGGCAGAAACAAGCATATTTGCTCATTCGGCCTGAAAATGCTTTTAAGCGCATATGAACTTACAATGTTGATTTCTGGCTAAATAAAAGCTGTTGCAATGATATTTCCATGCTGAACTGAGTTGTTCTGGGTCAAATATGAAGGCAAACCCACTTTCCCTTCAGTATATTGCTGCAATAGGCAGAAATCAGTTCATTTGGCCTGAAAATGCTTTTAAGCTCATAAAAACTTACACTCTTGATTTCTGGCTAAATAAAAGCTGTTGCAATGATATTTCCATGCTGAACTGAGTTCTTCTGGGTCAAATATGAAGGCAAACCCACTTTCCCTTCAGTATTTTGCTGCAATCGACAAATATCAGCTCATTTGGCCTGAAATTGATTTTAAGCGCATAAAAACGTACACTCTTGATTTCTGGCTAAATAAAAGCTGTTGCAATGATATTTCCATACTGAACTGAGTTGTTCTGGGTCAAATATGTAGGCAAACCCACTTTCCTTTCACTATTTTGCTGCAATTGGCAGAAACAAGCATATTTGCTCATTCGGCCTGAAAATGTATTTAAGCGCATAAAAACTTACACTCTTGATTTCTGGCTAAATAAAAGCTGTTGCAATGATATTTCCATACTGAACTGAGTTGTTCTGGGTCAAATATGAAGGCAAACCCACTTTCATTTCAGTATTTTGCTGCAATTGGCAGAAAGAAGCATATTTGCTAATTCGGCCTAAATATGCTTTTAAGCGCATAAAAACTTACACTCTTGATTTCTGGCTAAATAAAAGCTGTTGCAATGATATTTCCATGAGGAACTGAGTTGTTCTGGGTCAAATATGAAGGCAAACCCACTTTCCTTTCAGTATTTTGCTGCAATTGGCAGAAACAAGCATATTTGCTCATTCGGACTGAAAATGCTTTTAAGCTCAAAAAAACTTACACCCTTGATTTCTGGCTAAATAAAAGCTGTTGCAATGATATTTCCATGCTGAACTGAGGTGTTCTGGGTCAAATATGAAGGCAAACCCACTTTCCATTCAGTATTTTGCTGCAATAGGCAGAAATCAGCTCATTTGGCCTGAAAATGCTTTTAAGCGAATAAAAACTTACACTCTTGATTTCTGGCTAAATAAAAGCTGTTGCAATGATTATTCCATGCTGAACTGAGTTGTTCTGGGTCAACTATGAAGGCAAACCCACTTTCCTTTCAGTATTTTGCTGCAATTGGCAGAAACAAGCATATTTGCTCATTCGGCCTGAAAATGCTTTTAAGCGCAAAAAAACTTACACTCTTGATTTCTGGCTAAATAAAAGCTGTTGCAATGATATTTCCATGCTGAACTGAGCTGTTCTGGGTCAACTATGAAGGCAAACCCACTTTCCTTTCAGTATTTTGCTGCAATTGGCAGAAACAAGCATATTTGCTCATTCGGCCTGAAAATGCTTTTAAGCGCATAAAAACTTACACTCTTGATTTCTGGCTAAATAAAAGCTGTTGCAATGATATTTCCATGCTGAACTGAGTTGTTCTGGGTCAAATATGAAGGCAAACCCACTTTCCATTCAGTGTATTGCTGCAATAGGCAGAAATCAGCTCATTTGGCCTGAAAATGCTTTTAAGCGAATAAAAACTTACACTCTTGATTTCTGGCTAAATAAAAGCTGTTGCAATGATATTTCCATGCTGAACTGAGTTGTTCTGGGTCAACTATGAAGGCAAACCCACTTTCCTTTCAGTATTTTGCTGCAATTGGCAGAAACAAGCATATTTGCTCATTCGGCCTGAAAATGCTTTTAAGCACATAAAAACTTACACTCTTCATTTCTGGCTAAATAAAAGCTGTTGCAATGATATTTCCATGCTGAACTGAGTTGTTCTGGGTCAAATATGAAGGCAACCCCACTTTCCTTTCAGTATTTTGCTGCAATTGGCAGAAACAAGCATATTTGCTCATTCTGCCTGAAAATGCTTTTAAGCGCATAAAAACTTACACTCTTGATTTCTGGCTTAATAAAAGCTGTTGCAATGAAATTTCCATGCTGAACTGAGTTGTTCTGGTTCAAATATGAAGGCAAACCCACTTTCCTTTTACTATTTTGCTGCAATAGGCAGAAATCAGCTCATTCGGCCTGAAAATGCTTTTAAGCGCATATGAACTTACAATGTTGATTTCTGGCTAAATAAAAGCTGTTGCAATGATATTTCCATGCTGAACTGAGTTGTTCTGGGTCAAATATGAAGGCAAACCCACTTTCCCTTCAGTATATTGCTGCAATAGGCAGAAATCAGTTCATTTGGCCTGAAAATGCTTTTAAGCTCATAAAAACTTACACTCTTGATTTCTGGCTAAATAAAAGCTGTTGCAATGATATTTCCATGCTGAACTGAGTTCTTCTGGGTCAAATATGAAGGCAAACCCACTTTCCCTTCAGTATTTTGCTGCAATCGACAAATATCAGCTCATTTGGCCTGAAATTGATTTTAAGCGCATAAAAACGTACACTCTTGATTTCTGGCTAAATAAAAGCTGTTGCAATGATATTTCCATACTGAACTGAGTTGTTCTGGGTCAAATATGTAGGCAAACCCACTTTCCTTTTACTATTTTGCTGCAATTGGCAGAAACAAGCATATTTGCTCATTCGGCCTGAAAATGTATTTAAGCGCATAAAAACTTACACTCTTGATTTCTGGCTAAATAAAAGCTGTTGCAATGATATTTCCATACTGAACTGAGTTGTTCTGGGTCAAATATGAAGGCAAACCCACTTTCATTTCAGTATTTTGCTGCAATTGGCAGAAAGAAGCATATTTGCTAATTCGGCCTAAATATGCTTTTAAGCGCATAAAAACTTACACTCTTGATTTCTGGCTAAATAAAAGCTGTTGCAATGATATTTCCATGAGGAACTGAGTTGTTCTGGGTCAAATATGAAGGCAAACCCACTTTCCATTCAGTATTTTGCTGCAATAGGCAGAAATCAGCTCATTTGGCCTGAAAATGCTTTTAAGCGAATAAAAACTTACACTCTTGATTTCTGGCTAAATAAAAGCTGTTGCAATGATTATTCCATGCTGAACTGAGTTGTTCTGGGTCAACTATGAAGGCAAACCCACTTTCCTTTCAGTATTTTGCTGCAATTGGCAGAAACAAGCATATTTGCTCATTCGGCCTGAAAATGCTTTTAAGCGCAAAAAAACTTACACTCTTGATTTCTGGCTAAATAAAAGCTGTTGCAATGATATTTCCATGCTGAACTGAGCTGTTCTGGGTCAACTATGAAGGCAAACCCACTTTCCTTTCAGTATTTTGCTGCAATTGGCAGAAACAAGCATATTTGCTCATTCGGCCTGAAAATGCTTTTAAGCGCATAAAAACTTACACTCTTGATTTCTGGCTAAATAAAAGCTGTTGCAATGATATTTCCATGCTGAACTGAGTTGTTCTGGGTCAAATATGAAGGCAAACCCACTTTCCATTCAGTGTATTGCTGCAATAGGCAGAAATCAGCTCATTTGGCCTGAAAATGCTTTTAAGCGAATAAAAACTTACACTCTTGATTTCTGGCTAAATAAAAGCTGTTGCAATGATATTTCCATGCTGAACTGAGTTGTTCTGGGTCAACTATGAAGGCAAACCCACTTTCCTTTCAGTATTTTGCTGCAATTGGCAGAAACAAGCATATTTGCTCATTCGGCCTGAAAATGCTTTTAAGCGCATAAAAACTTACACTCTTGATTTCTGGCTAAATAAAAGCTGTTGCAATGATATTTCCATGCTGAATGGAGTTGTTCTGGGTCAACTATGAAGGCAAACCCACTTTCCTTTCAGTATTTTGCTGCAATTGGCAGAAACAAGCATATTTGCTCATTCGGCCTGAAAATGCTTTTAAGCGCATAAAAACTTACACTCTTGATTTCTGGCTAAATAAAAGCTGTTGCAATGATATTTCCATGCTGAACTGAGTTGTTCTGGGTCAAATATGAAGGCAAACCCACTTTCCATTCAGTGTATTGCTGCAATAGGCAGAAATCAGCTCATTTGGCCTGAAAATGCTTTTAAGCGAATAAAAACTTACACTCTTGATTTCTGGCTAAATAAAAGCTGTTGCAATGATATTTCCATGCTGAACTGAGTTGTTCTGGGTCAACTATGAAGGCAAACCCACTTTCCTTTCAGTATTTTGCTGCAATTGGCAGAAACAAGCATATTTGCTCTTTCGGCCTGAAAATGCTTTTAAGCGCATAAAAACTTACACTCTTGATTTCTGGCTAAATAAAAGCTGTTGCAATGATATTTCCATGCTGAACTGAGTTGTTCTGGGTCAAATATGAAGGCAAACCCACTTTCCATTCAGTGTATTGCTGCAATAGGCAGAAATCAGCTCATTTGGCCTGAAAATGCTTTTAAGCGAATAAAAACTTACACTCTTGATTTCTGGCTAAATAAAAGCTGTTGCAATGATATTTCCATGCTGAACTGAGTTGTTCTGGGTCAACTATGAAGGCAAACCCACTTTCCTTTCAGTATTTTGCTGCAATTGGCAGAAACAAGCATATTTGCTCATTCGGCCTGAAAATGCTTTTAAGCGAATAAAAACTTACACTCTTGATTTCTGGCTAAATAAAAGCTGTTGCAATGATATTTCCATGCTGAACTGAGTTGTTCTGGGTCAACTATGAAGGCAAACCCACTTTCCTTTCAGTATTTTGCTGCAATTGGCAGAAACAAGCATATTTGCTCATTCGGCCTAAAAAAGCTTTTAAGCGCATAAAAACTTACACTCTTGATTTCTGGCTAAATAAAAGCTGTTGCAATGATATTTCCATGCTGAACTGAGTTGTTCTGGGTCAACTATGAAGGCAAACCCACTTTCCATTCAGTGTTTTGCTGCAATAGGCAGAAATCAGCTCATTTGGCCTGAAAATGCTTTTAAGCGCATAAAAACTTACACTCTTGATTTCTGGCTAAATAAAAGCTGTTGCAATGATATTTCCATGCTGAACTGAGTTGTTCTGGGTCAACTATGAAGGCAAACCCACTTTCCTTTCAGTATTTTGCTGCAATTGGCAGAAACAAGCATATTTGCTCATTCGGCCTGAAAATGCTTTTAAGCGCATAAGAACTTACACTCTTGATTTCTGGCTAAATAAAAGCTGTTGCAATGATATTTCCATGCTGAACTGAGTTGTTCTGGGTCAAATATGAAGGCAAACCCACTTTCCATTCAGTGTTTTGCTGCAATAGGCAGAAATCAGTTCATTTGGCCTGAAAATGCTTTTAAGCGAATAAAAACTTACACTCTTGATTTCTGGCTAAATAAAAGCTGTTGCAATGATATTTCCATGCTGAACTGAGTTGTTCTGGGTCAACTATGAAGGCAAACCCACTTTCCTTTCAGTATTTTGCTGCAATTGGCAGAAACAAGCATATTTGCTCATTCGGCCTGAAAATGCTTTTAAGCGCATAAAAACTTACACTCTTGATTTCTGGCTAAATAAAAGCTGTTGCAATGATATTTCCATGCTGAACTGAGTTGTTCTGGGTCAACTATGAAGGCAAACCCACTTTCCTTTCAGTATTTTGCTGCAATTGGCAGAAACAAGCATATTTGCTCATTCGGCCTGAAAATGCTTTTAAGCGCATAAAAACTTACACTCTTGATTTCTGGCTAAATAAAAGGTGTTGCAATGATATTTCCATGCTGAACTGAGTTGTTCTGGGTCAACTATGAAGGCAAACCCACTTTCCTTTCAGTATTTTGCTGCAATTGGCAGAAACAAGCATATTTGCTCATTCGGCCTGAAAATGCTTTTAAGCGCATAAAAACTTACACTCTTGATTTCTGGCTAAATAAAAGCTGTTGCAATGATATTTCCATGCTGAACTGAGTTGTTCTGGGTCAACTATGAAGGCAAACCCACTTTCCTTTCAGTATTTTGCTGCAATTGGCAGAAACAAGCATATTTGCTCATTCGGCCTGAAAATGCTTTTAAGCGCATAAAAACTTACACTCTTGATTTCTGGCTAAATAAAAGCTGTTGCAATGATATTTCCATGCTGAACTGAGGTGTTCTGGGTCAAATATGAAGGCAAACCCACTTTCCATTCAGTGTTTTGCTGCAATAGGCAGAAATCAGCTCATTTGGCCTGAAAATGCTTTTAAGCGAATAAAAACTTACACTCTTGATTTATGGCTAAATAAAAGCTGTTGCAATGATATTTCCATGCTGAACTGAGTTGTTCTGGGTCAACTATGAAGGCAAACCCACTTTCCTTTCAGTATTTTGCTGCAATTGGCAGAAACAAGCATATTTGCTCATTCGGCCTGAAAATGCTTTTAAGCGATTAAAAACTTACACTCTTGATTTCTGGCTAAATAAAAGCTGTTGCAATGATATTTCCATGCTGAACTGAGTTGTTCTGGGTCAACTATGAAGGCAAACCCACTTTCCTTTCAGTATTTTGCTGCAATTGGCAGAAACAAGCATATTTGCTCATTCGGCCTGAAAATGCTTTTAAGCGCATAAAAACTTACACTCTTGATTTCTGGCTAAATAAAAGCTGTTGCAATGATATTTCCATGCTGAACTGAGTTGTTCTGGGTCAAATATGAAGGCAAACCCACTTTCCATTCAGTGTATTGCTGCAATAGGCAGAAATCAGCTCATTTGGCCTGAAAATGCTTTTAAGCGAATAAAAACTTACACTCTTGATTTCTGGCTAAATAAAAGCTGTTGCAATGATATTTCTATGCTGAACTGAGGTGTTCTGGGTCAAATATGAAGGCAAACCCACTTTCCATTCAGTGTTTTGCTGCAATTGGCAGAAACAAGCATATTTGCTCATTCGGCCTGAAAATGCTTTTAAGCGCATAAAAACTTACACTCTTGATTTCTGGCTAAATAAAAGCTGTTGCAATGATATTTCCATGCTGAACTGAGTTGTTCTGGGTCAACTATGAAGGCAAACCCACTTTCCTTTCAGTATTTTGCTGCAATTGGCAGAAACAAGCATATTTGCTCATTCGGCCTGAAAATGCTTTTAAGCGCATAAAAACTTACACTCTTGATTTCTGGCTAAATAAAAGCTGTTGCAATGATATTTCCATGCTGAACTGAGTTGTTCTGGGTCAACTATGAAGGCAAACCCACTTTCCTTTCAGTATTTTGCTGCAATTGGCAGAAACAAGCATATTTGCTCATTCGGCCTGAAAATGCTTTTAAGCGCATAAAAACTTACACTCTTGATTTCTGGCTAAATAAAAGCTGTTGCAATGATATTTCCATGCTGAACTGAGTTGTTCTGGGTCAACTATGAAGGCAAACCCACTTTCCTTTCAGTATTTTGCTGCAATTGGCAGAAACAAGCATATTTGCTCATTCGGCCTGAAAATGCTTTTAAGCGCATAAAAACTTACACTCTTGATTTCTGGCTAAATAAAAGGTGTTGCAATGATATTTCCATGCTGAACTGAGTTGTTCTGGGTCAACTATGAAGGCAAACCCACTTTCCTTTCAGTATTTTGCTGCAATTGGCAGAAACAAGCATATTTGCTCATTCGGCCTGAAAATGCTTTTAAGCGCATAAAAACTTACACTCTTGATTTCTGGCTAAATAAAAGCTGTTGCAATGATATTTCCATGCTGAACTGAGTTGTTCTGGGTCAACTATGAAGGCAAACCCACTTTCCTTTCAGTATTTTGCTGCAATTGGCAGAAACAAGCATATTTGCTCATTCGGCCTGAAAATGCTTTTAAGCGCATAAAAACTTACACTCTTGATTTCTGGCTAAATAAAAGCTGTTGCAATGATATTTCCATGCTGAACTGAGGTGTTCTGGGTCAAATATGAAGGCAAACCCACTTTCCATTCAGTGTTTTGCTGCAATAGGCAGAAATCAGCTCATTTGGCCTGAAAATGCTTTTAAGCGAATAAAAACTTACACTCTTGATTTCTGGCTAAATAAAAGCTGTTGCAATGATATTTCCATGCTGAACTGAGTTGTTCTGGGTCAACTATGAAGGCAAACCCACTTTCCTTTCAGTATTTTGCTGCAATTGGCAGAAACAAGCATATTTGCTCATTTGGCCTGAAAATGCTTTTAAGCGATTAAAAACTTACACTCTTGATTTCTGGCTAAATAAAAGCTGTTGCAATGATATTTCCATGCTGAACTGAGTTGTTCTGGGTCAACTATGAAGGCAAACCCACTTTCCTTTCAGTATTTTGCTGCAATTGGCAGAAACAAGCATATTTGCTCATTCGGCCTGAAAATGCTTTTAAGCGCATAAAAACTTACACTCTTGATTTCTGGCTAAATAAAAGCTGTTGCAATGATATTTCCATGCTGAACTGAGTTGTTCTGGGTCAACTATGAAGGCAAACCCACTTTCCTTTCAGTATTTTGCTGCAATTGGCAGAAACAAGCATATTTGCTCATTCGGCCTGAAAATGCTTTTAAGCGCATAAAAACTTACACTCTTGATTTCTGGCTAAATAAAAGCTGTTGCAATGATATTTCCATGCTGAACTGAGTTGTTCTGGGTCAACTATGAAGGCAAACCCACTTTCCTTTCAGTATTTTGCTGCAATTGGCAGAAACAAGCATATTTGCTCATTCGGCCTGAAAATGCTTTTAAGCGCATAAAAACTTACACTCTTGATTTCTGGCTAAATAAAAGCTGTTGCAATGATATTTCCATGCTGAACTGAGGTGTTCTGGGTCAAATATGAAGGCAAACCCACTTTCCATTCAGTGTTTTGCTGCAATAGGCAGAAATCAGCTCATTTGGCCTGAAAATGCTTTTAAGCGAATAAAAACTTACACTCTTGATTTCTGGCTAAATAAAAGCTGTTGCAATGATATTTCCATGCTGAACTGAGTTGTTCTGGGTCAACTATGAAGGCAAACCCACTTTCCTTTCAGTATTTTGCTGCAATTGGCAGAAACAAGCATATTTGCTCATTCGGCCTGAAAATGCTTTTAAGCGATTAAAAACTTACACTCTTGATTTCTGGCTAAATAAAAGCTGTTGCAATGATATTTCCATGCTGAACTGAGTTGTTCTGGGTCAACTATGAAGGCAAACCCACTTTCCTTTCAGTATTTTGCTGCAATTGGCAGAAACAAGCATATTTGCTCATTCGGCCTGAAAATGCTTTTAAGCGCATAAAAACTTACACTCTTGATTTCTGGCTAAATAAAAGCTGTTGCAATGATATTTCCATGCTGAACTGAGTTGTTCTGGGTCAAATATGAAGGCAAACCCACTTTCCATTCAGTGTATTGCTGCAATAGGCAGAAATCAGCTCATTTGGCCTGAAAATGCTTTTAAGCGAATAAAAACTTACACTCTTGATTTCTGGCTAAATAAAAGCTGTTGGAATGATATTTCTATGCTGAACTGAGGTGTTCTGGGTCAAATATGAAGGCAAACCCACTTTCCATTCAGTGTTTTGCTGCAATTGGCAGAAACAAGCATATTTGCTCATTCGGCCTGAAAATGCTTTTAAGCGCATAAAAACTTACACTCTTGATTTCTGGCTAAATAAAAGCTGTTGCAATGATATTTCCATGCTGAACTGAGTTGTTCTGGGTCAACTATGAAGGCAAACCCACTTTCCTTTCAGTATTTTGCTGCAATTGGCAGAAACAAGCATATTTGCTCATTCGGCCTGAAAATGCTTTTAAGCGCATAAAAACTTACACTCTTGATTTCTGGCTAAATAAAAGCTGTTGCAATGATATTTCCATGCTGAACTGAGGTGTTCTGGGTCAAATATGAAGGCAAACCCACTTTCCATTCAGTGTTTTGCTGCAATAGGCAGAAATCAGCTCATTTGGCCTGAAAATGCTTTTTTTCTGGCTAAATAAAAGCTGTTGCAATGATATTTCCATGCTGAACTGAGTTGTTCTGGGTCAACTATGAAGGCAAACCCACTTTCCTTTCAGTATTTTGCTGCAATTGGCAGAAACAAGCATATTTGCTCATTCGGCCTGAAAATGCTTTTAAGCGCATAAAAACTTACACTCTTGATTTCTGGCTAAATAAAAGCTGTTGCAATGATATTTCCATGCTGAACTGAGTTGTTCTGGGTCAACTATGAAGGCAAACCCACTTTCCTTTCAGTATTTTGCTGCAATTGGCAGAAACAAGCATATTTGCTCATTCGGCCTGAAAATGCTTTTAAGCGCATAAAAACTTACACTCTTAATTTCTGGCTAAATAAAAGCTGTTGCAATGATATTTCCATGCTGAACTGAGTTGTTCTGGGTCAAATATGAAGGCAAACCCACTTTCCATTCAGTGTATTGCTGCAATAGGCAGAAATCAGCTCATTTGGCCTGAAAATGCTTTTAAGCGAATAAAAACTTACACTCTTGATTTCTGGCTAAATAAAAGCTGTTGCAATGATATTTCCATGCTGAACTGAGTTGTTCTGGGTCAACTATGAAGGCAAACCCACTTTCCTTTCAGTATTTTGCTGCTATTGGCAGAAACAAGCATATTTGCTCATTCGGCCTGAAAATGCTTTTAAGCGCATAAAAACTTACACTCTTGATTTCTGGCTAAATAAAAGCTGTTGCAATGATATTTCCATGCTGAACTGAGTTGTTCTGGGTCAACTATGAAGGCAAACCCACTTTCCTTTCAGTATTTTGCTGCAATTGGCAGAAACAAGCATATTTGCTCATTCGGCCTGAAAATGCTTTTAAGCGAATAAAAACTTACACTCTTGATTTCTGGCTAAATAAAAGCTGTTGCAATGATATTTCCATGCTGAACTGAGTTGTTCTGGGTCAACTATGAAGGCAAACCCACTTTCCTTTCAGTATTTTGCTGCAATTGGCAGAAACAAGCATATTTGCTCATTCGGCCTGAAAATGCTTTTAAGCGCATAAAAACTTACACTCTTGATTTCTGGCTAAATAAAAGCTGTTGCAATGATATTTCCATGCTGAACTGAGTTGTTCTGGGTCAACTATGAAGGCAAACCCACTTTCCTTTCAGTATTTTGCTGCAATTGGCAGAAACAAGCATATTTGCTCATTCGGCCTGAAAATGCTTTTAAGCGCATAAAAACTTACACTCTTGATTTCTGGCTAAATAAAAGCTGTTGCAATGATATTTCCATGCTGAACTGAGTTGTTCTAGGTCAACTATGAAGGCAAACCCACTTTCCTTTCAGTATTTTGCTGCAATTGGCAGAAACAAGCATATTTGCTCTTTCGGCCTGAAAATGCTTTTAAGCGCATAAAAACTTACACTCTTGATTTCTGGCTAAAAAAAGCTGTTGCAATGATATTTCCATGCTGAATTGAGTTGTTCTGGGTCAACTATGAAGGCAAACCCACTTTCCTTTCAGTATTTTGCTGCAATTGGCAAAAACAAGCATATTTGCTCTTTCGGCCTGAAAATGCTTTTAAGCGCATAAAAACTTACACTCTTGATTTCTGGCTAAATAAAAGCTGTTGCAATGATATTTCCATGCTGAACTGAGTTGTTCTGGGTCAAATATGAAGACAAACCCACTTTCCATTCAGTGTATTGCTGCAATAGGCAGAAATCAGCTCATTTGGCCTGAAAATGCTTTTAAGCGAATAAAAACTTACACTCTTGATTTCTGGCTAAATAAAAGCTGTTGCAATGATATTTCCATGCTGAACTGAGTTGTTCTGGGTCAAATATGAAGGCAAACCCACTTTCCTTTCAGTATTTTGCTGCAATTGGCAGAAACAAGCATATTTGCTCATTCGGCCTGAAAATGCTTTTAAGCGCATAAAAACTTACACTCTTGATTTCTGGCTAAATAAAAGCTGTTGCAATGATATTTCCATGCTGAACTGAGTTGTTCTGGGTCAACTATGAAGGCAAACCCACTTTCCTTTCAGTATTTTGCTGCTATTGGCAGAAACAAGCATATTTGCTCATTCGGCCTGAAAATGCTTTTAAGCGCATAAAAACTTACACTCTTGATTTCTGGCTAAATAAAAGCTGTTGCAATGATATTTCCATGCTGAACTGAGTTGTTCTGGGTCAACTATGAAGGCAAACCCACTTTCCTTTCAGTATTTTGCTGCAATTGGCAGAAACAAGCATATTTGCTCATTCGGCCTGAAAATGCTTTTAAGCGAATAAAAACTTACACTCTTGATTTCTGGCTAAATAAAAGCTGTTGCAATGATATTTCCATGCTGAACTGAGTTGTTCTGGGTCAACTATGAAGGCAAACCCACTTTCCTTTCAGTATTTTGCTGCAATTGGCAGAAACAAGCATATTTGCTCATTCGGCCTGAAAATGCTTTTAAGCGTATAAAAACTTACACTTTTGATTTCTGGCTAAATAAAAGCTGTTGCAATGATATTTCCATGCTGAACTGAGTTGTTCTGGGTCAACTATGAAGGCAAACCCACTTTCCTTTCAGTATTTTGCTGCAATTGGCAGAAACAAGCATATTTGCTCATTCGGCCTGAAAATGCTTTTAAGCGCATAAAAACTTACACTCTTGATTTCTGGCTAAATAAAAGCTGTTGCAATGATATTTCCATGCTGAACTGAGTTGTTCTGGGTCAACTATGAAGGCAAACCCACTTTCCTTTCAGTATTTTGCTGCAATTGGCAGAAACAAGCATATTTGCTCATTCGGCCTGAAAATGCTTTTAAGCGCATAAAAACTTACACTCTTGATTTCTGGCTAAATAAAAGCTGTTGCAATGATATTTCCATGCTGAACTGAGTTGTTCTGGGTCAACTATGAAGGCAAACCCACTTTCCTTTCAGTATTTTGCTGCAATTGGCAGAAACAAGCATATTTGCTCATTCGGCCTGAAAATGCTTTTAAGCGCATAAAAACTTACACTCTTGATTTCTGGCTAAATAAAAGCTGTTGCAATGATATTTCCATGCTGAACTGAGTTGTTCTGGGTCAACTATGAAGGCAAACCCACTTTCCTTTCAGTATTTTGCTGCAATTGGCAGAAACAAGCATATTTGCTCATTCGGCCTGAAAATGCTTTTAAGCGCATAAAAACTTACACTCTTGATTTCTGGCTAAATAAAAGCTGTTGCAATGATATTTCCATGCTGAACTGAGTTGTTCTGGGTCAACTATGAAGGCAAACCCACTTTCCTTTCAGTATTTTGCTGCAATTGGCAGAAACAAGCATATTTGCTCATTCGGCCTGAAAATGCTTTTAAGCGCATAAAAACTTACACTCTTGATTTCTGGCTAAATAAAAGCTGTTGCAATGATATTTCCATGCTGAACTGAGTTGTTCTGGGTCAACTATGAAGGCAAACCCACTTTCCTTTCAGTATTTTGCTGCAATTGGCAGAAACAAGCATATTTGCTCATTCGGCCTGAAAATGCTTTTAAGCGCATAAAAACTTACACTCTTGATTTCTGGCTAAATAAAAGCTGTTGCAATGATATTTCCATGCTGAACTGAGTTGTTCTGGGTCAACTATGAAGGCAAACCCACTTTCCTTTCAGTATTTTGCTGCAATTGGCAGAAACAAGCATATTTGCTCATTCGGCCTTAAAAATGCTTTTAAGCGCATAAAAACTTACACTCTTGATTTCTGGCTAAATAAAAGCTGTTGCAATGATATTTCCATGCTGAACTGAGTTGTTCTGGGTCAACTATGAAGGCAAACCCACTTTCCTTTCAGTATTTTGCTGCAATTGGCAGAAACAAGCATATTTGCTCATTCGGCCTGAAAATGCTTTTAAGCGCATAAAAACTTACACTCTTGATTTCTGGCTAAATAAAAGCTGTTGCAATGATATTTCCATGCTGAACTGAGTTGTTCTAGGTCAACTATGAAGGCAAACCCACTTTCCTTTCAGTATTTTGCTGCAATTGGCAGAAACAAGCATATTTGCTCATTCGGCCTGAAAATGCTTTTAAGCGTATAAAAACTTACACTCTTGATTTCTGGCTAAATAAAGGCTGTTGCAATGATATTTCCATGCTGAACTGAGTTGTTCTGGGTCAACTATGAAGGCAAACCCACTTTCCTTTCAGTATTTTGCTGCAATTGGCAGAAACAAGCATATTTGCTCATTCGGCCTGAAAATGCTTTTAAGCGCATAAAAACTTACACTCTTGATTTCTGGCTAAATAAAAGCTGTTGCAATGATATTTCCATGCTGAACTGAGTTGTTCTGGGTCAACTATGAAGGCAAACCCACTTTCCTTTCAGTATTTTGCTGCAATTGGCAGAAACAAGCATATTTGCTCATTCGGCCTGAAAATGCTTTTAAGCGCATAAAAACTTACACTCTTGATTTCTGGCTAAATAAAAGCTGTTGCAATGATATTTCCATGCTGAACTGAGTTGTTCTGGGTCAACTATGAAGGCAAACCCACTTTCCTTTCAGTATTTTGCTGCAATTGGCAGAAAAAAGCATATTTGCTCATTCGGCCTGAAAATGCTTTTAAGCGCATAAAAACTTACACTCTTGATTTCTGGCTAAATAAAAGCTGTTGCAATGATATTTCCATGCTGAACTGAGTTGTTCTGGGTCAACTATGAAGGCAAACCCACTTTCCTTTCAGTATTTTGCTGCAATTGGCAGAAACAAGCATATTTGCTCATTCGGCCTGAAAATGCTTTTAAGCGCATAAAAACTTACACTCTTGATTTCTGGCTAAATAAAAGCTGTTGCAATGATATTTCCATGCTGAACTGAGTTGTTCTGGGTCAACTATGAAGGCAAACCCACTTTCCTTTCAGTATTTTGCTGCAATTGGCAGAAACAAGCATATTTGCTCATTCGGCCTGAAAATGCTTTTAAGCGCATAAAAACTTACACTCTTGATTTCTGGCTAAATAAAAGCTGTTGCAATGATATTTCCATGCTGAACTGAGTTGTTCTGGGTCAACTATGAAGGCAAACCCACTTTCCTTTCAGTATTTTGCTGCAATTGGCAGAAACAAGCATATTTGCTCATTCGGCCTGAAATTGCTTTTAAGCGTATAAAAACTTACACTTTTGATTTCTGGCTAAATAAAGGCTGTTGCAATGATATTTCCATGCTGAACTGAGTTGTTCTGGGTCAACTATGAAGGCAAACCCACTTTCCTTTCAGTATTTTGCTGCAATTGGCAGAAACAAGCATATTTGCTCATTCGGCCTGAAAATGCTTTTAAGCGCATAAAAACTTACACTCTTGATTTCTGGCTAAATAAAAGCTGTTGCAATGATATTTCCATGCTGAACTTAGGTGTTCTGGGTCAAATATGAAGGCAAACCCACTTTCCATTCAGTGTTTTGCTGCAATAGGCAGAAATCAGCTCATTTGGCCTGAAAATGCTTTTAAGCGCATAAAAACTTACACTCTTGATTTCTGGCTAAATAAAAGCTGTTGCAATGATATTTCCATGCTGAACTGAGTTGTTCTGGGTCAACTATGAAGGCAAACCCACTTTCCTTTCAGTATTTTGCTGCAATTGGCAGAAACAAGCATATTTGCTCATTGGGCCTGAAAATGCTTTTAAGCGCATAAAAACTTACACTCTTGATTTCTGGCTAAATAAAAGCTGTTGCAATGATATTTCCATGCTGAACTGAGGTGTTCTGGGTCAAATATGAAGGCAAACCCACTTTCCATTCAGTGTTTTGCTGCAATAGGCAGAAATCAGCTCATTTGGCCTGAAAATGCTTTTAAGCGAATAAAAACTTACACTCTTGATTTCTGGCTAAATAAAAGCTGTTGCAATGATATTTCCATGCTGAACTGAGTTGTTCTGGGTCAACTATGAAGGCAAACCCACTTTCCTTTCAGTATTTTGCTGCAATTGGCAGAAACAAGCATATTTGCTCATTCGGCCTGAAAATGCTTTTAAGCGCATAAAAACTTACACTCTTGATTTCTGGCTAAATAAAAGCTGTTGCAATGATATTTCCATGCTGAATTGAGTTGTTCTGGGTCAACTATGAAGGCAAACCCACTTTCCTTTCAGTATTTTGCTGCAATTGGCAGAAACAAGCATATTTGCTCATTCGGCCTGAAAATGCTTTTAAGCGCATAAAAACTTACACTCTTGATTTCTGGCTAAATAAAAGCTGTTGCAATGATATTTCCATGCTGAACTGAGTTGTTCTGGGTCAACTATGAAGGCAAACCCACTTTCCTTTCAGTATTTTGCTGCAATTGGCAGAAACAAGCATATTTGCTCATTCGACCTGAAAATGCTTTTAAGCGCATAAAAACTTACACTCTTGATTTCTGGCTAAATAAAAGCTGTTGCAATGATATTTCCATGCTGAACTGAGGTGTTCTGGGTCAAATATGAAGGCAAACCCACTTTCCATTCAGTGTTTTGCTGCAATAGGCAGAAATCAGCTCATTTGGCCTGAAAATGCTTTTAAGCGAATAAAAACTTACACTCTTGATTTCTGGCTAAATAAAAGCTGTTGCAATGATATTTCCATGCTGAACTGAGTTGTTCTGGGTCAACTATGAAGGCAAACCCACTTTCCTTTCAGTATTTTGCTGCAATTGGCAGAAACAAGCATATTTGCTCATTCGGCCTGAAAATGCTTTTAAGCGCATAAAAACTTACACTCTTGATTTCTGGCTAAATAAAAGCTGTTGCAATGATATTTCCATGCTGAACTGAGTTGTTCTGGGTCAACTATGAAGGCAAACCCACTTTCCTTTCAGTATTTTGCTGCAATTGGCAGAAACAAGCATATTTGCTCATTCGGCCTGAAAATGCTTTTAAGCGCATAAAAACTTACACTCTTGATTTCTGGCTAAATAAAAGCTGTTGCAATGATATTTCCATTCTGAACTGAGTTGTTCTGGGTCAACTATGAAGGCAAACCCACTTTCCATTCAGTGTTTTGCTGCAATAGGCAGAAATCAGCTCATTTGGCCTGAAAATGCTTTTAAGCGCATAAAAACTTACACTCTTGATTTCTGGCTAAATAAAAGCTGTTGCAATGATATTTCCATGCTGAACTGAGTTGTTCTGGGTCAACTATGAAGGCAAACCCACTTTCCTTTCAGTATTTTGCTGCAATTGGCAGAAACAAGCATATTTGCTCATTCGGCCTGAAAATGCTTTTAAGCGCATAAAAACTTACACTCTTGATTTCTGGCTAAATAAAAGCTGTTGCAATGATATTTCCATTCTGAACTGAGTTGTTCTGGGTCAACTATGAAGGCAAACCCACTTTCCATTCAGTGTTTTGCTGCAATAGGCAGAAATCAGCTCATTTGGCCTGAAAATGCTTTTAAGCGCATAAAAACTTACACTCTTGATTTCTGGCTAAATAAAAGCTGTTGCAATGATATTTCCATGCTGAACTGAGTTGTTCTGGGTCAACTATGAAGGCAAACCCACTTTCCTTTCAGTATTTTGCTGCAATTGGCAGAAACAAGCATATTTGCTCATTCGGCCTGAAAATGCTTTTAAGCGCATAAAAACTTACACTCTTGATTTCTGGCTAAATAAAAGCTGTTGCAATGATATTTCCATGCTGAACTGAGTTGTTCTGGGTCAACTATGAAGGCAAACCCACTTTCCTTTCAGTATTTTGCTGCAATTGGCAGAAACAAGCATATTTGCTCATTCGGCCTGAAATTGCTTTTAAGCGTATAAAAACTTACACTTTTGATTTCTGGCTAAATAAAGGCTGTTGCAATGATATTTCCATGCTGAACTGAGTTGTTCTGGGTCAACTATGAAGGCAAACCCACTTTCCTTTCAGTATTTTGCTGCAATTGGCAGAAACAAGCATATTTGCTCATTCGGCCTGAAAATGCTTTTAAGCGCATAAAAACTTACACTCTTGATTTCTGGCTAAATAAAAGCTGTTGCAATGATATTTCCATGCTGAACTTAGGTGTTCTGGGTCAAATATGAAGGCAAACCCACTTTCCATTCAGTGTTTTGCTGCAATAGGCAGAAATCAGCTCATTTGGCCTGAAAATGCTTTTAAGCGAATAAAAACTTACACTCTTGATTTCTGGCTAAATAAAAGCTGTTGCAATGATATTTCCATGCTGAACTGAGTTGTTCTGGGTCAACTATGAAGGCAAACCCACTTTCCTTTCAGTATTTTGCTGCAATTGGCAGAAACAAGCATATTTGCTCATTCGGCCTGAAAATGCTTTTAAGCGCATAAAAACTTACACTCTTGATTTCTGGCTAAATAAAAGCTGTTGCAATGATATTTCCATGCTGAACTGAGTTGTTCTGGGTCAACTATGAAGGCAAACCCACTTTCCTTTCAGTATTTTGCTGCAATTGGCAGAAACAAGCATATTTGCTCATTGGGCCTGAAAATGCTTTTAAGCGCATAAAAACTTACACTCTTGATTTCTGGCTAAATAAAAGCTGTTGCAATGATATTTCCATGCTGAACTGAGGTGTTCTGGGTCAAATATGAAGGCAAACCCACTTTCCATTCAGTGTTTTGCTGCAATAGGCAGAAATCAGCTCATTTGGCCTGAAAATGCTTTTAAGCGAATAAAAACTTACACTCTTGATTTCTGGCTAAATAAAAGCTGTTGCAATGATATTTCCATGCTGAACTGAGTTGTTCTGGGTCAACTATGAAGGCAAACCCACTTTCCTTTCAGTATTTTGCTGCAATTGGCAGAAACAAGCATATTTGCTCATTCGGCCTGAAAATGCTTTTAAGCGCATAAAAACTTACACTCTTGATTTCTGGCTAAATAAAAGCTGTTGCAATGATATTTCCATGCTGAATTGAGTTGTTCTGGGTCAACTATGAAGGCAAACCCACTTTCCTTTCAGTATTTTGCTGCAATTGGCAGAAACAAGCATATTTGCTCATTCGGCCTGAAAATGCTTTAAAGCGCATAAAAACTTACACTCTTGATTTCTGGCTAAATAAAAGCTGTTGCAATGATATTTCCATGCTGAACTGAGTTGTTCTGGGTCAACTATGAAGGCAAACCCACTTTCCTTTCAGTATTTTGCTGCAATTGGCAGAAACAAGCATATTTGCTCATTCGGCCTGAAAATGCTTTTAAGCGCATAAAAACTTACACTCTTGATTTCTGGCTAAATAAAAGCTGTTGCAATGATATTTCCATGCTGAACTGAGTTGTTCTGGGTCAACTATGAAGGCAAACCCACTTTCCATTCAGTGTTTTGCTGCAATAGGCAGAAATCAGCTCATTTGGCCTGAAAATGCTTTTAAGCGCATAAAAACTTACACTCTTGATTTCTGGCTAAATAAAAGCTGTTGCAATGATATTTCCATGCTGAACTGAGTTGTTCTGGGTCAACTATGAAGGCAAACCCACTTTCCTTTCAGTATTTTGCTGCAATTGGCAGAAACAAGCATATTTGCTCATTCGGCCTGAAAATGCTTTTAAGCGCATAAAAACTTACACTCTTGATTTCTGGCTAAATAAAAGCTGTTGCAATGATATTTCCATGCTGAACTGAGTTGTTCTGGGTCAACTATGAAGGCAAACCCACTTTCCTTTCAGTATTTTGCTGCAATTGGCAGAAACAAGCATATTTGCTCATTCGGCCTGAAAATGCTTTTAAGCGCATAAAAACTTACAGTCTTGATTTCTGGCTAAATAAAAGCTGTTGCAATGATATTTCCATGCTGAACTGAGTTGTTCTGGGTCAACTATGAAGGCAAACCCACTTTCCATTCAGTGTTTTGCTGCAATAGGCAGAAATCAGCTCATTTGGCCTGAAAATGCTTTTAAGCGCATAAAAACTTACACTCTTGATTTCTGGCTAAATAAAAGCTGTTGCAATGATATTTCCATGCTGAACTGAGTTGTTCTGGGTCAACTATGAAGGCAAACCCACTTTCCTTTCAGTATTTTGCTGCAATTGGCAGAAACAAGCATATTTGCTCATTCGGCCTGAAAATGCTTTTAAGCGCATAAAAACTTACACTCTTGATTTCTGGCTAAATAAAAGCTGTTGCAATGATATTTCCATGCTGAACTGAGTTGTTCTGGGTCAACTATGAAGGCAAACCCACTTTCCTTTCAGTATTTTGCTGCAATTGGCAGAAACAAGCATATTTGCTCATTCGGCCTGAAAATGCTTTTAAGCGCATAAAAACTTACACTCTTGATTTCTGGCTAAATAAAAGCTGTTGCAATGATATTTCCATGCTGAACTGAGTTGTTCTGGGTCAACTATGAAGGCAAACCCACTTTCCTTTCAGTATTTTGCTGCAATTGGCAGAAACAAGCATATTTGCTCATTCGGCCTGAAAATGCTTTTAAGCGCATTAAAACTTACACTCTTGATTTCTGGCTAAATAAAAGCTGTTGCAATGATATTTCCATGCTGAACTGAGTTGTTCTGGGTCAACTATGAAGGCAAACCCACTTTCCTTTCAGTATTTTGCTGCAATTGGCAGAAACAAGCATATTTGCTCATTCGGCCTGAAAATGCTTTTAAGCGCATAAAAACTTACACTCTTGATTTCTGGCTAAATAAAAGCTGTTGCAATGATATTTCCATGCTGAACTGAGTTGTTCTGGGTCAACTATGAAGGCAAACCCACTTTCCTTTCAGTATTTTGCTGCAATTGGCAGAAACAAGCATATTTGCTCATTCGGCCTGAAATTGCTTTTAAGCGTATAAAAACTTACACTTTTGATTTCTGGCTAAATAAAGGCTGTTGCAATGATATTTCCATGCTGAACTGAGTTGTTCTGGGTCAACTATGAAGGCAAACCCACTTTCCTTTCAGTATTTTGCTGCAATTGGCAGAAACAAGCATATTTGCTCATTCGGCCTGAAAATGCTTTTAAGCGCATAAAAACTTACACTCTTGATTTCTGGCTAAATAAAAGCTGTTGCAATGATATTTCCATGCTGAACTTAGGTGTTCTGGGTCAAATATGAAGGCAAACCCACTTTCCATTCAGTGTTTTGCTGCAATAGGCAGAAATCAGCTCATTTGGCCTGAAAATGCTTTTAAGCGAATAAAAACTTACACTCTTGATTTCTGGCTAAATAAAAGCTGTTGCAATGATATTTCCATGCTGAACTGAGTTGTTCTGGGTCAACTATGAAGGCAAACCCACTTTCCTTTCAGTATTTTGCTGCAATTGGCAGAAACAAGCATATTTGCTCATTCGGCCTGAAAATGCTTTTAAGCGCATAAAAACTTACACTCTTGATTTCTGGCTAAATAAAAGCTGTTGCAATGATATTTCCATGCTGAACTGAGTTGTTCTGGGTCAACTATGAAGGCAAACCCACTTTCCTTTCAGTATTTTGCTGCAATTGGCAGAAACAAGCATATTTGCTCATTGGGCCTGAAAATGCTTTTAAGCGCATAAAAACTTACACTCTTGATTTCTGGCTAAATAAAAGCTGTTGCAATGATATTTCCATGCTGAACTGAGGTGTTCTGGGTCAAATATGAAGGCAAACCCACTTTCCATTCAGTGTTTTGCTGCAATAGGCAGAAAACAGCTCATTTGGCCTGAAAATGCTTTTAAGCGAATAAAAACTTACACTCTTGATTTCTGGCTAAATAAAAGCTGTTGCAATGATATTTCCATGCTGAACTGAGTTGTTCTGGGTCAACTATGAAGGCAAACCCACTTTCCTTTCAGTATTTTGCTGCAATTGGCAGAAACAAGCATATTTGCTCATTCGGCCTGAAAATGCTTTTAAGCGCATAAAAACTTACACTCTTGATTTCTGGCTAAATAAAAGCTGTTGCAATGATATTTCCATGCTGAATTGAGTTGTTCTGGGTCAACTATGAAGGCAAACCCACTTTCCTTTCAGTATTTTGCTGCAATTGGCAGAAACAAGCATATTTGCTCATTCGGCCTGAAAATGCTTTTAAGCGCATAAAAACTTACACTCTTGATTTCTGGCTAAATAAAAGCTGTTGCAATGATATTTCCATGCTGAACTGAGTTGTTCTGGGTCAACTATGAAGGCAAACCCACTTTCCTTTCAGTATTTTGCTGCAATTGGCAGAAACAAGCATATTTGCTCATTCGACCTGAAAATGCTTTTAAGCGCATAAAAACTTACACTCTTGATTTCTGGCTAAATAAAAGCTGTTGCAATGATATTTCCATGCTGAACTGAGGTGTTCTGGGTCAAATATGAAGGCAAACCCACTTTCCATTCAATGTTTTGCTGCAATAGGCAGAAATCAGCTCATTTGGCCTGAAAATGCTTTTAAGCGAATAAAAACTTACACTCTTGATTTCTGGCTAAATAAAAGCTGTTGCAATGATATTTCCATGCTGAACTGAGTTGTTCTGGGTCAACTATGAAGGCAAACCCACTTTCCTTTCAGTATTTTGCTGCAATTGGCAGAAACAAGCATATTTGCTCATTCGGCCTGAAAATGCTTTTAAGCGCATAAAAACTTACACTCTTGATTTCTGGCTAAATAAAAGCTGTTGCAATGATATTTCCATGCTGAACTGAGTTGTTCTGGGTCAACTATGAAGGCAAACCCACTTTCCATTCAGTGTTTTGCTGCAATAGGCAGAAATCAGCTCATTTGGCCTGAAAATGCTTTTAAGCGCATAAAAACTTACACTCTTGATTTCTGGCTAAATAAAAGCTGTTGCAATGATATTTCCATGCTGAACTGAGTTGTTCTGGGTCAACTATGAAGGCAAACCCACTTTCCTTTCAGTATTTTGCTGCAATTGGCAGAAACAAGCATATTTGCTCATTCGGCCTGAAAATGCTTTTAAGCGCATAAAAACTTACACTCTTGATTTCTGGCTAAATAAAAGCTGTTGCAATGATATTTCCATGCTGAACTGAGTTGTTCTGGGTCAACTATGAAGGCAAACCCACTTTCCTTTCAGTATTTTGCTGCAATTGGCAGAAACAAGCATATTTGCTCATTTGGCCTGAAATTGCTTTTAAGCGTATAAAAACTTACACTTTTGATTTCTGGCTAAATAAAGGCTGTTGCAATGATATTTCCATGCTGAACTGAGTTGTTCTGGGTCAATTATGAAGGCAAACCCACTTTCCTTTCAGTATTTTGCTGCAATTGGCAGAAACAAGCATATTTGCTCATTCGGCCTGAAAATGCTTTTAAGCGCATAAAAACTTACACTCTTGATTTCTGGCTAAATAAAAGCTGTTGCAATGATATTTCCATGCTGAACTTAGGTGTTCTGGGTCAAATATGAAGGCAAACCCACTTTCCATTCAGTGTTTTGCTGCAATAGGCAGAAATCAGCTCATTTGGCCTGAAAATGCTTTTAAGCGAATAAAAACTTACACTCTTGATTTCTGGCTAAATAAAAGCTGTTGCAATGATATTTCCATGCTGAACTGAGTTGTTCTGGGTCAACTATGAAGGCAAACCCACTTTCCTTTCAGTATTTTGCTGCAATTGGCAGAAACAAGCATATTTGCTCATTCGGCCTGAAAATGCTTTTAAGCGCATAAAAACTTACACTCTTGATTTCTGGCTAAATAAAAGCTGTTGCAATGATATTTCCATGCTGAACTGAGTTGTTCTGGGTCAACTATGAAGGCAAACCCACTTTCCTTTCAGTATTTTGCTGCAATTGGCAGAAACAAGCATATTTGCTCATTGGGCCTGAAAATGCTTTTAAGCGCATAAAAACTTACACTCTTGATTTCTGGCTAAATAAAAGCTGTTGCAATGATATTTCCATGCTGAACTGAGGTGTTCTGGGTCAAATATGAAGGCAAACCCACTTTCCATTCAGTGTTTTGCTGCAATAGGCAGAAATCAGCTCATTTGGCCTGAAAATGCTTTTAAGCGAATAAAAACTTACACTCTTGATTTCTGGCTAAATAAAAGCTGTTGCAATGATATTTCCATGCTGAACTGAGTTGTTCTGGGTCAACTATGAAGGCAAACCCACTTTCCTTTCAGTATTTTGCTGCAATTGGCAGAAACAAGCATATTTGCTCATTCGGCCTGAAAATGCTTTTAAGCGCATAAAAACTTACACTCTTGATTTCTGGCTAAATAAAAGCTGTTGCAATGATATTTCCATGCTGAACTGAGTTGTTCTGGGTCAACTATGAAGGCAAACCCACTTTCCTTTCAGTATTTTGCTGCAATTGGCAGAAACAAGCATATTTGCTCATTTGGCCTGAAATTGCTTTTAAGCGTATAAAAACTTACACTTTTGATTTCTGGCTAAATAAAGGCTGTTGCAATGATATTTCCATGCTGAACTGAGTTGTTCTGGGTCAATTATGAAGGCAAACCCACTTTCCTTTCAGTATTTTGCTGCAATTGGCAGAAACAAGCATATTTGCTCATTCGGCCTGAAAATGCTTTTAAGCGCATAAAAACTTACACTCTTGATTTCTGGCTAAATAAAAGCTGTTGCAATGATATTTCCATGCTGAACTTAGGTGTTCTGGGTCAAATATGAAGGCAAACCCACTTTCCATTCAGTGTTTTGCTGCAATAGGCAGAAATCAGCTCATTTGGCCTGAAAATGCTTTTAAGCGAATAAAAACTTACACTCTTGATTTCTGGCTAAATAAAAGCTGTTGCAATGATATTTCCATGCTGAACTGAGTTGTTCTGGGTCAACTATGAAGGCAAACCCACTTTCCTTTCAGTATTTTGCTGCAATTGGCAGAAACAAGCATATTTGCTCATTCGGCCTGAAAATGCTTTTAAGCGCATAAAAACTTACACTCTTGATTTCTGGCTAAATAAAAGCTGTTGCAATGATATTTCCATGCTGAACTGAGTTGTTCTGGGTCAACTATGAAGGCAAACCCACTTTCCTTTCAGTATTTTGCTGCAATTGGCAGAAACAAGCATATTTGCTCATTGGGCCTGAAAATGCTTTTAAGCGCATAAAAACTTACACTCTTGATTTCTGGCTAAATAAAAGCTGTTGCAATGATATTTCCATGCTGAACTGAGGTGTTCTGGGTCAAATATGAAGGCAAACCCACTTTCCATTCAGTGTTTTGCTGCAATAGGCAGAAATCAGCTCATTTGGCCTGAAAATGCTTTTAAGCGAATAAAAACTTACACTCTTGATTTCTGGCTAAATAAAAGCTGTTGCAATGATATTTCCATGCTGAACTGAGTTGTTCTGGGTCAACTATGAAGGCAAACCCACTTTCCTTTCAGTATTTTGCTGCAATTGGCAGAAACAAGCATATTTGCTCATTCGGCCTGAAAATGCTTTTAAGCGCATAAAAACTTACACTCTTGATTTCTGGCTAAATAAAAGCTGTTGCAATGATATTTCCATGCTGAATTGAGTTGTTCTGGGTCAACTATGAAGGCAAACCCACTTTCCTTTCAGTATTTTGCTGCAATTGGCAGAAACAAGCATATTTGCTCATTCGGCCTGAAAATGCTTTTAAGCGCATAAAAACTTACACTCTTGATTTCTGGCTAAATAAAAGCTGTTGCAATGATATTTCCATGCTGAACTGAGTTGTTCTGGGTCAACTATGAAGGCAAACCCACTTTCCTTTCAGTATTTTGCTGCAATTGGCAGAAACAAGCATATTTGCTCATTCGACCTGAAAATGCTTTTAAGCGCATAAAAACTTACACTCTTGATTTCTGGCTAAATAAAAGCTGTTGCAATGATATTTCCATGCTGAACTGAGGTGTTCTGGGTCAAATATGAAGGCAAACCCACTTTCCATTCAGTGTTTTGCTGCAATAGGCAGAAATCAGCTCATTTGGCCTGAAAATGCTTTTAAGCGAATAAAAACTTACACTCTTGATTTCTGGCTAAATAAAAGCTGTTGCAATGATATTTCCATGCTGAACTGAGTTGTTCTGGGTCAACTATGAAGGCAAACCCACTTTCCTTTCAGTATTTTGCTGCAATTGGCAGAAACAAGCATATTTGCTCATTCGGCCTGAAAATGCTTTTAAGCGCATAAAAACTTACACTCTTGATTTCTGGCTAAATAAAAGCTGTTGCAATGATATTTCCATGCTGAATTGAGTTGTTCTGGGTCAACTATGAAGGCAAACCCACTTTCCTTTCAGTATTTTGCTGCAATTGGCAGAAACAAGCATATTTGCTCATTCGGCCTGAAAATGCTTTTAAGCGCATAAAAACTTACACTCTTGATTTCTGGCTAAATAAAAGCTGTTGCAATGATATTTCCATGCTGAACTGAGTTGTTCTGGGTCAAATATGAAGGCAAACCCACTTTCCATTCAGTGTATTGCTGCAATAGGCAGAAATCAGCTCATTTGGCCTGAAAATGCTTTTAAGCGAATAAAAACTTACACTCTTGATTTCTGGCTAAATAAAAGCTGTTGCAATGATATTTCCATGCTGAACTGAGTTGTTCTGGGTCAACTATGAAGGCAAACCCACTTTCCTTTCAGTATTTTGCTGCAATTGGCAGAAACAAGCATATTTGCTCATTCGGCCTGAAAATGCTTTTAAGCGCATAAAAACTTACACTCTTGATTTCTGGCTAAATAAAAGCTGTTGCAATGATATTTCCATGCTGAACTGAGTTGTTCTGGGTCAACTATGAAGGCAGACCCACTTTCCATTCAGTGTTTTGCTGCAATAGGCAGAAATCAGCTCATTTGGCCTGAAAATGCTTTTAAGCGCATAAAAACTTACACTCTTGATTTCTGGCTAAATAAAAGCTGTTGCAATGATATTTCCATGCTGAACTGAGTTGTTCTGGGTCAACTATGAAGGCAAACCCACTTTCCTTTCAGTATTTTGCTGCAATTGGCAGAAACAAGCATATTTGCTCATTCGGCCTGAAAATGCTTTTAAGCGCATAAAAACTTACACTCTTGATTTCTGGCTAAATAAAAGCTGTTGCAATGATATTTCCATGCTGAACTGAGTTGTTCTGGGTCAACTATGAAGGCAAACCCACTTTCCTTTCAGTATTTTGCTGCAATAGGCAGAAATCAGCTCATTTAGCCTGAAAATGCTTTTAAGCGAATAAAAACTTACACTCTTGATTTCTGGCTAAATAAAAGCTGTTGCAATGATATTTCCATGCTAAACTGAGTTGTTCTGGGTCAACTATGAAGGCAAACCCACTTTCCATTCAGTGTTTTGCTGCAATAGGCAGATATCAGCTCATTTGGCCTGAAAATGCTTTTAAGCGAATAAAAACTTACACTCTTGATTTCTGGCTAAATAAAAGCTGTTGCAATGATATTTCCATGCTGAACTGAGTTGTTCTGGGTCAACTATGAAGGCAAACCCACTTTCGATTCAGTATTTTGCTGCAATTGGCAGAAACAAGCATATTTGCTCATTCGGCCTGAAAATGCTTTTAAGCGCATAAAAACTTACACTCTTGATTTCTGCCTAAATAAAAGCTGTTGCAATGATATTTCCATGCTGAACTGAGTTGTTCTGGGTCAACTATGAAGGCAAACCCACTTTCGATTCAGTATTTTGCTGCAATTGGCAGAAACAAGCATATTTGCTCATTCGGCCTGAAAATGCTTTTAAGCGCATAAAAACTTACAGTCTTGATTTCTGGCTAAATAAAAGCTGTTGCAATGATATTTCCATGCTGAACTGAGTTGTTCTGGGTCAACTATGAAGGCAAACCCACTTTCCATTCAGTGTTTTGCTGCAATAGGCAGAAATCAGCTCATTTGGCCTGAAAATGCTTTTAAGCGCATAAAAACTTACACTCTTGATTTCTGGCTAAATAAAAGCTGTTGCAATGATATTTCCATGCTGAACTGAGTTGTTCTGGGTCAACTATGAAGGCAAACCCACTTTCCTTTCAGTATTTTGCTGCAATTGGCAGAAACAAGCATATTTGCTCATTCGGCCTGAAAATGCTTTTAAGCGCATAAAAACTTACACTCTTGATTTCTGGCTAAATAAAAGCTGTTGCAATGATATTTCCATGCTGAACTGAGTTGTTCTGGGTCAACTATGAAGGCAAACCCACTTTCCTTTCAGTATTTTGCTGCAATTGGCAGAAACAAGCATATTTGCTCATTCGGCCTGAAAATGCTTTTAAGCGCATAAAAACTTACACTCTTGATTTCTGGCTAAATAAAAGCTGTTTCAATGATATTTCCATGCTGAACTGAGTTGTTCTGGGTCAACTATGAAGGCAAACCCACTTTCCTTTCAGTATTTTGCTGCAATTGGCAGAAACAAGCATATTTGCTCATTCGGCCTGAAAATGCTTTTAAGCGCATAAAAACTTACACTCTTGATTTCTGGCTAAATAAAAGCTGTTGCAATGATATTTCCATGCTGAACTGAGTTGTTCTGGGTCAACTATGAAGGCAAACCCACTTTCCTTTCAGTATTTTGCTGCAATTGGCAGAAACAAGCATATTTGCTCATTCGGCCTGAAAATGCTTTTAAGCGCATAAAAACTTACACTCTTGATTTCTGGCTAAATAAAAGCTGTTGCAATGATATTTCCATGCTGAACTGAGTTGTTCTGGGTCAACTATGAAGGCAAACCCACTTTCCTTTCAGTATTTTGCTGCAATTGGCAGAAACAAGCATATTTGCTCATTCGGCCTGAAAATGCTTTTAAGCGCATAAAAACTTACACTCTTGATTTCTGGCTAAATAAAAGCTGTTGCAATGATATTTCCATGCTGAACTGAGTTGTTCTGGGTCAACTATGAAGGCAAACCCACTTTCCATTCAGTGTTTTGCTGCAATAGGCAGAAATCAGCTCATTTGGCCTGAAAATGCTTTTAAGCGATTAAAAACTTACACTCTTGATTTCTGGCTAAATAAAAGCTGTTGCAATGATATTTCCATGCTGAACTGAGTTGTTCTGGGTCAACTATGAAGGCAAACCCACTTTCCTTTCAGTATTTTGCTGCAATTGGCAGAAACAAGCATATTTGCTCATTCGGTCTGAAAATGCTTTTAAGCGCATAAAAACTTACACTCTTGATTTCTGGCTAAATAAAAGCTGTTGCAATGATATTTCCATGCTGAACTGAGTTGTTCTGGGTCAACTATGAAGGCAAACCCACTTTCCTTTCAGTATTTTGCTGCAATTGGCAGAAACAAGCATATTTGCTCATTCGGCCTGAAAATGCTTTTAAGCGCATAAAAACTTACACTCTTGATTTCTGGCTAAATAAAAGCTGTTGCAATGATATTTCCATGCTGAACTGAGTTGTTCTGGGTCAACTATGAAGGCAAACCCACTTTCCATTCAGTGTTTTGCTGCAATAGGCAGAAATCAGCTCATTTGGCCTGAAAATGCTTTTAAGCGAATAAAAACTTACACTCTTGATTTCTGGCTAAATAAAAGCTGTTGCAATGATATTTCCATGCTGAACTGAGTTGTTCTGGGTCAACTATGAAGGCAAACCCACTTTCCTTTCAGTATTTTGCTGCAATTGGCAGAAACAAGCATATTTGCTCATTCGGCCTGAAAATGCTTTTAAGCGCATAAAAACTTACACTCTTGATTTCTGGCTAAATAAAAGCTGTTGCAATGATATTTCCATGCTGAACTGAGTTGTTCTGGGTCAACTATGAAGGCAAACCCACTTTCCTTTCAGTATTTTGCTGCAATTGGCAGAAACAAGCATATTTGCTCATTCGGCCTGAAAATGCTTTTAAGCGCATAAAAACTTACACTCTTGATTTCTGGCTAAATAAAAGCTGTTGCAATGATATTTCCATGCTGAACTGAGTTGTTCTGGGTCAACTATGAAGGCAAACCCACTTTCCATTCAGTGTTTTGCTGCAATAGGCAGAAATCAGCACATTTGGCCTAAAAATGCTTTTAAGCGCATAAAAACTTACACTCTTGATTTCTGGCTAAATAAAAGCTGTTGCAATGATATTTCCATGCTGAACTGAGTTGTTCTGGGTCAACTATGAAGGCAAACCCACTTTCCTTTCAGTATTTTGCTGCAATTGGCAGAAACAAGCATATTTGCTCATTCGGCCTGAAAATGCTTTTAAGCGCATAAAAACTTACACTCTTGATTTCTGGCTAAATAAAAGCTATTGCAATGATATTTCCATGCTGAACTGAGTTGTTCTGGGTCAACTATGAAGGCAAACCCACTTTCCTTTCAGTATTTTGCTGCAATTGGCAGAAACAAGCATATTTGCTCATTCGGCCTGAAAATGCTTTTAAGCGCATAAAAACTTACACTCTTGATTTCTGGCTAAATAAAAGCTGTTGCAATGATATTTCCATGCTGAACTGAGTTGTTCTGGGTCAACTATGAAGGCAAACCCACTTTCCATTCAGTGTTTTGCTGCAATAGGCAGAAATCAGCTCATTTGGCCTGAAAATGCTTTTAAGCGAATAAAAACTTACACTCTTGATTTCTGGCTAAATAAAAGCTGTTGCAATGATATTTCCATGATGAACTGAGTTGTTCTGGGTCAACTATGAAGGCAAACCCACTTTCCTTTCAGTATTTTGCTGCAATTGGCAGAAACAAGCATATTTGCTCATTCGGCCTGAAAATGCTTTTAAGCGCATAAAAACTTACACTCTTGATTTCTGGCTAAATAAAAGCTGTTGCAATGATATTTCCATGCTGAACTGAGTTGTTCTGGGTCAACTATGAAGGCAAACCCACTTTCCTTTCAGTATTTTACTGAAATTGGCAGAAACAAGCATATTTGCTCATTCGGCCTGAAAATGCTTTTAAGCGCATAAAAACTTACACTCTTGATTTCTGGCTAAATAAAAGCTGTTGCAATGATATTTCCATGCTGAACTGAGTTGTTCTGGGTCAACTATGAAGGCAAACCCACTTTCCTTTCAGTATTTTGCTGCAATAGGCAGAAATCAGCTCATTTGGCCTGAAAATGCTTTTAAGCGAATAAAAACTTACACTCTTGATTTCTGGCTAAATAAAAGCTGTTGCAATGATATTTCCATGCTAAACTGAGTTGTTCTGGGTCAACTATGAAGGCAAACCCACTTTCCATTCAGTGTTTTGCTGCAATAGGCAGATATCAGCTCATTTGGCCTGAAAATGCTTTTAAGCGAATAAAAACTTACACTCTTGATTTCTGGCTAAATAAAAGCTGTTGCAATGATATTTCCATGCTGAACTGAGTTGTTCTGGGTCAACTATGAAGGCAAACCCACTTTCCTTTCAGTATTTTGCTGCAATTGGCAGAAACAAGCATATTTGCTCATTCGGCCTGAAAATGCTTTTAAGCGCATAAAAACTTACACTCTTGATTTCTGCCTAAATAAAAGCTGTTGCAATGATATTTCCATGCTGAACTGAGTTGTTCTGGGTCAACTATGAAGGCAAACCCACTTTCCTTTCAGTATTTTGCTGCAATTGGCAGAAACAAGCATATTTGCTCATTCGGCCTGAAAATGCTTTTAAGCGCATAAAAACTTACAGTCTTGATTTCTGGCTAAATAAAAGCTGTTGCAATGATATTTCCATGCTGAACTGAGTTGTTCTGGGTCAACTATGAAGGCAAACCCACTTTCCATTCAGTGTTTTGCTGCAATAGGCAGAAATCAGCTCATTTGGCCTGAAAATGCTTTTAAGCGCATAAAAACTTACACTCTTGATTTCTGGCTAAATAAAAGCTGTTGCAATGATATTTCCATGCTGAACTGAGTTGTTCTGGGTCAACTATGAAGGCAAACCCACTTTCCTTTCAGTATTTTGCTGCAATTGGCAGAAACAAGCATATTTGCTCATTCGGCCTGAAAATGCTTTTAAGCGCATAAAAACTTACACTCTTGATTTCTGGCTAAATAAAAGCTGTTGCAATGATATTTCCATGCTGAACTGAGTTGTTCTGGGTCAACTATGAAGGCAAACCCACTTTCCTTTCAGTATTTTGCTGCAATTGGCAGAAACAAGCATATTTGCTCATTCGGCCTGAAAATGCTTTTAAGCGCATAAAAACTTACACTCTTGATTTCTGGCTAAATAAAAGCTATTGCAATGATATTTCCATGCTGAACTGAGTTGTTCTGGGTCAACTATGAAGGCAAACCCACTTTCCTTTCAGTATTTTGCTGCAATTGGCAGAAACAAGCATATTTGCTCATTCGGCCTGAAAATGCTTTTAAGCGCATAAAAACTTACACTCTTGATTTCTGGCTAAATAAAAGCTGTTGCAATGATATTTCCATGCTGAACTGAGTTGTTCTGGGTCAACTATGAAGGCAAACCCACTTTCCATTCAGTGTTTTGCTGCAATAGGCAGAAATCAGCTCATTTGGCCTGAAAATGCTTTTAAGCGAATAAAAACTTACACTCTTGATTTCTGGCTAAATAAAAGCTGTTGCAATGATATTTCCATGCTGAACTGAGTTGTTCTGGGTCAACTATGAAGGCAAACCCACTTTCCTTTCAGTATTTTGCTGCAATTGGCAGAAACAAGCATATTTGCTCATTCGGCCTGAAAATGCTTTTAAGCGCATAAAAACTTACACTCTTGATTTCTGGCTAAATAAAAGCTGTTGCAATGATATTTCCATGCTGAACTGAGTTGTTCTGGGTCAACTATGAAGGCAAACCCACTTTCCTTTCAGTATTTTGCTGCAATTGGCAGAAACAAGCATATTTGCTCATTCGGCCTGAAAATGCTTTTAAGCGCATAAAAACTTACACTCTTGATTTCTGGCTAAATAAAAGCTGTTGCAATGATATTTCCATGCTGAACTGAGTTGTTCTGGGTCAACTATGAAGGCAAACCCACTTTCCTTTCAGTATTTTGCTGCAATTGGCAGAAATCAGCTCATTTGGCCTGAAAATGCTTTTAAGCGAATAAAAACTTACACTCTTGATTTCTGGCTAAATAAAAGCTGTTGCAATGATATTTCCATGCTAAACTGAGTTGTTCTGGGTCAACTATGAAGGCAAACCCACTTTCCATTCAGTGTTTTGCTGCAATAGGCAGATATCAGCTCATTTGGCCTGAAAATGCTTTTAAGCGAATAAAAACTTACACTCTTGATTTCTGGCTAAATAAAAGCTGTTGCAATGATATTTCCATGCTGAACTGAGTTGTTCTGGGTCAACTATGAAGGCAAACCCACTTTCCTTTCAGTATTTTGCTGCAATTGGCAGAAACAAGCATATTTGCTCATTCGGCCTGAAAATGCTTTTAAGCGCATAAAAACTTACACTCTTGATTTCTGCCTAAATAAAAGCTGTTGCAATGATATTTCCATGCTGAACTGAGTTGTTCTGGGTCAACTATGAAGGCAAACCCACTTTCCTTTCAGTATTTTGCTGCAATTGGCAGAAACAAGCATATTTGCTCATTCGGCCTGAAAATGCTTTTAAGCGCATAAAAACTTACAGTCTTGATTTCTGGCTAAATAAAAGCTGTTGCAATGATATTTCCATGCTGAACTGAGTTGTTCTGGGTCAACTATGAAGGCAAACCCACTTTCCATTCAGTGTTTTGCTGCAATAGGCAGAAATCAGCTCATTTGGCCTGAAAATGCTTTTAAGCGCATAAAAACTTACACTCTTGATTTCTGGCTAAATAAAAGCTGTTGCAATGATATTTCCATGCTGAACTGAGTTGTTCTGGGTCAACTATGAAGGCAAACCCACTTTCCTTTCAGTATTTTGCTGCAATTGGCAGAAACAAGCATATTTGCTCATTCGGCCTGAAAATGCTTTTAAGCGCATAAAAACTTACACTCTTGATTTCTGGCTAAATAAAAGCTGTTGCAATGATATTTCCATGCTGAACTGAGTTGTTCTGGGTCAACTATGAAGGCAAACCCACTTTCCTTTCAGTATTTTGCTGCAATTGGCAGAAACAAGCATATTTGCTCATTCGGCCTGAAAATGCTTTTAAGCGCATAAAAACTTACACTCTTGATTTCTGGCTAAATAAAAGCTGTTGCAATGATATTTCCATGCTGAACTGAGTTGTTCTGGGTCAACTATGAAGGCAAACCCACTTTCCATTCAGTGTTTTGCTGCAATAGGCAGAAATCAGCTCATTTGGCCTGAAAATGCTTTTAAGCGAATAAAAACTTACACTCTTGATTTCTGGCTAAATAAAAGCTGTTGCAATGATATTTCCATGCTGAACTGAGTTGTTCTGGGTCAACTATGAAGGCAAACCCACTTTCCTTTCAGTATTTTGCTGCAATTGGCAGAAACAAGCATATTTGCTCATTCGGCCTGAAAATGCTTTTAAGCGCATAAAAACTTACACACTTGATTTCTGGCTAAATAAAAGCTGTTGCAATGATATTTCCATGCTGAACTGAGTTGTTCTGGGTCAACTATGAAGGCAAACCCACTTTCCTTTCAGTATTTTGCTGCAATTGGCAGAAACAAGCATATTTGCTCATTCGGCCTGAAAATGCTTTTAAGCGCATAAAAACTTACACTCTTGATTTCTGGCTAAATAAAAGCTGTTGCAATGATATTTCCATGCTGAACTGAGTTGTTCTGGGTCAACTATGAAGGCAAACCCACTTTCCATTCAGTGTTTTGCTGCAATAGGCAGAAATCAGCTCATTTGGCCTGAAAATGCTTTTAAGCGAATAAAAACTTACACTCTTGATTTCTGGCTAAATAAAAGCTGTTTCAATGATATTTCCATGCTGAACTGAGTTGTTCTGGGTCAACTATGAAGGCAAACCCACTTTCCTTTCAGTATTTTGCTGCAATTGGCAGAAACAAGCATATTTGCTCATTCGGCCTGAAAATGCTTTTAAGCGCATAAAAACTTACACTCTTGATTTCTGGCTAAATAAAAGCTGTTGCAATGATATTTCCATGCTGAACTGAGTTGTTCTGGGTCAACTATGAAGGCAAACCCACTTTCCTTTCAGTATTTTGCTGCAATTGGCAGAAACAAGCATATTTGCTCATTCGGCCTGAAAATGCTTTTAAGCGCATAAAAACTTACACTCTTGATTTCTGGCTAAATAAAAGCTGTTGCAATGATATTTCCATGCTGAACTGAGTTGTTCTGGGTCAACTATGAAGGCAAACCCACTTTCCTTTCAGTATTTTGCTGCAATTGGCAGAAACAAGCATATTTGCTCATTCGGCCTGAAAATGCTTTTAAGCGCATAAAAACTTACACTCTTGATTTCTGGCTAAATAAAAGCTGTTGCAATGATATTTCCATGCTGAACTGAGTTGTTCTGGGTCAACTATGAAGGCAAACCCACTTTCCATTCAGTGTTTTGCTGCAATAGGCAGAAATCAGCTCATTTGGCCTGAAAATGCTTTTAAGCGATTAAAAACTTACACTCTTGATTTCTGGCTAAATAAAAGCTGTTGCAATGATATTTCCATGCTGAACTGAGTTGTTCTGGGTCAACTATGAAGGCAAACCCACTTTCCATTCAGTGTTTTGCTGCAATAGGCAGAAACAAGCATATTTGCTCATTCGGCCTGAAAATGCTTTTAAGCGCATAAAAACTTACACTCTTGATTTCTGGCTAAATAAAAGCTGTTGCAATGATATTTCCATGCTGAACTGAGTTGTTCTGGGTCAACTATGAAGGCAAACCCACTTTCCTTTCAGTATTTTGCTGCAATTGGCAGAAACAAGCATATTTGCTCATTCGGCCTGAAAATGCTTTTAAGCGCATAAAAACTTACACTCTTGATTTCTGGCTAAATAAAAGCTGTTGCAATGATATTTCCATGCTGAACTGAGTTGTTCTGGGTCAACTATGAAGGCAAACCCACTTTCCATTCAGTGTTTTGCTGCAATAGGCAGAAATCAGCTCATTTGGCCTGAAAATGCTTTTAAGCGAATAAAAACTTACACTCTTGATTTCTGGCTAAATAAAAGCTGTTGCAATGATATTTCCATGCTGAACTGAGTTGTTCTGGGTCAACTATGAAGGCAAACCCACTTTCCTTTCAGTATTTTGCTGCAATTGGCAGAAACAAGCATATTTGCTCATTCGGCCTGAAAATGCTTTTAAGCGCATAAAAACTTACACTCTTGATTTCTGGCTAAATAAAAGCTGTTGCAATGATATTTCCATGCTGAACTGAGTTGTTCTGGGTCAACTATGAAGGCAAACCCACTTTCCTTTCAGTATTTTGCTGCAATTGGCAGAAACAAGCATATTTGCTCATTCGGCCTGAAAATGCTTTTAAGCGCATAAAAACTTACACTCTTGATTTCTGGCTAAATAAAAGCTGTTGCAATGATATTTCCATGCTGAACTGAGTTGTTCTGGGTCAACTATGAAGGCAAACCCACTTTCCATTCAGTGTTTTGCTGCAATAGGCAGAAATCAGCACATTTGGCCTGAAAATGCTTTTAAGCGCATAAAAACTTACACTCTTGATTTCTGGCTAAATAAAAGCTGTTGCAATTATATTTCCATGCTGAACTGAGTTGTTCTGGGTCAACTATGAAGGCAAACCCACTTTCCTTTCAGTATTTTGCTGCAATTGGCAGAAACAAGCATATTTGCTCATTCGGCCTGAAAATGCTTTTAAGCGCATAAAAACTTACACTCTTGATTTCTGCCTAAATAAAAGCTGTTGCAATGATATTTCCATGCTGAACTGAGTTGTTCTGGGTCAACTATGAAGGCAAACCCACTTTCCTTTCAGTATTTTGCTGCAATTGGCAGAAACAAGCATATTTGCTCATTCGGCCTGAAAATGCTTTTAAGCGCATAAAAACTTACACTCTTGATTTCTGGCTAAATAAAAGCTGTTGCAATGATATTTCCATGCTGAACTGAGTTGTTCTGGGTCAACTATGAAGGCAAACCCACTTTCCTTTCAGTATTTTGCTGCAATTGGCAGAAACAAGCATATTTGCTCATTCGGCCTGAAAATGCTTTTAAGCGCATAAAAACTTACACTCTTGATTTCTGGCTAAATAAAAGCTGTTGCAATGATATTTCCATGCTGAACTGAGTTATTCTGGGTCAACTATGAAGGCAAACCCACTTTCCTTTCAGTATTTTGCTGCATATGGCAGAAACAAGCATATTTGCTCATTCGGCCTGAAAATGCTTTTAAGCCCATAAAAACTTACACTCTTGATTTCTGGCTAAATAAAAGCTGTTGCAATGATATTTCCATGCTGAACTGAGTTGTTCTGGGTCAACTATGAAGGCAAACCCACTTTCCTTTCAGTATTTTGCTGCAATTGGCAGAAACAAGCATATTTGCTCATTCGGCCTGAAAATGCTTTTAAGCGCATAAAAACTTACACTCTTGATTTCTGGCTAAATAAAAGCTGTTGCAATGATATTTCCATGCTGAACTGAGTTGTTCTGGGTCAACTATGAGGGCAAACCCACTTTCCATTCAGTGTTTTGCTGAAATAGGCAGAAATCAGCTCATTTGGCCTGAAAATGCTTTTAAGCGAATAAAGACTTACACTCTTGATTTCTGGCTAAATAAAAGCTGTTGCAATGATATTTCCATGCTGAACTGAGTTGTTCTGGGTCAACTATGAAGGCAAACCCACTTTCCTTTCAGTATTTTGCTGCAATTGGCAGAAACAAGCATATTTGCTCATTTGGCCTGAAAATGCTTTTAAGCGCATAAAAACTTACAGTCTTGATTTCTGGCTAAATAAAAGCTGTTGCAATGATATTTCCATGCTGAACTGAGTTGTTCTGGGTCAACTATGAAGGCAAACCCACTTTCCTTTCAGTATTTTGCTGCAATTGGCAGAAACAAGCATATTTGCTCATTCGGCCTGAAAATGCTTTTAAGCGCATAAAAACTTACACTCTTGATTTCTGGCTAAATAAAAGCTGTTGCAATGATATTTCCATGCTGAACTGAGTTGTTCTGGGTCAACTATGAAGGCAAACCCACTTTCCATTCAGTGTTTCGCTGCAATAGGCAGAAATCAGCTCATTTGGCCTGAAAATGCTTTTAAGCGATTAAAAACTTACACTCTTGATTTCTGGCTAAATAAAAGCTGTTGCAATGATATTTCCATGCTGAACTGAGTTGTTCTGGGTCAACTATGAAGGCAAACCCACTTTCCTTTCAGTATTTTGCTGCAATTGGCAGAAACAAGCATATTTGCTCATTCGGCCTGAAAATGCTTTTAAGCGCATAAAAACTTACAGTCTTGATTTCTGGCTAAATAAAAGCTGTTGCAATGATATTTCCATGCTGAACTGAGTTGTTCTGGGTCAACTATGAAGGCAAACCCACTTTCCTTTCAGTATTTTGCTGCAATTGGCAGAAACAAGCATATTTGCTCATTCGGCCTGAAAATGCTTTTAAGCGCATAAAAACTTACACTCTTGATTTCTGGCTAAATAAAAGCTGTTGCAATGATATTTCCATGCTGAACTGAGTTGTTCTGGGTCAACTATGAAGGCAAACCCACTTTCCTTTCAGTATTTTGCTGCAATTGGCAGAAACAAGCATATTTGCTCATTCGGCCTGAAAATGCTTTTAAGCGCATAAAAACTTACACTCTTGATTTCTGCCTAAATAAAAGCTGTTGCAATGATATTTCCATGCTGAACTGAGTTGTTCTGGGTCAACTATGAAGGCAAACCCACTTTCCTTTCAGTATTTTGCTGCAATTGGCAGAAACAAGCATATTTGCTCATTCGGCCTGAAAATGCTTTTAAGCGCATAAAAACTTACACTCTTGATTTCTGGCTAAATAAAAGCTGTTGCAATGATATTTCCATGCTGAACTGAGTTGTTCTGGGTCAACTATGAAGGCAAACCCACTTTCCTTTCAGTATTTTGCTGCAATTGGCAGAAACAAGCATATTTGCTCATTCGGCCTGAAAATGCTTTTAAGCGCATAAAAACTTACACTCTTGATTTCTGGCTAAATAAAAGCTGTTGCAATGATATTTCCATGCTGAACTGAGTTGTTCTGGGTCAACTATGAAGGCAAACCCACTTTCCTTTCAGTATTTTGCTGCAATTGGCAGAAACAAGCATATTTGCTCATTCGGCCTGAAAATGCTTTTAAGCGCATAAAAACTTACACTCTTGATTTCTGGCTAAATAAAAGCTGTTGCAATGATATTTCCATGCTGAACTGAGTTGTTCTGGGTCAACTATGAAGGCAAACCCACTTTCCTTTCAGTATTTTGCTGCAATTGGCAGAAACAAGCATATTTGCTCATTCGGCCTGAAAATGCTTTTAAGCGCATAAAAACTTACAGTCTTGATTTCTGGCTAAATAAAAGCTGTTGCAATGATATTTCCATGCTGAACTGAGTTGTTCTGGGTCAACTATGAAGGCAAACCCACTTTCCTTTCAGTATTTTGCTGCAATTGGCAGAAACAAGCATATTTGCTCATTCGGCCTGAAAATGCTTTTAAGCGCATAAAAACTTACACTCTTGATTTCTGGCTAAATAAAAGCTGTTGCAATGATATTTCCATGCTGAACTGAGTTGTTCTGGGTCAACTATGAAGGCAAACCCACTTTCCTTTCAGTATTTTGCTGCAATTGGCAGAAACAAGCATATTTGCTCATTCGGCCTGAAAATGCTTTTAAGCGCATAAAAACTTACACTCTTGATTTCTGGCTAATTAAAAGCTGTTGCAATGATATTTCCATGCTGAACTGAGTTGTTCTGGGTCAACTATGAAGGCAAACCCACTTTCCTTTCAGTATTTTGCTGCAATTGGCAGAAACAAGCATATTTGCTCATTCGGCCTGAAAATGCTTTTAAGCGCATAAAAACTTACACTCTTGATTTCTGGCTAAATAAAAGCTGTTGCAATGATATTTCCATGCTGAACTGAGTTGTTCTGGGTCAACTATGAAGGCAAACCCACTTTCCTTTCAGTATTTTGCTGCAATTGGCAGAAACAAGCATATTTGCTCATTCGGCCTGAAAATGCTTTTAAGCGCATAAAAACTTACACTCTTGATTTCTGGCTAAATAAAAGCTGTTGCAATGATATTTCCATGCTGAACTGAGTTGTTCTGGGTCAACTATGAAGGCAAACCCACTTTCCATTCAGTGTTTTGCTGCAATAGGCAGAAATCAGCTCATTTGGCCTGAAAATGCTTTTAAGCGCATAAAAACTTACACTCTTGATTTCTGGCTAAATAAAAGCTGTTGCAATGATATTTCCATGCTGAACTGAGTTGTTCTGGGTCAACTATGAAGGCAAACCCACTTTCCTTTCAGTATTTTGCTGCAATTGGCAGAAACAAGCATATTTGCTCATTCGGCCTGAAAATGCTTTTAAGCGCATAAAAACTTACAGTCTTGATTTCTGGCTAAATAAAAGCTGTTGCAATGATATTTCCATGCTGAACTGAGTTGTTCTGGGTCAACTATGAAGGCAAACCCACTTTCCTTTCAGTATTTTGCTGCAATTGGCAGAAACAAGCATATTTGCTCATTCGGCCTGAAAATGCTTTTAAGCGCATAAAAACTTACACTCTTGATTTCTGGCTAAATAAAAGCTGTTGCAATGATATTTCCATGCTGAACTGAGTTGTTCTGGGTCAACTATGAAGGCAAACCCACTTTCCATTCAGTGTTTTGCTGCAAAAGGCAGAAATCAGCACATTTGGCCTGAAAATGCTTTTAAGCGAATAAAAACTTGCACTCTTAATTTCTGGCTAAATAAAAGCTGTTGCAATGATATTTCCATGCTGAACTGAGTTGTTCTGGGTCAACTATGAAGGCAAACCCACTTTCCTTTCAGTATTTTGCTGCAATTGGCAGAAACAAGCATATTTGCTCATTCGGCCTGAAAATGCTTTTAAGCGCATAAAAACTTACACTCTTGATTTCTGGCTAAATAAAAGCTGTTGCAATGATATTTCCATGCTGTACTGAGTTGTTCTGGGTCAACTATGAAGGCAAACCCACTTTCCTTTCAGTATTTTGCTGCAATTGGCAGAAACAAGCATATTTGCTCATTCGGCCTGAAAATGCTTTTAAGCGCATAAAAACTTACACTCTTGATTTCTGGCTAAATAAAAGCTGTTGCAATGATATTTCCATGCTGAACTGAGTTGTTCTGGGTCAACTATGAAGGCAAACCCACTTTCCTTTCAGTATTTTGCTGCAATTGGCAGAAACAAGCATATTTGCTCATTCGGCCTGAAAATGCTTTTAAGCGCATAAAAACTTACACTCTTGATTTCTGGCTAAATAAAAGCTGTTGCAATGATATTTCCATGCTGAACTGAGTTGTTCTGGGTCAACTATGAAGGCAAACCCACTTTCCATTCAGTGTTTTGCTGCAATAGGCAGAAATCAGCTCATTTGGCCTGAAAATGCTTTTAAGCGCATAAAAACTTACACTCTTGATTTCTGGCTAAATAAAAGCTGTTGCAATGATATTTCCATGCTGAACTGAGTTGTTCTGGGTCAACTATGAAGGCAAACCCACTTTCCTTTCAGTATTTTGCTGCAATTGGCAGAAACAAGCATATTTGCTCATTCGGCCTGAAAATGCTTTTAAGCGCATAAAAACTTACAGTCTTGATTTCTGGCTAAATAAAAGCTGTTGCAATGATATTTCCATGCTGAACTGAGTTGTTCTGGGTCAACTATGAAGGCAAACCCACTTTCCTTTCAGTATTTTGCTGCAATTGGCAGAAACAAGCATATTTGCTCATTCGGCCTGAAAATGCTTTTAAGCGCATAAAAACTTACACTCTTGATTTCTGGCTAAATAAAAGCTGTTGCAATGATATTTCCATGCTGAACTGAGTTGTTCTGGGTCAACTATGAAGGCAAACCCACTTTCCATTCAGTGTTTTGCTGCAATAGGCAGAAATCAGCACATTTGGCCTGAAAATGCTTTTAAGCGAATAAAAACTTACACTCTTAATTTCTGGCTAAATAAAAGCTGTTGCAATGATATTTCCATGCTGAACTGAGTTGTTCTGGGTCAACTATGAAGGCAAACCCACTTTCCTTTCAGTATTTTGCTGCAATTGGCAGAAACAAGCATATTTGCTCATTCGGCCTGAAAATGCTTTTAAGCGCATAAAAACTTACACTCTTGATTTCTGGCTAAATAAAAGCTGTTGCAATGATATTTCCATGCTGAACTGAGTTGTTCTGGGTCAACTATGAAGGCAAACCCACTTTCCTTTCAGTATTTTGCTGCAATTGGCAGAAACAAGCATATTTGCTCATTCGGCCTGAAAATGCTTTTAAGCGCATAAAAACTTACACTCTTGATTTCTGGCTAAATAAAAGCTGTTGCAATGATATTTCCATGCTGAACTGAGTTGTTCTGGGTCAACTATGAAGGCAAACCCACTTTCCATTCAGTGTTTTGCTGCAATAGGCAGAAATCAGCTCATTTGGCCTGAAAATGCTTTTAAGCGATTAAAAACTTACACTCTTGATTTCTGGCTAAATAAAAGCTGTTGCAATGATATTTCCATGCTGAACTGAATTGTTCTGGGTCAACTATGAAGGCAAACCCACTTTCCTTTCAGTATTTTGCTGCAATTGGCAGAAACAAGCATATTTGCTCATTCGGCCTGAAAATGCTTTTAAGCGCATAAAAACTTACAGTCTTGATTTCTGGCTAAATAAAAGCTGTTGCAATGATATTTCCATGCTGAACTGAGTTGTTCTGGGTCAACTATGAAGGCAAACCCACTTTCCTTTCAGTATTTTGCTGCAATTGGCAGAAACAAGCATATTTGCTCATTCGGCCTGAAAATGCTTTTAAGCGCATAAAAACTTACACTCTTGATTTCTGGCTAAATAAAAGCTGTTGCAATGATATTTCCATGCTGAACTGAGTTGTTCTGGGTCAACTATGAAGGCAAACCCACTTTCCATTCAGTGTTTTGCTGCAATAGGCAGAAATCAGCTCATTTGGCCTGAAAATGCTTTTAAGCGAATAAAAACTTACACTCTTGATTTCTGGCTAAATAAAAGCTGTTGCAATGATATTTCCATGCTGAACTGAGTTGTTCTGGGTCAACTATGAAGGCAAACCCACTTTCCTTTCAGTATTTTGCTGCAATTGGCAGAAACAAGCATATTTGCTCATTCGGCCTGAAAATGCTTTTAAGCGCATAAAAACTTACACTCTTGATTTCTGGCTAAATAAAAGCTGTTGCAATGATATTTCCATGCTGAACTGAGTTGTTCTGGGTCAACTATGAAGGCAAACCCACTTTCCATTCAGTGTTTTGCTGCAATAGGCAGAAATCAGCTCATTTGGCCTGAAAATGCTTTTAAGCGAATAAAAACTTACACTCTTGATTTCTGGCTAAATAAAAGCTGTTTCAATGATATTTCCATGCTGAACTGAGTTGTTCTGGGTCAACTATGAAGGCAAACCCACTTTCCTTTCAGTATTTTGCTGCAATTGGCAGAAACAAGCATATTTGCTCATTCGGCCTGAAAATGCTTTTAAGCGCATAAAAACTTACACTCTTGATTTCTGGCTAAATAAAAGCTGTTGCAATGATATTTCCATGCTGAACTGAGTTGTTCTGGGTCAACTATGAAGGCAAACCCACTTTCCTTTCAGTATTTTGCTGCAATTGGCAGAAACAAGCATATTTGCTCATTCGGCCTGAAAATGCTTTTAAGCGCATAAAAACTTACACTCTTGATTTCTGGCTAAATAAAAGCTGTTGCAATGATATTTCCATGCTGAACTGAGTTGTTCTGGGTCAACTATGAAGGCAAACCCACTTTCCTTTCAGTATTTTGCTGCAATTGGCAGAAACAAGCATATTTGCTCATTCGGCCTGAAAATGCTTTTAAGCGCATAAAAACTTACACTCTTGATTTCTGGCTAAATAAAAGCTGTTGCAATGATATTTCCATGCTGAACTGAGTTGTTCTGGGTCAACTATGAAGGCAAACCCACTTTCCATTCAGTGTTTTGCTGCAATAGGCAGAAATCAGCTCATTTGGCCTGAAAATGCTTTTAAGCGATTAAAAACTTACACTCTTGATTTCTGGCTAAATAAAAGCTGTTGCAATGATATTTCCATGCTGAACTGAGTTGTTCTGGGTCAACTATGAAGGCAAACCCACTTTCCATTCAGTGTTTTGCTGCAATAGGCAGAAACAAGCATATTTGCTCATTCGGCCTGAAAATGCTTTTAAGCGCATAAAAACTTACACTCTTGATTTCTGGCTAAATAAAAGCTGTTGCAATGATATTTCCATGCTGAACTGAGTTGTTCTGGGTCAACTATGAAGGCAAACCCACTTTCCTTTCAGTATTTTGCTGCAATTGGCAGAAACAAGCATATTTGCTCATTCGGCCTGAAAATGCTTTTAAGCGCATAAAAACTTACACTCTTGATTTCTGGCTAAATAAAAGCTGTTGCAATGATATTTCCATGCTGAACTGAGTTGTTCTGGGTCAACTATGAAGGCAAACCCACTTTCCATTCAGTGTTTTGCTGCAATAGGCAGAAATCAGCTCATTTGGCCTGAAAATGCTTTTAAGCGAATAAAAACTTACACTCTTGATTTCTGGCTAAATAAAAGCTGTTGCAATGATATTTCCATGCTGAACTGAGTTGTTCTGGGTCAACTATGAAGGCAAACCCACTTTCCTTTCAGTATTTTGCTGCAATTGGCAGAAACAAGCATATTTGCTCATTCGGCCTGAAAATGCTTTTAAGCGCATAAAAACTTACACTCTTGATTTCTGGCTAAATAAAAGCTGTTGCAATGATATTTCCATGCTGAACTGAGTTGTTCTGGGTCAACTATGAAGGCAAACCCACTTTCCTTTCAGTATTTTGCTGCAATTGGCAGAAACAAGCATATTTGCTCATTCGGCCTGAAAATGCTTTTAAGCGCATAAAAACTTACACTCTTGATTTCTGGCTAAATAAAAGCTGTTGCAATGATATTTCCATGCTGAACTGAGTTGTTCTGGGTCAACTATGAAGGCAAACCCACTTTCCATTCAGTGTTTTGCTGCAATAGGCAGAAATCAGCTCATTTGGCCTGAAAATGCTTTTAAGCGCATAAAAACTTACACTCTTGATTTCTGGCTAAATAAAAGCTGTTGCAATTATATTTCCATGCTGAACTGAGTTGTTCTGGGTCAACTATGAAGGCAAACCCACTTTCCTTTCAGTATTTTGCTGCAATTGGCAGAAACAAGCATATTTGCTCATTCGGCCTGAAAATGCTTTTAAGCGCATAAAAACTTACAGTCTTGATTTCTGGCTAAATAAAAGCTGTTGCAATGATATTTCCATGCTGAACTGAGTTGTTCTGGGTCAACTATGAAGGCAAACCCACTTTCCTTTCAGTATTTTGCTGCAATTGGCAGAAACAAGCATATTTGCTCATTCGGCCTGAAAATGCTTTTAAGCGCATAAAAACTTACACTCTTGATTTCTGGCTAAATAAAAGCTGTTGCAATGATATTTCCATGCTGAACTGAGTTGTTCTGGGTCAACTATGAAGGCAAACCCACTTTCCTTTCAGTATTTTGCTGCAATTGGCAGAAACAAGCATATTTGCTCATTCGGCCTGAAAATGCTTTTAAGCGCATAAAAACTTACACTCTTGATTTCTGGCTAAATAAAAGCTGTTGCAATGATATTTCCATGCTGAACTGAGTTGTTCTGGGTCAACTATGAAGGCAAACCCACTTTCCATTCAGTGTTTTGCTGCAATAGGCAGAAATCAGCACATTTGGCCTGAAAATGCTTTTAAGCGAATAAAAACTTACACTCTTAATTTCTGGCTAAATAAAAGCTGTTGCAATGATATTTCCATGCTGAACTGAGTTGTTCTGGGTCAACTATGAAGGCAAACCCACTTTCCTTTCAGTATTTTGCTGCAATTGGCAGAAACAAGCATATTTGCTCATTCGGCCTGAAAATGCTTTTAAGCGCATAAAAACTTACACTCTTGATTTCTGGCTAAATAAAAGCTGTTGCAATGATATTTCCATGCTGTACTGAGTTGTTCTGGGTCAACTATGAAGGCAAACCCACTTTCCTTTCAGTATTTTGCTGCAATTGGCAGAAACAAGCATATTTGCTCATTCGGCCTGAAAATGCTTTTAAGCGCATAAAAACTTACACTCTTGATTTCTGGCTAAATAAAAGCTGTTGCAATGATATTTCCATGCTGAACTGAGTTGTTCTGGGTCAACTATGAAGGCAAACCCACTTTCCTTTCAGTATTTTGCTGCAATTGGCAGAAACAAGCATATTTGCTCATTCGGCCTGAAAATGCTTTTAAGCGCATAAAAACTTACACTCTTGATTTCTGGCTAAATAAAAGCTGTTGCAATGATATTTCCATGCTGAACTGAGTTGTTCTGGGTCAACTATGAAGGCAAACCCACTTTCCATTCAGTGTTTTGCTGCAATAGGCAGAAATCAGCTCATTTGGCCTGAAAATGCTTTTAAGCGCATAAAAACTTACACTCTTGATTTCTGGCTAAATAAAAGCTGTTGCAATGATATTTCCATGCTGAACTGAGTTGTTCTGGGTCAACTATGAAGGCAAACCCACTTTCCTTTCAGTATTTTGCTGCAATTGGCAGAAACAAGCATATTTGCTCATTCGGCCTGAAAATGCTTTTAAGCGCATAAAAACTTACAGTCTTGATTTCTGGCTAAATAAAAGCTGTTGCAATGATATTTCCATGCTGAACTGAGTTGTTCTGGGTCAACTATGAAGGCAAACCCACTTTCCTTTCAGTATTTTGCTGCAATTGGCAGAAACAAGCATATTTGCTCATTCGGCCTGAAAATGCTTTTAAGCGCATAAAAACTTACACTCTTGATTTCTGGCTAAATAAAAGCTGTTGCAATGATATTTCCATGCTGAACTGAGTTGTTCTGGGTCAACTATGAAGGCAAACCCACTTTCCATTCAGTGTTTTGCTGCAATAGGCAGAAATCAGCACATTTGGCCTGAAAATGCTTTTAAGCGAATAAAAACTTACACTCTTAATTTCTGGCTAAATAAAAGCTGTTGCAATGATATTTCCATGCTGAACTGAGTTGTTCTGGGTCAACTATGAAGGCAAACCCACTTTCCTTTCAGTATTTTGCTGCAATTGGCAGAAACAAGCATATTTGCTCATTCGGCCTGAAAATGCTTTTAAGCGCATAAAAACTTACACTCTTGATTTCTGGCTAAATAAAAGCTGTTGCAATGATATTTCCA